>NC_079298.1:4521963-5121963 GCF_023638135.1 Falco biarmicus | reverse complement strand
GTGAATGCACAAGCAGGGAGATAACGCCTTTTGTCGTCAGATTTTTCCTTGTTCAGTGTATCCTTCTCTCTGTGTAACTCCTGTGTTTAGAGCAAGAAGACTGTCATTCCTTTTCCTTCTAGCTCATTCAGAGCATAATCATCATCCATAAAACCAGCAAGAATAACCTAGAGAATCCATTTTTTATAAATCTTGTAGGAGCTGCTAAGAAATAGAAGGGAGTTTGTTGAGACGTTCAGGAACAGAATTGTGAGGCAAAATGCTGTTTTTTGGCAGGTATGCGATTTTGTTTCTAATAGAACCAGGTTACTGAAAGTATTTTTTTGAGAAATAAAATATATATATATATATATATTTATAAAATTCCTGAAAGTTGCTTTAATGATTTGGGTTTGAATATATTCTGTCTGCCACAAAATGTCTTCTGGAGTAATTCAAAGCATTCTTCTTGCAATACAATATATTGTAACTTCAGAAATGCTTATATTTCAGAGTTATAAAAGCTAAGACTCTATGATCTTTAAGGGCCTTTTCCAACCTAAATGATTCTATGAAATGGTTAAAAAAAAAAATCAAATTATTTGTTAGCTAATCTGAAGTGGAACTTCCAGTATTATTTTTGTAGAAAGAATACCTAGACATACTTGTTGTCAATCTGCTAGAGAACTTTATATTTGAATTTGGGGATTGTTTTATTTTCCATGTCTGACTACAAACTGAAGGATCCACTGTTCACAGTTTTGCTTTGCATTGCTCTTAGACTCCTGATGGACAAAAATTATTTCATACATTGATTTTACTGTTATACTTGGGCAAGTTCAGTGAAGTGTTTGTTAATAATTGGAATTAAAATAAGAAGAAATTTTGCAGAAGTGGGATACAGCTGCTGAGGATTTTTCACCCTGGCAGGGCATGCATTTTTTGAGATACTTTTAACTATATAGCAGCATATGAGTGAAGGGCACGTGTTCATTTGCTTGTGAAGGGTTCTTCCCTGATGACTATTATGGAAGCAGCGTTTATAGCCAACATCTGCTTTGCTTCTGAAAATATGGGAAAGGATAGAAGTTGTGCCCACTAAACTGAATCGGACACAGGCACTCACTGCATTTGGGAGAGCTCTCTTTAAAGATCAAATAGCTGTTTTGCAAACTGACCTTGTGGCCCAAGGAGAGCAGTAGACTAAGACGAATAAAAATCCCGGGTTGTATTATTTCTATGGGTTTCTTTCACTGGGTCCTTATGCTGTTGGGCTGCTGTCATCTTCTGGGTTTGTGGAGGACTTCCATGCAGCCCACCTGGAACTCGTTAGATAATGTACCACTTTTTCTAAGCCTGCTGCAGAGCCAGACCTCTCTTGGTTGGGTTTTTGATTTTTACTTCCTCTGTTACCAGTTGCCAGGTGATGGGATTACATTCAGAGCCATAGCCATTCCTTGTTTTTCCTTGTTTCTCTTTGGCAGTTGATTTGTATTCTATATATTGTGGGGTTTTTAATAAGCTGTGGGACAGGACACAGCTGTCTGTTGTGTTCTGTTCTCAACACATTTCTTGCCAAGGCCAGCGTCACATCAGACACCAGCTATGCACAAGATATCCTCTGTTCTTTCAGGTAATGTCTTGTTATAAAAATAATTAATATGTGAGTTTAAGGAGCTGCTTTGCAGTCACGCTAATGAAAGGACTCCTCATCACCTGATTTCTTTTACTTATTTTTTTACCAAGATGTGATGTCTTTCTGAAACTAAGCTGTGCCTCAGCCTGGAAGGATAGGCTTGCTGCAGAAACAGTTGTGCTGGTGAGGGACACAGGCCATCAAAAGCCTGTCTGGCTTTGGAGCGCTGGTACCTGCCAGACAGATAAATGCATTTGCTCCCTCTGTCACCAGGCTAGAAGAAAGCGTTGCCCTCACTATTCTCCTCCGTGGCAGGAGGAAGGATGCTTTTGGCTGCTGTCCCGCTGCCTCGCCGTGTCACACATCAGTGCTCGCTGCCCACAGCTGACAGCTTTGACAGTCACACCGATCCAGCGCCAGACTCCTGCAAAAACAGCATGGCAGCCTCGGAGAAACCAAATGCTGTTCTCCTCAGCAGTGTTCTTAGTAGAAACAGGGTCTTGAGGGTCTGCCCTGGGTGCTGCTCTGCCCACTCAGGTTTTGTAGAAGTGGTAAGGGAAAGCTCCGTGCTTGCCATAAGCACTCTCCTCTTGGCCAGAGAGGTGCAGGGTGCTAAGACCTAGCTGGCATGTTGGCTTGCTGTGCTTTTGGTTGGGTTGTTTGTTTGATTTTTGGACTGGGCAAAGAGCTGTTGAACCCTTTTGAGGGGAAATAGATTAGCATGCTGAAAAATCTAGATTTTGCTGTTAAGCGTGACATCTCCCTGGCAAGGAAAAGTGATATGCTTGCACAGCGCTGAATTTTATGTCAATTAATTGTGAGCCTCATGATAAAAGGTGATGCATTCTGTGTTTAACGTATTTCCAGAATGACTTTCAGGAATTATGGCCATTTCTCTAGATTTTCTTGTGCGCCATGTTTGACATCTTCCTTGGAGTAGGTCTTGGGAAGCCTTGCCAAAAGTACTGGCTGGTGGAAAGTGTCGAGTGAGTGCTGGTCTCTGAAGAAATGCCTGTTGGAAAGTAGCTAGCTTCCTGCATCCTGATTGAATGACCAAGAGTATATTTTCAGTGTCATTCAGAGAAGTAGGAATGGTTTGAATCTGTAAAAACAGAGGTGTGGGAAGGTGCTGGTGGGGATTCTAAGCTCCTTTCTCAAGCCACATCCCCGCTGACTGCTGTGCTCTCCTGGGTTTGGACAGAAGGAGTGGTTTCTTCAAAAGCCAAGCAGGTTAGGAATAAATGTTAAAAATTTTCTGGAATGGGAATCTGTGGATGCACAGTAGTGTTAAGTTGTGATACAGCAAGAGGAGTGCCTGGTACGTGTTGGAGAGACGAACTTGGAACAAAAGTACTTCTGGTTCATGGAGGGGATTGAAAAATGAAAGTGCTAACTAAACTCTTCAATGTGTAAACAATACTTTTCGAGGAGCCTGGCAGTGTTGAACCCCGGCTGTGAGTCCATTGTGGCATCCGTGCCTGTTGACCTCATTGATACATATTTTATATAGTCTTGAAAAATTAAAAATATCTTGGCTTTCAAGATACAGCCAGAAATAAAACCTAACCTTGGAGCTCTGCTTTCCCTCAGTGCTCCTTGAAAAGAGAAGACTTCAGAGCTGTGGAGCTTTTAGGGGAATGAAGCTTTTTTTTTTTTTTTTTTTTTAAAAAAAAAGCTCAAGGGAACTATGCAAATGAGGAAAATATCTCTGGGAAAATTAGAGAAACTCACTGATGTTGTGATGAAAGGTTGTCAGTGGAGATGGTGACAATTGAAGTGCATTACCCGTGGGTGCTGCATTAATAGAAACAGGTGTTACCATCCAACCTGTCTGCAAACTGAAATGCTTTGGCCTCGTGCCAGCTGCCAAAAAAAAAAAAAAAAATTAGAGCTAATGGCTCCATTGTTTGGAGCGAGCACTCATTTTTTATTATTCAGTTCCTTAAAATTAAAGAGAAAATACAGAAATCTGAAAAAAGGCGAGAGGAATGCCAAGCAAGACTTTTTTTCCACCCCCTTTGTTTTTGCAATGAAGAGTGCTTTGAGAATTGACCCGAGGATAATAGCATTTTATGTCAGTCTCGAGGTATCCAGATTTATTTTAGTCTCCATTAAAATGGGTGAATTTGAGCACTTCTGTGGGAGCAGGAAATGTCTGTCACATTTGGTACCTACCCAGGGGTATACCTGAGCGTGGGCTGTCAGCTACCTGCCACTTTTATCTGCCTGATTTGGGACACAGTTTTCCATTTTGCCTTAAAAATGCTTTAAACAATTATGTTAGGATGGTTTCATAGTTCAGTGCTCTGTCCTTTCATTATTTGTTACCTCTTTCTTTCTGTACCTTTGAGGCTTTGTAACCGGTTGTGTACCCACCAGTACACCATGGCCAGTCAGCTCTGGGCAGGTTAAAAAAAGCAGGGTACATGTTGGAAAAAAAAGTGATCATTTGGTTAAAGATTTTAGGGTTTTTTTTATTAGAAAAAATGAGAAGCTGATTTAAGCCTGCAGCTTTTATTGTGACAGGCGCTAGCAACTGAGCGCATCACTTTGCAAACTGAATAATGTTTCTGAGCTAATGATGTGAGTGTGCATGCATGCCTGGGCACGCAAGGCAGAGATGAGGAGCTAGGAAGTATGTATTATTTTTTGCTGTTGTTTTAATCGCTGAGAGCTGGAATGCTTGTTCACTGTTGTGGATTTTTGTGCTCCAGTGAAGCCCAGCTATGGCAGAAAAATTGAGTTAGTTTTGTTGGGTTTCATCTGGATTATACTTCTTGATTTGATGAATTAGAACCATTTGTTTTTAGTAATTTTTCAGCTGATTGGTGTGTTGCCCTTACATTCTTAACATGGTTTCTTCATTGTAATCAATTTTCAAAGGAAAATCACTTTGGATCATCTTACCATCGATGACTTTTTTGAGTTAGCCGTCTTTAAAGTGGTTTTGATTGTTGGGAGTATTCTCTTGCTGTCAGAGGGCAGTATTTTTAGGGTTCTTTGGATGAGATAAACTCGGTTCTTCCAACCATGCTTATGTCCGTGGGCAGGGAATAGATGTCTCCGTAGCTCTGGAGGCTTCAGCTCCCTTGTTGCTGACATGCACATGGGCATGACTCTGCCCTGACTGAAGTGCTGGATCCCATTTAATAAAAGTAACGTAATGATTTTGAGCCGTTCAGAGGTTTTTCGATGGGAGATGCGGGTTAGGTACTAAGCCTTTGCTTTTTGTCAGCGTCTGAGGTACAGGCTCTTCTGAAAACCAGATTTGTCAGATCTTCAGACTCCACACAGCAGGGTAAAATTCAAAGGCTGTAGGGTGTTTTTATCGTTCAACCTGGAAGGTTAAAACTCATCAACACTGAAACCTCTTTTTGTACAGCATTCATTTATCAGAGAAAAGCAGTGATTCCAAATGGGAGTCCTTTCGCTGTGATGCTCTGTGTTAGTTTTGTCACTGCTAATAATGGTCGTATGGTCCTTTTTTCAGCAGACTTAAGCTGTCTCCCTTTTTTATGATTTCAGGTGGGGAGACCAAGAAAGAAGTATATAGATTCAAGTATCTGATTTACATAGTGCTTTCAAATGTCTGGTTTATATAATGCTTAAGCACAGGTATTTCATTTGCCCAAACCGAGAGAGGGATTTTGTAACTATGAAACTGAAATGTTTTGATTTAGGAAATTTTGCTTATGTGTGTTTGAGGTTCTCCAGAAGAATAGACTTCTCAAGGACAGATTTGAGGAGCACAGTTGGACAAAAAGAAAGTTTACTGGAAAATAGAAAAGGAACTACTAAGCAGCTTACTGGGATCTAACAACTGGGAGTAATTTACTAGTTTTGGATGCCTAACACGGAGGAGACCATTAGTAGTCCTCTGGTGCCTTGGCAATAAATCATTCTACAAAACTAATTAGGTATAATTCTGCAAGTCATTTGAGCAAGGTCCTATTAAAACCTGTGCTCCTAGGAGACCTGTTGTTGAGCTGTAGCATTTGCTGGGAACAATGGAGGCAAAGGCAATGCTGTTATCAGCGTGGGCCTCGTTATTCGCATAACGAAGTAAATCATGATGACATGTCCTTTTAATAACAGTTAGGAAAGACATTTGTCAGTCCAGGGGATCTGGAACAACTGACGGCGTTTCTCAGCACACAGATGTAGAAGCACCATTAAATCATCCACGTGGAGCAGGGAGCAGGAGAGATGAATGTTAGGAATTAATGAGCTAACTTCAGCTCTGAAGAAAGTTTGCAGAAATGCAAAAGTCAGTATTTCTGAGTATTCAGCACTGCAGTATGTTGCTTAGAGATTATTCACTTTCATTTAGGAAGCATCTGGCAGATGGTTAAGTGTAATAGATATCTTGGTGTGGAAAGGTTACCAAATGTACCAAGAGAAAATTTTGAACATGCCTGATCCATTTCATTAATTTCTCACTTTGAGTGAAAGACTGGGAGCAAAAGTCTCAGTAAATGCTTCTTGTAAAACCTGATGCTTCCTAGTAATTATTTACTGTCAGGTTTGCTCAAGTAACAGCCACAAATTTTTCCCTTCCAATTTTCTCTTGCAAAGTCATTAGTTAGGATTGTCTTGAAGTGTTTAATGAGCTAGACACAAGTGAGCTCTTATCTGACAGCACAGGAGCTTCAATAGGCCTGTGATGTGTCCCAGCAGGCTCTACCCTCCTTAACACTGCGCGCCTCCACACTGCTTTGAATCTGCCTGGCACGGAGAGAGCACGGGGCTCTGCCTTCAAAAGGTATGGGCACAACCAGGCATGCAAATTACACACCAGCAAACCCAGAGCACAGCTCAGAAGTATTTGTTTGCAAAAATTTGTTAATTTGTTAAATTTTTTTTTAAAGCAACATTTTAAGGAGAAAGGCTGAAGTACCCAACTTTCTCTTTCTAAACTTTGGCACTCAGATTTTTTTTAAGGGCCTGAGAATTGCTTGGGAGGGATGGCAGTCTGTTTTCCCTTTCAGAAAGGAGAAATACGATCATCTGCTCTTACAAGTAATAGTGTAACCTCTAAACCTTGTCCTGATTTATAAGTGGCTGCCTTCGTCAGGGGCACCTCTGACAACAAAAGGCTTGTGGAAGAATTTCACCCATGTGAGACGGTTGTCATTATATTCTACCCTGCTCTGGTGAGACCCCCCTGCAGCACTGCATCCAGCCCTGGGGCCCCCAACATAAGAAGGACACGGACCTGCTGGAGCGAGTCCAGAGGAGGCCACGAAGATGACCAGGGGGCTGGGGCCCCTCTGCTGTGCAGGCAGGCTGAGAGCTGGGGCTGTTCAGCCTGGGGAAGAGAAGGCTCCGGGAGACCTTAGAGCACCTGCCAGCACCTAACGGGCTGACGAGAAAGCTGGGGAGGGGCTTTTCCCATGGGCATGTCTCGATAGGGCAAGGGGGAATGGCTTTAAACTGAAAAAGGACAGATTTAAAGTAGACAGAAGGAACAAACTCTTTACTGTGAGTGTGGCAAGACACTGGCCCACGCTGCCCGGAGCAGCTGTGGGTGCCCCAGCCCTGGCAGGGCTCAAGGCCAGGCTGGATGGGGCTGGGAGCAGCCTGGGCTGGGGGGAGGGGTCCCTGCCTGTGGTGGGGGGGTGCGACTGGGTGGTCTGTAAATGGTCCCTGCCAACCCAACCCATTCTAGGATTATGGTGTTCTTTCTGATACAAGATTATATCAGTTACAGACTTCCTTTTGTTGAAGTTTTTAGTCAAAAGTATTGCAGCTTATGACTAGCCACAGTGAGCTGCTAAATTGATGAAGAAAATCACTCAGAAGATGCTCAGCTAAGAGCCTGTCGTGCCCCCGAGGAAAGCAGCCGGGGATACAAAAAAAGCAAAAGCTGGGATGGCTTATTTTGCCCAAATTGCAGTGAGGAGAACTATATGAAAGGAGTTGTGCAGTATTTCTGCACAGATCTGGCTGGGGAGGCTGTTGATGAACAGAGGAGTATTCATGGTGGTATTTGAGGTTGCCAGGATCCTGAGCTTGTTCCCTTAAACAGATACAGTGCACTGGTAGATGGACTGTTGACTGTTTGCTCCTGAAGCAGCAGGAGATTCCTCTGTAGGTGAGGTCTGCTGTAATACTATTATTTGGGCTTTCCTTAAGTGTCCATTTTTGAATGAGCTTTTTTGAATTGTCTTGTGGCCTGTTTATTTTAATCTCCATGGTGTTGGTGGAATCGCCATCCCTGGAGGTGTTTCAGAACCATGTAGATGTGGTACTTAGGGACATGAGTTAGTGATGGACTTGACAGTGGTGGGTTAACGGTTGGACTTAATGATTTTAAAGGTCTTTTCCGACCTAAATGATTCAATGATTCTATGTTCTTGTCAGGCCTTGCAAGAGCATCGTGTTGGAGAACTTCAGTAGTAAGGCATAGCGTAGGTAGCATCACATCCAGGTGTCAGTTCTTAATGAAAGGCAAGTTTGATATAATGGATTTTTACTTTTCATACATGCAAAACTCTTATGTTAAAGTACGCATCGCTAGATGGTAAATATATCTTTTTGTATAGGCTGCTTTCTGTGGCCAATGTTATTAGTAACTTGACTTCACAGTGCTTAAGCCACCAAAATAGAAGTACAGTGAGCAAAGCAGGCAACTATTATCTTTAACATACACAGGTTTTACTTTCCATTTCGGTTGGTTAGTAAGGAATGGGGTCATACAGAGTAACTGGCTTAATTTTAATCTTTCTTGTTCTTTTGTAGTTGGCAAAAAAAATTCGTGAGAAATTTAACCGTTACTTGGATGTTGTGAATCGTAACAAGCAAGTAGTGGAAGCATCGTATACTGCTCATCTCACGTCGCCCTTGACTGCCATCCAAGACTGCTGTACTATTCCACCATCTATGATGGAGTAAGTATTAAATTCTGAATTTACTTATGCTTCCATTTAATATGTGAGGGAAAAAGATTATTTCTTTGCAAAATAGCCTGTATTTTCCTGATAACTCAGAAAAAGGGGGAAGATGGTACTCCAAAGATGCTCCTAACACTGTCCTCCTATTCTTTTACATTCCTACTATGTACATGTTTAATGAGGAGCACTAAACAAGAAGTGGGACTCAGCTGTGATGGATTGTAAAATGTAACAAAAAGGAAAAAAGTTTGTTCATCCCTTAATTGCATGGAATAGTCTTCTATACAAAATGAGTCTTGTTTATATCCAGGATTACTGTTTTTGCATTGAGATACTGCTTACCCTGAGTAACTCTTCTGAAGAGCTGGTCATGAGACTTCTTTTTCTTTTTCCCCTTTTAAGTGCAGTAACGAAAATCACAAGTTGGTCAGCACATCACATGCTAAAAATATTGCATTACAGTTTAATCAAGTTGATGTGCTGCTGCTTGATACACAGAGGTTTATCGAAATTGAGAACACTGCTTGGAAACTGAATTTATTATTTTCAAATGAACATTTTAAATACAGGAATTCTGGATAATCTAAATCCAGGCAGTTGGTTTTTTTTAATCCTGTTTTATTATGCTGCGTGTTTGCAGAAACATCTTTGGGTTTCCTAATTGTAGGAGATTTTGATAGAAGGTCTTATTTTTCCAATAAAAGTGTAATAAATTTTTAAATGCTCAACTTTTGAAACATTTACTTCAACATGTGCTAGGAAAGAATGAGAGTAACTTTCAATTTATGTAAATCTTGATTACAGAGTATATTTTCGTTGTTTATATTTTAGTCTGATTTAGAAATATTTTAGAGAGGAATGTAATTTGGGTAATAAATATTAAAAGCACTTTCTATAAGACAGTTCTTAATGACAGCATGCTTTTATCTTTTCTGAAGTGTGGCATGAGCCTTTGTTTATATAAGGATTTAAAATATTCACTGTATTCAAATATGTGGTATGGATCTGTGTCCAGACAGAAAGGCCACCTGCTTGTTTTGTGTTTGTTTTGATTGGCACAAAACTAAGAAATCTCGATAGGGTTAAGCCTCGGGTGACTCCAGAGAAATGGGTACCTTGCTGTTGGGATGTGTGTAGATTTGGTGGTCTCAGTGCAGTTCTGCTGGATAAGATGCCTACATAAAATCCTGGCACATCTGGTGCTGAATGGCCAGGTTGCTGGCAGCATCAGTAAGAAAGGTCAAGAATCAGTTGAGGATGAAAACTTTCCTGCCCTCTGATCTCTGGATGCAGGAACTGCCAGCCAGCAGTAACACCTTCCAACCAAGAGGTGAACAGGAGGAATGAGCATATCACCCCCTGGTTGGTATTGCATAATTTTTCATTAAAAAATAAAAAGCAATGTCTGCTCTTAGTCTGGAAACTTTAATGAATTTCCTTTCACTTTGTCCACCAAAATCAGTAGCTTGCAAATCCTTCGGAAATTTCTTTACCCGTGGTGGACTTGTGTAAGGGGTCTTTCACAGTAAGTGGTTTGAAAAATGAACTGGAGGTCACAGCTGGCAAAGCAGAGAGGTGAATCTATTTGCAGAGCTCCTCCTTTGGGCTGTACAATATGATCATTATCTAATTATTTGGATTGATAAAGTTAAGTCACCTTTAGTGATTACCAGACCAGTCCATCAGCCTGCAGGATCTTCCAGACAGCACTTTGGCAAGACCTGGTCGAGTATGTGGTTGAGAACGATGACTTACCAGACCATCGGGAATAGACCCACTGCTGTGTTTGGGGAATTGTCTGCAAGTCATAAAAAGAAAGAATGTAAAAACATGTTTCTGAAACTTAACTTCTAAGTTGTTAGCACCATGCTTTATTAGTTGCCTGCTTGTCTAAATGCTTCTGCCATCATTTCAGTTGTCGTTTCTCCCCCTTCTGCCTCTCCTGCTGCTGCTCTTCTTAACATGTTGATATCCAAGGTGGTGTTATTAGGTCTTGTATTTGACACAAGCCTGCTAAAGGGGAAGGTAAAACGGTTCACGTGGGCATGAGGTGGCTGGTTAAAAGAAGGGAAAGGGCCAGCACGCCAGTGTCTATGCAGGCAGGTGTATCCGAAATCACCAATAGGTTTTTCTTTTTCTTTTTTTTTTCCCTTTTGTCCAAAGAGATAAAAAACTGTAATTTTTGACAGAAGATACTAGAAGTTAAGATACCTACCTTAACAGTCAGATTTTGGAGAACTGTAACAAAGGTATGGGTGTTTGAATGTGGATTTAGGAATTATTTTTAAAACAACACAGATAAAAGTATCTCTGTTTCTGTAAATCACAGATAAAGGCTGCTGATTTACTTCAACTCTTCTAGCTTTAATTTTTGGACTTCCTTGCTCCAGCTATGAGGAGGCCTGCACTTGTGAGTAGTTAAGTTAGATGTGCTATTGCTGGTAACAGCTTATCCTTGACATTTAAATGATGCGTGTTGGTGTTGGGCAGAAGAGTGCTGGTGTTAGAGCAACAATAATTATAGCATTTATTAGCTGCTGCTGTAGAAGAGGTCACATTGAAAAAGACGGTTGCTATTTGCTGTTTTCAGGAGGTACTTGGCTTTGGATTGTACTTTGAAAATGTCCTTAGGGCTATGTTTTTTTCTTTCAGGAGGGTTGTGAAATACTTGCGTTGTAACTGCTTAACTCTGTGTGTTCTTTTTCTTGGTGTGGGGAGGTGTTTCATCATGTGGCCTTTTACTTGGATAAACATTTGGTGCAAGAACAGTGTTAGAAGCACATTATTTTCAGGTTGTATTTTTAAAGTAGATTTGAAAGCTTGTCCCACAATATTTAAGGCTGTTTATCACATGATGTTCAGCCTTTAAATGCACAGTGACATTTGAAGATCTGAGAGCACTTCAGGCTATCAGGCGTTTCCTCCATCAGCCCTTTATGTTGCTCTCTAGCTTATTGACATGGTGGTGGGAATGCAGCCAGTTTGGATTGGTTTTGGAAAAATTACTTGGGAAGGAAATGCTGAACTTGGGTGTAGAGAGAGGATTTTTTTTGATTTTTTTTTTACTGTCTTCATCTCTTTAGTGTATATTTGTTGCTACCATTAACAAAATTACCCATGTGTAGCCTTGTGTTTGCTTGTATTTATCTTGAAAATCTGACCACTGGCTTCGAAAACAATTTGCAATGTTGCTTGAGATGAACTGTGAGAATACCACACCTGGTGACTATAAATAAATGACATAAAATAGGATTAACAAAGTATGAACTGGAATGTAAAATGAATCTGGCACTTAAATTGCCTATTTAGTTGAGTAGTGAGATATGACAGGAAAAGCAATATTTATTTTATTGCCATTACATGGTGAAGAGCCCAGATGAATACGTTTCCACGCAACTGTGATTCCAGTCCATAGTGACTAGTTCTGAATTAAAATTAAGAGGCTAACTGTGCTTTTGGTTGCAATATTGTACCCAACATATACCGGACTAACTAGTGTAAGTAAGAGCAATCACGTATTTGTTCTCTCCATCAAGGCAGGTTTATGCAAGTGAACTACCTGCATAGGGAAAGTGGTGAAAATAAGTAAATTAGAATATGCAAAACTGACTTGATGAGGCAGTGCAGTTAGTGGCTGTTGAGCGGTTTTGGCAGCTGACTTTTCCATACATAGGCTTAATTCAACCAACATTTAATCATATGCTTATGCTCATCTGGTTTACTGAAGAGTTTAAATATGTGCTCATGTAAATGGAAATGAATCATATACTGAAGTATCTGTGCAAGTACTGCTAAATAGAGGTGGACTGCGAAACTGGAACAACGGAGCAGGGGGCTGTGTGTTTTTCTTTAGTTGCTGCTGTTCATTTCTTCAGATACAGCTGTTTGCATTTTCAGTTCTACTTAATCAAGGTTTGGGAATCGAAAAACCATGATGGCAATGAAGGGAGAGACAACAGTTGAGAAGAGCAGCCGGTGAGCATACCTGTCAGATGAGCTCAGAAGCGGACCTTACGAAGATCAGGCATCTGCCCTACCATCCAGGTGGTATTTGTGTCCGTGGGGTCAGAGCTTGGAGACTTGCTCTGTTTCCTGGGGCTGTGTGCTGCGTCCAGGAATCGTGTAGCAGTTGAGAAGAGGCATTGCTCCAAGCAGACAGAGTTAATATGGATAAAGTGCTCTGGGCTCTTAGCAAAACTGAAGGGAGATAAGGAAAGTGGATGTCGAGTGACACACATCTAATCACTGAAGAAATCCCTGCTGGAGAAACAAGGCTTTGTGTTTCCTTACTAAGAAAGGCTGCTGAAGAAGCCATGAGAAACGAGATCGAGATCTCATCTCGATCTCTTGCTGTTGCCAGACATTCCCTATCGTGATTGCATTGGGTGGTTATTTACAAGACAATGTTTTAATTAAATTATCTTGCTTTCTAAGAGGATAAATACCTTTGTGTACAAGATGGTGTGTGTACAAGATGGTGTCTCCTGTTTGTCACTCTGAGATGCTTTGTTCCCAAGAAAGCCCTCGGTAGGTCTTTAGGAAATCCTGGAACTGAAGTGGCCTGATGTGTGTGGGGTGCAGATGGAAGTATAGCAGAGTGTCAGCAGGAGGGCAGGGGGAGGAATGAACAGTGTTTATCTATCAGAAGTACTGAGCACCTGCACTTCCCTGCGCTTATGGGGAACTTATGGGGTATGTGTCTCTTAACTAGGGTCTTAAGAAATGAGTTTTGGCAAACAGCTTTGTGGGGGGCTGTAACTTTGCAGGTCTGTGTGGGCTGACTCGTGAATGACAACTGAAATAGCTTTCTTCATAAAGATGGTGTTGGACTGGATGGCAACATGTAGATCAAATAGGTGTTTTATACTGAATATTTGCAGATGAAAGAAAATCAAATTCTTGCCGCACAAAAAGGAAGAGTAAGTCTGATAATGTGTGTAATGTTTGAGTATTCATCTTTTAGCTGGTATACAAAATGCCTTTTTCAGGAGAAGCTGTGATTGATGCTAGCTGGCTCTTGTAGGAGACTTTCAGAAGTAGCTTTATATAGTTCCAGTTTTGCCACGTAAGTTAAAGTTATATTCGCACATTTATGTACACGTGAAGATGCAGTTGCAAGTGTGTACTTTACCAATTTGGTGCCATAGAGTACACTCCAATGGTTTTCTTGACATAGCAAAGTCCTGCATATCTGCAGTAAGATTACCTTCCAAAAAAACCCACCAATAATTGACAAACCCAAGAAGCTGTAGTTTCTTATTCACACACATTTGTGAGGAAGCATGCAGCTACCTGTGCAGTTTTTCCAACAAAAAAACAGACGACGCTTTTAAAGGGAGACAAAAAAAATCTTCCTTAACCCAGTGTCAGCGCTTCTCCTCTCCTGCTCGGTTTTAAGACCCATCATGCTTTGATGTGCTACAGCATTTCCTGTCCTCGGGTGTCTGTGAGAGATGGTAGGAGACAGTCTCCTTGAGTTGCGTGTGACTGGGACCTGAGCGGAGAGAGAAGGGCAGAGTCGCAGCTCCGGGAAGCTGCCCCGCATGGTGCCTTGCTTCTGCACGGCTGATCGTGGCCCCCGATAACGCTGCACCTGCAGATGGGACATGAACACATACATGTGCTGGTGGGAACATCCCCCTTTCTCTTTGCTCCGACCCTGGAGGACAGAAATGAATTTCACTGCTGGTTTTTATGGAAGATTGTCATGAGTCTCCAAAAAACATGTTTAAAGGCGCATTGCCATTCATTAATGCTCTTGCGTCTGCTGCTAATACATATGTTTCAAGGCAGCTGGAAATCTATTTTTGTTCTTTATTTAACTGTCCTGATAAAAGCTTAGGGAATGCGTTTATCTGCATTTGTAAAAGGAGATGGAATGAAGAAATCTTTGTTGGTAAAACATACTACTTGGCAGCGTTGGTTACAAACATTAATGGAGCTGTTTGAATAAGTGACTTTACAAACCTATTTTTGAAAATCATTTACTCCCTGACTGTGATACCACCTTCAGAAGTGGTCTGTTTTTCTCTCTTTTGAACAGATGGTTAAATATTTGCTAATGCAGTTCAATTTTATCGCAGCTTTTTCTGTGTTTATCTTTCCCCTCTGGAGCAGTTAAGTGGGAGATAACAGGAATCCCATTCAGTTCCTTCAAGTTGCCGCAATACCTGAAGAGCTGCACTTCCAAAGGAGAAGCGGGTGGGCCACACCAAATGAACTTTAAGATGTATTTGCCATTCGTACAGAGTATCAGTCTACAGTGATGCATGTGGGTTTATAGAAAATGTAGGGGAGCGTGCATAGTGCTAGTCTTGGCGTGATCTTGTTTTGTCCATAAACTGTAGCAGGTAAATTTAGGAAATCGCTCTCTTGGACTTCTTAAATGTGGCCGAGTTCCTCGTGAAAAAGCGGTTTCTGAAATAAGTTGTGTTACTGGGTTGCAGCCCTCCTTCCAATAATACACTTTCTTTACATCTGAGAGCAAGTATACTTGGACTTCTTCAAGCAGCAGTTGAAATAATTGGAACTACTTCTGTGCCTCACCAGAAGAAACTGGTTAACTGAATAATCAGTAGCTTTTTTTTTTGTTGAATCTATTCAACTGAATAATCAGTAGCTTTTTTTTTGTTGAATCTATTCATGAAAACATTGTTTTCCAGCGTACTGCTTAGTTGCAGTGGGAACTATATATTTAAGGATTTATGTAAAATACGAGTTTAAATCTTGCCTTACAATCAAGAAAGTATGCCTAGTGGTGAATTTCAAAGGAAATGCTGAATTTTCCATGATCTTATATATTTTCATTTGCATACTAAAATCAGCTTTAAATTTGTATGAATGGAAAGGGAAGGAAAGAAATGAGTCTTACAACAATGAGAACCCCTTCGTAGCTACTCGAGTGTCGTTTTTATATGCTGCTCCCTCACTTTTCCCTAAACTGAAACTGTACAAAAGGGGCTGATTTACACTGTAAATTCAGGCCGAACAAAATCCAATTGGAGCTCACTTGAGCACTGTTTTGATGTAAGATTCAAAGCTTCTGCAAATTTATTTTATCTTCTACACTTGCTGATCTCCTGCTTGTAAATCCTGTTGAAGGAGAATAAAAATGAGTGCAGCCTGATGGGAATTTAATGTCTGAAGTTCAAAGCAGTTTGCACATCAGAGCAAATGTCAATCAAATTAACATCTTGCAAGCTAGGCAGGGAGCGCGTTTCTCCATGGGGAAGAGATCAAAGTTGGAGTCGCAGCTCTGTTTGCTCCCTCGGGATGCAGTTTCGATCAGTTGTTCATTAAAGTGAATCCAGAAAGAAGGGCTTTTTAGAGGGAGGCAGGGAAAGGGGGATGGGGTGAGTGGGCCTGTCGTCAAACTGAATTTCAGCCAGTGTCTTTTGCTCTTGCTTAAGTAAGTACAAAACCTAATTACATCTAAATACAGGCTTTGTTGCGTTTTTCTGATAAGGATTCTTGGAGGGCTTCCTGCGTGTTTGCTGTGGTGGTGCCACCTAGAACATTTTGGGCTGAATCTCAGAGGAGACCTTGGTCAGCCATCGCTGTTACCGTCTGGCTGCTGGGAAAAGTGGGAGAGAGACACTGGTAAAAGTTAAGTCTCCTTTGTGCAGAAAAGGGGTGGTGATCAATGCTTGTCTGCAAATCTTAAAGCTTTTGATTTTATAACTTCTTCCAAAGCAAGTGATGGGCAGATTTGAAAAATGCATGGAAAACATGCAAGGCAGAAACATGTTATAGGAAAGGTAAAACCAGTAGTGACGGCCAAGAATATAAGCATTTACTGTAAATGCCACATGGCAGTGTCGAGGCTTTAGTTTTAATTGTTGCTTTAGTGGCAAAGATTGCCAAATAGTTAATATTGTGTTCTTAATTGAAATTATTTAGAGGCACCCTAAAGAAACACATGGAAAATTCTCCAGTGTAATTAAAATGACTGTGAAAACTGCAGTGTAAATCTTCCACAGTGCTGCTGTTGCCCAGTTTCTGGTCTTGGTTTTCTGAAGGCGTATGTTTGCGATGGGAGCTGGTCTTTTCTCAAGGTCCTCATATTGTGGAAGCAGTCATGCTTTACAAATACACCCCATTGCAAGGTGCCAAAAGTCAGTTATAAGGCAGACGGCACCTGAAAAGAGATTTGAAGTAGATATCCCATGTGGCTCAGGATGACAAGTCTGTCTGAGGGCTGGTCTTTAATTTATGGGGTTTAAAGCAATTCTTCTTATGCATATTTTATTTATGTCATTTTGCCATTAACTGTATTCTCTTTTTGCTACTTGTGTGCTGTAGCAAGAGAAAGGAGGGGGGCCGGGCTGCAGGTTTTTTTAGCTTTCCTTTTCCAGCTCTGCTGCAGGTAGATTAGGTATCTTTATCCTCATTTTCCTGATGGGTAACATAATACTTGCTTACTGAGAAAAGCTGAGGAACTGTGTTGATTTTTGCGTTAATGTGCTTTGACATGCTGCAATAAATGTGCAGTGTGAATAGGGGGTTTATAGCTGGAATACTGATCCCCTTGGCCTGTGGTGATGAGTTTGGGGCCGCAGGAGAGCCTGTGGCGGGCCAGTTGATGGTGATAACTTGATTTTTGCTTTCCTAGAAGGCATGCCAGAATTGGACCTGGTTGAAACCCTTTGTCAATATGTATCATGGCTGAGAGACCTGAAACGTGGTTTGGCAGCTTTGTGTGTATGAAGAAGTGATGTAGTAATATGCTCAACATTGTGAATCAAGATTCAGACAATTTCTCTGTCAGGTAATTTAAAGGATGCGCATGTCACACTGAGTGAGTGTGAGCAGTAAGTTTTGGCATAAAATAAACTCAGAGCAGAGGAAGATTCCAGATGATTTTGAATTAAACCGCAGCATTTACTGCCCGTGTTCTGAGATATGAATATGTTAGTTGCTAACAAGGCATCCTGTTGCCATCACTAATAGACTTTGATAGGAGCACTGGGACAATTAGCTAACATCCTGAAGAGTCATTATTTTTCCCTAAGAGTTTGTTCTTTAGTATTGCTCGGAAATATTTCTTCAGCATGGAGATGTTTAATTTGCAGTTGCTACCTCTTCTCCATCTGGTTTCGCCCAAAGGTAAACATGCTTTTTGTGAAATCCGTCCTTTACCAATTGATCCTAGTCTTGAGATTCCTTAGCCAACAAAAAAACCAACTTTTTTGTTTGCTTGGTAAAAGCTGTAATTTTTTGAAGTGGTTACATTTTAACGGGGGTAGGAAAAGCCACGGCCCTGATCGGAGATCTACGTTCCTATGAAATGTCAAGGCTTTTCCTCGATGGAGGGGACTTTGGGGAGTTTTCAGAGAGCAGGTTGCCAATAATATCGAGCAGCTCCTGACAGAGTGGGTGAGCCCATGCAGAGCTCCGCAGCATCACAGTTTGGCTGCTTTTGGTGTCTGACATAGATCTTCCTGACCTTAGAACCTGATAGCGGTGGTGTCTGAGCAGGAGGACAGGAGGCTTTTCTATGAATCTGTCCGTCCATTTCTCTCTCTTCCTTGCCATGAAGAGTGAGGATATGCAGAATTCATCAAAAGCTCTTTGCCCCTAACTGAGTCTTGAATCAAAACACCAGTGCCGGTAGAGTGCTGTTGATTATGCTGTTTTGGATAAAATACCAATAGCATTGAACATCTGTGTCCAATAAGGAACCAACAGTACTTTTTTGTATAGCAAAGAATTCAGCTGCCTGTTCTTGTTCCCGCTGTATATGGCATTATTCACTTCGCTCATCGCTGGCTGGTTTGATGTGTTGAGCAGTTGCTGCAATTAAAGATGTTTCTCCAGTGATGAACAAGTTCATAATTGCCTCTGTTAGGTAAGGACGGAGGAGGGCAAGCGGAGTTAAACGTTTGTTTTTATGCATTGTAACCTGAATATGTCAAAGCCTGAGGTATGTAAAATATTTGTAAAGAGATGAGAGAGAGCATTTGAGAACAGACTGCTCTGGGAGTCCCTGATGCAAGGACTTGCACTCTTCATCCACATTTGCATCTATGTGGTACAAGGTTTGAAACTCAAGTTCCCCCCCAGTTTATATATGTATATAAAAAATAATTGAGCCAAATTGATAAAGCTATGTTTACACTGCATTTATATAATTTTTAAAGTGTATGGAGGGCAGTTAATTATTTCCAAATATATATGACTTCCCCCCCCCTTAAGTTTAGGTTTGAGAAGGGATCAAAAAATATTGGTGCCTTGGTAACTCTTAACTGTTTCTTGGTAGTATCGTTCATCTCCTTTAAGAATATCAGTTAGTTTAAGATGCATGTAGTGTTTATGGATATAGATTAAACTAATTTCAAAGCATGCCAGTTTAGGCAGACAGTGTTTTTATTGATATTTGTATGTGACAGTAAAAATACTAAAATTAAGGAGTTAGTAATCAATAGTGATCACTTATTGCATGTTCAAAGATTTGGTTTAATTAGAGCCTTGTTGAACAGAGCCTCTAGTCTGATGAGCTCTAGTGATGTAAAATTAGACTTCCTGGGACTCTGTAAGAGTCATAAAATCTAATCTGATGTTAAGAACAAAGAAGTCAGTGTCTGAGGTTTTGTTATGCATTTGCATAAACTTTTACTTATTTGTAATTCAGAAAATCATTAAGGAGTTTAATAGTAAATTCTTGGGAAATTACTTTTACACTTGAAGGACAAATTCCTTAACTTGTGAGAAGGCTGTGCTGTACTCTTCACTTGTAACAGAAGTTAAACCTCTGCTTTAAGCAAACAAAAAAATCAGCCCAACCTTAACTATGGTTATACTGGCATGGATCATGTACAAAAGGCAAACTGGTGGCCCATGTATGCAACAGCCGTGCTGCTTGCAGTGAGCTCCAGCGCTCCTCTCAGGGCCATTTTCCTGGTTTTGTAACGCTAAAATTGCTGAAGGTGGATGCACTTGCCTACAGAGGTGGTGATCTTGAGCCCACTAACGAATATTTTTCGTTTTTTTAGCTTTCCCTAAGGGGTCCTAAAAGGTTTTCCTACATCCCACGTGCGAGGATCCCATAATGAGAGATGGAGTCTCTCAGCAAATCCTGCATCTGGCTGACTTGGGGCTGCTGCAGCTCCATCCCTGTAGGATGAAATTATTTTGAGTTGGGCTGGAAGAAAATATATTGGATTAGGGGAGGTTTAGTTTGCTTAAAAAGACTTGCTTCCTGTAGTCGTAACTTGAAATTTCCTTGTGGTAACCAATTCCATCTGTCTGTGGTTTTTTGTTTCTGCTAATTGTTGTTTTAAGGAGATGATTTAAAAGTGCATTGTTTTATTGTCTGTGTCTACGAACCCCAGCCCTTCCAGCAAGCGCTCTGTAAGGACAGAACCAGAAGATCAGTGTCTTTCCATTCTTACTGGGCACCGTATTTGTTGAAGTAGTTGCAACTTACTGGATTTTCATTTTTTAATTAAAATCTTCCACCAGAAGAATGGTGCTTGTTTTTCAGACCACTACTGCTTGCAATGTTTTGGGCCTCCACTATGTGATAGCATAGATACATTGGGTGTGTACATACACATGTGCGTATGAAAAAGCGTAACATCAGCTTAAGCAGTTAAGTGCAGTTGACAATAAGCAACTAAATAAAGAACCTTAAGCACAAATATGATGTGCCTTGAGCTGAATGGAAGGCATTAGAATGGCGCTGGGTGAGTGGTATGTAGCTAAAAGCAAGAGATGGAAGTGCTGTTAATATTAAGTTGGTCAGTATCTTTTGATGTAGCTGTTTTTTGTGTAATTTGCTGGTTTAATCTTGACAGTAGTGAACAAACCCCTACTCTGCCCAGTTCCTTTCCAAGACTTACTTGCTATTAGCTTTCACGCTGGAAAGGCTCTTTGTCCAGAACGGGATGTTATGCATCCCTCGCTTGCAGTTCATTGTAATTCCTTAGGAATAAGTTGATGGTAGAAAAAGTCTTTGGTAGGAAGTAAAGAGGTTTTTTAAGTACTAGAATAATCACACCAGAAGTCAAATGTCATCAAAATGTTCAAGGTCATTAAAATGTTAACAAATAAAACTGGCCTATGTAAATGATACAAAACTGCATTTGAGTCCTTGAAAGCTTCAGAAGCGTTTCTAGTTATTTATAACCCTTTAAAACCCTATTTATTTAAATTTTGTTAAGGCATTGGTTCAATTATATTTTACTGTCATTAGAACTATGCACTAGAATGCTTTTTGCATTAGAGTTATGGCTGTATTGGAATTATTTAACGTAACCAAACTGTAACAAAACTTCAGACTATCAAGTTCCTTCTGCTGCTTGGAATGTAAATCTTCAGGTTTTGGTGCAGAAAACAGGTTTACCAGTGTTCTATTAGATCTTTTGCAGAAAGACATAAAGAGGAAATCCTCTTCATGCAAGACACTTGGAATAATTTTTTTTTAAGGGAATGATGAAGTAATAGCTCTGGTGGAAGAGTGTCTAGCAAGAAAAGGTTTGGTTCAACAACAGGAGAAAACAGTTCCTAATGGCATGCCTGGATGCTACACACACTTTCCACGCTGGAACCTCTACTGTTTAAGTCTAGATGAAAGAGCACTACTGTTTTATGATCCTATCTTTCATGGAATATTGTGGAGGAAAATGCAACATATCATTGCAGAGAGCAGATACAATCCAACCATGATGAGCTCATCCCCCCTGTTTCTGGGTTTCACAATTTTTCCTGGACCCTTAAAATACATATTACGTTGGAATTTCCAGAATCGTTAATTTACATTGAAATTTCAAAAAGGTGTGTTTCCATTGTAAATGCTGTGTAGGTTTAATAGGTAATGTTAGGTTGCTAATCCTGTTGTTGTCATTTCAGATTTGATGGAAATTTTAACACCAATGTTTCTAGAACTATTAGCTGTGATAGACTGTCTACCACTGTCAACAGCAGAGCCTTCAATCCTGGACGTGACTTAAATTCTGGTAAGTAGTATACTTTTGGGTTTTTTTCCTTCTCAGAGTTGGGGTTTTTTTTTTCCATTAGACTTTAACATTTCCTTGGCCTAGAGAATTAGCATTGATTGCCATAGCAACAAGCTTTTATTTCTCCTTGAAACTGTCACCCTGTTCTTAATTTGAGATTTCATGATTGAAAGATGATACCTAAAGTAATGCCCTTAGACTAAGTACTCATAAAAATGTCATGAAGATTTTATTCCAGCCTACCATGGATAATTTTGTTGTGGTTTATGCACTTTTTATTTCTTTTTTTCTTTTTTTTTTTTTTTTTTTTTTTTTTTTCTTCCCAAGGCACTTTCCTTCCCAGGTCTGTCTGCTTTGGCATCAGTAGTGTCAGCTGCTGAAGGAGCCATGCAAAGAAGTTTCTCTGATCTTCTTAGCTGAGTTCAGCTAATGTGAGACTGTGTTCACAGCGATATGCAAAAACTATGAAGTATAAGGACATCCTAAAATATTTCCTTTCTTTGTCTTGTCAGGGCATTTCCATCTTTGACAGTCAGTGCATTTGTTTGGCACACTCAAAGAGCTAGAAATATGCTTAGAACCAAAATATATATGACTT
Source organism: Falco biarmicus (assembly GCF_023638135.1). Lineage (NCBI taxonomy): Eukaryota > Metazoa > Chordata > Aves > Falconiformes > Falconidae > Falco > Falco biarmicus. The sequence goes on along the minus strand of NC_079298.1, from coordinate 5,099,901 downwards.
ATCTCTTGAAAAATTCAGCTTTTGGTCCTCCAGTGCCACAAGGTTTTCTTTTTTTCCATCCTAGTCAACTTGATATACATGAAATACATGGATTTCAGTTATTTTTAGTCATAGTTTTGTCCAGCTGTTCCATCTTACTTTTTCAACTTTTTATGATGCCTTAGTGTTGTAAATTAGAGAGCACTATAGGCTTTGCAGATTTCATTTAGCATAAGTTTTGGAGCTTTGTTTGTTGATTTTACTTTTTTTATTGTTGTTGACAGGTAACACAGACTTGAGGACTTTTTTTATTTTAATTTTCATGTATCTTTTGGAATAAAGTACTGGTTAATTTTTTTTAACTTGACTGATAAAGTCGCAGACCCGCCATTCTACCCTCACCATGCACAGAGTATTTGCATATCTTACAAGAAATAGGATGAAAGAACCCCAAATTTCTCTGTAGCCTGTCTTAGTGTGTCTCTTCTTACAGCTTTGCTTTCTGGATTTCTAATGTAATCTTAAAAAAAAAAACAAAAAACAAAAGTACAACCCAAAAGCAAAGTGAACAGTCTCTGTAGGTTCCTTTCCATCCCATCTATCGTACACCACATCTTGAATGCAGGTGCTGGCCAGGCAAGCTAATTTCCTGACATATGTCTCATCACCATAATTTCTGTAGTGTTTTCCGTCCTAAAGATAGGCAGTCTTTGTTCACTTACTACGATTCGCTGGGCTTTGCTTTATTTATAAGCTATCTCTATATTAAAACATACAAACAGCTTATTAAAATAATGTTTAAAATCACATGCAGTTGTTGATTTATCAAAATAATTTTTGAAAGCAAGTTTTCAAACTGTTATAAAAACAAAGCATTGAATGAATCACTTAATTTTTTTTACTTAAGTTAAAAACCCATTCTTTTTCTACTGCTGAAGATGGATGTAAAAGAAGTATTAAATAAATATTCCTTCTTCTTGAGTGGTGGAAAATGAATAAGCTACAGTTCCCCTTAAACGTTTTTTAAATTTCTGGTTTGAATTCTCACAGAAACAAAGTGAACGCATGTTCAAGGTTCTTGCTGTCCTGGCTCGACAGTAAGACTTGAGTGCCTCCTCTTCCCTTGCCTCTGGCTTGAAAGCTTCCAGATGAAAGGAGAATCTTCAAAAAATGGCATTGGCAGAAAAGGGCAGCAGAAGAGAAGAGGGAATTGGAGTGATAGAACAGGGAAGTGCTTCAAGATTTATTGACAGCAGACTCTCCTTCGGCTTTCCTGTTAGCAGCTCTCAGAAACACAGCCTTTAGGGAGAAGTTTTTTATTAGTGAGAAAATGCCTGTAAGAGAGAAGTGGAATGGAGAGAGTAGATTGATGCAGAAAGATGAGATGAGCACACTTTTATCTGAGAAACAAAAGTTGGTACTGGGTACACACCTAGTGAAGTAAGAAGTTAAGTTTTCTGTAGGCAAGTCCTCACCTCTTGTGCGAAGGTATTTGAAAGTCTGTGAGATGGTGGCTCCCACCTTCTTTTCCCTGGTCCTCAGCTGAGAACATCAAAACCACATGAGCTCCACCACCCCAGCAACAGAGCAGGAGACCAGTGTGGCTTCAGGGAAGGGTTGCTGCCAGGAGGGTCAAGCAGAATGATGCTGGTGTGAAGCTGGACATTGCCCACATCCAGGGCGGTGTCCCTGTATCCCTGCAGAAGTATTCGGGTTTTGGAATAAATGGATGTGGGAAGGTTTAGGGGCAGGAGGCTGGATGGTTTTTTTGTGAGTGGAGGGTATTGTGTTGGTGGTATCTGTAGTATTGCTTATGTAGCCATGGCCCATGACCTGTTGTGCCAAAAAAAGCTGTCTCTGCCCAGAGGAATTCATGGTCTAAGACAATAGTTGGCTTGAGGCAGACTGGGGGCATAAACAGACTGGGAAACATTTTTGTTTAGAAGGGCAGAGTGCTGTCAGTGCGTCCTTAGAGCTGTGAAGATGGCTGTCAGGTTAGAAATGTTTTTTAAAAGTACTTACTTAGTGTCATCTCTCTCTTGAAACGCTTAATTTTTTTCTTACTTCTGCAGTGACCTAGTTCTGTGAAACTGCTTATCTTAAAGGATACACTTAGGACAGAGCACCTTGTCTGCACAGGAGATGCTTCTCAATAAATCTATGTGTGTGTATGCATTACTCTAAACTAAAACTGCCTTTGAAAGAGGATAAAGATCAAACAAGTTCCTCTAATCTCGTATTTTTCTTACTCCTCTTGTAAGTGTCCTCATGTAGAGCTACGCGAGGAATATCTGTTGCACTTTGGAATCAGACTCTGCCTCAGCCTGAATTATTTTTCTACTCTAAAAAGCCTGAGAGTTTTTGGTACATCTGGGTATTTTGATTGTGGTTTTTCTCTCCTGCCTTGCTTTGCCTTTTTAGACTTAGAGGCAGCATGGGAAGCCAGTGGCTTCCCCAAAATTGTGCCATACTGTCTTTCACACTGGATGCAGCATGTTGGGGGGGACCCCAAGCATGTCAGCCTCCTAGAGAAAGGGTTTGGAAGCCCTCTGCTCATCCAGCCCAGAAGCAGGAGCTCTTCTGCTCTTCTCTAGTTTGCCCGCAGTTTCCAAATCCAGCCTGGACTGTCCGTCAACCCGATTGTCCTCTCAGATGGGTTGATTGTTTCATTCTTAGCGTAAAAAAAAAATTCCCGTGTGTCTGTCTTTTTTCCAGCATGAGTTTTGTAGTTTAAATAATCTAGCCTATAAAAACCTCTCAGCAAAACATAAATTTAAACTCTGCTCTGTTCGGCCTCTATCTCAATTCTTTAAATGTTAATCTTGGCCCACTCTGCGCACAGCTTAAGAAAGTGGGATCAGAGTGGTGAAGTTGTAGGTGTCGGAATGGAATGGAATTTGCACCACAGACTCCGGGCAAGCCACAGGAACAGAGCCTGGGAGCCCTCGGTGCAGACAACAGTTTCAGCTTCTAGTCTGAACAGTGTGTTAAGAAGGGCGAGTGTAGCTCATGAAACTCCAAAACATAAAGAATTTATTTTTTTTCCCCATTTTCTATTGGTTTTTTTCTAATATAAAAAGAAAATAAACGTTAATCTTGGGAAAGGGAGGAAGAAGAAATAGATGTATGTCTATCTTATCTCAGCCCTTCAAAACTAATGCTTTTGCTGCGTTTTTTCTTGATATTAGGTGACATTTTTTAATGTTTTGAAAAGCTTTTGATTTATCTTGGCTTGAGTTTTTGGATTACTTTTAGCCATTACTACAAAATAGCTAAGGAGAGAGTCTTTATTCTTCAGATGGGATCGGGGGCTTCGGTTAGTTAGATGAAGAGATCTGTCCTCACTGGTATGAATAGGCCTTTATTTATTAGACAACAAAAACTTAACCAGAGCCAGTGCATTATGTTATCAGATTCCTTTGGTTCTTTTTTTTTTTTTTTTTTTTCTTTTAAATAAACAAGGAACGAGTAAATCTTTCTCCTTCTCATCCTTCAAAGTGCCGCAATGTCTGTTTCAAGTCAGGTGGCTTTAGCAGAGTGCTCTTCTCCAGCCATATGCAGAGGTGGTATCAACTTGCTCCATAAATTTTGTCTGTGCCTTATTCAAGGTGGTGATCATTTAAAATGTGGAGTGCCTTGGTCATGTTCCTTATATTGCTGTACTTTAAACTGATGGTTCGAGTGAGTTAAAATAGTTGGGAGGTATTTGAGCAGCAGAGTTAATACCCCCCTTCCAGGTCCTTTTAATCAAGAAAGCTGGGTTCGTTCCTTCGAATAAAAAGTTTTTTTACTTGTTTCCCCTTCAGAGTCAAAAAAGCTCCCAAGGAGTGAGCAGGGCTCCATCCTGGCTTATGCCATCAACAGAATTTTAATTGGGTTTGAGCTGCAGAGCCTTTTATTGCTGGTGAAAGTGCATCAGCCAGAATACGTTTTGACTCAGAAAATCCTGGATCAGATTTGTAGGTCTGAAGAGTTAGAGAATGTCTTTACTTGCAAAGTAAACACATTTGCTTTCTGCTGTTGTTTCTGGGGAACACTAAAGCATCTTCATGATGATTATTTTTAATAGAGGTACTTGTCAGAGAAGAACTGCAGCATGTGTGTTGCACAGAAAATTGAACTTTACTTCTTTGCAGGGTCAGAACCGTGAGGTCTGCAGCTCAGTAAATGTAATGATAAAGAGGACTATAAGAAACTCTTTTATAATGAGCGATTATGTTCAGTAGTTCCTTTTTTTTTTTCACTGACTGTTTGTGCCGTTCTTTGAAGATTAATTAGTTAATGATTTGACTATGCTTTGAAGATGTAAAGTGGTATCTAGCAGTACTAAGTGTTATCATATCACATTCCCTTTGAAGTTCTATAAACCCTATCACATAGGGTTTCTTTCTAAAAGTCCTTTTTGCCTTGTGATATATTTATAATTAAAGAGAATGATCATTTCAAATACTCTCATGTTAATACTTTCCAACTTTTTCTGCCTGTAGCATGATTTGGGGTCAGATAGTGCTGCATTCTAAGTGGAGGGGACAGATGTTGCGGAGCGAGTTGGCAGTTGGCTCATGGGCAGCAGCTCCCAGCTGGCCGGTTATATCCCCAGCCTGTGTCTGGAACTAAGGGATTCCGCTAAGATTACTGTGTTTATAAGACTTGGACTCTTGGCTTTCTCCAAGTAATGTGGTATCAAGGCTGGGTCTTTATTTAGTGATGCTCACTCTAGAAAAGCAAAATTATTATGTTTATTCAGTAATACAGAATACTTCGTAATTTCTATTAGAATAAGGAGATGGGTGCCTTCTTATACTTGCAAAAATATCTTGAACCTGACCAGAAGATGAAAAAAGTAAATGACTTTTTGAGTTAAAACGGGAACCACAGGTCAAGCATATGGAGCCTAGAAAGTGAGGACCAGTAGAGATGCCCTGCACACACTTCTGCTGGTGCTGCCAAGGGTGTAATTTTGACAGATTTAGTCTTTAGCTATAGTCTAGGCATGCAAATCGTCTTACAGTATGTTTTTTTGTTGGGGTGTTGTGATTGTGTAACCTGTACAGAGGCAGGCTTTGCTGGAAGGAGGAGGTAAGAGTAAAGTACAGGCAAAGTTTGGGGTGAGTAAGGTTAGGCTGAAAAAGAACATCTGCTGGGTGTCCTGGCAGGGAGCAATAAATGAGGAAATATCTATGGGGCATTCTTACAGCTTTAGTGCATGGAAAATAAGAGTGCACTTAAAAGAGGAAAAGTATGTATTTTTCAGCTGTAGCTTATCTGCTGGGAGATTGACTTCTGTGGTTGTAGGAAAAAAGAGACCAAAAAAACCCCAAACAAAGAGTTACGATACAATTGGTGGTGGAGGGGGTGGGGGGTGGCATTATTGAACTAACATACTAGCTGAAGGAAAACGTGAGCAGAACTCTGTGAAAAGGAGGGATAGCAGAGAGAGGCACTAAGGCTGTAAGGGGTTTGAGGTTCAAAACCAATTATTTTGTGGGGAAAATGAACTTTTAAATCCAGATACTCTTGTGGGTAAATAGATAGAAAGTAATGACTAAAAAAACCCCGCCTTTTAATTATCAACTCCTTTGCTGTTGGTGAAATTAAACAGGGCAAATTATTTCATCCAGGCTTTAACTGAGTGCTCACATGTCTGATTTGAAAATACATTTTTCCAGTTCCGTAACCCGTAACAATAACTTAAATCCCAGAAATTCAGCCTCTTTATGCAAAACGATTGCCATGCTTCACCCCCAGAACTATGACATCCTGGTGGCCAGACAAGAAAAGGATTTAAATGTTTGAGAGTCTCATGTCCCTCCCGGCCTGCAAAGCAGTGCAGTCAGACAGCAGTTCAGCCGTTGTGGTCTCGCTGAAAACTGTGGCATCCAAAAGAAGCACTCAGTACACGTGGCAGACGCTTCTGTAGGTACTCTGTGCCTGCACCTAAGTAGACAGCAACTCACTCTTCCATTTTTTGGCTAACTTGCTACATTACGCCTGCTGCGCGATGTAGCTGTGAGCTTCTCCTCTGGCACATGGACCTGGACATCAGGGAAACCAGCAATAACCTGCATGTGGCAAGTGCTCTGCTGCAGGGTCATGGTGTGCTTGGCCTTTGGTGACCTTATTCACGTCAAAGTCTCACTGTATTACCTTTTTCTAAGTTTTTTGTATTGCAGGAGAATGGATAACGTTGATCTGCATACACTGCTGAAAGACAGTGTTGCTTAAAAAAAAAAAAGTGTGTAAACAGGATTTTCTTTTTTCTTCCAAGTTTTCGATACTTTCAAGGGACTTTTTTTTTTTTTTTTTTCCCCCGCCAGGTTCCTCTTTGCAGCTTAATAAAGGGTTATCAGATACTTCCCTGGATTCCCACAGCTGTGGCCATGCAGTGTGTTCCCCCGCGGGAGAGCGTGTGTGGGCCGTGAGCACCGGTGCTGCACGTTCTCCGAAGGGACAGACTGCCCAGCCCTCCAGGAGTTCAGAAACTAACCTGGGGCTTTCCACGCTAGATTTCCGAGAGGAGAAGAGGGTGGGTGCTTTGGAGGGGGATAAGGAGAGGGATTTCTGGTAGTCCTAGCTATAAAAGCTAGAAATTCGGTTTGGGTTTATTTTGTTTTTAATTAATACTGATTTTTGCCTGAAGTTTTCCATGGTACCTAAATCTGGCGATATTAAAATTGCAAATTGCTTTCTGTCCCTGCTACACAGAAACGGTTGTCTGTGACCGAAGAAACCTGCTCTTTGTACCGATCAGAAACGATGCTGCTAAACTGGTATTACCCTATCAGGTGTAAAACCAAAACAAGAACTTGGGAGAAGTTTAGAGGCAGCTTGAAACAAACACTGTTGGGTAGTTTGTTTGACATTTTGTTGCACGGGCCTGGGTGCTTTCTTTGCAAGTGTGAAAATTCATGAGAGAAAAGATTCCTGCTCCCCAGAGCATCACCAGGCTGATTTTACCTGTGCGCAGCGGAGAAAGAGAAACGAGCTTTGGCATCTTTGTTAGGAGTTGAACTGGTGGTTTTTTGGAGAAGGATGAGGAAGTGAGAGTTGTGAGCAGAGGATAGTTCTGGTTCCAGACTCAGTCGTTAGCGCACTGGGAAAACCCTCATCAGCCATTTCACATCTTGTTCTTGTTTCTTCCTCGGTCTATTGAGGCACCAAATTCTTCAAAACCACAATTGTGCAAAGCTGCATCTTTGTACAGAGTCCAGCAGGGTGCAACCGGGACTTCCACTGGGACTGTGGAAATACAAAAAACTGTGGCAAGAGTCGAGGGGGAAACCCACCAAGATAGTGGGTTTTATAGAGTAATTATGCTGAGCTGGATGTGGAGAGAACATCGCGGCTGCAGCCAGTCTGGGAAACTTGAGTAAGTGCCAGACTGTTGAGGATGTTGAACTTAAACTATACTATGTGGGTATTTTGTTGTAGAATGTCTGGGAGGGTTTGAAATGTGCCCTGCAGTGATTTCCAAGCCAAATATTGGGGTATTTGATAATGAGTGAGATCCAGGAGATGAAACCGCCTGGCCTATTTCCAGTGTCAGTCCTGAAGGAAATGCCAAAAGTGAGTGCTCAGCAAAAGGTGCAGCCCTGTAAATCAGAGCTGCCCTGTGCCAGTTCTGGCTAGTTTTGTAATCAAAGAACATGAAAGGAGAAATAGCGAGGAAGTGCTTTTTTTTTCTTTGTGGTTTGTTTGTGGGTTTTAGTTTTGGGTTTTTTTTGTAATGCATTTTGAGCTGGTACGATCCGTTTTAACTGTTAGGTAAAAACGAAAGAATTCAAACATGGAGGTTTTATTTTCAGTTTGCCACAAGCACAGACGATGATTTGCCCCAAGTGGAATATAATCCTGTAACTGCCACGGTGGTGAGACGGTTTGTGGCTCCCATGCTAATGACTTTCTGTTCCCTCTCTCCTGGGAGGGTTTTTCCTCTTGCTTTAGAGGACTGTGCCAGCCTGCAGCTGCCTAATGCCATCGGTGCGGCAGAGCTGGGGGTCGCGTGGGGTGAGCAGCAACCCCTCCATGGCTGAGGCTTGCAGAGCGAGGCCGAGGTGTGTGCTCCGGGTGGCACCTAGGGCACTGCCGTCGCCCCTGGGGCAGAAATCCCAGCGCTGCCTCTGCCTCCGCTCGTTCAGACACGGATGTCCCCACCTGTGCTCTGAGTACTCGGGATTTCCGCAGTATCGCTGCACGCCGTTGGCTTAGCTTGGTATATTAAATACCTTCACAAGTTACTCGTTGGCCCTGGGGTAGCTGCTTTATTTGATTGTTGGGTTTGGTGGTGTTCTGTGGGTTTACCGGTGTAGTCGGTTTTGTTAGTATCGCTAAGCTGCACCTTTTGAATTGCTTTTCTTGTTAGTGTTCAACAGTGCTTGCTTAGAGATTATTTTAATAAGAAAGCAAGCACGTTTTAAGGAGAATGAACGTGGCCTATAAACTACAGGAGGGTTTGAGATCTCTACCCTACGGTGATATTCTGAGCTCGGTCCCTGCTTGACTACATGACTTGGGAACATGTCATTTACCTTCTTTGTTCTTCACTTTTTGTCTATGCAAGGAGTAACTAATAATCACCCGCCACAGAGGAGTCTGAGAGACTTGGAGGAAAGTTGTGATATAGCTGCGAACAACTGTTACTGTCATTCTTCCTGAATTTTATGATCTTGGTGGTGATGCTCATGGTGAGGATGGGTGGAACCAGCATGGAGCCCCCACCCACCAGCTGGCACTTGGAGAGCGCAGCCACTGCATAACCCTTTGGGGGAAGATGCGGAGAAGTGGCTCTCTCTCCCAACAAGCAGTACTTGAGAGGCCACAGCCTTGTTAATTATGGCACAGGGATAATGAGAAACTTGGAGAAATTCTTGAGTCCCAAGAGTGGGAACTGTTCCTATCTACCCTTACACAAACAGGAGAGCATGGGGAACAAAGAGGAAAAAAGACTTCCCACCCCCACCCACCCACCCACCCACCCACCCTTTTTTTTTTCTTAACCTTTTCAGCTGTTTCTGTACGGTGAGTTTTTCCTTGACCCACATTTTTTGCATGTAAAACTGTTTTTGCTAAATGTTCCTGTAGACGTTTTTAAACAGATGTCAGAATAAGTTACGTTAACAGCTTTGGATACAGAGCTGTAAGCAGCAAACCTATTTAATATTTTGGAGTTATTTCAGTATAAAGGACACGTGATTTTTTTTTTTTAACGTTAGGGGGTTTTTCTTTATGAAAACTATGTGGACAATGTATTTATCATTACATGTAATTGTATGTGTGTATACATATTAGATATAATTGCCTTAATCTCTTCCTTCCTTGCTCCTGCCTTGACTTCTTGGGACCCAGTTATACTTCAGAGATTCAGGAGCTGTCATCGCATATTAAACAAAATCTGTCAAATCTAGTGCTAAGTTTTCAAAAGACTTTAAGTGTTTGCAGATCAGATGTGAAGCTCTGTCCGTTCTCAAACAGAGCCACTTGTATTTCGGGTTGGGAGCCGGGTTATTCTTCTCTAAGCACATACAAGAGGTGCCTTGAATAAATGTACTTCCAAGTTTGACCTTTTTTTGTAACTCTGCTTAATTTTTCTCTTTTTCCTCTCCAACCTTCAGTTCTTGCTGATAATCTGAAGTCTAACCCAGGGATTAAATGGCAGTATTTCAGCTCAGAAGAAGGCATTTTCACTGTTTTCCCAGCCCACAAGTTCCGATGCAAAGGCAGCTACGAACACCGCAGCAGGTATGATCTGTCGTCTTACAATTTACTGGGCAAAGCACTAAAGTTGGATTCCTCAAGCGCTGATTTCATTTCAGTGCTACGCTTTGCCAAGATGACGGCATTCGTGAGTAACTTTTAATGGAGTCCCTCGAGTTTTCTTAGGTTTGTTTTTAAAGCTCCGGGTTTCGCTTTTAAGAAACTTTGAAGTAAAACAGAATTACATACAGGTTCCTTACCTCTCCCAAATCAAATAAGCTGTAAATAGCAGCTTATTTGTAAATTGTAGGTCAGCCTTTAGGCAAAATTTTACTTTTATTTGGCTCGCACTTGGCCCCTGTTAATGAAGTAGTGAACACATATTCTACTGATCTGGCAGGTGCATCACTTTGGCGAGGGGAGGGTGGGAGGGTGAGGGACTGGAAGGGACATACGTAGAAGCATTTCTCCAGTCTCCACCCAAGGTTCAAGTAGCACATTGTGGATAGTAGAGAAGCAGCAATAGTGGAAACATTCTTTTTCTACTAAAAAAAAATGTAGAAAAAAAGGATGAAATGGTGACAGGGGGTTCTTGCACAGGGTTATGTTTCTGTTCTGTGGGTGTGAAACAAAGCAGTTGCAGGGCAGGATTTTTCCCTGGCTTTTGCTGTCATTACCGTGGGACTAATAGAGACTCAAGGGTGGAACCTTCTAACAAAGTGCAGTGGCTCAGTATCCCTGGTCACACGTTAGCTAACTGCACCAGTTAATCAATCTGTGCGGAGGAAGTATCAGCGCATCCAGGTACATTTCCACGTAGCTGAGTGCACAGAGACTAAAAGGTGTTCTGGTTACCTGTCAGTGTTGAGCAGTCGAATGTTTTCAGATGTTATCTTCCATGTGTCATCAAAGCATGAAGTGTCTGGGCTTGCTTAAGTTTTCTGTGGTCTTGGAAAGGTGTGGCCTGAAGACGTGAGAGCCAGGGGTACTCCAGTCTTGATCAGAATTTTGATATGAAAACCATTGGTGTTTTCATCCAAATCACTTAGTCTGGGTCACAGTTTCTCCACGGCTAAATAAGGGATCTCTTTCTGCTAGTATTTACTTCAGAGGGTAGTTTGGATGGATTAATTAGTTAATACTTAAGTGCTTTGAAGATCAAAGACCCTATTTAAGTTCTAGGTATTAATACCAGTACAGAGCTGCGGGCTGTTTTACAATTAAGAACTGATTTGTGCCAGTTGTTTATTGCAGTGCCTTGTCTAAAGTCTTCTGTACTTCCTTTACTCATAAGATTCCTGTGGCTGTCTTTCATATAACAAAATTTAGGTCCCAAAATTCACACTTGACTCTTGACTAGTTTTGGGTCTGGACTGAAGAGGGAGCAGAATCCTGTCTCTTTTTTTCTTTTTTTTTCTTTTTTTTTTTCCTTTTTTCTTTTTTTTTCTTTTTTTTAAATCCTTCCTCCTTGCTGAAGATCTTCCTAATCTGTTCCAGGTTGAAACCTTGAAATCTTTCATGCATCTCTCACGGTACTGAACTGCATCTGAGCGTCGCTTCACTGAAAATATGTTTTCTGATGTTAGCACAGCCACATGGCAGCACCAGGAGCCTCCACCAGAGTTCACTCCCTTTGGCCATGGTGTTTGAAACTGCGCAGGCCCAAGGGGTTGTGGAGCATGACCCACGTGAGATGCATTCCAGGGCACCAAGAGAAAACCCTTTCTTGGGCAGAAGCCTTCCCTTACTGCAGTAAACCAAACACCTTATGCTAATGCAGCTCTGCACAGTTGCACAGGTTTTTACTTGTCATGTAACCAGCATATACCCACTATTGCTCTTACTTTCACATGTGAGTGAGGTTCCCAGCACCCAGCATTTATCGTGAGGCATTTCTTGCTTGTCAGTGCTTCCAAAACTTCATGCGAGCTGCTGCAAACAGTAATCCCAAGCACTGCTGCTGCATCAGCAAAATTGTTTTATTCCTAGCTGAAAGCAGTTGCTGTGACAGAGGGAGAAGGATCCGACACCTGATTTGGATTAAAAAATCAGAAAGAGAGTGAAAACTAGGGCCTCTTCTGTATGTTCAGGTTCTCGGCTGGTCTGTCTTAGTAGAAGTTTCCATAAAGGCAGGAATTCCTGTTACATTTCATTGTTTCTTTGTGGGGTGTTTTGTTGTTGGTGGTTTTTTTGTGGTTTTTTTTTTTTAATTCTTAACCATTTTTACTTGTAATCATTTTAGTGGAAACTACAAGGTGACTCATGACGGTGGTTTGGGTTTTGTTCTTCTTCAGGCCCGTCTATGTTTCTACTGTTCGACCTCAGTCCAAGCATATTGTTGTCATTGTGGACCATGGGGCTTCGGTCACAGAGACACAGCTCCAGATTGCCAAAGATGCTGCTCAGGTTATTCTGAGCTCTATAGATGAACACGATAAGGTAAGCTTTCTCCAAGCAATGAGCATGTTTTCGTTGGTTTCAACCATGCTCTGTGTTTTCGGTTTTCATCCAAAGCGGTGTTTTTAACTTGTGGTCCATGAACTCACGGGGATCTGTGTTCTACCTCTAATGGGTGTTGAAGACTTGAACTCACTTTTGGAAGTCTGTATTACTGCAGGGGAAACATTTGGGGATCTGCAGGCTGGAAAAAAAAAAGATAAGTGTAAGCTACTGATCTAAGGCAAAATCTTGTTTCTGAGTAATTTTTAAAGGCTCCTTCATCTTGGCAGAGACACTTCAGGTGACGGTCAGCAGTGTGATACAGTGTGCAATTAGGAGAACCATGCTCTGAGCCTGCCAACTTCTGAAGTAGTAGATTGCTTTGAGCAACTCATTTTATCTCTGAGGCTGTCTTTTTTGTTTGTGAAAATGGAAATTATCTATTCTGCTGCTACACTGGGTGAGCTGAAATGTAGTTAGTGTTCGGAAGATTCCTGGACAACCATGATACTAGCAAGGAAAGGATAAAGCCAAGAGCCAATAAACCTTGACCATGCTCTGCCACAGATACTTTACTTGGCAATGAGAAAGGTACTTAACCTGTATTTTTTTTGAGGTATGGATTACAACCAGGGGCCCGTAAGGTGCTTCTGTAGGACTGCAAGCAGTCCCCCAGTTTGGTCTTTCCTTGCAGTAATTCTCTGCTAGTGGGAACTTGATCATTCTTTCTGCCTGGGTTCGTGGTTTTGTTTGTTTTGTTTTTTTAAGTTGGAGGGGAGTTTCCGTCAAATCAAGTTGAAGAACAACAATCTTTGCCTTAAATCTTCCATTAATAGTACAGGAAAAACACTTCTAACTTCTGTGCTTTTAGAAAGTTTTAAGATTGTAAGATAATGCTTATAGTTTAGCAGACTTAATAGTACTTAAATTTAACTGTCGGAAGTGTTTGTCTTAATATAGACCTGTAATAAAGAAAATACACTTAAGATGTATGACTTGGTCAGTAGCTCAGTGGTTATGAAACCTGTTAGACAGGTAGTGCTTCATTCTGTGACTGTCTTGCATCAGTCGTAATTTCTAATAACGTATGCCGCTCATTTAATAAAACTGGTATGTTATGTGTATATTAATGCAAGTGTTACCACTATATACCTTATTTACAGGATAAAAAGTGACGGTAGCTTTGGCATGCTTTGACTGAAATGTTAAAACAATATAATGCTTTGCCTGTAAAAAGTTCTTAGAAGTGTTTTTTGGTTTTGTTTTCTGTATGCACTCCACTTTTCTCTAGCCACTGAAGGCTTTCCTGAAAATGCTCTTTGCCGATTCTGTTCTCAGTTATCTCTAGTTCACTTAGTTAATACACGGTTCTGGGCAGAAGCCTATTGTGTGTGAGCAGAGTGAAGCTGACTTCATCTGAGAAACAAAAACTGACATGAATTCACCATAAGTCTAATCCTTTTCAAATTTGATGGATTTATGCCTCCAGCATTTATTTTTTAACAATTGAATTTAAATCCACGGAATCTCTTCAGTTAGCTTATCATTGTGTTTTCTATATTGGTGCGTAAAGAATTATAAATGGTAAGGTAATCCAATATAGTTTCTTCTCTTTCAAGATCTCTGTGTTAACCGCGGCAGACACAGTAAGAACCTGCTCGCTGGATCAGTGCTATAAGACATTTCTGTCTCCTGCCACTAGTGAGACAAAAAGGAAGATGTCCACCTTCGTTAGCAGTATAAAGTCATCTGACAGCTCTACGCAGCATGCAGTGGGATTTCAAAAGGCTTTCCAGCTGATACGAAATACCAACAATGGCACAAAACTCCAAGGAAGTAAGTCTCTTGTTGGGCAATCCTGATTATTTCTAGGGCTTGCAAATGTTTTCTTATTTGAGATTCTCACTTTGACAGAGGTCAAAGGAGTGTGTAGTCTCGAATATTTAAAAAAAAAAAAAAAGGGGGGGGTGGGGGGAGCACATGTGTTTGTAAGTAGCATTTACTTGATCTGTAAGCTGCGTGAGTGACTGTTGAATGTGGCTGCTCCCTTTTTATTTATTTCACTTGCTGACTTCCCTTTCTTTTGAACTATAATATGAAATTGCAGGATTGAATTGTCTGATAGCTGCATTATTTCCCAAATGTGTGTGTGGGTCCTTTCAATGAAAATTGCTGTTGCTGCAGGTTCATTTAAATATTGCCAAAACCTCTGTGTATGGGTAATGTGCATAGCTGGAATCCTACGGAAGTGGCCCTTGCTTCTCAGGGAAAAGTTTTTTTTGAGAATGCCAATTATGGGTGGTATTTTATGGAATGTGAGGTTGGCCTGGCTAAATTTTCCTTCATCCAAGAATATCCTCCTGAATTTTGGTGTATGCACTGTGGGCTTTCTCCTGCCCATTCCCAAGACTGGGGGAGGGGGGGGGGGGGCGTTGTGTTTTTTCTGTAATAAGGATGTGGTGAAAGATGTGGAAAAGAGGCAACTCAGTTTCACATCCATGTTTGCTTGCCAGGAAGCTGTGGAAGGCAAATTCTTGAACTTGTGCTCTGAGTGCTCATTGGAATTGAGTAACATTGCCAGTGCAGCGGCAGGGTAGAGAAAGCAGGCTGGTCTCTGTTGGTTTAGTCAGTTTGTGTAACGCAGATCCCATAGTTTGGTCCTGTGCCTGCTCCAATGAGTGCAAATTCTTCAGTGTCCTGAAGGACACCAGCTCAGATGCTGTCCAGAACAGAAGGTGGTGAAAAGGAAAAGTCCAGGAATGAAAGTGCTTTGGAAAGGCTGAGGAAATGGGCTCATACTTCATGTGACTTGCCTTTCATTTATAAAATGGTGCTTTTGCTATTAAAGGTTCAGCCAACTTCTGAACTTTAGGCCATAGGTGACAGTGAAATAATTCTCTGACTGTACACTGCTTGGCTGAAAGGCATGGTTGTCAAGGGCAGGTTTTTACCATCATCTGGCAAAATGATGAAAGGGGTGCAACTTTCTAGAAAATAAAAAAAAAAATAAAAAATTAAAATCCAGTGCTGCTGAAGCTAGCTGGGATAAGGTGCATTAGTTGTAAGTGTTATTCCAAGAACATCAGCTGTAGAGTCTTGCAGCATCCTCCTACATACCTTGTGTGTTTGGCACTGTTTGTATATAAGGATTAGAAGGTTTTGGCATGTTCTTCGTGAATGTGAAAACACATACTTTGACTAAGTTCTATACCGAGCAATTATTGTGGGGCACAGGCACAGAAAACTAAAAGAAAAGGCAAATGCTTTGGAGTTAGGTTTTTCTAAGTTTGAAAGATTTTGAAAACCTAAGGTGTATATAGCAAATTTTGGAATTCGTAGGGTGAGATACAGGAGCTTTGAGAAGAGGATGTTTATAAAACCTGTCTCATTTTCTTGTAAATAATCTTTTCATCTTTTTTAAAAAGGAAAATAAACCTAGAAAAAAAATGTCATTCATTTCACTGTTAATCTTCTAACATCCTGTTCCCAGAGAACAATGTGTGGGTGTGTCGGGGAAGTTACTGAGATACAGCAAGGCTCTTGAGATACAGCCTTGCTCCCAAATTCACACTGGAAAAGTTAGAAGGGAACTACTGGTATGAGATGGAAGAATTGTGCCCTTGAACACGTCTGAATTTCCTGCCTTATGCCGGTTCTTATTGCAGTCCTGCTCAGCAGACCCCCATCGCAGAGTGTAAAGAAAATGCTCTGCCACTGAGTACCAACATTCCCTGAAAGCTCAAGATAAATAGGTAGGGTGTGCTTGTCTCTGTGCGTATGTATGTATATATATATATATATATACATACACACACACACAAAAACCAAAAAAATTTGCTGTGTGGCTATATACATTATATACATGCACACGCTATAGATAGATAAATGCAGTAATGGTACCCTGGTAGCTGGAAAAGGCCCCAGCTATGAACGGTGAGATGCCCTGTTTAGCACTGGTCCCTAATGCAGGCTTCAGACTGTCTTACGTTACTCCTGCTGGCAAAGCTTTTGGACCGCAGCAGCATGCCAGGCTGCAGTATCTAATAGCTATGCTGTAGCCTAGGAAAGACGTTAACAATTTTCCTTAAACTACAGCCAAAGCTGCATTAATGCCTGGCTTTGCTTTTTTCTCCCCTGGTTTTAGCTTCTTAAAAAAAAAAAAAAAAAAAAAAAAAGAAGCAGAAATTTCTGCAAAAGTAACAGCTCCTCTTAGTTGTTTGTATCAAAAGCCAATTCCAGCAGAAATTCTTTTCAAGTCGTGGTGACAAAATGTGCAAGTCAAAGCATTCATACCTATTAAAAAACACTCAAAACACCCAACAAAACCACAAAAAAACCTCAGCCAGATGAGACAAAGTTAGTATATAACCAACTAACCTAATGTTCTTCAGCTTACATGGTGATGTATGATCCCTACAAGTGTCTTAATTACATGCATAAAACACTTTTAATACTGAGATCTGTTATGATGAAACAGATTAGCGTATAAGCAAGGATTAGAATGTCCGTGTTCAAAGGCTGTGAGGCAGGCCTCTTGCCAAAAACATACTCAGCTTGAAAAACGTGTTCAACTTCACGCGAACGAGCCGATGGTGAATGGCGGTGTGCTGCATCGCCTTGCTTGGGCGTTAGGCTCTAACGTACACCACAGGAAAGCACCAGGTGCCTTCCGTCCTGCGGCAGCCTCCCGCTGTGGCGCTGCAAGCCACGGGCGAGGTGGCCGCGGTGCTGGTGCAGGCACGAGGGAGGGGAGTGGGTGAAAAGGCCTTGTACAGGGGTTTCGTGTTTCTCATGTACGACCGTTGGGCTGTCTGCCACCGTGCTACAGCAGGGACTGGCTGCACGGCCAAGCCTTGCAGGAAGGGAGGATGAGGAGGGCTCTGTGATCGGCAGCAACAGCGATTCCGAGCCCCCGCGCAGCTCTTGCAGCAGCAATGGCTGGGAAAGCACCGTGTGCTTTTCGTGTAGGAAATATCAATCAGATGCTCCCCTAGGATGCAGCACAGCTCCGCTCTGTAGAATTGCAGGATGAGAGAAGGAACAGTGGGTCAGGGGAGGAAACCTGCAGGTTTTTTGCTTTTGTTAAGGCCCTCTGCGTGGAGTCAGAGTCGCTTCTGCAGCACACTGCGTGCAGGTCTTGCCTGCTCCTGCCCGCTTGCAGCCAGGCCACAAGGTGCCTGTGAGGTCTGCTCAGGAGAAGCAAACCACAGTGCTTCTGGGTGGCTGGTAGGTGCCGACTCCACTCGACCAATTTAACAGGTGTCTGTTAAATGCTATGGGTGGAAGTTTAGTAGCAAGTGACACAGTTCATAAGGCTGCAGCATGTTTATCCACTGTAGATTCCTGTCAATCTCACAAATGAAGCTGTTGGCAATACATGGTTGTAAGCAGATGGAAAGGCTCTTGGTGCCTGACTTTCCCGAGTTAAAAATCTAATGCACTTTCTGCTGTATGTATGTAATTCTTTTTAGATACTGATATGGTCATAATTTATCTCTCGGCTGGGATTACCTCAAAAGATTCCTCAGAAGATGATAAAAAAGCTACTCTACGTGTCATCAATGAAGAAAATAGTTTCCTCAATAACTCAGTAATGATTCTTACTTACGCGCTTATGAATGGTGAGAAATGTTTCTGTATTTCCAGTTGATGAAAATTCCCTTTCATTGTACAGCTAGTTTGTTAAGCTCATTCAATTGTGATTCCATACCTTATTTGGAGCAGTTTATTAAGAGATGCTGGCCCATGTAATCCAAGGCTGTATCCAGATATTGGTACTTGGCTATATAAAACTGTGTGCCACCGTATGCTTATATATCACAGTGCAGCTACTCAGGATATAAAGTATTGTTGCCTGATTGGTCTAGTGGCAACCAGACTGAATTAAATTTGATAACTATTGCAACTGTAAATGTTCCTGGCACTGCCCGTGTTTCCTAGTGCAGCAGAACGAGAATGTATGTGACTTCCGTTTTGGTCATTAGCCAAGGAGCATGAATGTAATATCAAATGTAATCTGAAATCCTCCAGTAACTTAGGACCCATCTTAAGAATGAAGTTAAGTGTGAACATCATGCACACGGTAGTTTGGCATCCTGTGCTTTTTCCAATAAAGCATTTTCAGTAAGAAGGGTATATGTTGTACACTAAAAAGTTGCACGTGGACTCTAGCCAAGGAAACTAATGCTAAAGCTGAAGTATTATTTGACTGTAAATTTAAATACTCATTTGAGATGTAAGATGTACAAAAGTATTTGATTTGTCTGCAGAAATTGAGCCTGGAACTTGTGTAAAACATGAAACTTTAACGTTTAAGCTAAAGAACAAAGCCTGTTATCTCCACGGGTGTGTAATACGCTCCTGGTCCTTTATGTGGACTAGCCACGGGTGGCGAACAAAGAGCTATCCTATGGATTTATGGGTCACATAAGTCTTTGTTAAAAGATCTTTGTTTAAAGTGGCGATGTGGACAGCGTGTTAAATTTTTACATCATGCAACGGTATGTGAGAGGCAGTCTTACTAAATATTGAGCTAGCTAATTACTTCTCTTAAGACCACACTAGTCTTTCAGCACTGTACCTTACCATTTAAATAAGCCTTATAGTATATTCAGTCCCACAGTATATATCGTTTTGCGTTTACTTACAGTACTTTGGAGTAAGATACAGAAGTCTTGATGGAAATTAAGCTGCTTTTATCTCCTTCCTTCTGTGTCTTGTATCTCTGTTTCAGAGGGAGTGACAGGTTTGAAGGAACTGGCCTTTCTGCGAGACCTGGCAGAGCAGAACTCGGTGAAGTACGGGGTGCCGGACCGAACAGCCCTACCTGTGATCAAGGGAAGCATGATGGTCCTAAACCAGCTGAGTAACCTGGAAACTACAGTTGGCCGATTCTATACAAACCTCCCCAACCGAATGATCGATGAGGCAGTCTTCAGCCTGCCTTTCTCAGATGAAATGGGAGATGGTAAGTGCTTACGCTGAATTTAGGTATAAAGTTGTAAGGGCATAGGTTCCATTTGCTTAGCTGTTCTCAGATATACTGTGGCTTTATAAGATGCTTTTAGGTGTGTTCCCAAGGCAAATGTACAATTAGCCTTTCACGCAGCTAAGTTTTTTGATCTGCAGAAGGTCTGGTTATGAAAAAAATGGTAATAACACATGGAGTAGATAGATGCAGGTTGGATTCTTCAGGGTGAAATTTGTTCTTAGGTATGTGTGCATATACAGCATCCATAATTTGTGGAGAGAAGTTCTTTGTACTTGAGGGAAGCAATCTTTTCACGTTGGAATGACAGGCTTCACTGTGCTGCACCATTGCAGGATTCATTACTGCAGTACTTTGGTATGTCTTGAGGTCTTACAGGTAGACTCAGGGGATTGCCCAGGTCGCCACAGTGGAAGAGAGAAAAAAGTTGTTTCCATTTGAGCCTCCCTTTCCTGTGGGGTCGTGGATGTGACTTCAGAGTCGTGCTTCCTGCCAGGGTTCCCTTCGTTCTGTCTTTGCAACCCAAGTAGTGGCTCTTCACAGCTAGTTTAGCGTCTGTTCCTGCTGACAGGCTCTGAAGACGGGGATGCTGGACACCGGCAGTCAGAGCTCTGTAAGAGGGGGAAGACAACCAACTTAGCATATGGCACAGAGAGAGACTACTGATTATTGCCCCAAAATTTGCTATTCTTAGCTCTTTTTTAGCTTCAGCACACTTGGTCTGCCCCCAGCACCGGGCAGAAGAGGAAGCCTGAGCTGGCTGGTGATGGCCTGGCCAGTCTGGAGCGAGTGATACACTGAATTCAGTGGAAACCTGGTGACAGTTTTTCCACAGACTGTGTGAACGCATCCATCTTAACGCAGCAGATGTCTGCGCTCTGACTCGCCCATCACTTTCTAATTTATGCTGATGGGGTGAGAAGGTGCATGGGTCTTCCCTTTTACCTTAAGATTAGATGCCTTGTTAACAAAAGCAGCGTGTTCAGCTTGATCTGATCTCCCCGCTACCTCCAGTAATGGGGAGAGTGAAGGTGCAGATACCGATAGAGGCTTCTGGAGCTACCACCGCGCTTGGGCTGCTCCCACGGTGCTGGCAGAGCTCCCCCGGCTGGACACACACCCAGCCGTGGGTCCCACCGCCTCAGCTCCTACTTTGCTTAAGTGTCTTCTCCGTAAAGAGATCTGACCATCACAGTGCTGTTAGGAAATATATTGGTGATTTTATATTGCTTTGAGAATTGAGCGCATTCTGTATTTCCTCATTCAGGACTTTGCACACTCCTAGTCTCTGCTAGTAGGCAGGAGTGGTTGAGGGTTATGCAGAACAGTTTTCAAGGACTGCTGAGTTGCGTTGTGCATTTGCCTTATGTGTTGAGTCCCAAAAGAAATTTAAGACTACTCCTGAGCAAATCTCTTCTGAGTCAGAATGCTTGCTGTTTTCTGTGTTTCCTAACCTCGGTACTTAAGCCGTATTACTACTCTCACACAAAGACATATCCAAGCATAATGGAAAATTTGAGCAACAGAAGGATTAGAATTGGTGCAACGGAGAAGGAAATTACATAAATTTCAAAGTGTACTTAGTTTATACATGCGAATGATTTTTATATTGGTTTGAAGGAAAAGAGTCGCTGAGTTTCCAAATAGCAGTGGTGTAGAAAGTAAGAAAAATAAAGTATTACCAAGAGTTCTTACCTCAGGCACAAGATGTGTCCCAAAGCGTTGTGTAATTACGGGTATGATTCCCAGTACAGTGGCCGTGTTGGGATTGAGTTAAGCAGAGGAGGTTTAATATTCTGAAAATGCAATTAGATGAGCAATAATTTATCTCTGTTGTTGCTTTACAGATGCAATTTCTCTTCCTCCCTCCTCCTCCTATTTTTTAAATTGCCTCAAATGATAAAGAACAAAGTACTATCCTGGCTTTTCATGCAAACATGTCTTATCTGTAAAGCATCCATTTGCAGACTGACAAAACGCCCAAAACATTACTTGTGGTGTGTACTTTAATAAATTGATTAAATGTACCTTAGGTCACTATCAGAAATGTAGAAATTAACTGATTAGGGCGAGTGGCTAACAGCAGACAGATAACCTGCTCAGCTTCCCTGTAGGCATGCCAGTTTTTGTCTATATTCCAGCAAGGAACACTGTGTAAGATTTAAGTATGTAACATTTTGAAATTACAAAGTGTGTGCTCTGTTTCCTCTAAAAATAATTAACTAGATACTATTGCTGATGAGTTTATATTATTTCTCTCATTCGAAGGCCTGATAATGACTGTAAGTAAACCGTGTTACTTTGGAAACCTGCTGCTAGGGATTGTTGGAGTAGACGTTAATCTCGCCTATATCTTGGAAGATGTCACCTATTATCAAGACTCCTTGGGTTCCTACACTTTCCTCATTGATAATAAAGGTAACTTTTTGGCTCACATAATGTTTTCTAGTCTCACTGAGGTCATCAACCATCAGAAGGATACTCAGTTCTCATGTCTCTAAATAGTCTGTAAGCAATGAGTGATAATATTTACTAAAAGATTAGCTGCATGTTGTTTGGTTAGTTTTGCCTGGGAGTTGCTGGAGGCTATAGGAGGATTCATAACTTGAAATTTCTGTACTGGAGTTTTGATGTGGAAATGCTTACTTACTGTTGAGATTTTCTACATGTGTAACGTCCGAGGTTTTCTGTATGTGTAGGGCAGAAGGCAGAACTTGTGTATATGTGTGTTCAGCTCTTTTCCTCTGATCCCAACCTCTTTTTATTGCTTGGTTCTTCGAGCTGTTCTTTCATTTGCAACTTACCTAGTTCTGCATTTGCAGCTTCTTCAATGGTAATATTGCTTGTTTACTGGTGTTCGTTAAGCCTTTGCAAAAACTGTATGTAGTTACTGTATTCCTTTTTTCCGCCCCCCCCCCCCCCCCCCCCCTAATAAATATTCATCCTGGGCTCAGTTGTTATAATATAGTCAATGTATGGGTTTGTGTCTTTATTTTTTAGGATACACTCTTATGCACCCATCCCTTACCAGGCCCTACCTGCTGTCTGAACCACCGCTCCACACGGATATTATCCATTATGAGAACATTCCTAAATTTGAGTTGGTGCGACAGAACATCCTTAGGTAAGGGACTGGGATGCAATTCCAAATCTTAGCAGTCCTTAGGGCACTAGAAACATTCCTAGAGGAGTTTTAAGAGAAGATAATGTAAAATTCCTTTTCCTACAATATCTGTGTACTTGGATGGAATTCCCCTGCCCGCAATGGTTCTGGTTTGTTTCCTCCAACTTTCTTCATTTTATCATTTGGTGTGCTAAGCAGTGGCTTCCACGGCTGATCTGGCCAGTACTCTTTCTAATCTCTCTTGCATGTCGGGAAGATTTCCCACTATTTGGTCTGGGTTTTTCTTTATCCTTTGTCTAATCTGAGTATGTGTTTTAACTCAAAATGTGATGGTAAACGAGTTCATTTTTAGCATACATACGCTTTCTCTTCACCTAAGACAGATAGCAGTTAATCTCTTCATATCTTATGATACTTCTATGAATGTACAGCAGATAGGTTTTGTTTAAGCCTTTACTCAGTGTTTAATAACATGCTGGGTGTTATATCTGCCAATATAGCATTCCCCTGGGCAGCCAGATCATTACAGTTCCTGTGAACTCCTCACTGTCTTGGCATGTAAACAAACTGAGAGAAATTGGAAAAGAAGCCTACAACGTCAGCTATGCCTGGAAAATGGTAAGGAATAACAATGACACTGTTACAGGATGGCGTAGAGTAAGTTCATAGATTGAAGAGTATGTTAATGTACTGAATATAGTGAAGCATGCAGTATTGCTCTCTTACTAAAGTATGAAAGTTTTGAATTACTCAGAAACTGCACACGTGGGGCGCTTTTGTTACAATGAAGAACTAACGAAATTACCGTTTCTGGTTTCTTACCATGTCAGCTTCAGAGATGTGTCTGTACGGCTAAGCGCGTGTCCCTTCTGCATGAAGGCACTCATTTCGTAAGGTGCATGTAATGTACAGTTAGGTGGAGATTATACTCATGCGTTCCTGATGGTGGTAAGTCTGTACTGGTCTGGATGTCACACTGCAAGCCAGGTGACACATAAATACCTACGAGAGACCACACTTGAATACAGTGCTGAGGCAGTGTTTAGCATTAGGTCACTCTTTTGCTTAATATTGTGGTTATCTTTGGGGCAGAGTAGTATGATCCAGTAATTAATAGTTGGGAAAATGTCATCTTCTCATTCTGATACTGTCTTGTTGCAGGACTGTATCCGTAGCCAGTGATGGTGTTTGCTGTAATGTAGCGCTTTTCTTACAAACATTACTCCTATCAAAGCTTTCATTGAAACGGAGTACGATGTTTATGCAGCAGGCTATGTTACCGATTGCGGCGCTTTAAGAGGGCTTCTGGCAGCTGTCTTCCTTTCTTCAGTTTGGAACATATCTGAATGCTAATCTTGACCCAGGGATTAAAATGGAATCTGAGGTTAACTATAATCCAGGTGAATTTCACTGATGCCAGAAATAATTGGCTACTTCTTTGTGCCAACAAACTCAGGAGGGTACTTGTGGATCATTTCACAGTATTAAGTTAAATCCAACCTGAAAGATTAAGCTGAGCAGTTTTAAGAGATTAAATCTGTCATTGTGTAAGAGAAATTCACATAGGAGGGTGTCTGGAGCTAATTTTCTAATGTTGTAATGCTACATTAAATATCAAACAGGCTTGCAGAGCAGCTGGGCAGCTCCAAGTTTTGCTAGTCTAATGTACTATAGGATACTTAGAGTATACAAACCAGTAAAGCATGTGACACATGTAGCACAAAATTAACAGTGGTAATGATAAGATCTTGTTTTCGAGAGTTAGTTTGTCTGTATTCTTCATAAAGGGAATACCAGTGTGTTTTTATCAAGTGGGAAACTGAAGCCTCTCCTCTGTTAATGACACTTCAAAAAGTGTCCATGAAACTGTGTGAGAAATTATTTGCTAATTGAACAACAAAATGAAGCTCTTAATGTAATCTTTTTTCCTGAAAACTAGATATTTTTATTTTGTGCATAGGCTGTGGAAAATTATTTTTTGTTACAGCTTAGTGGCTCCAATACGTACAAGATGGTTACGGTCTAGAATGTGGCTGTATGGGACTGGGTTGCAGTAATCGAACCACTGAAGACAAGTGTCTCTATCCTGCATGGAGACCAGTGTGGCTTTAGCACAGTCCTCCCCTCTGTTTTCTGTAGGATCAAGTCTATGGTGGCTTCTTTGAAAAGGAGATACAGTGGAAACTGTGATCCTTGAGAGTATGGCAAAGTGTGGTGCTGCCTTCCAGAACTGGACGAGATGAGCAATTAAAGACAGGAGAATGAATGCTAAATCTTCACCCTTTTGTTTCTGTTTGATGACTTGCTTATGTTTTTCAGGTCCAGGACACATCCTTTATCCTGTGTGTTGTGGTAATACAGCCAGAAATACCTGTTAAACAGCTGAAGAATCTCAACACTGTCCCCAGCAGCAAGCTACTGTATCATCGACTGGATCTGCTGGGCCAGCTCAACGCCTGCCTGCACTTCAAGCAGCTGGCCACCTTAGGTAAAGCTTTCTTGCAGTTCACCTTGACCACCTTGTGCATGTTTCTGTAGAGTGTGGCAGCAGAAAGTACAACTCTTCTCACAGAACCCTGGAAATAGTCTCCCTTTGAGAGGCTTTTATTTCCAAGGCTGATTTTCTAATCAGCTGTTACCTTCTTATAGCTCTTCATTGATCATAGCTACTCTGCTTGATGGTGAGCACTTGCATGGATGAACACAGTGGGACTGCTCATCAGAGTACGAGATGAATACACTGGGACTCTTGCTCGATCAAGTTCCCAGAAAGTGGAGTCGAGAGAGTGAGAGATGTCTCACCAAGCTTTAAAACTAAGTTCTCTTTTTTTGGCTGTAAAGCAGCTTATTGATAAATAAGTAGGATGAAGTCCTAGCCAGTCATGCAGCACTACTATTCTTTTGACTTTGGATTTATGCAAGTTTTTCACTGCCATAAGCATTTTAATACCATCGATCTGACTTCACATGGAAGTTAAGTCTGTTGGGGAAAACTGAGAGCTTCAGTGGTGTGATGGTTTCCAGACCCTCCTTAACTGCTTAAAAATTCTTGGGTTACAGACGCACTCCTGCTTTTGATAAGCTAAAGTGATTCTGCTCTACCTGTAATTTCAGTAGTTGCTCAAACATTACTGGAGGAAAGAGGGCGAGTCTCCATGGCAGTGTAAGTTCTAGTGTCTGGAAAGGCTAGAGAACTTAAAAAATCTAATATATCCTAAGAACATAGAGGGGGGTTTAATATAAGCATCATAAGTTGAAAGCTTTCATTTCTAAGTATTAATCTTGGGGGGGTTTAGTAAGATCTGCGCTCTATTGTAAGAAGTTCTGAATTAGGTGCTTTTGTTTGTAGCAGGGTTTGAAGGTCTCATGGTGGATTAGTGGCACAGTTGTGATATTTTCATAGCTATATTGCAGTGCCCCGAATAGCCATGTGAGATTAGACTTGAGAGATGCAGAGGAACTTGACAAACCTATCAAAATTGCTTTGCCAATTGTTTAAAACATAAGCTTTTTTCTTTCTTTAATGTGGTGCCTAGTCATGATTATCTTACATGCAGAAAGACGAGCTATAAGTGGAAAATATCCCCAAAACACAGCACTAAGCTCACAAGTGGAAAAACTTCATGCAAAGCAAAATGCAATCACATCAGAATATTTGGTCTGGGAAGCAGATGAAGGACTATAATAGAAGTTCATAAGTGATGACTGCAGTACATATGGTTGCTGGATGTATGGTGATGTGTTTTAGAGGAATGTGAATAAAAGCAGAACACTTCACATAGGCCGGTGAGATTTTTTCCGCTGGGGACCATTACACATGGGGAAATTGGGTTCCATGGGTCAAATATTCAGAAAAGACGTTCTTTGCAGCCTTCGGCCCTGCATTAATGTAATCATTTTTCTTTTTAAGAAGAAAAAGCTGTCTGGCATTGCAGTTTCTGCACAATGAAAATTTGCTTTCTACTCTGTTCTGAAAACTCACCCCAGACAGCTACACTTCTGGTGTAGCTCCCTCTTGTGTGCTTGTAATTCTCCATTTGTTTGTTATCTGTAACTGAAAGTGCTTGGTTCTGTTTTCCTCTGCTGTATTTAACCTAAACACGGATAATTAATTTCTTCTTCTTTAGCACAAAATCTTCTCTTAAGGGAAAACAGCATTTGTAATCTTTCAAAAAGTAGTAATTCAGAAATGGTTTAGACGTTGAGAGCAGGGGCACTAAAGCCTACCAAATCAGAGTAACTGGACTAACTTTGTCACTTCTGTATTTTGAAGCAAGAAAGATAGTTCATGTGCAACCTAAGTTTTGTGGGTGCCTGGGGAGGCAAGCTGTGCCGTAAGGGCTCTGGTTTGGCTCAGAAACTTGGTGTTTCTTGCCCTCGCTCACAGTCCGCCCGCGACCTGAGGAAACGGTGCACTTTGCACGCTCAGGAGTGGGAGACTGGAGGAACAGGCGGAGGAATGAAGAGCGCATCAGTGTAATTCCTTCCACGTGTCCTCAGCTAGGACGCCACGTCAGATGCCCTTCTGTGGTACAAATGCATTTACTATGCAATATGTGCAATTCGTTGGCCTTAACTTTCTCGTATTTTGCTATTTTTAGAAAGCCCTACAGTCATGCTCTCTGCGGGCAGCTTCTCTTCTCCTTACGAACATCTCAGCCAGCCCGAGACAAAGCGGATGGTGGAGCATTACACGGCGTACCTCAGCGACAACACGCGCCTGATTGCCAACCCTGGCCTCAAGGTATGTCCTTGGTGCTGACCACTCTGGTCAGCCCTGGAGACCCTGGTTTCCTCACGTCCCACACCTTCACCCGGCGGGGAAGTACCTGCAACATTCACCTCCTGATGCTCAGGGGGTTATGGAGTGGTGGTTTGGAGTGGTATTCCCATGCTTGGAGAGTTGGCCGGGGCCTTCAAGGCACAGAATAGTGGAGAGGGAGAGAGGGGGCTTCTGCTGCAAGAGGGGGAAAAAAGTTGATAAGCAGCTATTGAAATAAACACTAGAAGAATTAAAGCTACAGTAAATTCTTAGTGGAAATGTCTTTGCATTCTTAGGCATATAAATGAGAAATTTCTATTTTGTGTGCAAGCACAGCAGTGTTTATATTTGCATGAAATAAAAAAGCAAACTCTAAAAGCTGCAGAGATAATGACAACGATATTTCATTATAATAAGCTTTTCCTTTGCTTGGAATGTGCCAGATCCGTCTGGTGTGAGACGACTTTAAACAAGTAATTGAGTTTAGATGATCTCCGATGGCTCTTTAGGAAACCCCGTGAGCAGCTTATTATCTTTTCATGCAAGTCTTAGAGGAACCCTGCTAGGTCTGCCTTTGTTTTGCAGTTCTCTGTCAGAAATGAAGTAATGGCTACCAGTCACGTCACAGATGAATGGATGACACAAATGGAAATGAGTAGCCTGAACAGTTACATTGTGCGCCGTTACATAGCAACCCCCAATGGGGTGCTCCGAATTTACCCCGGTTCCCTCATGGACAAAGCATTTGATCCCACCAGGAGACAATGGTGAGTTTTTAGGGTCCCGTTATCAAAGCTTTGGATAATCTTGGAGGGCAATAAGGAAGATATTTGGTATCGATTTCATAACCTGGGGTTTTTTTATGGCCAGCTAATGAACTATTTAACTGTAATTGTTTTCATTGTGGGTAAAAGACTCAGTGCTTAAATACAGCTAGTTAAAACCTTTATTGGTTCTAATTTCAACCCTTTTTAAGTGATGGTTTCTGTTTCATATCCCTCCTATGGCAGATGGGAATATAAATATTCAGGAAATTAGCATCTGCTTTAGGGATTAGCTAATTCGGGAGTGTTTTCAGCAACTTGTGCCATTTTTGGTTGTTTCTTTGTTTGTTTACAGTGGGTTTCCTGTCTAACGTAAAGTAGGAATTTGTTGGCTCGACTGTGCACTATTAATTAGATGCTAGCATCTGATTTGGGGAAGTATTTGTATACATTACAAATGAGAGCCTGAGACATGAGAGCGCTCTGGAGTGTGTTTCGACATCTGTGCTTTGTTGAAAGGAGCCAGCCAGGAGCTGCCACACTGTGAAAGCCACAAGCCAGCGCTGGGTCCAAACCCTCCAGCTCTGCGGGGAAGGGTCTGAATTGCTCCTGGCCTTGGTGATGCTGTAGCTCTCTTGACTCGGGTTTTCCCTGAAAAAATCATTGCCATAGCTACCGATCAGCTTTTCTTCAGGTTTTCTTCCTTTTTGTGTTATTTATGTTTTTGCATAAGATGATGAATTTTGCTTTTTTTCTTTTTTTTTCTTTTGTAGTAGAGATAAATGGGGTGCGTTCATATTGTAAACAAACTGAACGTACCTTTACAATCCCTTGTCTCCATTTTAAAAGCTCCCATATTATTTCCACTCTTGTTTTATTTAGGATTTGGGATTTGAGGTTTTTTGCTTTTACGTTTCACTGATTTTTTCAAGCTGTGGTTTTGAAAAAGCCTTCGTATGCAGCATGAGATAGTGTCTTGGGTTTCATATAAAGCCAGATGGTAGCGTTTTTGAAAGAAGATGCAAGTAAAACACTAGAAATAAAGTAGAAGTCAGTTAAGCTGCTTGCACAGTGCTGTCTGGAGTCAGCTGAGTATACTGGGGTAGGGAAAAGCGGAGTAACAGCTTTTTCTCACACAAAAATGTTGCCAGCACTGGAGTGTTTTATAAACTTTCTCATGACAGTAGAAAGATATTTGCTGTGACCGTGGCTTGCGTGTTTCTCAATTTTTGTGCATGAATTATGTCTACTATAGGATGTCATTTCTCCTCCGTTTGCAACATAGTAATTTTGCCAGTATTTGCTTTGCGTTTGAGACTCTGCTGGCATAAAGTCATGTGTTCTTCTGGGAAAAAAAGTCTAAAATTATATTAAACATATCCTGTGCAGAAGTAAGTTGAAGTTTTTAATGCAGTTGGATGTACTGAGGAACCATTTATTGGGCTAGTCTGTTTTAGGCCTGGGTCCTAATCACGCTTAGGTACTTGTTTAATATTAAGAAACATTGATTTGGTAGCATATCGTTCACAGTCTGCAGAATTCAGTGCCTGTCTGTATTTCTGCAAAATCAAGGATGCTGTCTTAAAGTTCACTAATGGTGAGCGTTTCTTTTGACTTCCCTCAGGTACTTGCATGCAGTGGCTAATCCAGGGCTAATTACCTTTACTGGTCCCTACTTAGATGTTGGAGGGGCTGGCTACGTCGTTACGATCAGTCACACAGTCCATTCTTCCAGGTAAGTGGTGCTTTGAGGTTTGTGTCAAATTAGAATACATCTTGAATTATCAAGATGTGCTTTGGGTAGGAGAGAAAAGTGCTGAGCAACTCATACGTACATGTTCAGGAAGTGAAAACCAAACCTGGTTTTAAAGTGCTTTTAGTGAAATTGTAATATAACATTCTGTAGAGTCAGTGGAAATAGTATATGGAAACACGGTGAAAAATCCACGTTATATGAATAGTTTATATTCTGTAACTTTACTGATAGATGAAGAATAACAGCATATAGAAGAAACAATGGTGAGAATGTGCTCCTGGATGACCATGAGATGAGCTGTCATGTGTACGAGGCAAAGACCTAGGAGAAGGAGAGGGACTGCTTCCGTTAGGCAGTCTGGGAGATGCTCTCTCTCTGCTGGTAGGCAAATAGTTTTTCATCAAGACTATTAATCTCTGGATTTCCTGAGGTTTACACTTCCACTGCTGAAGTTGCATGTACCAGTGTGACGTTAGGAAGGGAACAAGAAGTGAAAGCAGATACCTAACTGCAAGTAGAGGTCAGGCCACAAGACAGATTTAACGGAAGAGTTGTCCATACGCCAGGCACTGGCAGAGCACCTCACCTGGGCTGTTTAAATTCAGCCCTTCTGGACAGGCTTTCGGGAGAAGGAAGAACCACCTGAGGAGAAGCCTGTAAACCTTCAACTGCCCTTACAGGACTGCAGAAGACAAATCGGAGTGAAAACAGCGGCCGTGCCTTTGGGATCAAAACCCCACATACAGCTAAAGGGCCATCACAGCCATATGTTAATACAGTTAATATTGCCACCAGGAGAAGCGGACTCAGTCTCTCTATGATCATCGTGTCAGTACTGGAATGAGCTTTTCCTTGAGGACCAGACAGTTATCTGTTTCAGAAGCTCCCTCCTGGCCAGGCCCCCAGCCTGAGGCTGAGGGTTGGTTTGAGATGTAGGATGTTTAAAGGAGGTCAGTTCACAGAACGTGTACTAAACCTTTCAATCACAAGCTCTCCCAAGTTTCAGAAATCGTAGTTACTCATTTTGTTTTTTACAGAGAGCCTTTTCTAAGGCTTTCACTGAGCATGTGGCTTCTGCGCACACTCTCAAACAGCCCGCTAGTACAAAGGTGACTTCTAATGTTGCGCTGGTAAATACCGATCACAAAGCCAGCAGAGCCCAGGACACCGCTTTTCTACTCTCCTCAGAGACATCTCAGCTTTGTTTGGGATTTCCCACCACAGGACATCTGCCTGTCTTTTTTGGCAGAAGTATTATCAGGCCTAACGCCTGTGTGGTGCTTCTCACAGAAGAATTTACTTAAGATAAATAAGCACTTTTGTAAGAAGAAAAGTGCAATTAATCAAACCTCTGATTTTTATCTGGTAAGAGATGGTTTAGTTAGGTTTAGGAACTTAAAGCTTATGTGGGTTATTAGAACATGATTAAAGAATGGTTAAACAAAATTTGGCAGATGTGAGTGTGATTCCTGGGTAAATATGACCTCTAGAAGCTTATAGTCACATGCGGTTATAATCCCCAAAGAAATCTTAGTTAAAAAAAACCCAGAGGGGTGGGGGAGGAATCAGTAGAGTTAATAGGCATGCTCGCATTAGAAACTGCTGTGTGGGTTTAAATAGCAACATTAGTTTATCTGGAACTGACGTTTACCTCTCATTCCCATTTTATGTATATCTTACTTCTTTTTTGGAGGCTGGGAATAGAAGATTCATGCAAGGAATTATTTAATGTAGCTTGCATCAGCAAACCAGAAGGAGTTAATGTTTAAAAATGAGCCTAAAATATTTACAGCGTTCCTAATGGCTTTTTGTCTGCTAGGACAGAGCAGAAACTTCATAGCTTGATGTCTTGTCACATACAGTTAAATGTGTCTGTGCTGCTTCACTGTCATCCTCTTTCCCATTCCTTCTCTGTGAAATGGATAATGCTAAAAATAAATCAAATCTGGGTTTTTAGATTCTGTGTTTTTAAATCTGCAAATTAGATTTGACTACATCTTCACTGTACCTCTATAAAAGCAAACAAACTTCAGTGCAGTAAACAGAGTTGGGTTTGTATCGATAAGGTCTCGCCAGCAGCCTCTACTTTGTGCAGTCCAGCTGTGCCATTCAGTATCTTCTTTTTCTAAACGTTTTTATTCCTATCTTCAGAGATAAAATTACTTAGGAAAGTACATTTTAAAAACCAGCAAGTCAAAGGTGTCTCCTTGGTCACCGGGATAAAGCCCACATAGGTGCGAAATAGCATGCCCTGCGATTTGAGGATGAGCTGAACGTTTAGCATCCTTCAGGGTTGGGAGCTAACGTGGCCTGGCCGTGCCTTTGCAGTGCTGCGGGAAGCAAACCTTGAGAATTTGGGCGTTAGAAGTGGAGGAGTGACAGATTCCCTCGTCATCCGGTCCAGCCGCAGGCTACCGTACACCACCACATCATATCATCCATTTTCATAACCCACCCGAATAAATACGATTTTCCTCTATTTTCTGGCTGAAATTCGTAATCACTCTTACACTTTGGAATGTTAAGGATTTAGCAAAATGTTTGTGGCAGCTTCATAGTCAGGTCGTGATGCTGGGGGCTGAGCAGAGGAGCAGTGCAGAACATAACCCCCGCTGACGCGGTGGGGGTTCAGGTGCTGGGAGTGCAGGAGCTGCGTCCTGCGTTCATTTGTGCGGGTGGGGAATTTTTAGTCCTAATTTGTGTTGCCAAATACTGAATGTGTATAGGTGGTGGGGGTGTATGTAAGGGTCGAGGGAGAAGGGTCAGTTCTGGGGTGTGATCCAGTCCTGGGCTGGGTCCTGTCTCTTCCACATGCTGGTTGTAATGAGGTGCAATTTTTGTGGAGAGACTTCAGGAGTGGCAGCAAATAACTAACACTGTTAAGATGCTGTTCTCTCCCTTCACAGCTGCTCAGACTGTTGATTTAAACACAAGCGGGGTGAACTGAGCTTCAGTGTGGAGGTGTGGATTTGAGCTGGTCATTTATATGCCAGGGAAGCCAGTCTGCTTTTAAAGCAGGAAACTAAGTAATTAAAATAGTAATTATTAATACAGCCATGAAAGCCTTTTTCCTTTTTTTCCTCCCCTCTTTGCAGTGCACAGATGTCTTCAGGACATTCAGTGGCAGTAATGGGCATTGACTTCACCCTGCGATACTTCTACAAAGTTCTCATGGATCTGTTGCCAGTGTGTAACCAAGACGGAGGAAACAAAATCAGGTAAACCCTTCCTTCCAGGCAATAAATAGTTCAAGCCTTTTTTTTTTTTTTCTTCTTCCCTCTTTAACTGAAAGACCCAGAGGTACTTTTGGACTTAACTTACTCTAGGAATCTGTTACTTTCAGTGTATGTTCTCTTATTTCCACTAAAATTTGTACTACTTGTTCTCATAAAGATTATGTAGACTTTTTTTATTACTCAAGATCAAACTGTCATCAGCCAAGTAAACAGTCTGCAGGAATATGAAAACAGTAGATGACTGATATTTTTTTTCGGTTATATTTAGACTTCACTGAAATCCTGGGCAAAAAAAATGTTATGAACACATTTCCTATTCACTTCTGTTTGTTTTCATTTTACTTACTTGGTTACTGTGAGCATGTAATAATGATGTATCATCTCTATTTGTTTTAACTGTGGTTAATAAAATAAACTTTTGTTACGTTTTTCTCAGAAATATATAGCACAGCAATAGTCAGAAGTCTCAGAAGTATCTAATTTTATTTAGACTTACGTGTATCTTAATTGTTCCCCTTTACCCTTTTTATTGAAAAATCACGTGGGAGGGGCAGAAGTAGACTCTGGTTTGAATCTAGAGTAAGTTACTAACATGGTTTGGGCATTGTTGTTGTTTCTTTGTTTTTAAACCTTAAATTTAGGAAGGGAAGTGGGTTTCTGTCATCCTCACAGTTCTTTTTTGATTTGGGTATTTTTTTATATATTTTATGGTGTACTAAAAAAAAAAAAAACAAACCAATCAGCATTTCTGGTTTGGCATTCCTTTCATTTCAGTTAAAAACTACTAATAGTCAATGGGGTCAGATGCTTTATTCTGTTTCTGCATTCCCGAAATGAGGAATTTCAAGCGTATTATTAAAAGTTTTGTTAGACATTTCTAATGTAGAAGCCGGATCTAATGCTTATGGCCTCTGTGTAAAATGCACGCAGGTATTAAGGGACAACTATTCTGTCTGGTAGGCGTTGGCATTTTGTTTTAGATGTATCTACTGAGCCTTTTCTCTCTGCAGTTATTCTGGGGTAGTCACGAGCCTACTCGTTCTCCTGTTTCCTATAGCATCTTTCGGAAAAAAGAGAAAAAGCAACATCACTACATGAACTTCTAATGCAAAACCCAAACAGTTTGGGGCAGTAAAAAAAACCCCATCCAACTAAAAGTTTTAATGACTCCTTTGTGTACTTAAAGTGTGCGGTCCCATCTATCCTGTGCTGATTGCTTTACATTCTGTCTGCTGCCGCCCTCCGTGAGCCGATGTAAGTAGAACTTTACAGAGCAGACTGCCATGGGAATCGCAGGCTTTAACGCTGCCTGAAGTGCCCACCAGGCAGGAGGCCGGGGCAGTGGGGCAGCTACCCCACTGCGCTCTTCGGGAGCACGGAGTGGTCACATTAACCTCCTCCGTCTCCCTTCTGTGGCCACTGATTCTCTTGATCTTGGCACAGGCTGTGCTGTCCCCGGTGCCACTCGCTCCTACGCCTTCCCCAGCGCAGCTGTCTGCGGCTATGGAAACGGGAGATGCCAAAAACATTACGGATTAAAACCTCGCAGCACACTGCTTTCTAGATAAGGGCACGGATCTGACATCATTTCCCTGAGATCACACGGGAAACTAATGGGAAGAGCTGAAAAGGGAGAGGAAAGGTTGGGAAGGCTGAGAATGAAACAGGAGTGATTTATCTCTCTGTTTAAAATTGAATTCTAAAGCGGGAGGTCATTAATGGAGAGTGTGAAATCTCTGTTTAATTAGTAACGTAGTAGATTAATAAACTGTTAAAGCTTTCCAAGTTCATTATGCTTCATTTATTTCTGGATCTTCCTCAATCAGACAAGACAACGCACTGATCAGTTTTCCTTTCTGTTTCTAATCAGTTCCATTTTCAAGTCCTTAATGGTCCAGGCTTGTTGTAACAGTGACAGAGTTAAAAGCTTCAGGGAAATCCCCAACGTATTCTTTACAGATATTTTGCAGTGAATTTGTTTAATGTCCCTGTTATTTTAGTAAACAGAAGCCTTTAAAAATCCTTCCTCTAGCTGTACGTTTCCGATCATGTTTTATTTCACCGTGTTTCTCGAAAGCCCGAGGAGGTCTAATGGGAGGCTCTCCGCTTTGTTTGTTCTGGGCAGGTGCTTTATCATGGAGGACAGAGGGTACCTTGTGGCCCACCCAACGCTCATCGATCCCAAGGGACACGCACCGGTGGAGCAACAGCACATTACGCACAAGGTCTGGTTCCTTTTTGCGTGGGTTATTCCTACCTTTTCTAATTTTTGAGGTCTAAGGACTGCAGAGAAGCTGCTGTTCGTGTCTGACTTCAAAGGCGTAAAATCCTATGGTTTTTGCCTAGGAACCTCTGGTAGCAAATGACATTCTGAACCACCCAAACTTCGTCAAGAAAAACCTCTGCAACAGCTTCAGTGACAGAACAGTTCAGCGGTTTTATAAATTTAATACCAGCTTAGTGGTAAGTGTGTTTTTCTATTTTATTTTGCTTTTGAGCGTACTTTGGTTGGGTTGGGTTTCTTCTGGTGGAAACGCAAATGCTTGCCAGGATCCGCAGCTGAGGCTGGAAGCCAGCCTTCCGTGTGGATTGGCCTCCGTCCGCCCTCTCCAAACACAAATCAGTGATCTGGACTGCACAAGCTGTACTCGCACGAGGAGTCAGTTGACATACAAGGGATTACGGATGTGATCGCCGGCCAGCTGTGGTTGATGTCTGCAGAGTCTCATCCAGCATCATGAAAATAAGAGCGGGTCTCTGTTGTTAGGTGAGGACTTTCCAGCAGTAGTTGGGATTTTTTACTTTGGATCCTCTGACCTGACCTCTGGCTTCCCACTCTGACCAGTGTAACGTCCTCCTGTGACACGGGTAGTAAGGGTTTCTGATACCTTTTAGTTAGGTGTCCAGATAAATGGATTTACGGATGCAATGCACGTGAGCATTCACAGAGTAGTGTTTGTCAGACTGCAGTCTCTGGACACCTGAATGCCCTGCAGGCCCCACAGGTCATGTATGAGCTTCCTCCTGCGCTCAGCCATGCCAAGAGGTCTAAGCTAGGGGCTGTCCTCTCGCTGTGCCGTGAATGCTGGTCGCAGTGCCACAGATCAGCCCCTGCAGGATTACTCAGAAGTCGTTACACTCTGTGAGAGAAGCTGCTCTTTAAGTAATACTTTTCAATTATTACAGGGAGGAGAAGGTGGGATATGAGTGTCAAAACTATTTGAAAGTTATATCAGAATAGGTTGATTTATGTCAGGTAGGCTTAAACATTTTCCCCACACTTGAAATGCAAAATAGAAAGTGTACTACTGTAAAGGAAATTGTATAGGACAGAGCAAAAAATTAAGACGGTGGCATGCAAATAGGAACCAGGAATGAATCTGCCTACCAAATAGATCACAGCTGTACAGTGCTGTGGTGCATTTTTCTTACATGTGCCAGGAAGTTTTCCACAAGTTGTGATGGTGCCTTCCTGTCAGCACAGAGCCTCGTTGCGGAGGTCACCGATGGCTGGCACTGCAGGGTTGGGCTGGTGAGCGATGCGAAGGACTGAAACGTAATCTGCTGTTGACGGGATATCGGACTCAGTGCTGCTGCCACACCTCATAGTGTTTATAAGCTAAGCCTATTTTTTTCTATCTTCAGCAAAGTCTTTCCACCCAGCAGTGGCTTGGAAGCAAAGCTCAACAGCTGGATGAACAATTTTGTAAGCCTCGTATTTGTGAAGGTGGTGCTCCCGTGCATGTGTGTTCCCTCAGTTCTGTAGGTTTCCTTGGAAAAGGGAAGATGTCCCACTCCCTAAAACAACATATTTCTCGCTACACCATTGATACTATCTGTTTTTTACCTAGGGTGATCTGACAAACCTTGTGCACGGCAGTCACTGCTCCAAGTACAGGCTGACGAGAATCCCAGGCACCAACGCCTTCGTGGGAATTGTCAATGAGACCTGCGATTCACTCGCCTTCTGTGCCTGCAGTATGGTAGACAGACTCTGCCTCAACTGCCACAGGTGAGCAAGAGATTGGAAGTGAACGGGCTGGTCCAGGCATTTACTGCTTCCCTCTTTCTTGAGTCAAGGTTCATAAAAGCACATTTCTTTTATAAGCTAAATGAAAACATGCAGTGCAAAGCTGAAGTGAAAACAGAATAGTTACTTCACATGTGCTGTTTGTGAGAGGCGTGGTGTCTGTCGTGGTGTAACCTCAGCTGGCAGCTAAGTACCACACAGCTGCTCACTCACTGCCCCTGGCCCGGTGGCATGGGGAGGAGAATCGGAAAAAGGTAAAACCTGTGGTTTTAGTGGTTGAGTTAAGAACAGCTTAATAATGAAATAAAGTAAAAATAGTAAGAACAGCAACAGCAATAATAATTGTAATGAAGAGGCGAGGGAGAGGGAGGGATAAAATCCAAGAGGAAAAAACCCAAAAAACCCCACCCCAAGTGATGTACAATACAAGGGCTCACCCCCTGCTGACCGATGCCCAGCCAGTCCCTGAGCGGTGAATGATGGCTCCCAGCCAGCTCCCCCAGTTTATATACCGAGCATGACATCGTACGGCATGGACTAGCCCTTTGGCTAGTTTGGGTCAGCTGTCCTGGCCACGCTGCCTCCCGGCTCCCTGTGCAGGTGCTCGCTGGCTGGGCAGGGGGAGCCTGGCAAGCCCCTGAGCTAGAGCGAGCACTGCTCGGCCACAACTAAAACATCGGCGCGTTACCAACATTATTCTCATACTAAATCCAAAACCGGCGATGCGGAAGGAAATAAACTCTATCCTAGCCGAAAGCAGGACAGCGACATAGCATACCTCTAATCATTTGCCATATCATCAGTGTATTAAAGCACGGGTTGGTTGTTCTTGACGTGGTAAAAGACTGTGAGAGGTTCGGTTTCTCAGGGTCAGTTAGCTGTGGGTCAGGCCCTTTGTGCTGGCATATCGGTACCTGCGATTTTATGTGGATTGGTGTAGTTTTTGATTGAGGGGATTCTGGCGCTTGCAGGAGATTTTGCCTACGCCAGCATCGTTACATGTTTGTTGCACTGGCAAGCTGGATCTTTGTGTCTAGATCTGAGACTTGTCCAGCGGTTGTCTTCATTTGACCTTTCAGGGGATGGGTAACAGGCCAGAGAGGCGCTCTGATGGCATTGCCCTCAGGCCCAGTGCAGAACAGAGCGATCCCTGTGTTCCTGGGAGAACGAGAAAGGTTACTGAACAGCCTTCTCCGTGGTGAACGGCTGTTCCGGAGCTGCACTGAGGGGTTAAAATCATCCTGCAATGTCTGATGCATTTTTCTGTGTGTTTTCTGCCCCTGAAGAATGGAACAGAACGAATGCGAGTGCCCTTGTGAGTGCCCTCTGGAGGTGAATGAATGTACCGGCAACCTCACCAACGCCGAGAGCAGGTGAGAACCAGCCTCCTCCAAAAAGGCACAGCACGGTACAGAAGCTAATTAACAAAATTACTTGTTTGTTCATGCTAACGTACAGGTGATAGAGGATAGAATAGACAGTAATTTAAATATAATTAAGCAGATGATGTGTCATAGGTGAACATGATAGTTTTCCTTGATTGTGCTTTGACTATTTTTATAATACAAGGCTTTACTTTTTGCCCCGATGTAGGAATCCGAGTTGTGAAGTTCATCAGGAGCCAATGACTTTCACGGCAATCGATCCGAGCCTGCAGGATGCTCTCCCGCAGTGTATTAACACGCAGTGCAATCAGAGAACAGAGAGCGGGTAAAGTGGCGTTCTGCATCTATCGAGTTGTACCATCTTCTTGAAATAGTTCCATTAAAATAGCTCTTCCTTACACATTTTAGAGAGGGGGGAAAAAAAAAAGTGTGATGCCAGGATGAAATATTACAGCACAGAGCAATGACAATGGTGTGCTGCAGTGCAGAAACAGACCTCAGTATTCCCATTTGAGTCGCGTAACACCATTAATGGCAAACAAACGGCTTTCCCATCACGCTCTGTGACTCTCACATCCAAGGGCTGTACATGTGGAAGATTTGCTGTTGAAAGGACAATGAATTCTACCTTTTTGCAAAATGGATAGCGCTGATACATTTGTCCGCCTCCCAGAGAAATGTGTTCACAGAAAGTAGACGGAGCTTTGGTGGTGGTAACATTGGAGCACATTAGAGGTGGTAGCTGCATGTCCCTTCTGGTTTCCTGCTTCTCTGTTCTACTCCTGGCATTACGTAGAGAAGCTTGGGGGCTTATTTTTTGCTAGTTATGAGCAGTCTCCAGGGAGCTGAGATTGCTAGAACATGCCATGCTCTGACCAGACGTTCCAAATCCTTTCTTCCATCTTCCAAAGGAGTGCAGAAAAAGGGTGGAACTGTAGTCAGATTTCGCCATGCTGAGAAATGTCATGTTGGAGGCGTTATAAGTAGGTTGTTCTTTTGCTCAGGCTGAGGAACGGAGGAAAAAAGCAAAGCAAGCAGGCTTGGAGGATGCATACTGAAGATGCAGCTTCCCTGTATAACAACTTCCCTTGTGGCACTTAAGCATTTTAATGAGAAGCTTTTTGTGGCCAAATGTTATGTGCATGAGGGTTTATGGATGATTTTGGCCTCCCTCTGTCTTGCAGTTCTAAAACAGACTGAGCCATGTCAAATGAAAAGCAGTGAACGCTTTCCTTTTTAATTTTCAGGGATTGCTTTGGGGTGTTGGACTGCGAGTGGTGTATGGTAGACAGTGATGGGAAGACCCATCTGGACAAGTCCTATTGTGCCCCTCAGAAGGAATGCTTTGGCGGCATTGTGGGAGCAAAGAGCCCGTACGTGGATGACTTGGGAGCAATAGGTAACTCTGCCTTTCTGAACAGACGCTGCATTTAACTGTTTGTATTCAATAACATGCACTTTCAGTGTCAGAGCATGCTTCACGTGACATGTTCATCTCTTTCGCGAGTGGTGAATTAGCATAAATAGTGCATCAAGCAGTAAAGAGGTAGCATCAGGCCTGTTGTGAGTATCACGTTTTTGAAAATATCGATGTGTAGCTGCATGTTACAGAGTATGGAGACGGTGGGTTTGACATTGATAATGTGCAGCTGTGACCGTGAGCAAAGAAGTAAATAACTTTGAGGAAGTGTGAGAAGAAAGCCAGATGAGACAGAAACAAAGGAGGAGTGTGATCTCACCTCTGGAAGATGAGGAGGCAGCATGAACAGCAGAGAGTAGCCTGTAGTGAACAGTGGCTGGGCGCGTGGGTGGTAGACTTTGACCAATAATAAAGCTTTTAGCAGCGCGTGTGTGCAGGGTATAAACTTATAAAAGATGTAACTAACGATAAAGGTCTTTGCTTCACCATCCTTGCAAAGTCCGTACCTCAGTCACCACAGGGTGTAGCTGTACGTTTGTGTCTTTAAGATATACCCCCTCTGAATTTCTTCAATTTAAAGTGTGCCGTCCTGTGTGTGCGCAGTTAAGCACCCAGAAAACCTTCAGGATCATCTCTGAATCTTGAGAGATGTTGATTTAAACCTTTCTGCAGAGCGTTAATGGGTGTTTTTCCTCTGTTTTGTCCCTTTTGATTTAGGAGATGAGGTAATCACTCTGAACATGATCAAAAGTGCACCGGTTGGCCCGGTGGCTGGAGGCATTATGGGCTGCATTATGGTGCTTGTCCTAGCAGTATACGCATATCGCCACCAGATACATCGGAGGAGTCACCAGCACATGTCACCTTTGGCTGCCCAGGGTGAGCTGATAACTCTTGAGAGAGAAATAGTAGGGTGGGCGTTAAAAAAAAACCAACAAACCAAGAACCAGAACCAAACACACACACCCCCAAAACTAAGCAAACAAAAAAATCCAAACCCTCTTTCTTTGGTTTTGTTTCAATGCTTCAGCCCATTTTATTTCCCTTTTGCCAACTCTTATAAAAGTCAAGTCTTATCCCGGGTGCTTTGTGCACTCTCCTTGGTGCAGCCAGACCTGCTGCCGCCTGAGGAGAGCCTGCCCAAAAACCTGAACATGCTGTTCTTGTCAGGAAGCTGAAGTTACACTTTTTGTAGAGCTGCAATGATAAGCCCAGCTTCACAGCTTTCCGGGCCTTGTCACAGCATGCCGGTTGCGTATTTCTGCACAAGGGCGGTGCTTTGGGGAGTATTACAGTTTTCACACCTTTTCTGCTTGGGCTGTTTGGGACGTGTCTTTTCTTTAACTTGTGTTTCCCGTTTTTGGTCTGTGTGATGTTTATGGAGTATCCATACATAGATAAAACCGCTGAAGTCTGAGAGACAGAACTGTTTGGGAGAAAGGGTACTGGCAGAAAGATACAGAGGGTGAGAAGTGTGATCAAGGCTAGTTACCTCTATATTTGATTGTATCCTGGCTCCGTTTTGAATCAGTTAACTTTCTTCAGAACTTGAAAGCCTGTTCCTTTCAGGGGGAGGTGAGCTGTGATGTTTTCCTGGTATCCCTAGCCCCATCTATCTTGGGAAAAGAGCACACGAAGCTCAGACTGCATGTCCTCACACAGTAACACAGAATGCTTCCACTATATTACCAGGGTGACAGCCGTTAGTAAGATGATCCAAAATTTTTCTCTTAACAGTTGCATTTTTCTGTTTGTAATGGTGTGTAGAAATGTCAGTGCGTATGTCGAACCTGGAAAATGATAGGGACGAGAGAGACGACGACAGCCATGAAGACAGAGGAATCAGTAAGTACCAAATCACTTTGCTGGGGGGTGGGATGGGGGAGATTAAATGAGCCTTTTTTTTTTCTTGATACGCTAGTATTAAAAATATGTGAGGAAGCCCTGTGCTGATTAGCAGTAGAAAGTGACAGCACAGCATTTTAACTTAAGCTGTAGCTTCTGGTGCACCTTTTTTTTTCATGCTGAAAAATTACATTTTTTTATGTGGAGGAGGTTTGTCCCTGATGCCCCCCCATCATGACCACTTCCAGAAATAGTTCTGATGAGCTTAAAAATTGCAATTGTGACGGTACAGGGTATGGAAAACTCTTACCTGTGGTCAGCCTTGGAAAGCAGGGGCCCAGGCTGGCATGTACGCTCAACACATGGTAGCAGTAAATTTTATTTGCTTTGATCTGGGATGCTTGTACTTCTTTACTGTTGAGTAAAAACGGCACTTTGCATACGATTACCGGTGTACTGTAAGATGAGCTGGTGCACCTAAATTGGGTCAGACCAGATCCCTTGTCTCTGGGCCCTCACTAAAGCAGAATTAAAACAATACCCAAGATTTGAAACTGTGTCAACACTCAAAGATCGAAAAACAAGCATATCTGCGTCTCATGGCTTGCATCTACTGCTTCTCCAAGTCCTTTTTAGTTTCCAGTCAGCTTTCAGTGCTGCCACAGGTTCTTTAGCATTGGTACAGTAATTCTCTAACTTCTGTTAATCCAAGCAGATGAGGTGAATGAGTTCGACTGGATCTTCATCTATTCCACACTTAAACAGCATCTCTTTACTCCTACTCCTCTGTCGCTTGACAGTCTTCTTAAAAGGGGTAGTATTTGAGAAGAACTAGTTTGCAGAAAGCCTGTTCCCCTGTGCCTGATTTGTCCCACTGATACAATTCAGTAAAGGCACTTTCTTTAAAACCAGTTCTGTTTGTTTCTCTCTCCCAGTTAGTAACACTCGATTTATAGCAGCGGTAATAGAGCGGCACGCTCACAGCCCTGAACGAAGACGCCGGTACTGGGGGCGATCGGGAACAGAAAGCGACCACGGTAAGACCTTGAACCACTGCCCTGGCCCCAGGCTAATCATTGTGGTTACTTGGTTTCCTTCGTATATCTGGCACGTTGCAGATAAGGCTGCTAAAACCAGAGTAAAACAAAAACCTTTGCTCCTTATTGCTTCACAGTTAAACAGTTTTGACACCCTTCAGCAGATGACGCTGCCCAGCGAGGGAGCTGGCTTTCTCAGAGTGGTACTGTAGCAGCAGCTGAGTGCCGTGCGCCTCCTGGCTGGCTCTGGGTTCTGCCAGCTTCGCTGGGTGACCGGAATTCAGACCGACAGAAATGGTGCTACATTTACCACGCTCCTTTTCCGCTGCCAGCCCTAACAATCCACGTGTTCAGTTGAGACCATGGACCTCTCCTACCGAACGAGAGAAGGAAAATCCCTTGCACCCAAGTCAGCATCTCTGCTGCTCTTCTCTTTGATGTGACATACACATCTTTCATAAAGTTCTAGCAGCACATGCTGGACGCCTGCGTTTGCTGGGGTAAAGCAAGCAGGGATTTAGAGACCGGGTGCTGCCTCTGTTGCACAGCCAGTCCATAGCATCACCGCAGAGGATCTCTTACGTCTCCTTTAAGCAAGTAATGATCAATGTTAACTGCGTACATGTATAGTGATGAAGGGGGTTCAGCCATATATGTCTGCCACGCACACACACTTCAACCCTGTTTAGGTTGAGGGACTTTTGATATGTCTGTCGTGCCCTGAGACTAAGTCGTCTTAAATCCTGAAAGCTGTTAGAAGGGTGTAATGCTGTTGACTCATGAAGAGTCTTAATATAAATTAAGAGGAGGGTTAGACAAGGCAGTCTGCCACAGATGTCAGCTCTAGCTGCCTGGGGTAGTGGCTGGATATGTTACAGCAGACCTGTTCAATTATTAAGACAGTGGTTGCAGTAATGGAATTGCTGAGAGACTGGCAATCGGAAGGCCAAAGCCTTGGAGCGTCGCTGAACAGATGTCTGAGAGGCAATCTTGCTCTGCGAGGAATTACCCTGGATTTGGGGTCAGATTACCTGTGCTGAGGCAGATTTGCTAGACTAATGCTCCTTTTGCTCCATTTTTTGTAGACCTAGCAAATCCTTCCCATCTTTCTAGTCAACGTGTCAGGGTTAGCAGGGTAACTGTCTACCTATTTCTGAAATGTCTGCTTCTATGTTTAGTTTCTGTAATTCCATCTTCTTCAAAGGGCTGCCCAGTCTTCTTCCCCAGTTCCTCTCTGCCAGCTAGAAGCCATGACTCAGACCATGGCAAGTGAGAACCAGCTGTGGGTACTTAGCCCGGTATTCTTAACACATT
This sequence comes from Falco biarmicus, assembly GCF_023638135.1. NCBI lineage: Eukaryota > Metazoa > Chordata > Aves > Falconiformes > Falconidae > Falco > Falco biarmicus. The sequence continues at coordinate 5,056,129 of NC_079298.1, read as the reverse complement.
TTTTTTAGGTGTCTCAAGCTGAAAACCTGACTGAGATGCTTAGAAGCGCTAGTGTTTTTTCAGTTCTTAGCCAAAGTTTTCTGAGAAGGATTATTTTTCTAATGAAAGCAAGATCTTTTTCCTTTTTAAATTTCATTTTTTTTTTTTTGCATTTAGAAATACTGAGGTGGTTTTGTTTGTACCGCAGACTGATTTTGGGTGGTAACAGCTGGTTCCAGTGGTAAATTCAAATCTCATAGTAACTACCAGCACCTGCTTCAAAAGAAACAGAAAATGTCTGAGGGGCCTGTTACAAGACAGCTTCCTCGCTGAGAAAGCACAATTTTGTCTTGCAAAGGTTAGCTGTTAGCTTCCTAGTGACACAATTTCCTTAGGATATCCAGTGAATATGTCTTATTATGCCTATAGACAGCTGACCTAGGTTTGTTCTCCAGGAGCAGATACTTTAGCCACAGGAGAGCCTTGAGTTAGTTGTGCTGTGTGCGCGTGCTTAGCTGCAAGCCTCAGCGCTGTTCGGCTTAACGGACCTGCTGTGTGAAACGCCTCCCATGTGGATTCAATAGATTTCCTTAACTGTGTGGAAAGCTCACCAGCATTAAAAACATATGCTTGTTTTTTGCAAATAAGAGGTGAAAAGTGCTCTTTTCCTTTTAAAAATATAATACTGTGATTGTAAAGATGATGTGAAGAAGTTTTGCTGCTTCCAGATACGATAGCTGGCAGTCCTTCCTAGCAAAGTGTAGCTTGATAGGAACAGAGGTAACAGCAGTAGAACCCACCTGTTTCTTGTCTCTTTGTAAAAATTCAATAATATCTGAAAAGATACCACCCCCAAAAAAAGAATAATTTGTTTTTAAAATCAGTGCTAGCAATCCTGCCATAACAAACTGTTGAACATGTGAGTGTGTTTTACTGTTTGGGATGGTACAGACCACAGGTCCCCAAAGTCCATAAACAAAGGCGGCAACAGGGAAAGGGATCCATTATGAACTTACAGGAGAGGGTGGTTTTGTTTTTTTCTTTTTCTGTGAATTAAGGAAAATTGTTTTATTCTCTATAAAGCACTGACTGTGTCTGATTCCATGAAGGGTGCAGCAGTCAGCACTGTGGAATATTGACCTCTTAGTCTTGCTTTTAATTCTTTGCCCTGCTGATTTCTTTGATATATTTATATATATTTATTTTGTAATATTTATGTTTAATACTCTAGGTTACAGCACTATGAGCCCTCAAGAAGACAGTGAAAACCCTCCATGCAACAATGACCCGTTGTCAGCTGGTGTTGATGTTGGAAACCACGACGAAGACTTAGACCTGGACACACCGCCTCAGACAGCTGCCCTGTTGAGTCACAAGTTTCACCACTACCGGTTGCACCACCCAACTCTTCACCACAGCCACCACTTACAGGCTGCAGTCACGGTACACACTGTGGATGCAGAATGCTAATGAACAACGACAAAAGAAACCGAACTTGTGAACAATGATCCATGCGGCAACGGGCAGCTTGGTTTCTGTGCTTTTCACCAGGAACGATTGAACTAACTTCCTGAGCAAACTGTTAGGTATAAAAGCTTTACATTTTTATAAATGTAAGGTTGGCTCTGAAATGAAAGGGAAACGTGCTTGATGAATGGACCTGACATAACATTTAATAAAATGGAGCAGGAGGCACGTTAGATCTCCAGGACCAGGGACGCAAGTTTATACAGCAGCTGAAGCTTTGGAAGCCCTGTTATGCTGAGCCCAGAGGGGAGAGAGCGCTTAAAAGAGCCAGAGATGATTTGGTTTCCTTAACTGGAAGAGCAGAAATCTGTGCAGCTGAAGACTAACAAGTGGCGGGGGGGGGGGGGGGGTGGGGGGGTGGAGGGAAGGCTGTTGGTTTCTCTGCGGTTTCTCTTGCGCATGGAAAGTTCACTCCTCCGACAATTGCTGTATGGAACCTGGGACAATGCATCTCAAGATTTTTAAGTAAAGGATTATTTTTCTACTATTTATTGAACTTGAAACTTTGGGGGGAGGGAGGGGAGAAAACATGTTAGCAATTCTCAGCAACTACCACATATATTCTGTGATGGTGAAGTGGTTCTTCTGAGGAAGACATCTGTTTCTTATTAGCTGATACTCATCCACTGCCCCACTCTGCAAAAGGGAAAATGAAGAAGTCGTTTCTGACGTGTTTACATTATGAATGCTTTCTTTTCCACAATTGTTTTCTGTAAATATTACAACCTGATTTATATTACAGTATTTTCTTCCTGTTTGCAGAGGAGAAATCCTGTACTCCATTGCTAAAATTCTGATAATTCTGCCCATAAACCTCTCCATCTTCAGCCTCTTTGATCTTCCTTAAAGGTCTCCTGTGTGAAAGTAATAAAGAATTTATTTAGCATTAGTTACCAGATAATTCCAAATGAGATCTCTACCATTCTTCTGTTTCCTTAGGACACTGTCAAGATTGGAAGTAGGGATAAACCAGTGTTTTGTAAAACTTGGGTTACTGTGGAAGATATCTTTTTGAAATCATAATTATAAGCTGCTGTTTGTCTGGAATTTAACATTGCTTGGTAATTCAAACACAGATTAATCAATCTGTCTACAACACAGGGCATCATAATTATAAATTAGTTTTAAATCACAGTGTTGTATTTTAGATTCACAGTTTTTGATTACAATGATATAAAACCATTCTTGCACTGTGCATATGATAAACATCCATTTATATGTAGTTTTTTAAAAAAATCACTTGTTTTAATTAATATGGTACTTAATACTGTAATATGTAAAAAATTGGTTCTTTAAACAGTACGGTAAAATAACTGTATGTGTGATATCAGGATACCCCTTTATACTATGTATAAAATTAAAATCTCTAGTGAAATAAACTGTATATAAAGTATAGTTCTGTGGATAACTGGCTAGATTGAAATTGTTCTATCTCTGTTCCTTTAGTTTTCTGGCTGAATGAGTGCTATAACAGGAACGAAACATTTGGTCAGGTTCCTATAGTTTTGATCAACAATCTTGAAAGGTCTAAACTTCACATGTAAATGACAGTATTGATGTGTTTTAAAGCTTTTTTTCCTTTGCCTGTTGGCCATTATTTGGGAAATGAACATTTCTGGGAGTGGTCAGCCACTGCATAGACTCGCCAAAGCCAGTAATTGGTTTGGATTTTTTCTTTCTTACGTGCTACTGAAAACCTGAAAAATTGGTTGCACTGGGTTTGCCATTCTGCTGTGGTTGTGAGGATTGGGTTGTGGGTTTTTGCTGACCAGACAGCTGTAGATATCTATTAAGCACTGCTTTGTGCTCTCAAAGGTCCGAATCTGACGCCCTGTAACACTTTCTGGGTCACTTTCTGTAGAGCCACTTACTAGAATTTCTAATTTTGAATCCAGAATAATGCTGGGTTTTGAATAATGGACAAACTGGCTGTTTCATCCAGTTTGCTTTTAGAAGAAAATGCATTATTTTGTTATTACTGCTCGACCAAAGAACAACATACAGAGCCAAGAAGCAGAATTTTTAAGCATGATGGGAAAATAGCTTTCAGTGTTGAAACTGTTCAACTGTATGTAAGTTTTAATAACAGTTTAAGTGAAACATTGAATGAGGTGCTTTGTTGATTTCCTAGTCCTATAGAACTCATAAAGGTGTTCTCACTGAAATTCAGAGGTAAGTGAGATTTGAAGTTCTAGCTAGGACTGTATGTGTTTGACTCTGAAGGTATTGTAGAAGCTGGAATTCAACCAAAAGCTGTTGCCACAAGACAAAAGCGTCTCTAGGATTTAATGACTTGTAAAGTGGAATTTGAATTGTATTTGGCCCATCCACGTACATACGAAGGTATCTCACTATGCAGCAGAGTTCTTGAACTTGAGTATTTGCTCCCCAGTTGTAATTTGTCAAGCAACATTAGAATAGTTTCTTTGCTTATAAAATAATATAAACGGAAAGAAAGAAAAACACACCTTTGGCTTGATCTGCACCTGCCTGCCTGCTCTGGTGCTGATATTAATTTAAACCAGATAAAGGCCATGGAGCACATTTGTGGTGAGAGGCAAGTCATTAAGCCCAGCTCTAATTAAACTACAGTGTTAAACACAGCTTGTATGTATACATCTATTAACCTACGCTGGCATACTCTGTACTATGTTTTTACAGTGGGAGAAACCATTTTTGTTCAAAACGTATCAGAAAGTAACATGAATAAGCACATACCTTGTAAAATGCAATAATGTTAATTACTTTAACGACAGTACCATCTCAGCAGAGAGAGCTTTTCTGTTGTTCTTCGCAGTATGTGCTGGGCAGAAAACGCTTGCAGTGCTCTGTTGCAGCCCTGCCAGAAATTCAGCCAAGTGCTGCAGAACACCTCTCTTTAAACAGCTATCAAAAGTGGCAGCGATCAGCCCCCCTTGCTTTTACCTTTAAAAGCTTTTGTAGAGCTGCACCTCACTGCTGCCTCGTCACTTTTGTTCTAGGACGTATAAACCGTTCTCGGTTTGTGGGGTCTGGACAACCTTGTTTATACTTGAAGTAATGAGGCGAGCCAAAGCTCTTGCTGTTAAGGAATAATTGCAGAAAAAAGACAGATCTAGAGGTGTGCCAAATCACAACTTCAAATGCTGACAGCTAGCCTTGTCCCAGCAGGACTAAATGTAATGCTGGTAAAGGTGCTATTGTTCATTTAAAAGAAAAACTGACAATGGATGTAATCGAAGTTTCTAAGAAGCTGCATGATAGTGCTTCCATTTTTATTGCCCGTGTTGCTGCCATGGCCTTCCCTCCCCATTATTATTTTACTGTGTTGACTGAGGAACAGATCATAAAATGAGCGGTTAGCTGCCTGACTTGGACTCAGACCCTGTGTCCTCCTTCCCTATAACTGGTAGACTTTATGGCCGTTCATTTTCTGCTTGTTTCTTTTTGAAAGTGGTATTAATTCCCTGTAGGGTTTTTTTCATTCTTCTAGAAAAAGTTCTTTTGAAACGAAAATGAGTATTGCCTTTGGTTTGCATTCACTGATGTTAAATTGACTCGGTGCTTTCAGCATTTGAGCGCTGTGAAGTGGATTGATTTTTCCTAACTGTAACAAGCTGGTCCTCCGTCCAAGTAACCCAGCTGGCCTGCCCAGAGAGACAAGCTGTTTACATGTTCAGAATATACTGTTGGAAGATTAATTGAGACTGTTTGTTTACGCTATTGCCTTGATAGAAACGTGATTTGGAAAGAAGAGTATGTTACAGTTTGCCCATGAATGTTTTACAAGGGCACTTAAGCCATGAAATGCTATCTTTACCCTTGCCCTTAGCAATGAGAGAGGAGACTGATGAGAATTCATGAGATGTTCGCATGTGCAGCAGCAGTTGTGACTATAACTGGTCAAAATGAGATCTCTAGCTTTCAAAGGTGGTTTTTTTTCTGGAAAGTGACCCAGAAATGGTGATGAGGATAGAAAGTGTATTTGTCAGAGTACAAATTATGGTGGTAAGCTGGCAGCAAGGATGGAAAAGGGGGTAAAAAATAGGATGCAGAAGTCATGGATCAAGTTAAGAGAGTGCAGGTAATCCAAGAGGCTGTGTGCGAGTGCAAAGATGAATTTGCAGCGTTCATAGCTCTTAGCTACCCATTGAATTTGTTTTTGAAAGAGAATCCCAGCTATGGCTGGGATTTTCAAAGGAGCCTGAGCTAGGCTTTCAGTGATGTTTAGAATATTAATTCCTACAGCAGTTAATTCGGTAACTGTTGGGTTGTTTTGCTGTACAATTCCCTCTTTGCCACGGACCCCAACTACAAAAAAGTAGTGTAAGTGCCATAGAGCTTTCCGTATTACTTACTTGCAGCACTTCTGCGTGATGAGAGGTAATTATCTTCCCTACTTTATGTGCTCTGAAGTGAGTCACCGAAGGACCTTGGCCCAGAAGGGCTTGCATTTCTGAAGCCAAGGCTACAGTGGAATTTAGACACTCAAATCCAAGAGTGAAGTCCTCCAATGCTGCCTTGTTAGTGAAGTGCCAAGCATAACTGGTCTGTTTGCCAGTGCATGCGCAGAAACGCTGCCGGTTTTATCTCTGTAGAAAAGCCTGATGCTTCCCTGCCTCCGTACCGTTTATGTTGCCTGCTTTGGATTGTGCTTTTTGAGGTTTGGGCCTGCAGATCCTCTGCCTGGGAACCCAAAGGAGCCCAAACTGGCAGAAATTCAGAGCATAACTAAATGCTCTGTGTGAACAGGAGTTTCCAAAGTGACTTACCAACTTGGCATGGCAGCCTGCACTAGAACATGTGCTTACTGGTTGCCTGCACTGTTGCAGGCAAAGGTTTAATCACGTCTACCTCTCTTCTGCAAACTTCCTGTGAGGTCTTCAGTGAACAGTTGATCTAATAATATATTAAGGGAAAATAAATGTCTGAAGTACAAAAGTTTCCTTCAAATAATCAGATGTACTCTTGTTTAACTAAGGCGTTTGTAATGCAACACTCTTCTACGCCCAGCAGAAAGTGACAGCTGGTACCAGTTAGCAGTAGCAGTGGCCTGAGCAGAAAAGATGCACGAATTCAGTGGCAGAGGCAGAACATCTATTAGGTCTGGAAGTTTCACCTTCAGCTAACAGGTGAATCATAGTGGCCTCGTCTAAATACTGTGGGAGAAATACCCTGCTGTTGTCCCTGGTCTGGTTTTGTTAGCGGCAGCAGTAGATGGTACTGCTTGCCAAAGCTGGGAGCCAGCAGTAACAATTACATTTTGTTCCATTTTATTCTACATTTTTATAGCTGACACTGGTAAAACCACCAGCTTCTTGGAGCACTGCCTGAACAAGTGTTCTCCACTGTTACTGCCACTAATGGAATAAAAGCAGTGATAGCAAGGAAGGGAAGCTGTTGGCCAAAAAGCATAGTGCAGGAGCCGTTGTTCCCCGACCCTCCACCTGGCGCCAAAATGTGAAGGCGTGAGTACAACAGCTACTCCATGGATAAAGGGTGCAACCTCAGCCACCAAGACTTGTCAAGTCGGCACTTTTTACAAGCAGTAAGTCTGCATAAAAAAACCAAAGAGAAAGAGGTGGTGCCACACCGTGCCGAACTTCTAAAACTGGCAGTCTCTCCGCCTCAAACCCAGGCACTATCATACCAGTTGAACAATGGGCCAGCCTTGGATTAGATTGCCAAATATTTCCAGTTTGGTCAACACTGATGGATTTTTCTAATTTTAAAACTGCACCTAGAGGTAACGCAATCAGACAGATGCTCTGAGACAGGTTGGCACTGAGAGCTGCAGGAAACTGGGAACTCGGTCAAAAGTTTTCTGTATACTTATTTTCAGTTTTCCAACTTTCTGACACTTCAACAATTAATTTGCTCCCAACATCAACTCTTTTGGCATAATGTATGCAAATCACATGCAACTGGGAGAGATTAAAGGTTCAGTAATTAACCTACATGATCTAATTCCCGCAAAATTATAATAACCTTTCTAAGTGTTTACTTCCATTGCAGCTTAACCAAGGAAATCTCTATAAAAAAGTCGAAATGCGTTAGTGCTGTAACCTCAGCCAGAGAACCTGGAAAACAGGAAGAGGGACAGGGTGGTGGTGGTTTGGTGGGTTTTGGTGGTTTTGGTTTTTTTTTTTTTCTCCCCATGAAAACAGAATGCACATGTAGAAGTTAGATACTTCAGTAAGTGTGTTTATAGCAAAAAGTCATGTTGCATGACAGTTTCCTTGGAAACCTTTTTATAACTGAATGCCAGAACATTTTAAAGTCTCATAAATTTTTTTAAGAATGCATTCGGAATGTTTAGCTTGCATTACATCCTTTATGCCAGTTTTCCGTATTTAACAAGTTGCAGCATTTTTAAGGACAAAATATTGTGGGGGTGTTTCAAATTCCAACCTCTGCTGGCAGGGATAAATCACTGACTGGTTTATCACAGCAAAACAAATTGCTGGTAAGAAGCCTGTTCACTCCCAGTACATACTAACTATTCAGTTAATCATGTTAAAGATTTTCTTCAAGTTTATAATTAGCCAGATCCATGGGGGCTGTAAATGAGATAGTAATGGTGATGTACCAATGTGCCCTAGTGAATGCTTTAATTCAATATTATGATTTCACTGGGTTTTTTTATGTGAAATCATTTCACAATTTCCTGTGAACTTTCAATTATCACTTTCCAGTTCCTGGAAGATAAGCACTTATTTTCATACAAATCTGAGACAGAAGGATTTGAAACTACAGTTTGCATCACATTAACAGATTAGTCAATAAAAATACTCTGTGTAAGAATAGTTTGCATCACATTAACAGATTAGCCAATAAAAATACTCTGTGTAAGAATGTGGGGTTGTATCTGCTTTTGCTAGAAACCCAAGGAACATTTTATTTCTTTTTAATACTAAAATTGCTAAAATGTACTTTCAGCCAGTAAGTTATTATTAAATTTTGAGATGACTCTGAATGAGGAAAAATAAAGCCTAATTTTATAGATGTATTTATTTATTTGGAAGAACGGTGATATAAAATAGGGAAGGCATTGTTTTAAGAGAAAGCATTGCTGAGGTCTCCCTGCGAATATATTGGCCTTTAGGGCCATGTATTGAAGAGGACTGTACTCATAATATTTGTTTCATCTTTTTTTCTTCTGTTCTCCGTTGTTATCCAAGAAGCTGGGTTTGTTTTGTGGTGGTTTGTTTTGAGATTTACTCTTTTTTTGCTGTTTTTAAATATAACCTTCACACAGATTTGCTAATGATACGCATTAGGCAATAAAGATTACAAATTCTACTGCAAAGACCACGATTCCCAAAATAGACCGTTACCTTTCAGTGTAATGGTTTCCTCAGAATAGTTACTCTCTTTGTAAGTTACAGCTCTTACCTCTTTTATCTTTTTACTGTTTATTTGCAGACCACTGTGTAACAGAATGGAAACTGAGGAGAAGCTGCTAACCATTCTGGTAGTGAGATAATCCATCATCCCTAACTCACTTAGGAGCAGTGGTATATCAGATTTAATAGCTATCAGGTTCCACCTAAAAAGAAGATGTTCAGCTGTGGGCACTTGAAGTGGTTTTCTGTCTGATTGGAAGAACATTTCAGGAGTAAAGCAACATCCCATTTTTGGTCATACACAGCAGTACCTGACAGATTCCAGTGAATGTGAGCTACGTACAGCACATATAAGGCTCCTGCAAAGGAGTGTGAGCAAAATGAAAATAACTGTATTGGCAGTGCAGCTCTGAATGAAGCGTGTGGCTGTTGTGATCTCTGAAGCAATCTGCTGCCCATCTGGCGTCTCTTCAACAAGATGGGCACTGCCGGGATATGATTCGATAGACCTGAAGTCTGATCCTGTATTACTGCAGTTCCTAAGTCTTGGAGAATGAAACATTAATCAAAATATCTCTGGTATTAAAAAGAGCTTAGCAGTTAGTTGGGAGGATTTACCGTGTCACAATACCTGACTCAACAAAATTGCAGTCTAGACATGCTGAGTTATTCTGATGGTGAATTAGTGAATTGTAACCCTGTGGAAGAAGCAAAGCCCGAGACTATGCAGTAGCTGCAGAGCAGGGTTACAAAGTTTTTGCTTCATCAGAATCCTGAAGGTATCAGTTGCTCACTGTGCTGTTCTAGGTTAGTAATTTGGTAGGAAATTCCATTTGTTTCTTAATGATCCACAGTGTTAACTGCACTACAAAATGTTATACTGAGAATACTGAACGTATTTGTTAGAAAGATGGTGAAAAGGACCTCTTTTGGCACCTCTGGTATAATTTGGAGGCAGCATACATTTGTGAGATATCATCTAGATACTCATTGTTTATTGCTGAACTAATTACCGATGTTGAAAACTGAGTCTATGTCTTTTGGTTTCAAAGCATGTTTCCTAATGAAGCAAAAGGAGCAGCTAGAGCTTGAAACAGGCCGTAATACAGACTGAAGAGAATGGTATTGTTTACACTTTGTTCACATGAAGTGGTGCTAGCAAGCAGGGATTTTTATGGAAGCTTCAAATTTGGAGTGACTGATGGATTCCACACCCTCACTGCAGGAAACATACCAATCACATGGTTTTGGGTTTTAGAAAACCGCTTCGATTTCTCTTTCACATAAGAAACCACTTGTCTAAGAGCTCACAGATACATTTTTAGTACCCCTCATATACCTGGGAACATCAGATGGGTCTTTGAGATCCAGATGTTCTAAATCTTGGCTTTTATTTTACCTGCACAGATCTGAACTTGTTTGTACTTTTGAACATGGACAATTATGCCTGAGTGCATCTTTAATTCAGAAAAAATGTCTGTGATACAATTGTGTTTTATGACTGTCATCCCATAAAAATGAAAAAATATATATGGCTTGTATTACTTCAAAGCTGCAGAAGCATGTGTAAATTAATCTTCAGCTTAGAAGAGGTACAAAAGCAGCTGCTGTGGATGGGTACATTACACTTAATTAACAAGGAATTTAGTGAACTAAATTAAATTACCGCAAAGTGGCTTATCTGTGTAATAGCATCAAGTCGGCAGTGCAACCGAAGTTACATTTGCAGATCACTATACTTTCCTGATATTTTTTACATAGTGCTTTTTGCTTTTGCAGTGATTTTGAAACATAACGAAAGGGCATTAGAAAACTGAACACTGTTTATAGAGTGCAAAGCATGTAGGGCTTTCCTTTGAAAGCAACAGAGAGTAACAGTATAGTCATGCAAACATATGCATCCAGCATCCGCATATAGAAGGATGGCCTGTAACCAACCAGATGAAATTCTTCAAGGAAAATACATACATGCGTTGGCTCACTGTTCTCTTGCTCTCCTGGATACAGCTGGGTGAAAACTGTTACCACCTGCATTTCATCCTGGTTGCATGCACCATCACAGCGTGTTCATGAAGGCATTCCTCACTCCTGTGGATAGAGCAGCATAAAGGCTTGTGAGAGGATTCCCTAACCCGCATCAGCTCTCACAGCATAGGTTAGCAAGGGCTCCTTCACCTCGCACAATTTATTTTCACCGGTACAAAGTAGTTAGCGGTTACAAAGAATGCAGGTGAGTGCAGTAACAGCTGACCTGAAGGAGCACTGGCCAAAACCAGCACAGAGGACAGTAACCCATGCGACCAGCCTGGTGTTCTGGTGCTTCTGGCAGAAACTATGGTAAAATGGGAGAATTTCCAAAGGCAGAAGTTTAACTTGTCAAATGAGAGAACTGCCTATCTAATGCATTGCTAAGTTTTTGGCAGTTCGAAGGAGGCTGGATTGTGGGCTTGCACAACCTCTACACTGTGTTAATGTGCCCACTGATGCTTGGGGCAGGGGGGATTCCAAAGGACTCTGGCATTTTACTTTATCGGTGGCTAATTTTGATTGTTCTTTTATTTAAAATTATATTTTAATTCTCCAGGTACCTTTGAGGGTGTACTGTAGTTCAAAACAGGGATGACATCTGGGTTCAGGAGGGAATATTTCCTCTGGTCAGATTGGGTTTTGGTGCTGGTGCCTGTTTGGCTGATTTTGGTTGCCATACAAAGTGACGCGTGGCCTACCTCCTTGCTCCTTTTCATGGACCGCCTCCACAGACACATGGCAGTTTCTTTGATCTTTCCTGCTGTCTTCCCGCAGCACTTTGTAGTTGCCTCTTTCTGCAGGCAATTCCTTAATCTACATGTGCAACGTCAACTACCTGTAAGCAGAATGAAATGTGAATAGGGGGCGGCGGGGAGGGGGCAATGAATACTTCTACCTACAAAATACAGTCTTTTAAATATGTATCTCTAAGCAAGAAAAATGCTTACACTTCTCTGGAACTATTGACAACTAATACTGCAGTAGTTTTATTTTTTCCTATTAATATCAAACTATTCATTTCTGAATTCTTTCTTTTAGCAGCGCACTTTTAACTTTTAATGGCTTCCATTCAGATACACCTGCAGCCTATTAAAGAAGAAAGGCAGGCAGCTTTTGAGAAGGCAATTGCTATGCGTAGGATTAATTATCAGCAGCACACAGGTGAAACAGTGTCCATCTTCTAACTGAAAAAAACTAACGGTATAATTAATCACTCTGCTTTCACTACTTCATTAGCTTCACTAAACTGTATGATGTTTGAACAGATATATAATTTCTACTGTAGTAGCTTAACCTGATAATTATTTCTTAGCAGATAGTTACGTGTTTCAGTACTCCTAGCAAAGTGATCTTTTTCATGCTTCCAGAGTAATTTAGATCACATACTTTACGATATACTTCAGATAGGTTTTGAGGAGATGGTATTTAGTATCCCAACTTCAATTTCATAGCTTGATCTGAAAATCACAATATTTGTAAATAGTCACTAGCAGACTTTTCTCTCATAACTTTTTTATCTCTTCCATGGATAGTTTTATAGGTAGTATGATTAAGACTTTCTAAATCCTTAGGGCTTAAGAAGACTATACTCGCAGCTTGTGCTGGAAAAGTTATTTAACCATTTTAAGAAGCAAGTCTTCATCTGAAATTTCAAAAAAAATGGCAGGTATGTACTTACGTTTCAGTTAAATTTCTCAAAGAATGGTGACCTATCTTGTTTTTCTAAGACTATGACATTTTTTTTGGATCAGATCTCACGCTAATGATTTGTTATAGTAGTTTTCCCCTGTTTCTGGGTTTAAGTATTAGGGCTAAGCTAATATTTTTCAGAACAGGCTGAATTTGGCAGTTCTCAAGTTCTCCTATGACAAATATATGAACTGTTTACAAGTGCCGTTCGTACCTCTGATTTCCAAAAAGTCATTAAACATAATGCAAATATTGCAGGAGGAAGAACGTTACCTGTTCAAAACAAATAGGGAAAAGGAAGCCCTTGAAGAGAAGTTTGTCAGCCTATGACAACTTTTTTGATAGCACACAAAACCCTACTTTGATTATTGTTTGCTCAGTAATTTTACAATTAATTTTAGAAGTAACGGAGGTCCAGGATTCTTTGTAGCCTTAACTTGCTAGCTTTGGTTTGGACTAAAGCAATTTCTAAAAACACTATTGTTATTTGGTTGTGTTACGTGGTTGGAGTTTATTTTTCTGTAACTGGTAAGCCTTGTCTCTAAAATGGCACTTGAAACTTAGTCAAGAATTATCATCCAGAATTAGATTTTCTTGATAAGAACCTAGTCAAATATCCCCAGTTTAACTAAGAGCGTGTTTCCCATTTCCTTTTTAAGACTACTGTTTTTCAGATTTGGATTCTCTTTTGCTTGTTCTTTGTGGTCAGCCTTATATCTAAAACCGGATACGAATATTTAAATTCTTCTTCATTCATTTATAGCAGTGCTGACAAACAGCAAGAGCTAAATTTTCTGTGTTGTAAGTGACATTGCAAGTAACTATGGTAAGGGGAAATGAGTTTTCCAGGAGAACAATCTGTTATATTTTTTTAAAGTAAGTGCTGACTAACAGAGTGAAATATTTTTTATGGATGGATGCTTTGTAGAAGGGAAAATATGTAGAAGGAGGGTGACTCCTGCCGCGAGGGCAGGCCTTGGTTTACCCATTTGGAGGCTTTGTGATTTGTTTGGTATGTTTCCGATGGAGAATAAAATTAGAACAAGATCATCTCGGCCCGTCGTGCCTGCTAACCTTGGATGGAGCGTTTGGGTTCAGTCCAGACCTGCTTTATTTTGTTGTCATCCTGCGTTTCAGTGGCTCTGGGTGAACTTGTACCTAAGGAGGGTGGTGATGGCGGGAGGGGACAGGGCCGTGCCGGGTGAGGGGAGAGGGCCGCTGCCCAGGCCTTGGCCTCTGCGAGGCGCCTCTGCCATGATGGCTCCTGGGGTCGCTTCCCTCATAACGCAGCCCAGGCTCTCCTCGAGAGCGCGCAGTCCTTCCGCAGGCGCGTTACCGCGGCCCCGCTGCTCCCGCGCATCCCCACGCGCCCCGAGGAGGCGGCGGGCCGGGGGCGGGAAGGGCAGCGCCGAGCTCCGCCCCCGCCCCGCCCTTCTCTCCTCAGAGTGGGCTGCGGCCCCTCCCCGCGGGCTGCCCCCCGCCGGGCTCGTCAGCGCGGGCTGCGCGGGTCCCGGCTGCCCCAGCAGGGCCGGGGAGCGGGGGGCGGGCCGGGGGCGGGGAGCGGGCGGCGGGGCCTGGCGTGGTTCTCGGCGCCCCGCCGGCGGGCCGGGCCGTGCCCCGCGGCTCCCCCCGCTCGCCCGGGCGCTCTGCAAGATGGCGGCAGCAGCCGAGCGCGGTGCGGAGCTGCCCGCGGAGTCGTCGCGGGGGGTTCGGCCGCCGCCGCTGGGCCCCGAGGAGGTGGCGAGGCGCCTGGCGAGCACCCGCCGGGAGCTGGGCAACAGGCGTAAGATCCTGCTGAGGAACCTGCCGGCCGAGAGCAGCAGCCAGGTACGGCCGCCGCCTCCCCTCAGCCGGCCGGCGGCGTGGCGCGCTCCCGCCGGCGCCTCAGGCGGCTCGTGCCCGGGGAAGCGCCCGCAGCAGGGCCGGCTGCTGCGGGGGAGCCGCTCCGCGGGGCCGGCCTGAGGGAGGTGCGGGGCGGCCCGCCGTTAGCCCTCGTCCTCAGGGATTCCGCGGGCTGCAGCTTCGCACCCTTCTCCCTCCCCCCCTTCCTTCCTTCCTGCCCCCCGCGGCTCGGCTCGGGCTTCTCCCGACGCCTCCTGTGGCAGATGGGCTTTGTTACCGCCCGCGGCCGCGGTGCCTGCGGAGAGCGGCTGCAGCCTGGCCTCCCCCGGGCGGGAACCGTCGCCCTCAGCCGCGGGGCGCGACGCCTGGCAGGGCAGGGCGCCGCGGGGGTGCCCGCCCGCCGTTACCCGCCCGCCTGCGGGAGCCGGGCCGGGCCCGGGAGTGAGGGAGCAGCTGCGGTCCCGGGGCAGCCCCGGTTCCCTGGGCGGCGGCGCGGGGTAGCGCCCGTGTGGCGGCCCCTGAGGGGAGGCGACGGCCGGCGCGGGCCGTTACTGGCGCGGGGGCACCTGCGCGCCTGCCCTCGCCGAACAGGTAAGGCGCCTTTACAGCCCGTTTCTGTGTAAAAACAAAGCTAAAAGGCATTTTTTTTTCCCGGAGGTGAGCAGCGTGTATTCAGTGAAAGTGGTTTTCTGCAATCTGGTGGTGGTTTAGGAAAATTCCGCTCAAATTACCGCTATTCATAGCAGAAGATCGGCGAACTCGTGAACTAATGCATGAGTCAGTCTCTGAGGTGATTTGGTAGCCCAGTCACTTACCGGATCTTTACCAGATCCAAATACTCAACTTGATGCACAAGTATAAAAAAATAAGTAATTACAGCTTTTGTTCTAAACCGCTCCTTGTGTCTCTTCCCTTCTCTCCCTAAAGCACAGGCAAGTTTGCTACCTGCGGGTAAGTGCACACGTGTAGACTATCATTTTCTCCATAACTCCGGCAGAAAGGGACCATTCATTTTGGAGAGAATCTTTCAGCGATCAGTGTAATTTGATCCAGAGTACCGAGCTTGCTCGCCGCAGCACTTCATATTTTGTTCTCGTATACCTGGCACCTTTCGGTCTGTTGCTTGTAGTGTGATTATAGGTAGAGCTTTAGATACGGCAGCTTTGCTGTGGTCCTGCACGATGTTTTACGTGTAGAGCCTCACCTCTGTGTATAGCAACCTAATAACCTAATCCAATAGTAAACTCACAACTTGGAAAAACCTGCTAATCCTCATCGTCTCTTCAAGAAGCTATCACACGTGACTGTGCTGACAGAGAGGGCTTACTGGTGTAACACAGGATGCTTTCTGCGGATAGCTGGAACAGGATCACTTTGTCTGACACTCAGAACAGTTGTGTTAACTTGCTCCTGTTGCATGCAGCAGGTACTTCATGAATTCACATGTGTGCTGCTTAAAAGCACGTTTCACCCATATGGAAGCCATCAGGCTTGGCGTTGCCTGGTCAGACAAAGAATGCTACAGGGAAATAGTAGTGTGAAGGTCCGATTTGGCAGCCACGTAATATTTTGGAAGTTTGCCATTTTGTTTTGATACCTTAGAAGTAGCGTTTAGATGCCTTTTTCTCCGTATGTAAGGTCCTGATGTTCACCTCTTAATAGGATAGAACAGTACCACCATGTACAGGTCCTGAAATACCGTTTCAAAAAATGTCATTTACATTTGTTAACGTTGTTGAGCTATTGGTGACGGCGTGTAAAGGCAGAATAGTTGTGGTGTACAGAGAAAGTTTCTGTCCTGGAGCAGTTTTGGAAAGGAGAAGTATGTTTGTGGTCAGGCATGTGAAGTATACCTGTGTATTTGGCTGTCACGCATTTCCAAAAATTACCACCAAATTTAACATTAGTTATTTCAAATTAACACTCTTGGTAAACACCACGCAGAGGTGCTTTGTCTGCTGTTTCCTTCTTGAAGTGATCGGTTAGCCAAGTAAAATCAGATAAACTATTGCTGGTCTGGTCAGTTTATTCACCATGAGGAAAGAGTTGTACATTAAATGTTAAAATGCAGCAAAGTCTTCTAGAACAGGTTTTCATAAATGTAAATATTCATCTCTAATCATTGGGGTGCTGAGTTTGCTATCATTTGTTGTTAAGTGAAGAGTGAGACCAAGATTCACCAAAATAGTTTCCAAGTGAGAAACTGCTCTTCTCCGGATACAGATTGCTGGAGATACTCAATTTTGTCAGAAGGCTCATCATCTTCAAAATGAGAACAAAACTCCCAATTTTTGTTAGGTGAAATTAGGTAACAAGCATTTTCCTCTGCCAGTTGTAGCTACATATTAACAGGTTGTTTTCTTTATTATTGTAATCTTCTGTTACCTTTGGAGTTCCACCTGTGTGAAACTGAAGTTAAAAAAAAATAATAATAAATTAAGGCCATAGAAGAGATGTGCCTTAGCCATGAAACGTTACCAGAGGTTTGTAGTCTTAGAAACCAAACAGGGATCTTTAAGTGTCCGAAGTGTTCAGCACTTTAGGTGCTGGGTGGGTATTGTTAAGGGTCAGAGGTTGCCCACATTTGAATCTTGGCAAGTGGCGTTCTCTCTAAACGCATTTGGCAACATCGGTGTTCCTGAGGAAATCCAGAGCCTGCTTTCAAGAGGAAGGACGGTCGGAATAAAAAGCACTGTGCAGTCTGTAGCACCCAAGAAAGTCAGCATTGACAAGCTTTTTCTCATTGAGTCTCAATATGAAGGAAATCCGAAGGGGAACAAATTAAGTCAAAATTACATCACAAAGATTCTTTCTGCAAATACATACTTGCAGGATTAGTATTTCTTCAAGCAGTTCTCTCACTGCAGCGATGGAGAAAGGATTTTTTGGTGACAGATCTGCAGTAAACATTTTTATATTGCACCTTCGCTGTTCTTGAAGGCAAATTGCCCGTTTTCTGTTTAGTTGGCAAGTCAGTTGACTTTGTACTGTCCTGTCATGGTGAAGTCTTCCAGAGTTGCCAGTTAGGTCCCTATATTCATCCTTGTCGGATTCCTCCAGCACAGTACCTGAACTGTGCTGTGGTGTGATAATGACCTAGAAACGGACATACTCCTCTCACTTGCAATTCTTATTGCAAGAGTGGGGAACTGTCATTTGCTCTTACCAGAGTAATAATTTTATGCCTTCGTTAGTGTGTAGGGCCATTAGAAGGATTCAAGGAATCCTGGGAGGGCACTGATAATGTGATGTTTTGCAGTAAGACAGGCGAGGTTGTCCCACTGGTGTCTGTCTTTTTGAAAGTAACAGATAGCGGGTGTGTTCTTGTTAGATTAATATCCTCTGCTGCAGTGTTGTGGCAAGGCTGATGTTTGTATTGAGAATCTTTGCAAAGAGACTTAAAGCTAAGCTCGGTTGTAGTTGTTCGTTTTATTCTGGTCAGCGCTCGGCAATGAATTGTCAGTCTCTTGGTTGGACATCTCTTGCGATTGCCTTGTGTGTGCATCTCCCTGAACTGTCATTGCTGATGAATCAATTAATCCATTTCAACAGCAAGGAACACAATCACATATGATGTTGAAAGTGCAGTGTTGAAAGGCATGCATCACAAATTGAAGGACCTTGGAATTACCCTGAAACTGCTCTGAATGCTCTGGGAGGCAAAAGGACAGCTCTGGGCGGAGAGAGGGAGGGAAATGATGGTAACTTCTCTTCTTTACTGGTAAAGAGATGCTAAGGACTTCAGGATGACCAGAATGTAACTGAAGTTGTACCTTGCTTCAGCTCCAGCAAAATAAAACTTCCTGTTTAGCAAGTCAGCTTCTGCTTGTTTTGGTTTGTGTAATTACCTCAGTGGATCACAAGAAGTGGTTTTGATTTCCCCCAAGGCCCTGTTTTTTCACTCCTAGGGGTTCCTTATTTATGTCTGATTAACTTCCATAGGAGCAGTGGCTCATTACTGTGACGTAGCCAGCAGTCTGGTACCCTGGCATACCAGTTTGTATCCCATGGAGTTGCTGTTGGGAAGAACAGACCTTGGGTTATCTTTCCTGCTAATCTTTACTGAGATGTGTAGCAAAATCTCCACTCTTCACTGCGAAGCTTAGCTGACCAGCAAGGGCTATTCACTTTTTGATTCCCTCCTTTGCAGTTAAGGCGTGAGTTTCTGTGAGAGATGCACTTGCTTCCAAGCAGTTTTTTCCTGTGCTTTATTATTTTCAAATGCCACCATATTACGTTCACATTCCTGCTTTTCTTCTTTAACGCCCGAGGCTAGAAAATAAATGTTGTAGAGGGAATGTTCTACTTTGATGTAGGACATGAAGTAAAGTAGGGCTGATTAATTATTTTAATACCCTGTAGTTCTTCTTTGGTATGATGGAGTCTAAAGAAAGATGAAATATTTTTAGGTGTTGATAAGGAACTGGTGCAGTCCACCCAGGATGGGGATTTATCTTGTGTTTTGGGACCTGATGTGCCTACCCAGTTTTTTTCACTGGTGTCTGTTCCTGATCAAAAGACAAATCACTGCTTAGCGTGATGCTGTTTCTGGTGGAGTGGTTGGTTGGGTTTGGGTTTTTTTTCCTTCCCTTCTTTCTTGCTGGATTAGCCCCAATTTTTCCTTGTTCCTTTTTGATCGAAAGCCTTTAATGAGCTGCGATGATTTGAGGAAGTACTCTCTCCCAGGCTGTTGTATGCCTGACGTTTAAGTAGAAGGGGCCTTTGTGTTTTAGTTAGTCCCCTGTCACGCTGACTGAACATGAAAGGCATACTTGTTGGATAGTGAGTAGCTTCCATGCCTTAGGATGTACGTGGGGTTTTTTTTATTTTCTTTCTTGCTTTTCTTTTGCTTTGTGTTCTTGCTCTCTCGTGTTACCTCTTCTATGTCTTTTTCATCTTTCATTTAGCTTGCATACCACCCAGAATACCCAGGATGATGAAATTAATTTGCAGTCTCATAGTGTTCCTCTTATCAACACACTAATATGTCTCTGGAAGATCAGAGAAATATGTTTTTCCTTCCATGTCCGTCATAAGTTTACTGAGAAACTGTTGTTCTTCTCTCTTAACGTTTTCTTACATTCCTTTAATAAAGATCTTTGGAGGGTATGATCTTACAAAAGTGGGAGTCAGTTCTCAAACAAAAAGGTTTGCACCAGAAGCAGTTTGTGGCCTAAAATTACAGGCATGATTTTGTTGCAACTTTCATAGTTTGTGACTGTTCGTGGAAGTGAAGAGGGAATGTGCTGAGCAAACAGCTTTAGGGCACATCTCAGGGCTCACTGTTCCTGGAGTCCTGGGCAGGTAAACATCTGCTAAACATCTTAGACCTGATCCTACAGCTGTTGCTCATCTAAGAACTTTCTTTAATGCAACATTGAAAAAAACCCTGAACATGTCAGAGGAGAGAACATACTATACAGTATGGTGAGCCCAATCTTTGTCTGAGATTTTGCTCTTTAGAAGCAAGGGAAGATTTATCTGCAGTCGATGCGCTGTTGGTGAAAATTTGAGGACCTCCTACCTCTGTGGTCATTAGCAGACAGGAGGTGTTTAGAATTGCACTGTGCATCACACCTTGTGCTTTGGTATCTAGCCCTGTCATTGGCGCTGTGTCCTCCACTTCTCATTGTCCAACAGAGGCTCCAGGATTTTCCCTCAGTAAAAGATTATAATTTTAAACTGTGCTAATGTTCTCTTTCTTACTACCTCCCCCCCCCCCCTTTTTTCTTTCCCCATAGCAGACTACTTTTTTGCCTCCCTCCCGCCCTCCCTCCTTTTTTCCTCCTCTTTCTTGCTCTCTTTTTCTCAGGAACTCCTCCTCTTTCCTGCTCTGTCTCTACAAATGAAAACAAAGTCTTTTTTAGTTACGAGATGATTTAAAACTTCTTGGTTAGCCAAACATGTTACTTAGCTCAGCTGCTTAAGACATAATTGATTCCCATTTCAAGAATATGTGTGTCAAGTTGAGGCCTTCAGCTACTGACTGAGAGCCAAGTTATAGACCGGGCTTGTACAGTGTTTATATTGGAACCACCACTAAAGCTTACTGTAGAAATCTGGCCAGGCACTGTTATAATTGTTAAATATTTTTGTTGCCAGAACAACACAAATCAGTGTTACATCTAGAGAGAGAAAAACGCTTGGGTTTAGGGTGCTGGAGGTGTTACACGTGTAGTATACTGTTCCAGGTGGTGGCTGAGTATTTCTTGCATATTCTTGCACTGTGAGATCCTGGGTATGAAAAGCTGATTTTATTGGAAGTAAAATCTGAGCTTTACTAATTTGCTAAATAGGGCAAATGTGCCTGTTAGTAGCTCCCTTCCTTGTTTGCGTTTTAAACGGTGTAGGTAATAAAGCATCAAGACGGATCCTCTCTGAGGAAAGCATTCTTTCCATTTGAGAGATGCAGATTTCATATTGATCGTATGTGGTAGAATATCATGTTGCCAGTTTTTCTACCCAAGACAGGACAGGACAAGAACTGAAGTCTTTCAAGACCATGTTTCTTACAGTAGTAAATAATGCATTTTTAAGGTATATTTAGCCTGTATTCATTAGTGGTTTCTCTTAAACTCCTTTTAATGCATTTGGTTTTGGTTTTTCTGCAAATTTTCAAGGGTGAACTGACTGTTTTCTGGTTAGGATTTTAATTTTTACTGATGCTAAGATTAACTAGCTTTGAAGCCTGCTTTTAAGAACTCTGAAAGTTTAAGGGGCTGTACATTTCCTGTTCCAAGATGTTTAGTTACAGCCGCTGGTATGGCCTGCATGTTTATGCAACTGCTGTTACTCTGAGCAAGCTCTCTTCTCTGTTTTTCTCTCCTCCTCTCCCTTTCTGCAGTACATATCATCCTTGCTCTGTCCAGGGACACATCCCCAGGAGCTGCCTGGCATGGGCTCTGCTCTGTTTTGCTGGGGTGCAAACGCACGTCGGTGCCCGAGAGTTGGTGCTAGTTTTAGGTCTGATTCAGGAGCCGGCTCTGAGTTGATCCTAGGAGTGCAATAATTAAGGGCCAAGACAGACCCCACTATAAACAGTGGTTGTGTTAGAAACTTTATGGGATCTGTGACTGCTCTGTGTCTGCCAGATAGCTTTATAACTGCTCAAAACTTTTGTTGTCGAAATACTATCATCTAGCCCGATGTTCAGTGTGACACTCATGCCATCTAGACCTCCAGCACGTTAGTGGATGTTGCCATTATGTTTAGACTTTGTATGATGCAGTTAAATCGTGATTATTGTGGTGATTGTTGGTCACTTGTTTATAGACTAATAGATTCATTCTATTATAAAAGAGGAAAACAATCCTTTAGGAGAAGCAACTTCATGAACGTTATGTGGAAAAAATGCTAACAGTGGCCAGGCTTGGTCAACAGATGGTTTGAATGTGAATATTGTGAGCATGGGCAAAGTGGTGGCACTGGGGATGGCAACCAGTGCTTGTGTGTGGTGCCATCGCTGGGTTTAGTACTACCGCATTGCTAAACCTCATGGGATAAGAAATGGTGAGCTCTTGCTTTGCCGTTCTTGCATGGCTGCCCAGCACAAGGTGATGCCATGGTAAGGCTAACCTGGGGAGGGCAAAAGGTTTTCCTGCCACAGAGTGTGGGTAGGGGCTAACGGCTTCTCTGTGGGTGCGTGTGGTGGTGGCGGTAGGCCCTGATGTGAGGAGAGGGCTGGCATGGCTGGGCTGGGGGGGGGCAGGCAATTGGAAGGTCAGGAACCGGGAACGACCTGTGGCTGGCTGTTTCTGCTGTGCTCAGGGAAACAGCCCTCTGCTTACATTCCTTGCAAGTTGATAGGTTCGCACCAGAGAATATACCTGACTTGGATGACCCATTTCTCTTCCTAGAGTAAACACTCCTTCCTGGCCCAAGTACCGGCTAACTGCTTACACCAAAGGGACCAACTGTGTTTGCGTTCAGTGCTGGTGGTGCACGATGTTTGGTGGTGCGCAGCCGAACCTGGTTAGGAGGAGCAGATAAAAGTGTTCTTATTGCTTTCCCTGACGGTTCTGCTCTGAGCTGTGGGGAACAGAAACTGTTAACAACATTAAAATGGTAATAGTGTTGGTTCTTTTCTAACAACCAAGTGTTGCAAGATGTTGAAGGTAAAGTTTGGAGAAGTGCCTGAGTTCAAAAGCTGTCTTAGTAATTCTGAAAATACTATGAAGAGTCTTAGTCTAATGTACGCGCATATTTACTTATCTGTTTAGTTTGAAGGAGTATACATTTGCTTAAGGGTCGTCATGGTGTGTTTTATTTTTGTAAATTATCCAGAATGGTCTTTACGTGACAAATGCTTTCACTGCAATACTACACAAACCCAGCTCTGCAGGTAAGGTCTCGGCCCTGCCACAGGGACCATGGGAGCACAAGAATAAGCACCTTCCAGCAAGATCCTGTTGCACAAAAACTTGGCAGTGTTTGCAACAACCTGTGGAAGCTGGTGTTAAAATCTTTACTAAAATTACTTAATTTAGGTTTTCATTTTAAATCTTTCTTATGTCCTCATCATTTTTCACATGAGACCTTATAATTACCTCACAAAAATATGCTCAGTACTATCTATTTTCTCTTTCAATTAAAGTTTCAAACAGTTAATGGGAAATCATGTGAAATCATGTGATTCACAGATGACTTTCAAAAGAGTGTTCAGAGCAGTTTGAAATAGTATTGCCTGCTACTTAGTGATCATATAAAATTTCCAGTGTTTTTCTTGTAAAATCATGCAAGAAATAAAAAAGGTAAATATATCCCTCTTTTTCTAAGTGGGACAGAAATAACTTCTTTGGAGTTTTCAGTGGCACAATACAGCTGAGCTGTACAAAACTGTGCAGAAGGTGTCTTCCCGGTCTCTCATGACTGACAAGAAACTACCATCTAATTTATGTCAAAGAGATGTCCAGTCGCCTACCTGGCTCAAATCTTTGAATTGTGCCTGGCATATTTAGCTTTTTAGAAACCACATCCTTATCACATCTGATAGAGGATGTCTGGTAGCTTGAGAAACGCTGCCATATTTTATTAATGTAGTATTTGACAGCTGTTAACTAGTGGAACTAGAGATTGGTGCTCACTTGACTAAAAGGTATACACCTGATACCAGTCACAGAGAACCCAATTAACCTTTAGACTATATATATCGAATTAACAAAGTGGCAAGTAGGCTGGGCTACTGGCAATTGTCTGCAATTAAACTTTCAGAGAAAGCTGGTTGATTATTTTGCTTATTCAAATGGTCTTTTGCTGTTGTGTATGAGATTGATCCAACTGAAAGAATACATGTACACAGGTTGCTACTCATGGTTTCCTCTTGGGGATGATTAAAGTTCATCTTTGTATTCTCACCACTGAACTGATAATCGTTCATGGTTTTGTGGGGCATGTGCATACACCTTGCTCTTACTGGGAATAGCTATAGCAAATGGGTACAAACCTCTTAGGCTTGCTCCTACCCCACCCCTCCCACACCCCTGCTGTCTCCCTGTGAATTAGCGCGAGTAAGTAATGCTTGGGATTGATTCTTCGTTGACCGTCTGTGCATAGTTGATAGAGGATACTTTCCAGGGGGTGTTCTGTGCACGATTATCTTCTGGTTGACAGAATATTCATTATTAAAAGACTGAGAATATTTTAAAGCATTTACAGGCAACTAAAGCAACTGTTGTGTTTTATGACAGCATTGCCCTCAGTAAACTGCATGATGTGATGTTGCCAGTACTTCTTGTCTGTATGTTATTTTAAATATGTTGGCAGTCCTTTGGAGAAATTGTAGGGGTTTTGCTACTTTATGAACTGTGATGTTACTCATCTTTGTCAAAAGACAGTCAACAGGACACCCTGTTGTGCTTACGTGACTTTATATAATGAGAAGTAAAATAATCAAATCCAGTAAGCCTATTTTTTACATGAGATAAAAACATTGCTGCAGTATTGTAACCGACTCTTTTAAAAACAAATATTTGATAGTGTTTCTATGGTCAAATTTTCTGTTTATTTGAAACATTCTTGGTTGTGTTTTGCTTTTTTTTTTTTTTTTTATTAATTTCTGGCCTTATTTGCTCTGGTGAATTACTCATCTGACGTTTCTTTCTCTTTTAGGAAATCCATGACTTATTTAAAGATTATGAAATCAAGTACTGTTATGTGGACAGAAATAAAAGAACAGGTAAGAACTTCAAATCTGCCAGTGTCAACCATTTCAGTTGTGTGGTGAAACTAGTGAGGAAGATCATCTGCAGTGTGTGAAGTCATCAAATTCTCTGCTGTCATACAGCTTGACTGTCCCTCTGGGATGTTTTTTAGCTGCATAGATTGTCACCTTCTACTGAAGCCAATGGAAAGTTGGAAGCCTTACTGATACCAGCCAGCAGTAGGTCATCCCACTATGGTATCTCTCTCATGTGTTCCCTTAGGGAGCGACTCTCTGGGACAAAGCTAACCTCAACTGTCTGATTCCCTTTGAAAAACTAGTCCTGAGACGTCTCTTAGGACAAACAACATGTGCCTATGACAGGATTGGAGGAAGATGAACCTAGCTCCAGATGTATTTGTGTTGGGTAATGAAGCCAGTAGCGGTTTATTAAAGGAATACTTAAGTCTTTGAAGGAAATGTCCTGAATTACTTTGGTCCACTCCTTCATTTACAACTTAATCCCCTAAATAGGGAATTGACGAATTCCTAGTGCTTGTGAGGTACAGAAATGGACAAATAATTCTCTGTGTGTTGCTGTCCTTCCAAATTGCCATAGGTCCTGCAGCCTGGACCATCTCCTCAGGCAACCTTGGTTTTCAGGAAAAATACTAAAGCGGTGTATGTAACAGAATTCTGTCAGGATTCCGTGAAGATAATGGTGTTTCTTGGCACCTGCCTCTTAAGGAGCAAAACTTTGTACTTTACTGTCCAATTATCTTAAAAATGTATTGAAGTTGGAATAAGGCCAGCTTGTCTATGAGGTACTGCTGAACACTGAGAATGAATGCCTCTGTTCAGTATAAAGACAAGTATCTGAAAATACTTGGAAGGAATAAGAGAAGAATGATTAAAGCTAGAACTACATTTGCTCTTGCGTATACTTCTTGCTGCCTGTTGGATGATGACAGGGTACAGCTACCGTGGCTGTTGCAGAGGTCCCCTTGTCTGTGGCATCATGTTCCTTCCAGCTGCTTGTGGGACCATGACATGGTAGAGAGGCATGGTGGGTGCTGCACAGCTCCGATGTCCAGTCCTGCAGGCACCTTTGAGCTGCCTGTGGGAACTGGAAAGGGTGTCAGTCGGGTAGGTGGTGCGGCGCCCTCTTTGCCCATGGCTGTGGGCACCTCCCTGTTGGCTGTTGGATGAGAGCGGGGTACAAATACCATGGTTGTTTTGGTGGTCCCGTTGTCCATGGCTGCAGCCACTTTTCGAGCTGCCTGTGGGAGCTGGATGGAGTAGAGAAACACTGGGTTTTGCAGCTCTCCCTTTGTCCTCGGCTGCGGGCCCCTTTGAGCTGCCTGTGGGAGCTGTATGTGGTGAGGATACAGTGGGTGCTCGAGCTCTGCCTTTGCCCATGGCCGTGGGCAATTTCTGGCTGTCTGTAGGATGACAGGGTACAGATGCAGCAGGTTTTGTGGTGCTCCCATTGTCCGTAGGTGTGGGCACTTTTGAGCTGCCCATGGGAGCAGGGGGGCATACAGGCAGGGTGGGTGCTGTAGCCCTCGTTTTGCCCATGGCTGCGGGCACCTTCTTGTTGGCTGTGGGACGAAGACACGGTGCAGACAGCGTGCGTGTTGCAGGGGTCCGCTTCTCCACGGCTGCATGTTGGTTCTGTTTTCCTGTGGGACCCGGACATGGTAGAGAGGTGCTGGCTGCTGCGGAGGTCCCTTTGTCCCCGGCTGCGGGTGCCTTTGAGCTGCCCGTGGGAGCAGGGGGGCATACAGGCAGGGTGGGTGCTGTAGCCCTCGTTTTGCCCATGGCTGCGGGCACCTTCTTGTTGGCTGTGGGACGAAGACACGGTGCAGACAGCGTGCGTGTTGCAGGGGTCCGCTTCTCCACGGCTGCATGTTGGTTCTGTTTTCCTGTGGGATCCGGACATGGTAGAGAGGTGCTGGCTGCTGCGGAGGTCCCTTTGTCCCCGGCTGCAGGTGCCTTTGAGCTGCCCATGGGAGCAGGGGGGCATACAGGCAGGGTGGGTGCTGTAGCCCTCGTTTTGCCCATGGCTGCGGGCACCTTCTTGTTGGCTGTGGGACGAAGACACGGTGCAGACAGTGTGCGTGTTGCAGGGGTCCGCTTCTCCACGGCTGCATGTTGGTTCTGTTTTCCTGTGGGACCCGGACATGGTAGAGAGGTGCTGGCTGCTGCGGAGGTCCCTTTGTCCCCGGCTGCGGGTGCCTTTGAGCTGCCCGTGGGAGCAGGGGGGCATACAGGCAGGGTGGGTGCTGTAGCCCTCGTTTTGCCCATGGCTGCGGGCACCTTCTTGTTGGCTGTGGGATGAAGACACGGTGCAGACAGCGTGCGTGTTGCCGGGGTCCGCTTCTCCACGGCTGCATGTTGGTTCTGTTTTCCTGTGGGACCCGGACATGGTAGAGAGGTGCTGGCTGCTGCGGAGGTCCCTTTGTCCCCGGCTGCGGGTGCCTTTGAGCTGCCCGTGGGAGCAGGGGGGCATACAGGCAGGGTGGGTGCTGTAGCCCTCGTTTTGCCCATGGCTGCGGGCACCTTCTTGTTGGCTGTGGGACGAAGACACGGTGCAGACAGCGTGCGTGTTGCAGGGGTCCGCTTCTCCACGGCTGCATGTTGGTTCTGTTTTCCTGTGGGACCCGGACATGGTAGAGAGGTGCTGGCTGCTGCGGAGGTCCCTTTGTCCCCGGCTGCAGGTGCCTTTGAGCTGCCCGTGGGAGCAGGGGGGCATACAGGCAGGGTGGGTGCTGTAGCCCTATTTTTGCCCATGGCTGTGGGCACCTTCTTGGTGGCTGCTGGATGATGACGGTGTACGTATAAGGTGGGTCTTCTGATGCTGCCTTTATCCATGGTAGTGGGCACCTTTGATCTTCCTGTGGTACCTGGATGGGGTAGAGATAAGGGGGGTGGCACAACTGTCGGTTGACCAGCATAAGCAGTTGGCCCCCTGTGACATCACCCTGACACCACCAGTCCTGGGCCAGGGCCTTGTGTCCCAGCCCTCAGCTCCCTAGGGGAGAATTTTGTGGAGCTCCCTTTGCCCATGTTTTTGGGGGGCTCTCTGCAAGTCCGGGATGGTGTAGAGGGGCAGGGCTGTCTTATCTGTCCTTTGCAGTGTTGAGAGCTCTCTCCCTGAGTGAGAAGGTGGGAGACCACAGGAATGTGCTATTGTGTGTTTGTGCTCATGTCCAGGGTGTGGCTGTCAAGGACAGGAGAAGCAAGGACCTCGGCAGCCACTCTCTATCACCATGAGCAGCCCTCGCTTCCCTGCCTGGAACCGGGCCAGCCTTGTGCCAAGGCTGTCTATCATATGAATCCCAGACAGCCAGGCAGCACCTGCCCTGGACCAAGGCTGTCCCTTAGCCACCATGACATGGGCCATTGCTGCTGTTCTGCCTGCTGTGGCATGGAGGGGACGGGACATCCCCGGGGCTGGTGGCCAGTCCTGGGCTACGCGGGGGAGAGGGTTGTGAAGCTACCTTTGCCTATGGTGTCGGGAGGCTCCCACAAAAACCAGGATGGGGTAGAAGCCAGGACTGTCTTATCTGTCCTGTAGAACGCTGAGAACTCTCACGCTGAGTGATGAGCTGAGAAGGGACAGGAGCCGTGCTCTTGTTGTGTCCTTTTCCAAGAGTCTGGCTGTAATTCCCAGGAGAAAAAAAGAGAAGTCACGCTCCATTCCTGTGGTCAGCCCCAGCCCCCTTGCCCTCCCCTCGGTGCCTGCTCCTCGCAGCTGTTGCTCACCTGCCTTGTCTGGCGGTCTGAGCCAGCACAGCCCTGAGGTGGGGCAGCCGTGTCACCGACCCCTTGGTGAGGTGGCCAACCACGAGCAGTCCCCACTGTGATGTGTCTGTGACATCACCAAGGCTGGTGCCTGGAGTTGGTGCTGCATCCATGTGATCCCGCTTTTCCAGTGGTCAAATGAGAAGACACAACTAAACAAAGAATAAAAATGAAATGGAAAACGAGAGTTGGTAGTGCTGGGGAAGCAAATAAATTAGCTGTAGGATGTGAAAGAACAGCAGCTCAGCAAAGGTTAAAAGAGAGTTAAAAGCAGCACGTCCTATGCTCTGCTCTCTGTTGAAGAGTTTGGGTGGTACTTGCTGAGATTTGTGGGTTTGAAGGCTATTCTGGAAGAAAGAAGTTTGTGGAGTTTTCTGGAAGGTGATCTTTCACAACTTTGGCGTTGAAGACGTGTCCCGCTGCCCAGCCGTCCATCCAGGAGTGGCTGGCAGTGTTGTGTGAAGTGCAAGACAGTTGTCTGTCGGTCCCTGAAATGAGCCAGCGTGTTTGCCTGGCACTGCCCTGTGCCTTGCCCTTCAGTTGGGCGCTGGAAGAAAACACACGGACCTGTGTGGTTCGCTACAGACTGTTGCATCCTCTTTAGTTCACAGGGTATGAGGCAACAGGTGCCAGCTGAACCACAGGAGTTTCCCTCTGAACACCAGGAAACACTTTTTCACTGTGAGGGTGTCCTGGTTTCAGCTGGGATAAAGTTAATTTCCTTCTTGGTAGCTAATGCGGTGCTGTGGTGTGGCTCTGGCGAGAACAATGTTGATAGCGCACTGCTGTTTTTAGTTGTTGCTGGGTAACGTTTATACTAAGTCAAGGACTTTTCAGTTTCTCAAGCCTTGCCAGCAAGAGGGCTGGAGGGGCAGAAAATATTGGGAGGGGGACACAGCCAGGACAGCTGGCCCAAACTAGCCAAAGGGAGGTTCCATATCATGGGAAGTCCTGCTTGGTACATAAACTTGGGGGTGTGTTGTGGTTTAACCCCGGCCGGCAACCAAGCACCACGCAGCCGCTTGCTTGCTCCCCCTCACCCAGAGGGATCGGGGGTGAGAGTCAGAAAGGAATGTAAAACTCAAAGGTTGAGATAAGAACAGTTTTAATAGGTAAAGCAAAAGCCACACGCATAAGCAAAGCAAGGAATTCATTCACCACTTCCCATGGGCAGGTAGGTGTTTAGCCATCCCCAGGAAAGCCGGGCTCCATCACTCCTAACAGGTACTCGGGAAGACAAACACTATAATGCCAAATGTCCTCTCCTTCCTCCTCCTTCCCCCAGAGTTTATATACTCAGCGTGATGTCATACGGTATGGAATACCCCTTTGGCTAGTCTGGGCCAGCTGTCCTGGCTGTGTCCCCTCCCAGTTTCCCGTGCCACTCCAGCCGTCTTGCTGGCTGGGCCCAAGAAACCAAAAAGTCCTTAACTTAGTATAAACTTTACCCAGCAACAACTGAAAATATCAGTGTGCTATCAACATTGTTCTCACACCAAATCCGAAACACAGCACTGCACCAGCTGCTAAGAAGAAAACTAACTCCATCCCAGCTGAAACCAGGACCAGGGTTGGCTGGGACCTGCCATTTTTTGCTTGGGGACTGGCTGAACATCAGTCAGCAGGTGGTGAGCATCTGTATTTTGCATCACTTGTTTTCCTTCTTTTTTTGTCTTTGGATTTTATTCTTACCTGCACTCCCCCAGCCCCCTTTTCATTATAAGTGATATTGTCATCATCATTATTATTATTATTGTTATTGTTCTCTTAATTTTTATTCTGTTTTCATTATTAAGTTGTTCTTATCACAACCCTCGAGTTTTACATTCCAATTCTCCTCCCCATCCTTCTGGGTGAGTGGGGAGTGAGGGGGCGGCTGTGTGGTACTTAATTACGAGCAGGGTTAAACCACGACAGGGTCAGCAAGAACTGTTACAGGTTTCAGAGAGGGTGGAGTCTCCATCCTTTGAGATATTAAGATCCCACCTGGATGATGTCCTGTGCAGCCGGCTCTGGGTAGCCCTGCTTGAGGAGGAGGTTATTCAAGATGACCTCTAGAGGTGCCTGCCGACCGCATCCAGGGTATGCCTCTGATTGTGTGAAATGCATTATGGACTGAAAACCCAAAAAAGGTCCAGGAACCCTGAAGTGAGAATTTATTGATGCTGTTGTCAAAGATAATCAGTATAATCAGGAATGTGTTGACTTCAGTAGAAAATTTAGTTTCTTTTTGTTTCCCAAATACAGTTTTTTTGTTGTATTACAGGTAGTTAGGTTGTATGTATCTGTGTTTCTGTAATCACTTTTGGAGTTAATTACTCATGACGTCCAGTTGATAATGCTAGATTGTAAAATATGTATTACAGCATATCCATCTATCCATTGCATCTTCAGGGTACATCGCAAAGTCTTATTCTTCCTGTGACTTACATTGGTGGGTTTTAGGGGGAGGGAGAGGTATAGTAATTACCTCTGTAGCTGGAGAGGAGCTGTGGTAGGTGATACAACTTGTTTTGGTCTCTTACAGCGTTCGTTACTCTGTTAAATGGAGAGCAAGCTCAAAATGCAATTCAGAAATTTCACCAGTATTCTCTCCGGGGAAAAGAAATATCCGTGCAGCTGCAACCAACAGATGCTTTGCTGTGCATTACTAATTTGCCCATTTCATTTACGTTGGAAGAGTTTGAAGAACTTGTTCGTGCGTATGGGAATGTCGAGAGGTGTTTTCTGGTCTATAACGAAGTTACTGGCCATTCAAAGGGTTATGGCTTTGTGGAATATATGAAGAAGGACTCTGCTGCAAAGGCAAGACTGGAACTTCTGGGGAAACAGTTAGATGAGAGCACTCTCTTTGCACAGTGGATGGATGTGAACCTGCTGACCACAAATCTTATTCACTCTAAGTGCCTTTGTGTAGATAAATTTCAAAAAGACTATGCTGATTCAAAAGAACTGATCCAAGCTTTCTCACTGAAGTATAAACCTGTGTTCTGTCAGGTATGTTGAATTTGTATCTTCTGTAAGATCAAGGTCTGATTTAAGTAGCTCTGTATTTGCATGGTTCACTGCTTGTTTATACTTTTATTTTTACGTTAAGTAGTAAATGATTATGCATCTGCATTGTGATACATGATGTGGTACAAATAATTTATTGATACGGATTTGCAGTGATTGGTCTATGTTACCTGGGAATTCTGCAGGACACCACACCCATGAAGCACCAATAAGATGTTTGTAAGACATCCCCTCCTCATGTATTTTATTGAAACTAATTTTAGAAATACTTTAGAGAACTTATAAAGTAAATGTTGCTCATGGTTTTATTGCTCAGTAAGGAAAGGTATAGTATATGAATACCACAAGTGCAACAGTTTAGATGAAGGAGAATATATAATTAATATATTTAGGAAATCTCTGCAAGTATCTAATGTGTTTTTTTCCCTGACTGAAGAAGATGTAGGCTTGGGATCTCATAGTTGCTGGGCTTGACAGTGATACAAGCCTTTTGGAAAGCTTGCAGGTGCAGAAGTCTCTGCAAGTATAAAGGTTTCCTACTCATCTTCATGGCTTGTGAGATACTAGACCATGATTAAAATGTTGCTTGTAGAAGTGATGCAGAACAACATAGCATAAACAGACAGTAGAAAGAAAGCTTTCTACATAGTCACATAGTTGGGTATGATTTGAGTTAGTTGGGCTTTTCTTCTTAAGTGTCTTGGAAGGCTGCTCAGGGATTAGCTTCAGGGATAAGTAACCAGAGATCCCCAGTATCTTAAGACCAGAAGGTCCATCAGGCTGTCTAGTCTGACCACCTGCAGGCCATCACAATTTCGCTAGTGCTCTTTTCAAGCCCCAGTGATTTGTAGTTAGTTAAAGTACATCCTTGTACTTCCCTGATCCAAATACACTAGGAGATGCATAAATTGGAAGAAACTCTTTACAGAAACTGCCCTTCCTTTGTTATTTTGCAGTTCTGTCTTTCTCAGTTGAATGTATCTGCCTTCAGCTTTACCTCACTGATGACTAAATAGAGGAGCCTTTGCTCCCTACCATTTTCTTCCTGTAAGAAGGTATTAAGTGCTTTAATCAAGTCACTTGTTCAGTCTTTATTTAATTAGCTAAACAGATTGATCTTTTAAAGTCTTTTACTTCAGGGTTTTTTTCCAGCTGTCAGATAATCTGGAGGCTGTTATCGGCTCCCCCAGCAATTTTTCAACATCCTTCAAAAATTCTGAAGTTCAAAGAGTAACAAGCTTTGATAAAGATGGTTTTCACTAACAGTATTCTACAGTGCAGTTAGAGGCACTTAAGAATGAGCTTTACCTTCCTTCTTAAATCATAATGATACATGGGTCACACCTGGTGTAAGTGAGGAGCATCTGTGTATGTATTATATCAGTAAATGGCACTAAATACATTTCTGTAAAATACAGGAATCGGACAGTATGATTTTGAATTGGGAAATAGGCACCCAGACAAAAATATATCCAAGAAAACATTCTTGACACATTCTTATATTACCTATCACTTGAATAAGCACACTGTGTAACAGACTAATTAGGTAGACCATAGAAGTATGATAATAGAAGAAAAATAGGTTTACTTATTGTAACTTACAGTTCATTCTCGGTGATTCTCAGAGAATAAACGTGTGATTTGTTCTCAGTCACGCCTTGTTTCCACTGGGCATCCAGCAGGTGCTGACTGGTAAGGGAGGCTCTGCCTCGAGAGGTGGCGGGGAGAGGCAGCAGAGGTGCTAGTTTGCAGACGTAGTGATAGAGGTGAACCTCATGAGCTAACGGGGGAAGCAGAGCCCTCCAGAGAGGGAAGATATGAGGGTGGAGGTAGGTAAACAAGTAGTTCAAATTTGGTAGATGAAAAAGGGAAGGTGGTGGATGAATTCTCATCACAATAGTGCTAATTAATTATGGTTTTATGAGAGAGGTGACCTAAAAATTAAGTACAAAGAAAGGAGGAGGAAGAAGACCCCAAAAAGTGTGGAAAAAAGCAAGGAGGTGTGAAATGATGGGCAGAGACATAAGAGGAAACAAGGAGAGGACAGGGTAGCAGAAACATCGGTGTGGAGGGAATTTCAATAGAGAACAACTAGGAGAAGTGCCTTTGTCTGGAAAACTTCTGGAAGAGTGAACATGTTTTAGAAAAACCACTAAAACATTCATTCACTCTTGTTATTTTACATCTTGGTGACTACTGCCACTGTCTTCCTTCCTTTTCCTGGTCTTGGCCAGTCCAGCCTTCACACCACTCCTGCATTTAGATTGTCCCCCTGGTAGGGTCACTTTAAACTATTCTGCGCGTCTCCTGGCGTGGCTCCTTTTAATGTAGCTGTTCAGTGCTGCTTTCATGGCCTAGTTCTGCTGGTAACTCTGACACAGTATTTCATCATGTAAATATGATCTTTTATCTTAGATTAACTCATTAAATAAACTCTGGTTTATTTCATTTTATTCCAAAGGTACCATTTTTTTTTAACCATTTTGATGTCTCCTCTATTTACAATAGAAATGTTGTGTCAGGAAAAGCTGAAGCCAAATACTTATACATGGGTCTTAGAAAAATGACTTTTCCTAGGACTTATAGGAATATATTTCATCCTTTGCTTAATAAAACGAACCAGAAAAGCTCATTCGTTTCTTATGTCAACTTTAAATTGTCACAAGGAAGTCTCCACTGTTACCTAGATAGGAACAGAGGGCTTTTCTTCTGTACCTGTTTACTTGGGAAGTTTAAAAATACTGATCTGTTTGTGAGAACACTGGCAGCTGTACTTTCCCCATGTAAAGGGAGTTTTTAACTGTGCATGAAACTGCAATATGTGCCATAGCTGCAAACCATTCTTTTCACAAGTACTTCAGGTCTTTACCAGTACAGCTAAACTGATGTCAAAATAAAATACAGTGTTTCTCCCATAGGCACACACACACACACATATATATACATAGCATATATATATATATGTGTGTGTGTATTTATATATCAAAATATGTGTGTTCTTCAGAGCTCTTCCCAGAGGCCAGTCTTTTAACAGTGGCATTAAAGATCTGACCACCTTCTTTTTCTTCAAAATCTTTGAGATTTCTATTGCAATTTTTAATGTAAGTTTGTGGGACCTAATAGTTGTGAATAGGTTATTTTTATCCAGTGAAATCTAGAGATTTCCTCTGTTCCACATAAGAGCTAGTTTCAGTATATCATTTCTGTTCATTTTGGGACTGGAGATTTTTGCCTAAGCTTTATTCCCTCCCTTCTCGCCCTCTTTTTTTGTTTGATTTAAATCTGCTCATTCTGCTATAAAAACTCCGGAAACAAAGGAACAGAGCATTGTTTTCCATGTAAGCCTGTTTCCAGTCTGCTTGATTAATCAGTCTGGCATCTTCTCTTGGCATTAAATACAACCGCACACTTCATATTCTCCTAAAAGACAGTATATATCAGTGGAATTTGCATCATTATATATTTCAACAGCTACCACACAGTCTGATGAATGACATCTTTATTATTGTAGGCTTAAAAACTGAACAATAATGAATTTGTAATTCTTATCCTCATGCAAATTAAAGATTATAGTGGCATACACCTGTATGTACAATTTCCTTCTCATTCCTTTTTTATTCTGAAAATAATTGTTAAATACATTTCATAGTTCAGGTTCTCCGAGATTAGATTGACATGAAGGTGGTATTTCAAGTTGGTAAGAGTATGTGTGCCAAATATCATATGAAGTTATGATATTCAACTTATATCTAGTACATCTGAGAAAGAAACATACTGATTTGGGTAGGCGTTGACATAGGGTGTCAGCTGCTTGTGAGGTGTTTTATCATGGATAGGTGAGAGTGCCGCAAAGCAGTTCCTGAAATTCTGTATGTTTTTTCAGTGTGCTGTGAAATGTTGTTTCAGTTTGCTCAGGATGAAGACAGTTGCATTGGTGACTTTGCTGTGGTTGAGTATGAAACTGCAGAGCAGGCTGAGAAAGTACATGAAGTCACTGATGGCATGACTATCAAAGGAAAGAGAATCCAGGTGTCATACTGTGCTCCAGGAGCACCAGGCAGAAGCACGTTAGCAGCACTTATAGCAGCACAAAGGATGGTAAGATACTTGCAAATCTGTTTTCAGAATGAGTTTGATACACCTGAATTGGGTCAGAGGCATTCAGCTGCTTTGCATTAGGAAAAGGAGCCAAGCTTTTGGAAGCATTAGCTTTTTTTTTAATTATTTTTTAAATCTAGTCAGCCCAATTAAGTCTCTTTCCTAGGCAAAGAATGGCCATATCCTGCAAGGAGGAAGGGTAAAATACAGCTGTAGGATATCACAAAATTACACTTTACATAGCTCTGGGATTTTTGTAAATTTAATTTTCTGTAAGATAAATTGTTCCAGTTGAAAAAAAATAAAGTAATGGGAAATAGAGTCATTTGGCAAGCTAAACTTGGTTTAAAACAGGCAAGAATTAGTCAATTTTGAGGTAAATTTCAAGGTAAGAGAAATAGTTTAATTTCATGCTCAATATAGAAGAGAGATTTTTACACCCACATGTCTTAGCAAGTTATTTCCTAGAAAATTGGATGTGATAAGTGTTAACATGATGCTGTCTTAAATGTAGAAGCAGAACAGTTTCATTACTTTGGTTAGCTCTAGCCCATGTCTTCATAAAAGAGATGACTGGCACTATTATAAAACAGTGTGTGGTGTTCATGTTAACAGTGCCTTTCATATACTTTATTGATAACTCTGTCTTGGCTTATGGGATAAAAATAAATGTGTCTCAGGAAAAATAATATGCTTGAAGTTCTGGGGGGGCCTAGTTTGTTAGGTATCTCATTTGAGGGAAAATGAACAGGGAAAAGAGCAGGAAACAGGGAAGGAGTTGGTTTTTCTGTGGAAAATGAGTTCTGTGTGTCATTGTCACACAAGTTTGAGGGATTTGAATGTATCCCTTGTTTTCTCTGGATTCTAACATTTTTGTATCTCTCTAATTGGAGATGAGGAACAACAGAAAAGGCTTGCTTCCAGAGCCGAATCCAGTGCAGATTATGAAAAGTTTTAACAATCCAGCAATGTTGCAAATGCTACTGCAACCCCAGTTGCGTGGACATGCTGTTAAACCTGGTAAGTTGTTTAAAAAACAGTTAAGAAAAGGAACCATGTTCTTAGTGATACAAGGCTTTCAGCAGATGAGTGAAGGAGGAATGCTATTTTAAAATCTGCGCAGATGCTGTATAGTGTGTTTATGTAGACACTTTCACATTTTATGAAAGCAGGAGGTGGATTGCTATGCTTTGTGCTTGGGTAAAATTTAGTGTTACCTAAAAACGTCTTCATATTAACTCTGTGGTCTCTGAATGTTCATATTAGAAATGGGTTTAAAATGAAATGGTTTTGGAAAACATCATTAAAATGACAAGTTGAAATCTGATTCTAGATGTGAATTTTGCAGCCTGAGTCTTTCTCCTGTTGTTTCCAATGTAAATCTTTATTCGCTTGGGTGCTACCGTAGTTGTAAACAGCATTTGTAATGGTATTACCCAGAAACGTTCCTCTGTCGTCTTATTAGGATGGATGTTATTAAACATACAAAAACCAATCTTACCACATTTCAGATGGTGAAAAAGCATTAGGAACAGAGATGAGAACAGATAATTTGAAGAGTCAAGTGGGGGACAGCTAAGAGTTTGTAACATGATCTATTGACAGAAGATAACACAGAAATTGTGTGAAGTGGCCACTTCAGCAAAGAAACATGACGGCTAATGCTGACTTTTCAAAGCACTTGAGATAATGCTGTGGTCTTGTAATCAGCTCCAGGCATTTCTGAATCTTGGAGTGAAACTCAGCTTTGGAGGAGAGCCTTGAGAGTGTATTTGTGTCTCATGTGCTCTTAATTGCAGATCAGAGCTGGGTGTATTGAAAAGTTTCATTATAGTGACCTTTAGTACACTGGAAAGTTTCATGAAAACCAAATCTAAAAAAAATAAGATAACTCTTTTGAAGATTTTTTACTTGCCTACAATGTTTTCTTGTGTTTCTAAAGCAGTTCTTGGAGCATCAGCAGGTTTACCTCACCTTATAAATTCCGCAGTTGGCCCACCTTTTTTGCAGTTGAATAAAGTTCATCAGGTATGTGACAAAATAACTTCTGTCAAAATAGATATATATGGAGATCTTGGCATGAAAAATATTCTCAAAAGTTTTAAGGAATTACAACTGAAATCAGGAGTTTTCATTAAAGCTATCTTTAAGAAAAGCATTCTATTATGAGATGCCTGTGGGGATGTAAGAGCAGACTGTGCTTACTATCCACAGTGAGTTATTTTATCTTAACTGAGCTTTTGATTTGCTAACACCTGCTGATGTAGAGACAACTTGCTAATACTGGCAAAAAAAGTCCTCTTTAAATTAGTGCTGGAGGAGCATGGCACAGCCATTTCTTTTGGAGAATGCACACTCATAACACTTCCTTCTCCTGTGGAGACTTGATTGTTTTATCTTATTCAAGCCAAAAAGCTTAGCATCGCTATCTTCATTTTAAAGTTTGCAGGGTCTAGAATGTGCTATATATGCCATAAAAAATAGTGATTTTCAGATGTTACTACTTAGTCAAAAATAACCCCCAAGCTTTAAGCTATTTAAAGTATTCTGAGAGCATCTGTAATTCCAGATGGACACCAGAATTTCTGAAAGGTACTATAAAGGATATTTGGGTGAGTTTGCCCTAGAAATTGGAGATGAGTGTATGCTAGAGTAGCACCCACAGCCAGAACTCCTCCCTGCAGCAGTGCACTTGGCCAGCAGCCTGGCTTCCACCTTGTATTGAGATTCTGTTAAGAGACTGCTCCAGCTCCAGAAGCCGAGGTTTGCCTGTGATATTCATGGCAGGGATTTTCATAAATACTCATGAGGGACTGGATTCATTTGCTTTGACTTACTATTTCTGGTGTTTCAGAAATTCCGATTTAAAAAATAAAATACAATTAGTTGTTATTCCTGCTGTTCTTTTGGCAAACACAGACTTAAAGATCTTAGAAAAAAAAAAACAAAAACAAAAAAACCCCACACCAAAATGCGGAGATACTTGTTAAGTATATTTAGCTTTTCTGGGTTTTTTTCTGCTAAAAACTGGTAGGTGAATATATTCATTTTGAATAAATGCTACTTAATTTTGCCCTTTCAGATGGGTTGCTTTGGTCCTGTACAATAAGAAAAAACATCATTCTTTGCTTGTACTTCTTTCATTTAAATGACGTTTTCAATTGATATGTTTAGTTACTGCTGCTCTCTCTTCAGCCTTGGAGAGTCTGTACTTCCTTGGAAGGCAATGTGAGTGTTTTCTAATTGCAGCTGGAGACAGGCATGTTTTACACAGTTAACAGTGTGATTGATGATGATCCAATGTTTTTTTGGCTTAAGAGCGCTGCAGCTAGACAACTTGGTGTTTTCTCTTTCGGAGGACTTACAAGTCTAGTTCTCTTCCAGGGAGCTTCCTGTCATTTAATTAGCTCCAAACCTGGTCTAATAGCCTGAATTTTGTTGACAATGATTTGATTATCCCAGTTCCTTCTGTTAGGCACATTTTTCTGTTATTCAGTGACTTATTTCAGAGTATTCTCTAAAGCCAGAGAACCAGGTCACTGTTTTTATTGTCTTGAAATTCAGTGTTGTTGCAAGATAGAGGAACAGACACAGTGTCTTGGCTTGACTCTCTCCCCACCTCCCCAGTCACACACTGATTCAGCTTACCGTATATCTTGGTTTTGCTATTTTATAGTCAAGGTTTTATAAAGTTGTTTTTTTAAAAAACAAGTTTAAAAAATTTTAAAAAAAGGAGAGAAGAAATAACGTGTTTAGGATGACTATGCCACAACATTAGAAAATAATCCATAAAAAAAGATTCAACAGAGGGGAATTTGATCAAGATTCAACAGAAGGTTATTCATTAAGTAATCTTTCAACTGTGGAGGTGGCATGATTTTAAACTTCTTTCTTTTAATTTCTCTTAGTTATAGTTACCGTGTGCTAAAATAATGCATTTTAAGCTTTCACAGTCGTGTGTTTCCCTCAGTCATCCAACAGTTTATTGAATGTTTATTAACCCAGAGACTTTCTTTTGAGGATTCGAACCAAATTGATTTTCCACTCCTGTATGTCTGAAAGTTTTGCAGTTGAACTAGTAAATGTTCTCTGTTGACGTAACCAAGAAGGAAGAACACTGGTATCGATGACAATAAACAGCCCTGGATAATTTTTAATGGAAATCACTAAGACAGTTAAAAGAGCAGATATATAACTAATGTAGATATGGCACTTTTTTTGTTTTAAATTGCACATTTCTGAGTCCAGAAGCCCATATTACAGGTACAGAGGGGTGTATATTCAGACAAACTTAGGCTTGAAAATAGTTTTGAAGTGTTTTGCAGGAGGTGGCAAAATCTGCAGAGCCGTGCATTGGGAGGGCTGCCTGCTTTTGTGGGGTTCCATCTTCATTACCTGGTTTTGGTGATCTTTCCTATGTAGGAGATTTCAAAAAAATGAGGAAGGCTATACTCATGATTTGACACAGTGTCCCATATATCTTTATTGCACTACTGTACAAAAAGGTTTGTTGAGCAATTTATGTTTTGCCTCACAGATCATGCTCAGAAGCTGCTGTCAGACAGTTTCAAGCCGGTGCTCAGCTAGGATGAATCATAATGTGGGTTTTGATCCAGGGTGGACATAAGGTTTCGTTTAAGCCACATAATGCTGAATATACCAGTAGCAGAGTCTGAACATGGTGCCCCAAAGTTGTTAAGTGTCTCGGGTCTGCTGGCAAACTGATGCAGAATGTTTTGAATGAAAAATACTAATATTTTATAGACTTGGCAATCTGTAGGCACTGTGATTTGTAAGCCTTTTAATGGTTCTGGAATAGAATTTCATGTAGATATTTGCCACTAAAAAGAGAGGGGAAGCATATCTGGATATTCTTCTTTGAAAGTGAAGATACTGTTTGGTCACTGTAAAGCAAGGGATGAGAGTCCCTGCCAGTTGCAGCTGAGTCCTGTGAAGTGTATAGATACCCGGCAGAGATTGTGTATTAAAACTGAAATGCAAGGCACAGTGCAGATGTTAACAACAATGAAGTCCTTATTCAGAGGGCTCTTAATCCCCTGAAATCCTTGTGTCTCATCTTTCTTACTGGCACTATAGGTAACTCCCCTATCTAGTCTGTCTGCAGAGGCTCCAAACACATTTCACTTTCCATCTTGGCTTAGACACAGGGACTGCAATGGAGTCTGGATTGTATTTGGAGTTACTCATGATCCTGTAAAAGCCATCACAAAGCATACTTGTAGTTGTGAGGTGAAAAAAAGGGCTAGGTGGAAGAGAGGTTAGAAGAGCTTGAAATATGAATGAAACAAAAATCAAGTTCTGTGGAAGAAACAGCTGTTTTCCTTTGCTGTATTAACTCAGAAAGTAATCTAGATTTCTTTAAGAAGTATCATCTGAAAATGTTTCAAGAATGTACTGTTTTCCTGGACTGTTAGCTAACACTTTTTTTAATAATTCCACAGAGTTCAATTCTGGGGAGTACATCTAACTTACTGCTGCAGAGCCCGGCTCACCTACCATTGCCACAGCAGCAGCTGATGAAGATTGAAAACATTAAGGCTAATAGTGTAAGGTCATCACTTCAACTTCGACTGTCTTTCTTCATTCTTCAACTTCAAGACTGTCAACTTCAACATTCTTAAAACTGCTAAAACAGATAACTGTTTTTGTCTAGTATAATTTTAACATTTTAGTATATCTAAAAAGATTAACTGAATGTGAAAGTTATAAGAAAGAGCTACAGATGGATTATTTGACTCATTTACACGGTTTTCTATT
The DNA here is from genome assembly GCF_023638135.1 of Falco biarmicus. NCBI lineage: Eukaryota > Metazoa > Chordata > Aves > Falconiformes > Falconidae > Falco > Falco biarmicus. The sequence continues at coordinate 5,014,903 of NC_079298.1, read as the reverse complement.
CTTCCTTACAGAAACCAGGTTTGCTGGGAGAACCTCCAACAATGCTGCTTCAGACAGTACTGGGAATAGGGGTAATGCCATCAGTGAGCTCAGGCATGGGAGCCCGTGGAGAAACTCTTAAGTGTAAGTGACATTTTATTTCATACCAAATCAGTATAAATGCTCAGCTTGGAATTATGCACTTTACTTTCTCCCACTGTGGCAAAAGCAATAATACGTTTGAATGTTGTGACTGCACAGTCAGGTAGGCAGAGAGCTGGACAATAATGCACGCTATATAGCTATACAGTTAAGGTAACAAGTTATGTATCTATATGACCAATGGTAACCTGCTGGTTTAAGCAGGAAACAAACAATATATCTTGACTTGTTGCCTGGCTTCTCTCATCTGTTTGTCAGGGAAGAAAGAGTACACTGTGGCATTGGTTGAAATTGGTTGTGGCAGGTTGTTAAATATTCTGCTTGCTCAGTTACTGCCATTTTTAGTACACTTGGAATATGTGTTTATTTAGGACCAAAATTTTGGGGTTTGTGGTTTCAAAGCAGATAATTTGAGTAGCTGAAGGGGCACTGCAGATAGATTTGTTGCATTCATTTCATTGAGTACTAGAGCTTTAATGTCTGTGACAGCTGTCAACTTTGAATGCAGATTTCTGCACCAGTCATGCCCTCAATTTTTATGAGGAGAGATCAGTTGTGCTATTTCTAGTGCGTCTTCTTTGTTTCCTCCACTGAGAGCCATGTATTCTGTGGTTCTAGCCGTGGTCTGAGTTATGGTAGTAACGAGGAGCAAGGAAAAGCTTGGGGGAGGGAGTGGGGGAAAAACCTGTTCTGAATGTCTAGATGTTAATTTTGGAGAATACTTTCTAGCTCTTTTGTTTGTAAAAATAATGTTCCTGTCTGTTGCAATGCAGGATCCTCTGGGATGTTGTTCATGGGGTTTTTGAAAGTGACAGGAACACCAAGTAACTTCTTATCATGGTGAACATTTAGAAAAGTCAGGAGTTTCTTCTATTGTGTTAGCTTTGAATAGAGTTGTTTGCTCCTGAGGTGGTAAAAAACCAAAAACTATCGTTAGAATCCAGTGTTCTGGGGCAGCTGTAAAATAGATCTCTAAATGTTTTTCTCATCACTTAGTAGAAACCACAAACAAAATGTACTGATAAATCTTGTCTAACATAAAAGTTTCTCCATTTATGGTTGACTGCGGCACCTAATCTGACTCCAATTCAAACAGCAGCAGCAGCAGCAGCAGCAGCAGGGATGGGCATGCTGCCATTCTTTCCGAATCAGCACATTGTTGGACAAGCTATACCAGGGCAAAATAATGCTCCAGATAAACAACCGCCTACCGAAGCGGTTGTCTCGGGTTCGCAGCCTTATCATCAGACCTTAACAAATCTTTCTGTGGGAGCTTTGCGGACTGGACATGCCAAACAACAGAATCAACTAAAAAGTACTGATACAAGTTTGGGGGTAAGGAACACTGAATACAAGTATTTTCTTTTTTCTTGTCTGTGGATTTTATAGTTTTTTATTTTAACATGCTTAAGAGTTACCTGCAACTGCTTATTGTAGTTCTTCACTGTAAAATTTGCTAGATCACAGGATCATTCAGGAGTCATTATAAGGTCATTTCAGTTATGAATAATAGGGAGAGAACAATAATGCTCTTTGGTGAAAGGTCCAGATGAATTAACAAAGGAGTCTTTACAATGCTGGAGGGTTTTTTTTTCCATATGTATACCTCATAGTATTTGATGATGAAATTATCTCAAAAGTAATGTCCCTTTTAAAGACTGAAAATAGAACTTGTGGTTGAATTTCATGACTAATCAGGAGCAATTCTGGTGGTATGTGTAGGGCCTTTGGGTTTCCAGGTGGGGTGTGTGTTGAGATAGATATAGATATATATATATCTGTGTGTGTGTGTAAATTGTCGGCTTTTAATCCATACCCTATTAGCCATAGCTGATGTTTTCTTAGTCTGTATCAGTTTTAATATTTATTACCTTGAAAGCATGGGGTGAGAGGATGATGGGGTGGGATTTAAGTTGAACCAGAACAGTGTAGTTTTTTCAGAAGTTTTTTTCCTGCTATTAACAGAATTTACTATTTTTATACTACACATAAATACCTTGACATTTATGGGGAAACATGTTCTTAGTTCAGATCAGATCTGTGTTTTCCTTACATATTTTCTGAAGCAATCAGATTATATACAGTATCGGTATCTGCCTTTGTTAGACAGCTTTGACAGATATGGTCCTACTTCAGAAAGTATGTTTTTCATGTTTTAAATTTTTTTTTTTTACTGTAATGAAGTGGTATTTTACCTATGTGTAGATACATGTGAATAAAATACACGGGGGGGTGTGTGTACATATATAAAATCAGTGGTTTGTTTCAGCATTTCATTTATTTAAAAGGAAACTTAAGTAAACCGTTAGAAGTCTATATAGTTAATTAAATGCCTGCTTTTGCACCCAGATGAAAAGTTTCAGCACTCTGTTGAAACTTTCTGTGTTTACAAACTGGTCTCACTGTTTTTGAAAAGTTGTTGATTAATAGTTTTACTGAAAATAGTATTGATCCATTAAAATAAAGCTTTTTTTTCTTAATGAGCTTTGAATAAATGAACAGAATAGATGTAGAGTAGAATACTGTATAAACGTCTTTGAGCTGTGTATTTCAGGCAAGCTGTGTAACTTGCTACAGCTACTTCATCCTTATTGTCGGTATTTTTTCTAATATAAGCTAATGGGAAGTAAGGGGGTAGTGTACCCTTCCTAGTCCCTCATAGGAAACAAACACTTTTGGAGTGAGTGAGTGAGTCCTGACGCTTTGTTTGCGCTCACAAATATTTTCTCCTTTTAAGTGTGGGCTTATAAATAAGAGTGATCAGTAAGAAGTGTTTATAATGGCAGATGGCAGGCAGTGTCATCTCTCCAGCATTCATTTGCCCTTTATTTGCTTGTGACTCCGGGTGAAAGGAGTTGATTTTTGTCTCGGCCATGTTCTTAATGCTAACTCCCTGCATCTGGAGTCGTTACGGTGATTATTGTTCCTTCACTTGAACATAAAAGGCTCTCTCTTGTTTGGTTTTCGATATCCTTTAGTTAGTCTAAAGAGAAACGTTCCTACAAAATTATTTGACAAGAAAAAAAGTGCAGCCAGTGTGTCCAGATAGTTATCCCCAGTATTTATTTTAAAAGTTTTCCTGTTAGATTTCATAGGGCTAAGCTTTTTTCAAAATCCTGCTGGAACACTTACCTTATTTCTGACGAATGTTGCATGAATATAACGCAAACTGTGCTGTCCAATTGTTTCACAGACTCCCTTGAAAAAACAGACTTCGCTGCTAGGAGAACCACCAAAAGAAATACGTCTTAGTACCAACCCCTACTTGAACTTGGCGAGTGTGTTGCCTGGTATATGTCTTCCAGGTAAGCAAACATTTAGCAGTTTCACTTGCAAGTTTCCTTGACCGGTGTGGCAAATAGTTATTCCATTTGGCGAGTAATTCTAGTGACAGCAACATTTATCTTTACAGAAATCTTGTAGACTCTCTTAAAATTGGGATGTAATCTGTCCTTACAGTTAATATTTTCTTTGGGAAGCATAAATTTTCAGAGTTAATGGGCTTGCTGATTGTAGAGAAACTCCTAGAAAGCCTTCAATTTTAGTAGCACTGATAAATTTTGAGCACAGCCTAATCTGAAGTAGCAGATTTCTCTTTTAATCCCAGAATATTACTAAACAAGATTGCAACCTAATTTGTACAGGTTATACAAGTGGTGTGTTTATACAAACCGTGTATTCTTTGTGTTACAAACAGCAATTGCCAGCAAAGCCTCTAGTCCACCGCAGCAGACTGGACTTTCGAACAACGTCGTGGACGCTGCTGTGTCTCAGGGAACTACATCACAACATGCAATGGAAAGTTATTTTAATTACTCTCAACAGCATGGGGAATATGCACAGGTACGTTGTTTCGCAGCACCTTCTTCTGGTTTGTCACTCAGAGCTCTCGTAGCAGGATTTTTGGCAGAGATCTGCTCGGGGATTGATTCCTGAGATGTTCATCCCTTTTTCTCTGCATACTCTTAACACACTTCTTGGTACACAGGTGGTCCGATAGCCCTGCATGCAGTTGAACAGTATTGTCCAACATCATGAACTCTTCTTCAGTGGTTCCTAGGCCTTCCTACAACCAGAGCCCACCCTCTTCTTCAGAGTGAACCTTGTAGGTCCTTTTCACTGATAGTTTATCTCTTATCAATTCAGGGTACCCTTATCAATTCAGGGTACAGAATTGGTTTAGCACAAAGTACACCTAATGCCAGTCAAAAAGAGCCTCGATACCTTCCCTGTTGCAGTAGTAGAACCATTGAAAGATTGCTTCTTGAGAACCTGAATTCAGTGCAGTCGGCTAAAAAATTACTACTTGTAACTTCTGGCTTGGCTTTTGTCTGTCTTTAAAACCATGAAGTTCTTCTCTTTCCCTTCCCAAGGAGTTTTTAAAGTTTTCTTGAATTTTGGCTAGATCCCAGAGAAGAGCCTGTTCTGTCTACCAGAAGTTCCTGTGTAGCTTGGGGAATTTTTGCAGTCTCTGCCAGCTGGTTTCACTGCTCAGGATTTCTTCCCCCCACGTCCTATTTGGTGATCACAGCATGGCCATTAAGGTGGAGGGCTGCCCCTCTGGAGAGTGGTGCACTACTGAGAGCAAGTTCTGGGTTTCACAGACGTCAGGACGCTCTGTGAAATAACCTTTCCATATTTTCATTAGCCATCACTACCCTGTGTAGGAATATAATTGTATGCAAATCAAATATGAGAATTGGATTGTAGTTCCATCAGGTAATCTGTGTGAAAATCTTGGGTCTGGGCTGAGACACCCGCTCCTGCTCTGCTAGTAGGTCTCTCCCTGCCCTGTCCCCATCACCTCCTCCCCAGAGTCGCTTGATCTTTCCCTGATCTTTCTGTTGTGGCTGGGAGGCAGAAACAAACTGTGCTCCCCTCTCCTGGGTTGCTGGCAAGGAAATGTGTGTGGCTGCAAAACTCCTGAGGTAGAGCAGGGCTGCTCTGGGAGCCGGCTGGGCCTGGGGGACGGAGACGGGCGCGCGTGGGTGGGCACGGGGGTTGTTTCATATTAGGAGGGTCTCAGCCTGGCCAAGGAGTGGTGGAGGCGACGGTGTCACTGCACTGCATTTGCTGCAGCAGGGAGCTTTGCCAGGAGCCAGACCCATCTCCCAGTCAGATCAGTCTGGTGACAGCTGTGGGCTCAAGAAGGAAGAGAGGTGTCCTGTGGGCTGCTGTGCTGTGTGTTTTGTGTAAACGCTACGGTATTCTTGAATGTTTTGTTTGAATGTGATTACTGGCTTTACATTTCTTTTGATGTTTCCTGGAGGTAGTCCCTAACCCCACATCCTTAAAAAAGTGTCCAAAAAAATCAGTAGTATTGTAGTATTAGTGTTATTAGTATTACCTGTAGTAACAAGAAGGACTCAAATGATGTCACTTACGACATGTGGCACCTCTGAACCTCACTCAGCTATATTGGTGCTGTCACTTCCTTCTACGCATCAGAAATGACATTGTACTTGTGTCTGCTGCCAAGGCAGTGGTGCCTTGTGTATCTTTAACCACCTAATGTAGTTTTAAATGCTTGGTTTTATATTTATCACTGGTGTTAAACATGTTTTGATGCTTCTTGGAGAGCTTTGCCTTTTACTCATGTCCTGTGAGGTTGTAAGAATTGTTTTCATTTAAAAGTGATCTTAGTAGACAGTTAATGGGAAGAGGTTTTTTCCTCCTTTATAGGAGGCTGTTCAGCAGTGGTATCAGCATTATGCTCAGGCATGTAACTCTACCCAGGCAAGAGCTGATGAATTTGAAAATGAAGCCTCTGAGGTGAGAAATAATTTTATTTTCTTCCTGTCTCCATTGGCTGTTTCTCCCATCAGCTGCAAGGGTGCTTTTGGACTCTGGACACCTGCTTTGTTTGTTGATAGTGGCTGCTGCTGTCAGTACTGTGAAAAGAAATAAGGGGCCGGAGAGTGTGGGATGAATGGCACTGCATGGTCACCTTCCACAGGGCATCCCTGCACAGTTACTCTCCAGGGTTCATACTCACGCTTGTGGTTATATCTGCCATAAATATCCCTCCCTCTGAAATCCCACAAGCCAGAGTTACCTGTACAGTTCAGGAGTGTATTAAAATACTCCTGCCAAGAAACAGCACAGTGTAGTGTTGTTTCCAGTGAGCCTCTTGGAGGATTGTTTCCTGCCCAGGCTATTACATAGCCCGAGGTTTCTGTGACCACAGACAAGCACGCTTTTTTTTTTTCCTCTTTCTTCCCCCTTTTTTTTTTTTTTTTTAAAAGGAATTGTGTAAAGCAAGCCATCCCCCAAATCTTACATTTTGCTCAAGAAATTGCTGCATGCCTGAGCTGCTGTGAATTGTACACTCCTTTTAGCAATTGAGTGTGACTCAGATATGAAAATGCCAGCTGAGCGCTCGTTACTATATCAAGTAAAAATTAATTTCTAAACCTATTTTCTTTCAACTTCTGGTTGATCGTGGATCCCGTTCTGCATTCAGGAATCTACAGGTGGATCTTACCCAGACTACAGTACCTGCTTGCAGGTCATGCCTACACTTTACAGTGGAGCCCAGGGATCAGTCCAGCCAGGCAGCTTGCAGCTTCCTCCACAAAACCCGTTAAATAAGGTGAGAGGAGAGAGCGAGCAGGGTGGTTGCAGGCACAGCCCGAGCCAGCTGTCTTTGTGCTGCCACCGAGTGGACTTTGGACCCACAACAAGCCAAGGCAGAGCTGTTCCACTGCATCCCTGCCCCTCGGGATCCCGAGTTGCTCTGGATCACGTGCAGTTCCCGGTGAATGTGATAAATAAAAGCAGTGGTTGGGCAGGGCGTGCCAGCGCCAGCCCCCCTCGGAGCCCTCCAACGCCCTGGAGGTCTGTGCTCCTCACTGCCCACAAACCACCGAAGCCCACAGGCAAAGAAAGGCTGGATGTTTGTGAGCAGACTTCTGGGAAAGATGTTACTTGTGAGGGTGAATGTGCAGAAATGCCTTGAAGGAGGCAAATAAAGTAGGAAGTGAAGAAAGGAGTAGGAGGTAGTTCACAGAGGTTTTAAAAGGGTTTTTTTGCCTGACTTGCAGATGTTTTGCAGTGAGTGCCACTGGGATAAAACCTCTGGAACTGGCAGATCAAGGCAGTGTCCAGTTTACCTACAGCTTTCACTTTGTAATACTCTTAACTGATCCTGGGAAGAAAACCATTTTAAAATGGCTTTAATTTGAAATTTTATAACAGATGTCAGATGCAGCCTACTTCAGCCAGACTCACTGAGCAAAGCTTCCTTTGTCTGGTGCACTCAGTGGACAGTTTTCATCAAGAAGAGTTGCGGAGGGGATGGGGAAATGCTATGGAAGCAGGGAGGGCCAGCCTAAAGGAGGCTGGAGGCTAGTGTAACCAGAGGCTGGTTGAACACAGGCGGGGTATGGTGGGGATAAAAGCTTTGTTCAGTCTGAACAGAGGACTTCCCATCTCCCGAGTGCTGTAGAAGTCCTGAGGAATTCATACCCTCCTGCCATGGGTAAATCACATTGCTCCTGGTTTTATGGGTGGGAGAGACCTTAAAAGCCAGATTCTCATCTCTTTTGAAGCGGCTGGAGGCAGGTATGCCTCACTGTGAGCCACGAAGCCGTGGGAGCGCTCGTAATCTCTGGGAGCAGAGCACTGCTGGAGGGATGCTGAGCTGCCTCTCCAGCCTCCAGCGCAGCTAGTGGACCTTTGTGCGGTGCCCGGGCGTGCTGAGAGGAGCCATGGCTGTAGTCAGCAGTCACATCTGGGAGAGCTTAGGGGGCCCAGCCTCCTGCGCAGCTCTCCTCCATGAGGGCTTTAAATCCCTTCACTGAGCAGAGGTTAGCAGCCGGATTCAGCACATGATGTTCTGGCATTCAGAAACTCGCATCTCGGGCTTGGCACGAGATTCCCATGTTTTTTTGGAGCAGATTTAGAAGGAGCACACAACTGTAGCAATTCGTGAGTCCTAGATAGGAGATGAGGCCTGGCTGGAGCTGGTGTTGGCAGGTCCTGGGTTAGAGATGGCCAAGGCCATGTGAAAACTGTAGTCTGTGCAGCAAAAAATTGAGCTTTCAGGTTCCTAACAGCTCTGGAAATGAGTGAAATTGTAACAAGAGAAGGAGAGACTCCGGGGTTTGAGCTAACTAATACCTTTAACTCCAGTGTAAAGAGGAAAGCTTGTATGTGGGGGTGATGCTGAGCAGCTTGAAAGTTTGTCTTAATGCCAGATGCCATAAAAGGCAGAAAGAGAGCGGTCGGTCCGTCCCTTGGCACAGACCAAACACAAGTGCAGTTTCCTCCACAGCGAGGCACTTTCCTCATTCCAGGAATTAACAGCTAAACCTCCATGAAGAGGGCATGCAGCCCGGTCCCTGAGAGGCTCTGTATCGGTTCCGTGTGTGCTCACGTGTGCACTTGCTTTAACCCTGCGGCCCATTTTTGTCCTGCTTCTGTGGGCGGCATTTCAGAGCTTCAGAAGGAGCATGGTCAGCCCCTGGTGCACAGGCTGCAGTGGTGGTGCTGTGCTCTGCCATGCGAGCAGGACACGGTGGAGGTTACGGTGGATGTGTGATGTTCCACAGCTGTTAGAAGTGCAGGGGAGAGGACAGGAGGAAAACTGAACGTCTTCCTCAAGCAGGTTCCTATTGATGACAAGTGCAGGCTCAAAAGAAATCAGACTGAGAGGGTAATGTGAGCTGTGAATGTGAATCCGCAAGGGGAGCCGCCGGGAACTGCTGGGAAGTGTTTGGCTTGGGGACATGGGTCAGCACAGCTGCTCATTTGATTGAGTTAAAGCGTTAGTGTCCTGGTTTGTGAAACATGTTAAGGTTTCTAAAATACTCACTCCAACATGAACCAAAACCCCAGTTCTTCTGATCTAGGAGGCAGAGGTAACCCAGGACACACGGTGTGGTGGGGCAGGATGTGCTCAGATCTGGTTCAGGTGGTTGTCACAGGGCAGATGCTTCAGCCTTTTAGCACAAGGCGACTGTTTAAGCCGTTTGGTAATGAAATTAGTAACACATTGGGGGACAGGGAGAAGGGATCTGTATTAGGGCGCTGGGTTCTAATGTGTATGTACAGCTTGCAGTGCTGAAGGTCCATGGCTAGTGCGCCGTCCTGCCGTGCTGGATCCCAAAGAGGAACTGAACCTGAGCCCTTGGCAGTGGGGCAGGCTTAGGTCCCCGTGCCCTCGCTAGAAGCCCGCTTCTGGGAGCCTTGGGCCTTGCAGTGTCAGGGCGACACAGCTGAGCTGAAGTTTTGGTTGAAGAGCCATTCCTGCTCTCTCCTTGGCTTTGGTGCCAGATGTAAACTTGTGCCTGCGAGTGGCAGCTGCTTACCTGTAATCCGCAGCACAAACCGAGTCCATCTGCCTTGCCACGACAGCTGGGCCAGGATGGGTTAACCCATTCAGCTCCCCAAGAGAAAGGACAGAGGGATGAAAGGTGGCCGAGTGGTGCCTTACTGGAAAGACTGAAGCTGTCTGGAGCAGGGCCACCTGGCCCAGCCAGCCCTTTGCCCTTACAGACACACATGGATGGTGGGGCACCAATGCATTTATGATTGGTTTGGGATTTTTTAGGGAAAGGGCACAAACGCTGACTCATGAGCTGTGTATAGCTGGACCTTAAAGCTGAGGGAGTCGGGCCTTTGGAGTCAGTTACTGGCTCCCGGTCCTTGGTAATTCCCAGGCTGGAGCTTTATTTATTGATGCCGTTTACTCTGGATCATGTGTCACTTGTTTTCTTCTTGTCCTTAGGTGGCTCCAATGAGAAGCGAGAAGCGAGGCTCGTCGTACCTTATGTCCTCCCCAGAACCTGGCCCCTTGGAGTACCTTGGCCAGCAGACTCAGGGCTCCGCAGTACGTTATGCAGAATCCTCTCTAAAAAAAAAGCGCGTTTATTGAGACCTAAATAATGACTCCTGCCTCGGGGTGTGAAGGCAGGCTTTTCGTACCTCTGCTATTTATTGCTGCCTTAACTTCAGACAAATAATTCTTCTTTCCAGGGGGGTTATAAGTATCCCAAGAGGAACAACCTCTGTAATGGGCAAATTTGCCAAGGAAATGGTACATATTGCTACGAGTGTTTCCTTTGTTGTCTGCCGCTGCAAGGAACAGTGAGCTGAGGCTGACAAAGCAAAGTAACGTGGCATGTTTTGGGTAGCTTACCAGCTGAAAGCAATAAAAATACTGAGGAGGGAATGCTGATCCTTGCCCTAGTCCTCAGACTGAGGAAGTTAAAAGATGAAATCTTGATAGTAATTTTTTTCATATTTTTTTAACTCAGATTATGGGTTTTTCAATCTTACTTTTTCCAGGATTAAAAGTTCTGCATTTACAGCCTTTAAATTTTTAGTATTTCCTCTTAATCCTGGAATGGAGATACACCAAATGTATTACCAGAGCCTCTGTGATGTTTTCAATAAATGTCTGTTAAAAGTAAGATGCTATATTGTGTGCTGCCTTGCAACACTCAATTCGCTTCAGATCAGTGATACTTTGACAATGAAGTAACCTTTATCTGCTTTTAGGCCAAGAATCCACGGCTTTTCCTTGGAATAAGTAACTTACAGTTTGTGAATGCCTCTGTGTAACACAGTGTACGTGGCAAAGTGCCGTCCTCCTTCCAACAGGCACGCGTGTCAGTGTGGCCGGCTGCTGGCAGCATGCTCGGGTGGCGGAGCAGTATAAAGGTAACAAAGTGGAAGAAATCAATGGCCTGTTCTGCTTTTTCTGACTCCTCCTGGATCTGGATGATTCAGTTGGAGCAGAAGCAATACTGACATGCTCCTCGGTGATGGCTTTAATCCTTCCTTCCTGCTCTTGACTGTATTTTCTTCTTTTTTAAGCATCTTAACTGTAGCAATGTGCTGCACTCCAAAGCCTGCTAGAGCAGAGCATCCTCGTTCTGGTTTTCACTCTTTCTTACATATTACCTTTTGCATGAAGTAGTTCTCACTAGAAGGAAACACTGTTTACTCACTCACCTGTGCCAGGTGTACGGTGTGGGCTCCCTCCTCCCCTGAGACTGTGAGCTGTGGCAGCCTGCCTGCCCCTGTGCATCGTCTGGCCCCAATTATTTCCCAGCTTGATTGTGTTTTGATATGGTTTTGGTTTTTTTAAAGACTTGGTATTTTCAGCTGATTCATTAAGCCGCTCTGGCTCAAGCCTTTCTTTTCTGCTATTAATCCTTGTAGCAGAAGACTTAGAAATCGTTCCTTTTGAAGTCAGTGCTTGTGACAGACAGATTAGGAGCCAGCCCTCTGTGACAGGCAGCAGGGTTTGCTGCCTCGGACTGAGTGCACTGAGGCTGGAACACAGGTCCTTCTGGCTTCACCTTGCTAGATAATACTGGAGCCATTTTTCAGTACTGTTTAAAAAAAAAAAAAAAAAAAAGTCTTAAACTCTGCCTTTCAAGCTCTGTGATGTGACCAGGATATGTATTTTCAAAGCTTAAAAAACCAAACACAATCCAAGCGGCTCTTCCTCAGCTGCTGTGCTGTAGAGCTAGGGCGCTGTGCCCACAGGCATAACGGCTTAAGACAGCCAAACAGCAAACGCAGGTTACCAGAGCTCCTCTGGGACTCTACGTGTATGTATTGATAAGTTCACTTGTAATATTTTGTTCAAACTGTTTGTATATGCAACTTTCTCAACTTGTTATGCTTTTCAATGAAAATAAATTGTTGGTACGCATTTAAAGTGGATTTCTGCGGGAGGAAACCATCTCTGGCTTACCTTTAAAGTGATCGTTTAATGAAGGGCAGGGTTGTTTTGAAGCCAGCATGTTCAGATCACCATTCCTATGGAAGTTATTTTAAAATCATCCTCTGTTTAATTTATGATTTAAAAAAAGAGGTGCACGTGGAGAAAAAAAATTTATTAGATTTGTTTGTATAAAGAGTAACAAAGTGCTTACAGATTTAAATCAGGTTCATAAGTGACATACAGAAAAAACAAGTAATACTGTAAAAATAAATCTGACCTTGTTGCAGCTCATAATTACAATTTTATATATATATATAGATACATATATCTCAAGACATCTTTCTGTTGTAAGAACTGAGTATCTCCTCAAAGCATTTTCAAAATCCAGGTGTGGTGGGAAAGTCCTAGGACAGGGGTCAGCAGAAGGTTCCAGTTAAGCTGCTGTTTATGGAAGCCTGGCAGGTTTGCACCTCACTGGGCCGCCTTACAGCCCGTGCATGGTCCCAGCTGGTCCCGCTGTTGACCTTTGGTTAACTCAGTACTGCACAAGTGTATGGTTCGAGCCTGTATGTCAAATGAAATGAAGGCCAGGGCTGTGTTAAAGATTCGTCAGGCCAAATAAACAGCTTTACTAAAATTATTCAACCTGCTGGCCAAATAAATCCTTGGTGTAATGATCATAGAAAAATAATAATAATAAAAAAGTGCATCACGCACCCCTTGGATGGCACCGCAGGTAACAAAAAGACTGTTTGGTGTGTTGGAGGTATCTGCTCACCTAGTAATGCTGCCCTGGTTGCTCAGTCCTCTCTTTTAGAGAATTCTTCTTTGTTAGGGGAGTGCTCCCCCGGGTTCTGTACATGAATTCATTTTCTTTTCTATCCCCGAAGTGTGTAATTGATCTCCTACGCACATTTCACCACACCAGTTCGGCTGCAGTACAAGCCAAGAAGCGTTGCGTTCGCACAGTTAACAGCGACACAGAGGGCAGAAGCCTCAGCAGGTAGAAAGGGGCAGGGGGCTGAGTTAGGAAAAGCAAATATATTTATCCAAAAGTGGGGTTCTCAATTCAGGGCATAACTATACACACTGATCATGCTTCTCGTTTGGTTCAGTTTTTGAACACAACAGTTACGCAGTTTCTTTAGAAACATACCTAAGAGCTCAGAACTGCAGAGCACTTTGAGATGAGCTCGTTATTTTGTCTTCTCTGGATTTTTATGCCAGAGGTGGGTTTTCGCTACTGCAGTTTAAGTGCACATGAAAGACAGTTGTCAGCCAAACCTTTTTCTAAAACTTCCCCAAACTGAATTACCATCTCCAGTCCTCTAATGTCCACTAGTTTAGTTCTTCAGGGAATAAGCGTGCCCAGCAGACATGTTAAGTGCCCCAGCTTTGCACTGGCACCTGCAGCGCTTTCTGACACCACCCTTTCGGTTCGTGTTCGGCAGGGTAGTTCCAGCTGTGGTGAGACCAGAATCAGATAAAGAGAAAACTGCCTTGCAATAACAGCAGCAAAATGAGTTGAAGCTATTGTTTCTGCCATACCTTTTAATTAATTTGATCCAACTGTTGACTAAAATTAAAAAGGAAAACTGTTGGAAAAAGAATCCTTTAAACACATTAGCACAGTCAGAGTACAAATTACAGTAGTTAAAAAAAATAAAATGAAAGGTCTTAGGCCTTTATATTTTGACACATATTTAAAGTACTGACCGTATTTAAAAAAAAAAACAAAACTAATTAAATTTTACTCATAATTGTTTCAAATCCTTGGATCAGATTGTGAAAGGTTGTCCGTTCATCATGCTTGAATATCCAGCACTTCCTCATCAGCTGGTCCACCTAGCAACAACAGAAGAGAAATTTTTAGAGGAGGAGTGAAACACTCTATTTTTCCAGTGAATACAGCGGAACGGGTTCCCGCTGCTACGAAATGCGGGACAGACAGACACGCCTCGGATTCTGGTGGGAGTTCACCAGCACTGTTACTAGTGAGGATTTTTCCTTCTGAGGCAGCTCCCCAGCGCCACGCTGTGCCGCTCACCTCCCTGTCCCTGAGCCACCCGGAAACAGGCCAAGCCTGCCCGCCCCGCCCCCCCCCCCCCCCCCTCCATCGCTCGTGCCTCGGGCAGAGCTGGGCTATGTCCCCGCTCCCCCAGCAGCAGGAGCCAGGCTGCGCCTCGTGGTCTGTGCACTGGGACCCCACTGCACACCCTGGAACTCTGCATCTCAACAATCAGAAGGATTCTAATTGAATTTTACATGGTATTTAATTTACAGGTATTAAAGCAAAGTTCTTAATGCCTCTGTAGGGATGTCAGGAACTTGGGAATGTCAGTGTCGAAAAACATTTTAAAATAATGCTCAAAAAACTTGGAAATGCCTTTTTAATGGCATACCTGACTGGTTTCCTGCCAGGATTAGCCAGGCTAATGAACATGAGATGCTTTTGGTGCTAATTTAGCATCAGAGGTCACCACTATAAAAGCAGAGGCGCATCCATTACCTCCTCCGGGCAGTTGGGCGGACGTGGCAAACGCTTTTCTTCTTGCAGGACACGCACCAGCCGTGCTACCGTCATCTGTCCCTGCGTGGGGCCGATCATTTTCAGGAACTCCTGCGAAGAGAGGAGTCAGCTGCACATCCTCTTACCCCGTGCCAATCCAGCCCATTTCAATTTGACATTAAGGTGACATTTGAGTCTCAACATAAAAACAATCAGTAGATGCTTATTGTACGGACACCGTGCGCCATATACTCGCGTTAGGAAATAGATAGCAACATCAACATAGCGTCACCACAACTTAACTCTGTACAGAATCTTTAGTGAAAGACAACCTCAAGGGGTTGTTTTCAGGAGATAAAGAGGTTCCTTCCACTTCTTGTTTCCAAAAATAACACATTTAAAAAAAAAAATAAAATTAAAATATCTGATTGAAGCGGCTGTAGCAGCAGTTTCTTTCACAACCACTTACTGCCATAGGACTGGACTCGGAATCACAGTAGGTAAGCAGTTCGTACAGTGTCACCCCGAATGACCAGACATCCGAGGCGATGTAGAATTTACTCTGGAGCAGGCATTCCGGAGCGTACCTGAGGACACAACGGGCAGCGTTAAACCCTACTCAGAGCTGCACAATCTGCTCGTACATGCACACCCCCGATGCATTTAAAGCGAACTAAAGAGGCATCTTTGTACACAAAGTCAGCATCCTTGTACACAAATTAACGCGCCTGTTGGGCTGGGGATGCCACAGAAGTAGTAGGTAAGGTACGACTTACACAGCAAGTCACTGTAAAAATAAATCAAAACCAACAAAAATATCATGGGAAAAGGGATCATTAAGTGCAGGAATAAATAAACAGCACAAGAGTAGATAAGTATAGTCTACCAGGTGCCTTTTCCTCGCTCTGATGTGTCTTTATTTAGGCTTCTTACCAAAACAGAAAAAACTTTGAGGACACTAAAAGCCTAAGTCCGCAGGAGCGGACAAGTTATTCCACTGCACAGTCTGGTTAAAGAAAGTAAGTTCTAAGTTACTACCAGAAAACAGGGCTGTCGAGGTCGTCTTTGACCGTGTAGTACTCCTTGTCAGTCTCGATTGCTTTGGTGAGACCGAAGTCTCCAATCTTCACTCTGTTCTCACTTTCAACAAGGACGTTTCTTGCTGCCAAGTCCCGGTGCACGTACTGGCGGGAGCCCAGATAGTCCATTCCCTAGGAGAGAACAGAGTTACACTAGTTCTCCAATACCTTAATCACTGTCTTTCTCCAGCCTCCCCGTCACACGCTCCCTCGTTCACACAATAGTACATGTTTCAGTACCAGGTTTCCCACGGCAGGTTCTCCATCTCCTGGCACTTCCGAGGGTCCTTTTCTGACACCCCCACACCTTAAATGCTGCCTCCGAGTTCCTCATCTGTTGAGACTGCTCTTCCGGCTTTGTGGTTTTTAATTTTCAGCTGAGCAGCCATCGTCTTCAGGCCCTTCTCTCCGCAGCAGCAGTTCCTTCACGTGCTGCTAAATCTGACAGCCTGTGCCTGTGCTCCTTACAAGCACCCAGTCCACTGTCATCACAAAACCAGAGTCTCTTGCGGAAAACACGTTGCTTCACACAGCCTGACTGCACTCGCATCCCTTCCTTGCTTCAGGCTTCACGTTGCTCCTTCCCTCTTGCCAACACGCCCTTTCTAAAGGCTGCCCTCCCTCCTAATTCTTCAAATTCTGCAGCAGGAACAACTTCTCACACTAAACTTTCATGCAAGGGAACCTGCTAATGACTCCCTTGCTGATCCTTGTGCCAGTAAGCACCTGAGGCACAAGAGAGATTGCTTTGGGATTCAGGTCCCTGACAGGACAATGGTTCTGTTCACCAAACAAGCCTCTCTTCTCCCCCAACCCCCACCCCAAATTAAATAGTCACCTAATCAAACAGAAGAGTTGCAGGAAGGCTCTGGTGCCAAGCTCACCTTACAGATCTGAACCGCGTATCTGAGAAGCTGCTTGAGATTGATTTTGTTCTTGTTCCGCGGGAGATACTCCTTCAGGCTCCCAGAAGGAAGAAATTCCATGATGAGTTTAATCCCGCTTCCTCCTAAAAACAGAGTGCGTGTTCAATTTGCAGAGACACGGCCCTTCCCACATCATTAACACGAGTAACTTTTGTACCAGCCCACAGCACTGGCGGCGTCTGTAACGGCACCGTGTGACCGTGGCCAGGCTGCGGGCTAACTCCCCGTAGCAGTTGCCGGACCAATCCGGAGGGGAATCTGTTCCAGGCAGGGCAGTTACTGAACTCAAAGTTCTTACAAGTTTTTTAATAACTGGCTTAGAACAATTGCTACTGCAAATGCAAAAGCAGAAGACAACTGAGCTCTTTTCTATTAATAACACGTGCTGCCAATAATGGCCTCCGGGTTTACAGGGCTGTGACCCAGCTGCAGCGGTCAGCTCACTCCAGCATCAGCCTGTCGAGGTGGTTTTGGTTGCTGTTTTTTTAACAGATTTGGTGAGAATATTGACCAGCTGCTCACATCCAGGCTAGTCAAGCACAAACATAGGCAGGAGGACTACACAGAGAAATTGCTGCTTTTTCGGTGAATAAAGAGATCTAAACCCCTAAGATTGAACCAAGACTGTTACGCTTTGTTTCTAAAGGAAAACCCTTATACTTTGAGTGTATACTTTTAATATTCTACATGAAAATTTACCATCTTCTGTGCAAATTCCCTTATATTTCACAATGTTCTCATGATAAAGATTCCTCAAGATTTCTATTTCCTTCTTCAGATCAGCGATGTGATTCCCTCCACTCTCTGGCTTTAGAGATTTAACTGCCACCTGCTCCCCTGTATTGTCACCTTCTGGGTCGTATCTGCAGAGTTCAACCTTGCCAAAGTGACCCTAGTTGTAAAAGAAGAGAGAGCATTATTTAACACAGCACTCGCCAGCCACAGCATCGCTGATGCACTGCGTCAGGTGGTGACGGTTCACATCTTCCTGTTGCGACACACAAAGTGCACACAGCCGTGTATACACACACCCACACCAACACTCATCTGTGTTCTGTATCCGACGTTCCTCTTACCTCTCCCAAATCACGGATTCTTTTCAAGAAGCGTTTCTCAAAGAGAGTGGGATCGACCTCTGTAAAGGGCTTCTTCTCCGAGACAATATCGGGATCTAGGAGTGGAAGAAAAGTCCCAGGTCAGACAGATTCCTGCAAGGCCATCTTGGTCCTGACACTTCCAAGGCATCCTTGCTCACTTCCCATCTGCCGCTGGCAGTGTGTCTGTCCCTGCTGTCACAACTGGTCTTATTTAAATCCTGCCTGCTTGTCGGCAGGGAACGCCTCCTGTTTGTACGTGCCCGTCTTACCACTTGCCAAGCTTCCTCCCTCACTCTGCGGGCTGCTGCCTGGGTCTTCTTCCAGACCCAGTCACTTTTCTCTTGGTATACTTCCCACCCACTCAGCTTCCATGATTACGTAAGACTAGGTACAGGATGTAAAGTTTTGCCCTTAACTAAGCATCTATTAGTAGCTCTGTAGTAAACTTCAACTTAAGATGAACCAGAGCCATCTGCTCTTTGATCAAGAGAGTCCTATGGAAATCTCACGGAGCTCAAAGATTGTCTTGAAACCAACTTAAGCTGTTGTATAAAACATGGATCGTCAAGTGAAACGGCAGTTACCACCACCACACCTTAAGCCACACATCCAGTATGAATTCAACACCCACACCCTATTTGCGCTCACCCATAGAAGGGGTTAGTTCCGTTGCTGCAGGGACACAACACAACACGCTGCCGTCAATGCAGCCGTACTTGGGGAAGAATGCTGCTGTGAGGTGCCCAGCTCAGCCAAATAAACCTTACCCCTCTCTCCAGCCGCTACGCAAAACTGCGCCTTACTCTGTTCCTCCAGCTTGTTGATGTCTCTCATGATTGCCCTGAAGAAGGGTCTCTGGTGGGGGTCGTAGTTCATGCACTGTTTCATCAGGTCAGCTAGCTCCTTGCATGATGGTGTCGCCAACACGAAATGGCCCCCGTAGAACCTCTCCTTCTGCAAGGCACACATGGAAACTCCTGCATAAATTTTAGCTTTTCACTTGATAACCCCATGTTCTACATCAGCAGATTTGACCATTAGATCCTTAACTCGCAGCAAACCTCAACTTTGTCAAGGAAATCCTCCTTTTCAGCAGCAACTCTAAACCATCTCCTAATAGTAGATAACTACTATTGTGCTGAATCTGGTGTAGTTTGGAGCAACCCCTGAAAACACATGAAGTCTCTAAAACGTGATGAAGATGTCACCTTTCACAAGTTACTTTTCTGCCAGGTTTGCCACGTTACTTACGCAGCGAGACAAATGGCTGCGTGGAAATGCTTGCCCAGGTTACCGACACAATACTGGCTGCTATCCACGACCCCCGAGAAGGTACCAGCTTCAGGGAGATGGGACGAGGGTGGGTTGTGCATTTTTTAAGCTCTGAAAGAACCACCCCAGCTGCCTGCCACATGCAGGAAGCAGCCCCATAGTCAGGGCAGAAAACTCCTTTCAGCTACCTCCTGTTAGAACAACTTGGGCAATGACTCAAGTACTCAGTCATTTCCTTCAGAGGAGCAGCAGCTGCCTTGCTCCGTCGCCTTCCCAACACAGCAAAACTTCAAGAGAGAAAAAGCACATGTGGAACACATGCTGAGGGACTCCAGCAGTGATGAACAGAACTGCCAGCAGTAAGGCAGAACAAGATTTACTCCTTTTTTTTTTTTTTTTTTTTTCAGATTTCAGAGTGAGCAACAATGGTGTCCCACAGGGTGTTAGTTCTGAACCGATGTCCAAAAGAAACAAGAGAAGCACCTAGCTGCTTTTAAGCAGACCCTCAGTTTATAACTGGACACAGGGGTTAGAAAAGGGCAGGTGTGAGAGCATCAGAAGTTCTGCTTAATTGTTACTATGCCAAGTTCTGAAAATCCCCAGCAAGGTCAGGTTGAAGCAATAATTAGCAATGTTTGTAGTAAGGACAAGAATTCCTGCTGCAACCATTTAGATGGATCAGCCCCTTGTTGAGTCCCACTGGGCTGCTTTTCCTGTAGGTTGAAAGCGAATTGGATATGGAAACGCATGTGCCAAAGAGGCTGTATCCAAGAGGTTAAGGTAAAGTTTATGTAACGTAGTTTTACCTCTGCTAATGTCTTGTCCTTCAGTGGTATTTCACCATTATAGCAGATTTCCCACAGTGTGGTACCAAAACTCCACTTATCTGCTGCAACGCTTAAATTTTTGGAGTCTTCGACACATTCAGGTGCAATCCAGGGGATTCGTTCAACACATTCTTAG
Source organism: Falco biarmicus (assembly GCF_023638135.1). NCBI lineage: Eukaryota > Metazoa > Chordata > Aves > Falconiformes > Falconidae > Falco > Falco biarmicus. The sequence continues at coordinate 4,995,236 of NC_079298.1, read as the reverse complement.
ATAAAAACACAGAAGCAATATATTTTGGAGTTAGTATCGAAGGACTAAAAAAACCAGCCTTCTAACTTAATTATTCTTGTCTAACAGCTGCTTAACTAAAACAAAGCTACAGCCTTTGCCCAGTTTCAGGGAGATCTGGATTCTCAAATCCCTGCTCTCAGAAGGACGCCTCTGTGGGTTTTACAGGCTCGTGCCTTAAGCCATCCAGAAACAGATTCCTTCTGTATTATCTCACTAAACTTAACGTGACTTTTTAAAGAAATTAATACAGTAAGCACCCACCATCAGCAGCGCTCCTTTATTTCCCTGTAGTTTTCAGATTCATGAAAGCTGATTACTTCTATTCTAGAGCCGGTTCTAGCTGGTATGAATTATATTTGTGCCTCTCCCCTTCCCCACCACGCTGAAGAGAGAAATCCGATTCCTGTACCCTACCTTGTCTGGACAGCACAGTTATTGGTATTCCTGGGTCGCTCAGCTTTATGAAAGGCCCGTACTCGGTGTCAATTCCCTCTCTTGCCAGTAGGATGTTTTTAGTACACACATTGCCGTGTACCAAATCCTTATCCTCCTACAGTAAGGGAGGAAAAGAATAGTGAGTGCAGCGAGCTAGCGATGCTCTGCAAGTGCTCTACCATACCTATAACAAGGGGGATCACTGTAAAATACTCCACACTGAAATCCAAAAATACAGCTTGGAAGAAATGATCCTTGAGAAAAGCAGGGAAAGGAGGAGTTCGTACTTGAGCATTTGTATTCGCAGAACTGAGGCACTTTGGAAAAAAGACCAACGTTATATTCCTTTTTCACAAGGAGCATAACTGCAGGTACGTACAGAAACTGGTGGCAAACGCAAGCACACAGCCTGTTTGGCCTGCTGATAAAAAAGGAGCTCGTCACCTTCTCTGAGAGTCCTTCTCCTTATTTAAAGCAACATCATGAATACAAAAAGAATACCCCGTACACTGTACAGTCCCTCCTGAGAAAGGAAAGTTGTTACTTACTAAGGCACACGAAACCGCTGTAGCGTTAGGCTGCAGCAGCTGCAGGCAAAGCTTTTGTCAAGATGCCTTCTTACCAAGTAGCTCAGCGCACTTGCAAGTTGCTTGGCAACTTTGAATTTCCAAGGAGTTGTCAGAACTTCACTCTTCCGATGCATAAACAGGTCCAGAGGCCCAAATTCAACAAACTCTTCAACCATGATATCTACAAAGTCAGGTGCATAAAAAAGTCAGTATTGCAATAGCCAGTGTCTGAGTAACCTAACAGGCCTGCCACCATTTTCCCCCGCAGCCGCCAGGCGAGATGGCTATAGTATGTCTTTATTTCACCTTCTGCAAAGTTTATTTCAGTGCCCAATGGCCAAATCAAAAGGCTAAGAAGAGTGGCTTTACGCAGTGAATGAGCAGTAAACCTGGAACAAAGACCACAGGGCCAAGCCTTCCCAGGGAAATAACTTCTGCCAGAAGGCTGGTTTGTGCTGGCACTACCACTACTGCTCTGGCATCCCGACCTCAAGGAGCCATCCTGTAAGGCACTTATTCAAAGACAGCACTGGAACATGAAACTTCTTAGTAGAAAGGACTTTGCAGCTGCCTTGCAGTTCCAGTTCCACTTCTGTCTGCACTGAAAAATCAAGAGGCAGCAGCTGCCAGCCCTCGTCGCCCCCCGTGCTAGCACTGAACTGAATGGCTGCCCTGTCCCTATCAAGGCTGCTGCTGAAGCGTGCTGCCTAGTGGCTTCCAGTTCACTGAACTCACTTTCAACGTCACGGACGCAGACTCCATGGAGGAGGACGATGTGCTTGTGAGACACCTGCCTCATCATGCTTGCTGTTTCAAAGAATGCCTGTTAGGAAGTGGAAGAGGTGAGCCATTAAGCGGCTGGTCATTGTGTCAGTCATCGAAGTGTTTAACAAATACAGAGCATCAAGTAACAGAAACATTTGCAAAAGATCACTGTTTTCTAGTAACGTAAAGGGTCAACAGTGCTAGAGGTGTGCCATCCCACTGTACTAACGGGCAATGGATGCCCTCAGAGGTGTGCTGGTGTTTGCTAGGTCACGCAAGCGACCAATGCTCCTCCCTGTGCTCTTGCAGACACGCATACACTAGGTCTTAGCATCCCCTGTGCTGTCTTTGATTAAGCTATGTGCTCAGCCTAGTGCTAGCTGATTAAGCAAAATGCAGATCGAGTAACTTGCCTGTGGCCATGTTGATGATAGAACTGGTGACAGACTCACAGCCCAACGCACAAGGCACAGGTAAACTCTGGAAGGCAGCAGTACCCTCACTGAACTCCCCAGCTCTCAGCTGACACAGCTGCAAGACTCTGGGTATGACGGTGCGTTTTATACCACAGCAGGGTCTCAGTCCATCTTCCTTGCACTTATGGTCTGCACATGTGCAGGCTGGAAGAGAGTGCTGGCACGCTGCAGCCAGACCCAGCGCTGCTGCCCGTCTAATGGGATCAGCTTCCTGAGTGTCTCAAAAATACTGGTCAATGATGGCTTTGACTGCCTAAGATGGTGAGATGTACCTTCAGCATTTTCCCATTTCATGTACATTTCCATATACATATCCCATTTCCATATACACAACTCCTTTTCTTTTTTAAAGGCTTTTCGTAGTTAGCCACGTACGATATGGTGAGGCCCGGCAGTTGTAGTACAATAGACAAAAAGGAAAAAACTTGCCAAAGAAATGTCTCTGTGGCTGGGGTCCAAGACTTTGAGGAGGACTTTAATCTCTTTTTCATTTTGATATCCTTCATTCTCATCATCTTTGTAGTTGAGAATCCCTGAGTAAATCTGTGTTCTCGTCCCTCTTCCAAGATGTTCGCCCTAAGACATAACACACCACGTATTTTTCAGACCAGGACACAAAGCAAACAAGTGTAGATTTACACAAATACTTGAATCTGCACTATATTCTGCCTCTCCCAGTAAAGAGTGGAATTAGCCCTCTACTCGATCTAGCTACAGACTTGAAATTATTACAGCAAGAAGCCAATGACAGCACATTACTCTTTGCTTTAGTGGTCTCTGAGCATATTCACCACTGTAAACCCATTTGATATTAAAAGGCTATTACACCTCCATTAACATCAAAGAGGTTCAGTGCGATTTAACATTATTAGTCTAAATACCAAATGAATAAATAATAACTAGCCTCTTATTTACAATAAGCTGCTACTAAGGCAATCTTTAATGTGCTTCCAAGAGCCAGAGGAAGTAATATTTCAACGGAACACTTTGTTTGGGAAAGCAATTTCCTCCTAAATAACAGGGGATTCCACCTTGGGATATTTTTGCAGGAAGCCTGCACGCTGACTGTAAATATACCAATCAAAAAACAATTAACATAATCTCTATCTGTCCTCCCCAGTCAATGATGTCATTTTAAAAAAACAAAAAACAAAAACAACAAAAAAACCACCAAACTTTTTATTTAACTGAAGAAGCTAACTGCATTATTTAAAAGCTTGGGTCTTTTAGAAACATTAAATGTGATTTGTGCATTCAAGCCACTGCGTGGTTTTTTTAAGTTTATCCAGGTCACCTGCATCACTAACTGCAAACAACTGTCAGAAAATTTGGGTGCTAAATCAGTTTGGAACACAAAATTTTGAGTGCTAACACTCTTCAGAGTTTTGAATCCTTCACTTTTTTTTTTTTTTTTTTTAATTGTAGGATATCATCCTTAAACCTCAAGTTGCCTGTTTCTCTGATACACCAGGCTTTAAAAGATACAGCCAGATTTAGCAACAAACCAGGTAGGAAAAACAGCTCTTAAGACTTCCACGATTTTTTAAGAATTACCTTAGAAGCAGTTATTCCCACAGACATTAGAAAATTGCTCAAATATCAATTTAATTTCTAGTGAAAGGCATTGCTTCCAAGCTTATCTTCTTTTTCCACACAAGGACTTATAAACATTTATATACTGCAATAAAAGTCTTTAAAGCAAACTGAGATGCAGATTCAGTTCTGCTGAGGAGAAATGGAAGAACCAGCCAGAAGGGGGTGATTTTGCATTACTCGACTGGGCTGCCGTACTACTTTGATGACAAGACAGAAACGGAGTTCAGCAGCTTCCTACCTGCATGATTTCTTCCTTGAGGATTCGATGGAAACTCAGCTGCCCTAGGTGATAAACAGGCTGCCATTCCTGTGCCTTCTTGGTTGCAACTAGCAAGTTGGAGATTTCTGGAAGGCAGGGAGAGAAAATGTTCTTTAAGACTTCAAAGATAACAGCATTCGCCCTTCTCAGTCAGCAACATTACTGTATATGCTTACTGCAAGGTAAACCCCCAGGTGAATGAGGAGGAGGGAGAAAAGAAAAAACTGACTTAACTTCTGCTCAAATAACTTCTGTCATTCATCAGAGAATTCACTAACGCAGAGCTACATATTTTATACTATATATACAGCATTGGTATTAGCCTTCTTGGGGCTGATATTAGGAAACCGAACAGGGTTTACTGCACAGAGAAATACTTGGGACTGAAAGAGGCAATACCACTGCTGTACATTTAAATAAAAGAGCACATACTCCCTCCTGCCAACAGGTACGAGTCCTTTCCAGTGTGCAGAGGGGAAAAAAGGGGTACCTGGAGTCTTACTTCCTCTCTCTTTACCCCCTTGAGAATTTTTTGCACTCTGGGAAACACCAACAGGCTGTTTCTAGAACACTGGAATTAAATTGGATGGGAAATAAACAGAAGGAAAAGACTCAAAAGGCCAGTGCTTCCTCCCCACTGCTTCTGGTCAGGGAGACGCATAGTTGGATCTAGAATTCTTGCACATGAATTTTGTCTTCCTGTGTTTTGACAGCAGGCATTATTTATTACAATACAATGGGTTTAGATAGATGTCTGTGTGCATCTGGCCTTACTGTTACGTCAGGGCTCAACTGTGATCTAGTACTCTGAAAACAATCAGTAATGAACCATACCCTGGAAAAACTGCTTTATTTCTGCATCCCCTAAACTTCTTTGTGAATAACCAAGTAAACAGCCAGATTCAAAAAGCAGGAAAAAAAAATCCACAATGGAAGAGAACAGGGACCAGCACAGATAATGCACTGGATTCCCACTGTAACTAATGCCAAGGAAAAGCTGAAGTGGGCAGTCAACTCCCTGACCCGTTCTATGTTATTCCAAATACAGCTGTCAAAATGTAACCAAATTGTCAAACTGTATAATCTCTCCACACTCCAGACAATTACTAATCTTCTTCAAAGTGCTGATAAGCTCAGTGTTTGTCTAGAGCCCGCTCCTCCACAACTGTCAGAACAAGCAGGTAATTAATGTAGCTCAGTTAATCCCCTCATTCTAACAGGAAACCATTATCTGATGAACACAATCACGGCACTGTTTCCTCTGTTGTACAAAATTCAGCTGCAAGACACTTGTAGTTTTAGCAAACAGTTTTAGTAAGTGTTAGCATTAATAGTTCAACAACTACATGATCGCCCCAGCCCTCTCAAAATATGACCTCACAGATGGATTTACTGACTGCAAGGCTTGCTAAGAGTTGCAGACCAAGCTTTCCCTGCTGCTTCATGAAGATTAATAGAATGAACAACAGCTCATCATGAGAGCAAACAAACTTCAAACCAAAGGTCACCACGCAACCATTGCAGACTGCAGCCCTCCTTTGCTAGAGGAATTAAATGCGATGCACAGCGGCACTGCCTGGCATACGTGACTTGGTGGAGCAAAGGAAGAACCTTATATGGTCCCTTCTTCACCGCAGCTGTGACATTTGCTTTTTGAACAAATCTAGAGTCAATACTGCAGGGCCAGCTGCTCAGGTGCAGAAAGGGAAAACAGAACTTCTCTCACTGTCATTTAAAAAGTTCACACAAACAAGGCTCCTGAGATGCACCAGCCCCTGAGCATCCTGTGCTGGGCTTGTAACATGGAAAGGAAGTCCCTAACACCTTCTTCACAGTGCTTGCTTTTGCTTTTTGACCAGAGTCCTCCTCCACAGAGAAGGTAGAAACTTTAAATAGCATTTTTTAAGAGAAAAAAAGAGCTTCACACAAGAATACAGAACAAAAGACACTGAGTATGCCCCCTATTTCTGAAGTTTGTTTCCTTTTGACAACAAAGTTCGTTGCCTTTCTTTAAAGACAGTCTACCTCTCGGTTTTGGCTGGCAGCACCTCTTCAGGGTAAAGCTTATGTTGTCTGTCCGAAGTATTTGTCCTTTCAGGTTATCCATCAGCTCTTTTAAGGATGAGAAGGACTTGTTTGAGCCATGTAGGGAGTACCCATCTTTCTTCACTTCAATCTGGAAGTTCTTGTACTGGACTGAATTATTTATCATCTGCTATTAGGGGGGGCGGGGGGAGAGAGGAAAAAAAAGAAAGCAAAATATAATCATTAAAGTCAAAGAAGGTTTGTAAAGCCATAAAAGCTCCCCAAAAGCCTTTGAAATTACATGTAGGACTGGCTAACCATTGCTCCTAAGCCAGGGACCTCTAATCAAACTCCAACAAAGTAGAAAAAGGCCCTAAAATCCCTATAATCTTCAGTCCCAGGAAGGCTCATAATAACAGAGTGGAAGAGCAGCAACACAAAAATGCAATCATCTAACAAGTCCAAATTTTCGCTCCTGTGTTTTGCAGAGCCTCAGAGTATGTGGAAGCCCTGGCTCTTCAGAAGGAATTTTCTCTTCACTTGGTTAAGAATTGCAGAATCTGGACCACAGTTTCAAAATCTCAACTTTAAAAATAGCAAAACTCCCTTTCACAACCCAGATTGTTCAACAAGTGAAACAAAATTTCAGGCGGTTGTTCAGACCCTCCAGTTTCCTTCAAAGGTATTGGGGAAGAATGACTGAACTTTTGTACTTACCTGCCTCAAGCCTATGCCCTTCCAAGGTCTACCCTCTACACCTGCTTCCTCAGCTCTACCACACTGCAGCTTCGTGCCACCGTTCCCTTTCCTCTCTAAGCCTTGCAGTGAGGTTGAATGTCTTCCAAGACATAACTAATTTCTTGTTTCAGTGCCTCACTTATCCTGTGAGAAGACAGTGTTTATCATCTAGCGTTTCTATAAAATGTCTACAGAAGATGAACCCCATATCAAATACGGCTTTGTGACCTCATTGATTCTAGTAATGGTTTTTTTCCTAAGGCAAGAAAAGCAGTCTATATGAGTTTATGCTATTCTTCTTCTTGTGCGTACACTTTAAATGTTTTCCCAAAACCAGCAAGTCAGCTGCAGACTTCCAGCTGAGGTCAGTAAAATTCAAACTTCTGTGCAGTTCACGCGTTCTTCTTTTCTACTTCTAACCATTACCATCTGGTTCCCTCACCTATCCTACCTCATGAGCTTTTGCTTATCACTCATCTTTCAAGAAGTATGTTCCACCAGCTAACTGTGTACATATCTCCTTCTGTGGTGCTCTACACGTAAAGGCAACTGTTCTCATGCACTACTCTTTTACAGTGTGTCAGTAGAAATACATTCATATAATTAAATCCACGTTCAAAAAACATTATGTAAGCTGCAGTGACAAATGCTGTATGTCATTCTCACACCATATGAGTTTAAAATGCCTTATTTCAATCATGTTCACACACAGTTTTATCACCATGAATGGAAAATTTCTGGGTGTAATGAATCATATTTGTGGAGACAGCACAAGGGTCTGGGGAAAACAAAGCTATGAGTAGAATTATCTACCCTCTGCTGCATCAGCTACCAAACAAAGATAAGGGTGACTGCCCTAAAGAACATAAATATATCAACATGGATTACAGGGAGCTGCCAGTCTTTAGCTTATTATCAGATTACTGCTGGGAATACCACACGTGACGTACCTCTGAGCCTTCAACACAAGTCACTGTCATAAGAATGTGGTTAAAGTTCGTGCAGCTCCATCTCAACACATACATTCCTGCTTCGTTCCCTTCCTGTCGCAGTTTGTTGATGGCATATTCCGTGCTGAAAGAGTCAACGTACAAATGAGGAAAATAACAAACAAGGAGTTGCATCCAAAATCCATTATTAGTAAATACACAGGAGAGCAATCCTATATTTGGAACAAAAATGTATAACCGCAACTTAGAAATATTTATATTATTATTAAAACATGATTCAATTGTGTGCATTACGCACGCTTGCATTTAGCTGCACTGAGCAAGGGAAGATTTATTAAGCTCTTAGCACGTTTAATGGGGAAATTCCACATCCAGCACAGTGCACACACAGGCTCTCGGTTTTCTATATGTTGCATCTTCAAACTTCAAAGAAAAAGTCAAAAAAGTGAGCAGAAGAGAAAATAATTGCTTTAGCTATTAAAAAAAAAAAAAAAAAGGAATGGCTTTTTGTTTGTCCATCCAAGGATTCCCAGGGTCAAAGCAGACACAGTCCAACTCTGTTTACCTAATACATTCCCATCTGTTCAACTGACAGTGATCTCTACAGCTATTAGTGAAGTGAGCCTCAAAATACTCCTAGAGTGAGGAAACATTGGTCTTGTAGAGGAGTTGACATGGAGAGAAACAGGGATATTCTTCCCATATAATCCTTAGAAAAGTTAGAGTTGTTTTATAACCTTTTGGTAACTGACGGCCTTCCAAATGTCAGATTTCCTCAATGGATTCACAATGCAGCAATTATTCACAATTATTCAAGTGGAGAAATAAATCAAACATTTTACTAACCAAATAGGTCCATGGCATCCATTTTTTATGTTGTGCTCAATCAGTGGGGGAGCCACATCTGTGCAGAGGTAATGGTGGGCATCTGCTGTAAGTCTGAAGTATCCATCTATCAACGATGCAAACGACAGGGCCTCATCATGTGAAGACAGTTTTAATTCCTACAACAAAAAGATATTTTAGTGAAGAATTCTTACAGTTCTGTTAAAACATTTCAGGAGTGTCTCAATATCCAGCAATTTTTGCATAAAGTGGCTAAAAAATTGCCCAGAAACCTATGACAGAAAACCATACATACTTAAGGAGTCAACACTGACCATTTGCTATCCTCTCCGCTCATTACTGGCCAGAAACTTTCACTCTCCAGCATGACATGTTCTGCTGTCATCTTCCGTGAGGTCTGAAAGGCCAGCTCTTGTGCCAGCCTTTGTGAAACACGACGAGTTCAGGACTGGGGCAGACACATTGGACTTGAAGCCAATGTCACTCTGGCAGCTCCTTTTCAAATGCTAACAGCTGGCAGCCCACAGGAAGAAAAATCACTTAGGACACTTAAAATTGGGTATCTATAAACGGACCCTTCTCTCCTTCCCTCCCAGCTCCTCTCTGCCATCTGTGTTGAGCTCCTCTTTCTTGACACTGCTTTTGGCTATCCAAGCTGTGCAGAGGAAGGCCACATGCAGGAACAAGCATAGGGAATCAGCTGAGCTCACTAACTTTCTGCTCTTCTAACCAGGACTTTTGCATCTGTACAGTGCTGAGGACAGCATATTGAACTGTTATTGAAGAGTCTCATCAAAAAACATGCCTCAAGGAGGTTGTCACCTGTTGCCCAACAACACTGTGTCATTACAGCTTCCCATGAGAGGAAAAACTATCCAGGTTTAGTTCTTACCATCCTTTTGTTATCCTGCTTGTTAATGCTAACTGTAGACTCTTCCTTGATGACAATGTGGGTGATTTCAGGAAAATAGGAAAAATTGTTCCATGAGTCTTGAATTTTGTGTTTTTCTTCCTCCTTTTTGGTCTTGCCATCAGATTTTTTCTTCTTCTCTTTCTCCATCTGTACAGACTGGAAATATATTTTGGATAAAAGTACAGTAATAAAAACGTATCTTAATGAAAATTCACAACAAATTAATCTTCCACACGTATTTAATTCTTGAATGCTTTTCGCACCGCATTATGAATTCATTTACATGTTCCATGTATCTGTGTTGCAAGGATATACTTCTATCAAGAATTGTCCACGATACAGTTTTCATGAGGATGAAGGCAAGAAGCCATAAGGTAGCTGACTTACCTCTCTCTTGGTATGCTAGGAATAATTTTAGTAGCAGTACAGAGCTGAAAGTTCTACTAAAATTTCTAAATCATATACTTGAAATACCCTTTCAGAGCTCAGCCCAAATGCAAGAGCCACATTCTTCTCACACTGCATGCCTGAACTGCCAGCAGCAGATGAAATTCAGCAGGCAGCCCACAATGAAGCTGATCATCTTACAGGTCAAAAATTATTGAAAATTATTAGCAACTACTTATTTAAAAAGGATAAATGTTCAGGCTGATCAAAGCTTCCTGCTAGTCACAGGAAAGCTCACGTTGAGATGAAAGTCTTTCGTTTAGGCATTTAAATAAATACAATCTATAAAGCAGCAGAAACAGGAGCCTTAGAAGAAACAGGCTGCACTTCTTGCAAGCTTTTCTGCTCAAATATCAGTTCCTCCTTCCCTCCTCCCCGTTAATGTTATCATTTAAATCAGAAAATCTCCATCAGAGATAGACAGTTAGGTTGAGATAGATCGTTAGGTTACATCTAAATAGAACGAAGCACACTACTTTCCATGTTACAGAAGACAGTTATCAGTAGGTTCTTATCACTATCAGGAACTGAGGCAAGCAAAAGGAGATCTGTTTGTTTAAGTATTGTTATGTGGAGAAAAACTGTAGAATATGGCATAACCCCTTCAAACCTAGAGCATATTTAATGTTTATGTACACAAAGTACAGAAGAGATTATGCAAAGTGAGTTCTATTAGCAGCACTGAAACAAGGAACAACTAAAGTATCACTGATTAGCTTTAATGTCACTATATTTTAATTTATTCATGACAAGTCTACAGGGATGAGCAAACAGAGCACCTGGGGTGCCATATACAGAAAAAGCATTAACAGACTTTGATATCAAGAGAGGGCACCAAACCCTAAGGGTCTCCACAGACATTTCTCTTTCAAGACTTGTGTCTGGTCTGCAGACACAGTACAGTCTTTAATTTTCCTGTTAAACCACAGAGGTTGTGCAGTGTCCATCCTTGGAAGTTTTCAAGACCAGAATGGATAAAGCCCCGAGCAACCTGGTCTGATCTCAAGCTAACCCTGAAGAGGGGCTTGAACTGCACACCTACTGAAGTCCCTTCCAAACTGCATAATCCTACAATCCTATGAAAGAAGTCCTCTCAATAAAAAGCTGATCTGCAGTGTCTGAAGATCATTTTTAAACAGTTATGCCCCCCAAAACAATCCTCTAATTCCCACTTATCAAGGGATACTTACATTTGGCTTAAGCCTCCACTGAATCCCATTGTTTCCTGTTACGATGACTTCGTATCGTGGGAGGATCTCATTGTCTCCACAATTACATCTATTTATTTCATTCTCAGATGAAATCTGCAAAGATGAAGTCTCAAAAATTTCTGCTCCATAATGTTTAGTCAAGGTCTCCATTGTTGATAAGTATTTAACTTTCAGATCACGTGGAGATACGCTGTCACAAATGGTTTTGTTGTTAAACTCTTTAAGGAAATGCTTGAAAACATTATTTATCCGAATCCTGGTTAAAAAATTCCTCTGTCTGATAGTCTTGTTCAAAGTTTCAGGAATATAATGCTTGTAGCTAGAAGGAAAAACAATGCTATTGGTTAATACTGTCGTCTCCTAAACTTTTAACTCTCTAAAATGTGCAACTGCCTTATTTTAGGAGTTACAGAGAACAAGGTGCAGTTGGTACTGTAACAGGGGGTTACAGCATTAATAGCCAATAGGAATTCAAATAATAACCTTAACTGAAAGCTTTTTAGTCAGATGGATATAGCCCACTCAAATCCATAACACAATTTATTCTAACAGTATTCTCATGAGGTTGCCACTTAACAACACTGCCGTTTCTGAACCTGCTAACCCAGAACCCAGAATTCCCAGCAAGCCAACACATCAGTATGCTGCATGCACTAGCTGCACAGATTTCAAACACACTCCAGATGAGAAAAAAAAAATGCAGTTTTCTAAGACATATCCCTATTGACAAGATTAGGAAGACCCACTTAGCAACAGTAGTGTCGGAGCTTGTAACTCCTGTGCAGTCAGACCCTGGAAGGCAAAATGCTTAAAATCCTTTCTGGAAGAGAAGCACAGCAGACCCAACAGTGACAAAGAAGTTATCCCAGCTCACCTGATATCTTTGGGAAGCTCAGGAAGCTTCAGTTTTTTCTTGATGGCATAGTGAGAGATTGCAAGGACAGCCATCCCCAGACATTCATTTTCAATTTCATGAACCTCTTGATCATTTTTAGGATCACGGATTGGTGCCAGGCCTTTCACTAGGTCATACTGACCCTTCATAGGAAGCAAAAAAAGAAAGCTACCAGATTTGGTACCTGTCTTTGATCATCTACAAGCAAGCAATATGTCACAACATCACAGCTCTCTTTGAGCAAGAGTCACCCAAAACTGTAAGCCAGGACAGGATGGGGTAGAAGGGAAGAGCTGTGCAATTGATGCAGTCTTCCCATAGGCCAGTGAAACAGCAACACAGGCAAGTGCTACTCACCCCAAAACCCTGCCTATTTGAGAAGAAACACCAGCACTTTGGTTTTGAAGTGACAGTTTGTGGAACAGCTGGAATCACCATGTGGATCATCACAGCATATCCACCCCACATGCAGTCCACAGCATGGTGGCTTTCACAAAGAACGTGTATAGACACACAGGCAGAACACCTGCGCTGCTCAGACTCTTTCAAAACCCCCTGTCCCCTTCTTTTATATACTAGCCCATCAAAAATTCAATTTTTTTTGTAATTAACTAAAGAAAGCACCACCCTTGTCCCCTTCTAGCACATCATAATTTTTTTTTCTAGTACGCAACAAATACTCCGTGCCTCTGCTTTATCTTTGTCCTTCATCGCCTGGTGTCTCTATGAACCTCATGCACTCAGTCTCTAAGCCACATCTCAAAGCCAAGATTGCAAACTCTGTGGCAGCCGCCTTGCTCTGGGACAGTCCAAAAAATATTTGGTTACCAAAGAGCAAAGACATTTCTGTTGCCTTATACTACCATTAGCATTGTCTGTCTGGCCTTTTTTTAAAATGTTATTACCCAGAAGTAAAATTCTACTTAACACAATATTGTCTGACAATACCCATTAGGGTCCCTACTCATCCCACAAGTTGAAATATGTTTTCATTCTTTTTGCTGACACTCAAAAAAAGGAGAAAGGAAAAAAAAAAAAAAAAAAGGACAAAACCCAGTTTTGCAGCATGTTTTCAAATAGTGATTTTGCAAAGTTGCATATATGTACACAGGAATGTTCATAGAAAAAAAGGTGTAAGTCAGTTTGGTTATACAGAATAAAAGATTTGCTTCTTTTCCTACTTTAAAATGCAGGTGGTACCATTAAAACGCACACATAGCTGTAGCTAATTTGGTATTTTCTTTTATTCTGGTTTCACAACAAAACAACAAGGATTCAGTGAAGCACCTTCATGCTATCTCTTTTCCTGAGGGACACAACCATATTTCAAAGTCTTAAAATTCTGCAGTAATTATACTCAGAATTAAAAGTAAACAAGTTTTCCTCCAATGCATTTAATTTGCTCATTTCACAAGCCTTCATCAACTTCAACCTTCCCACTTCTTTGGTGAAACTACACAGTTTGGAGTTTGCAAAATCATGGACAAACTTTTTTGTCCAAGAGCACAAGCCTTCTGAAATAGGGATCCTGCCTACTTGCCACATCCAGCGTGCTGCCTGTACCGCCACCAAGAGGGAGGCACAACAGAAGGAAATAAAAACTGCACGTAAGCTGACTGTGTGACAGCGGTATTATCAGTCAATGCTTTTACACCACACAGTAAAAAAGACGCATTAAAAGGACACCATATTGTCAGTTTTAATACTGCTGCTGCTCCTCTCCGTAGGACTACGGATATCAAAGTTGTGTGCAAATATTTGGCAAAAGAAAAGATGATAGCATTTATATCTAAAAATAGTTGATATTAAAAGAAAGTACACCATAAAAATGTAGCCCTTTTTGGATTGTGAGACATACAGTTTCTTCACACGTTCTGCATATAGGCAGGTTGCTCTTCACATAGCCAATTCTCTTCTCTCCACCACGCAGGAGTATGAAGAAATCACTTATCAATTACTAACAGGTAAGGTTGCATGTACTTTAGAAGTTTGATAATGTCTTTAAAGCCACTTCTACTGGATCAAATAGTTTTTGTGTGATGCTTGCAAGCAACCTCTTACCTGTGCAAAGATGTATTCTAATGAGTTTGCATCAAGTATAGGAGTTCCTTCTGGTGCCGGCTTCTTCTCATAAGAGTTCTTTGCTTTCCTTGGAGAATGCCTCCACACTGAGGGTTCATTTTCACTAGTCCCATGCCAGTTTGTAAAGTAGTACCTTACAAGAAAAGAGGAATAAACTTTAAAAACTTTTGGGGAAATCCTCTGTTTACAGTAGATACGTATTTTAACCTTCTAAAAGAAAATCAGTTAAAAGTCGAAACCCATCAGTCCCTGAGGCTGCAGCTTGCACATGGTCTGCTGCAGAAAAACCACATGCCTGGCCTGAGGAATTGAGGGAAAATGGTGTATTAGTCAAAGGTCTTCAGCATTTCCACTCAACAGTATCTCACACTCTTAACTCACAGTTCACACCTGACTGCCTGTTGCATCCCTGCACAGTCCACCAAACAAGAAGCCACCACTCAGATGACAATTAGATTTCCATCACCCCTGACACTGCTTGAGCAGTATGAGACTGTAATGCTTCTACCGTGCGATGACTGGCATTTGCATTCCAAGATAAAACGACTCATCTAAAGGGCTAGCAAGACTTCAGGCCTCCTCTTCTATCGGCACCAAAGCAATGTGCAGGGCAGAACTGCCATGAGTACCTCCCCCACAGCTGGAGCAGGAAGCAGCACGATGCCTCGCTCCCTGGAATGTCTGCTTCCCTCTGGTTTCGGATGGAGCTGGTGAAAAAAGCACTAATTCAAATCATCTGGTCTTCAAGGGACACAGCTGATCTTCTGTGTATATTGCAAACAAGCTTTTTAGCCACATCTGTATGCAAGGCTATTTAACTGAAAAGCTGCTAAAGGAGCTGGCATCTGCTGAAAAGAATTGAAATTTTGGAGCCTCTCTTTGCACCTTTTGAGAAATCTTTGCCTAAACTGTTATGGAAATTTGTGTTTATCTGGGTTCTATTAACATTTTAAATAAAGTTTAGTTAAATCTGGTTTGAATCAATGTGCCTTTTGCAAAGGTTCATGCCTTGCATGTGATCATGTACTACTTACAATTAAAAGGCCACAGCAGAGCAGACCTACCCAACTGCTAAGTAGAAATGACTTCTATAAGAACACGTCCATCTAATTCCAGAGGAGCATTCAGCACCAGCAAGAGCAAACCATGCACACACACGTGTGTGTGTGTCTGTCTGTGTGTGTCTCTCTGCATTAATACAAAGGGAAATGTAAAATCAATGCTTACAAACATTATGGTGCAGGACAACCCACATGCAAACGTGTGTGTTTTAAAGTTATGCGACTATCTTTGTGATTTGACTCTGAACAGAATATAAGTTCATGGATTAAACCCCAGTCCTGCAGTGGTTGAGGTTGGTGTGTATCAGCCTCAGTCCAGAGTCAGGGTCTTCAAAAGCAAAGCAAAATTGGCACTTTTACTTCAGCATCATGTCTTTTAATCACACGTAGTTATCTGCACAGTAAGTTGACCATTCAACTGAAGAATTACGTATCAAATTATACTTTAAGAGGTGAGACTTTCTGTACTGTGTTTCTGTACATCTTTTCTTTTTGGTAAGTTGTTTTTAAGTCCCCCAAAAGCACATGTCTATAGCGTGAGTAGGAACACCAACACACAACTACACCAAAAATTCCTGACAAGTACTGTGAGGTAATGCAGAACTCCTTTGGTTGAAGCATGAAAAGCAGAGCAAAGCAAATCCTTCTGCCTCCAGGAAATACCTTGTTTTCATATGCTACTTTATAAAAATGAGTGATAATTAATACCTCACATTCTTTTGTTATTTCCTGAAAAGAATTATGGGCAAGGTATTGCGTACTGTTTGTAACTGAGAGGAGAATTTACTCCTTCCCCATTTAAACCACATCAATTAAGACAACACTTAAAATTTACAATAAAAATTGTTTGAGGAACCATATAAATAAAGGACAGTCTCCCTTGAACAGACTGATGGACTTGTGACAAGGGGGAGACAGATTATTACTATTCCATTTTCACAAACAGAAACAGGAGCACAAGCTTTCCAATTCAGAAGTCCTGCAAACGGGCTGGAGACTGAGGGCTCCTATGTTTCAGGAGCATGACCCACTCCTCCTTTAGAGCATTTTAGCCCAGGGCAGGCACCTGCAGCATGGGTGAGAGACAGCCAGAGGGATTTTGGGAGTCAGCCCGAGCGGGTCACCCCCGGGAAGGAGCAGCTTTGCACTTCACCAGTTCAATCTGGCCAAGGAGTGGTGGAAATGCTGGAGGGGGACCTGCTGTTCTCTTTCACCTACAGCAGCTGTGATCACCCCTCTTATCAGAGCTTCCAGAAACATTTCTTTGGGTCCTTTCTCCACACCAAGAAACACTGCTACCTCTGGCTTAAACACAATGCAGCTATGGAACAGTTAAACTCCTCGTCCACCAGCTGGTGTGCTAATTAGACCAGAGCATTACAAAATATTGTGGTTTCTTATGTTGTAGACTTTTTTTAAGCTTGAGGTAAATGAAAGAAATACAGTGCTAGTTAAAAAGTTTCTTGAGAAAACGAAGTCCTTTTAAAATATTACCAAAGTACAGCAGCTGGCACAGATTTGATGGGAGCAGGAGGAAGACAGGAAGTCCACACAATCAGAAACCAAATCTAAAGCTTTCAGCAGTGGGAGAGAAACCAATCATCTAAAAACATTTGAAACTACTCAGTCACATACCTTCATTTTATATATATTATTTCAATAGGACACGACTAAATCAAATCTATCAATGTAATGAAATTTCAAACATAAGGTTGTCCACATAAAAATGATTTAGTCTCTAAATCGCTAGATACAGTCTAATACACTGCACTACTGAATAAGCTCAGAGCATTTTCCTTTTTCAAGAGGAATTCTGCTCTTGCAGAGCTCAGAATAAACAATAGTCGTTTAGAGAACAATTTCACAATCCAGTATTGCTCATAATTTTACAGTGCTCTGCCCTGCTCTCTAGTTCAGATGCCCAAGCCAAGATACACAACAGATCAGAAATGAAAGAAAGGAAAATACCACTTCATCAATACATGGCAGTATTCTTAGGGAGATGGGAATCTTTAGATTTTAGTGCTTAACTCATATAGGCTCTTCATAAGTGCATGTGAAATTATTTTAAATACATATTCTTGGCCCAAAGTTTGCCAGTTTTACATGGATGAAGTATATCTGACAAAAGAGACATCCTTGCCAAACTTCAAATCCCAACTCCAAAGCTCAAAAAAATAAACCACCAAAACTTTTTAAATAGGGAAAGCAGAGCATTTTCCATAGCTTCATTCTATAAAATGGTAGAATAGAAAAATTTCCAGAAAATAAAGTTCAACATCAATTTTGCCTATATACCTATCAGCTGATAAGAGTTACAAATAGTCAAAGAAGGTTTATAAGAGGGAGTTCTTCAAGCAGTTTTAAAGAAGGTGGCATTTACCCACTATGCAGGTAAGATGCAGTAGGAATGGAAGAGTACCTGGAGAGAGCTCTCACCATTCACCCAAAGCAGAAACATATGGACACCAAACACAGCAGAAGTTATTTTTTAAGAATTGAGATAAAACCGGTATCATACTTCTAATTAGATAAATTAAATTCCCACAACTACACTTTTAAAATACCACTTTCTTTTTACTGAAAAAAAAGCAGACCACATCAAAGAATTTCAGTATCAGGGGAAAACACCCCAGACTCACATTATACCAAGAAATTTTATTATTATCCAGTATATGGTTAATCTGACCGATCTCTTAAAGCAAGAAAGGGCACTGAATGCTCTGTAAGAGGCCATCAGAGTCCTCAGAGCTTCTTGTGGAGTCATTACTCTACAGCGTTTTATTTGCCAAATCACAGCTGTTTAAATCTGAGATTAGACAAGGTTAAGTCATTAACACAACTAAAAGACTGTGTTAAAGAAAAGACTATAATATAATAGCTGTCAGTATTATAATTACTTGAAAAGCAAAGATCTGTTTGTTGACTGCCAGTATTTTTGTCTGGCACAAACGTAATCAGAATCACAACCTTACAATTCAAAGATCACCTTTTCAAAGCTGTCTCTATCTGTATAAGCAAAGAGGCTGTTATTCTCTAACAAGCCTAGAAAACAGTTTGGATGCACAACCTGAAGTTTATACATGCCGATCCCCCCCTTAGCATGTACAAGGGACAGTCATGTTGTCTAACTAGAGATTATCAGAAAAAAAGATGTTAAAATGCACACAGCTATATTACCACTTGAAGTTTTTTCGCTATAGCACAAACTGACCATGTATGTATTACATTTTAAGGCGAAGAGGGAATATTACGTAGAAGCTTATTTTCTTACAGTTGTACCTTGAAGAATCGACAGAAATGATCTGTGGACTTGGTTTAGCAAGATGGGTAAAGTTTCTAGATAATTATTCCTGGAAGCAAAGTTTATTCCACATACTGTTCTCCTAAATCATAAACTTAACGCTCGAATTAATGCAAGAAGAAAAGTCATAACAAAAATGAAAAGGCGGCGGCAGTATAATGTGCAGAAATAGATTTCTGTCAAATCCTAAAAGGAGGGCATGCTTCCTTTAGCTACAGTATGTGAGAGCGCTCAACAGTTGTCAGCATTACTGCTTTCATTTCCCAGTGGATGAGGGCTGCTGTACCCATTCAGCCCCAGCAACCTCAGCATGCTATGTGCTGCATTTTAAGGACGCCACCTGAAGATCAACCTGATGGTACATGTCAGGTAAACATCTTGGGAACAATGGTTTCTACTTTCTGATGCTTTCTACAGTCTAGTGCATGCGACTCACAGTGAGGTCATGCTGATTCCCCTACAGTCCTAGAGAATTTCAAAAGTAATAGCATGTTGCTTTCTCCTTTCAAGTTCATTGTAAAATTCCCATTAACTTCAGTAGGAGTACAGTTCACTCTGAACACTTCAAAGTGTTCCAAGGCACTTGAAACATTCAAAATAGTGACATAATAAAACAATGTTTTCCAGCCATTTTCTTCAATTTACCTTTTCGTTACTTCAGTCACCTACAGCTTTGTGAATAAGGGTTCTTGTGGGTTTTCAACTTCTGGGGCTTTTTTCAATAGCAAAGATGAAAAAAAAATCAGGAGACAAGACATTTTAAGCTTTTACTGTTCATCTCTTACCTATGCTGTGAAAAGCAAGCTGCTTCTTTTGGTTTTGCTTTCCTGCTTCTTCAGTGAGTTCAGTAGTAAGAGTCAGAGCATCCACATACAGTTAAAGAATCGTATTTCAGATGTTTTGCACTTACCTCATTCGATAATGGAGCTGGTGTGATGTTTTTTCATCTATCTTGAAGACCTGGTTTGGTGCATACCAGAGTCTTTTGTTTTCATCATACAGGGCAAAGAGATTATGGCACAGAGGAGATATAGCTGTCAGAGAAAAGTAAACAAATGTATGAATTGCATGGCTACAATACATATGTGTGTCCCAATAATACAAATGCGTAAATATCTGATCTTGCAAAATAGACCATGAACAGAAACTGATACTAGGATTAGTTTAAAACAAACATTAGAAAGTTATTGTTAAAGTGGAACTGCAAACTGCACATTGGTTCACTCAAACAGATTTATCATGTATTAAACAGTGTATCATTTAAGCTACTTCTAACATTAAACTTACTCTGAAATCCTGATTTTGCCAAAGGTCTGAACTTAAGAGGAAACGATTTAAAAATCTCCACTTTTTCCAGACGACAGAAACGGGTGTTTTAACAAAACGACTCAAGTGATACCACAACTTTGTTGTCAGTTTTATTTTATTAATAAATTTTATTCCCCTAGTTGAAAAAGAAGGTTTTAATGAAACAATGAAAATCCCCTTCTCACTAGCAAACAAGCAGAATCTTTCCATTCTTTGCTAGTTCAACAGAGGGGTTTCCAATGAAGAACAGACTTTGAATTGTATGTCTAGGCCGACCTGCTTTAACCTTTGTATTTACATCATCCCAAAGGAAAACAGACCATGGTATGTTTACAGGTCTACCCTTGTTGTAATCCTTGCTTTGGTTTCCTGCTCCACAGGAGGCAGTACCTTTTTGCAAAAGCAGCCAAGTAGTTCTGCTGCAGAAAGCACTGTAGCATGTGCTTAAGTGTCTTTCTGAAATTAGGCCAAGTGCAGAGCACTTTGTTGGGGTCCTGTGGAATTCAGTGAAACTCTATATTGTGAATTGGGTAGAGACAGCAGAAGGGAAGAAGAGAAGTCAAGGGAATAAAAACAGCTTAATTGCAAAGTTCACAGAAGGTGGTGTTGGGCAGCCGTTGCCTTCTGCCAGTCAACAAGCAGTACAGAAATGCCATCGATTGTTTAACATTCAAGTTGTGATTTACAGCAGAGACCAGCATCACAGGCCTGCTGAAACAGGTAAGACTTTTGTACTTCACTGCCATGTGCTGTGGACTTAGTGAAAAGCAAGAGAAGGCAGAAAAAAGTTCCTTTAAGGAAAGCTCACTTTAAGTAATTTCTTCAAAGGTTCTGAACTTCCAACAGAAATTACTGGGTGCAGCTGCACAGTGTGCGGGTTCACACCCATACAAACAGTAGAAGTTCACAGCTCTTCCATGCTGACAGAAATATGTGGAGTGTCAGTACTCCTCATTTTCATTAAAACTATTCAAAAACAACATGAGTACTTATTTGATGAGGTTTGTCCTGCAGATTCCCATCATTCCTGCCTTTCCAATGGAAAGGAAGCAATTAGGTAAAATGAACTAAAAGGTACTCAATGTCACAGGCATCAAGACGACACAGGAAAAGAAAATATTTTAAAGCTGCAGGAAAGCTAAAGCCCAGTTTGTCCATTTAGACAGCCAGATTCACCACTCCCACATCAGCTGAGTAATAGTGTTCTGTGAAGCTTGGGAAACACAAACTCGGGATCAGGGCAGGAAAGAACTGTAGCATCATAAATAGAAAAGCACACTGGTTTCATGAGGCTCAAACACAGATTAAATCCACTAATTCCAGTAGAATTACATATATGTTCAAACATTTTGCTGAGCCAAGGACCACAGTAACAAAGCAAGGACTTTTCATCATACGCTGACGTGTTACCACAATGGTGTGCAGTTCAGGTGATCTTAACTGTTGAATAACTCTGCAAAGGGGTGTCAAATAACAGAAACCTAAAAGCGGAAAGTAGCAAATAGGTTTTGGGTTTGGTTTTGTTTTTTTCATGAGCCCTCTCCAAAAATTTTTATAACATAGGACAGATCCTGACAGGTTTACCAACTCCTGTGCAAAGTAAAAGCCACTTTGTGTTAACTTATTTGTATATGGCGTCTCCTTTTAAAAGAAACATAATCACCTCACCCAAATTAAAGAATTAGTACCTGTATCTGCCAGAAACCACGGTGGGAGATCGTCACTTTAGGTGAACCTCAAGACAGTCTCTGCCACCATTTCTTCCATTCCAAGCAGTTTAAGAACTGCGCAAACAGACCCTTGGCAAAAGTTTCCATCCTAGACTATATAACACGCACATTTCTTCTACAAACATTGACTTACATGCAGAGAAGGATGCATCACTTTCGATACTGTCAGGCCTTGCCACTGAGAACTTAACATAAAATCCAAATACTCACAACACCTCTTGGCAGCTATAATGCACAGCTCCTCCGAGGTAAACTCGCCACTGGTGTAACAAATGGGATTTTTATCTTGCACGTATAGAAGTATTTCTAAACCCTGATGCTGAGCTTCCAGGTTTACTTCACTCTTCTTTGTGCTCCTCATTTTTGCACAGAAAGCCATGGCCTTGCAATCTTCCTTTACATTTAGATACTGAAAGTGGAGGAAAAATAGTTAAGGAAAACGTGAAGCAGAGTTTGAGTATTTATCAGAACACAAATCCATTGCTGATGAGGCTGCTGTACACTATGATGGGCTAGGCACAGCGCATCTCAGAGTCTTCACACTGGGAACCTGATTACTGAAAATCAGGTCCCCCTTTCACAAACAAGGGGAGAAGTGAAAAAAGAAATGTCAATATTTATTCTGTTTCTGGTAACTCTGTTCCAAATAATTCCCTTCTGTTCTGGTGGTTCCACAACTATTCTAGGAGGTTTCTCTTTTGACTGTAAAGCAGGAATAACTTTCACATCCTTAAGCACCTAACTGGCTGAAAAACAATACTTGAGGCTTGGTAATATAAACAGTACAATTTATATTTCCTTAAAATGAAAAAAAAGGTAGCTTCTATTTTTACTGTCTCCTTAACAGCTAAATATTTTTGATAGTTTTCTCCCCTCTCACCCTTTGTTTTTTAAACATCTGATACTTGATGTGTCATGATGAAAAGAGCTTTACTGGAGAGTTAGGTTTTTATTATTACTTCTCTCTCTCTCCAGAAGGAAAAAGTAGCATTAAGTAGGTTTAATCCAATAGCTTTTAGACTGCCAAGAATGCATACAAGACAGCTCTGACTCGAAAGAAAATGCATGTTGCATTTTATACCCAGTGCTTAATAGAAAGAGCAGAAAGGAAATAGAAGAACACACACTCCAGGTATTACAGGGTCTGTGTTCCACGTTTTACTACGCCTTTGCTCAATTAATAACAAAAACCCAAACCACCAATTCTACAGTTTATGAAATCAATCCTCCCACCGAAAAACAAACAAACAAAACCAAACCTCAAAAGCCAACACACCTGCATTTATGTGACTGTCTGATCCTCCACACAACTGAAATGGATTATCTTCACACTTTCCAAAAGCAACTTGACTCTGGCTGGAAAAAAAAAAATAATATTGTCAAGAATGGCTTTGTACAGTTTGAGGCACAAAATATATGGCCTGGCTGATAAAATGCCACTTGAAATCCAAGGGAATCTTTCATTTAATGTAACTGAGATCCAGACCTAGTCTCAGCCAAAGACAGTCATAGCAAGTGTCTAGGAATCTATGTAAGTCTACTGATTTCTTTTGACTCTTTGGATGCCCTGACTGAGATGCAAACAAAAAACAGGGGAAAGCCTTCATTATTCATTGGGGTTTTTTTCCTATTTTCAGAGCATTAACCATCAGTTTAGTGTTGCACTCACTGCAACCTTTAGCTGTGACACCAAAGAAGCTTTCTTTTCTTTGCTCTACTTCCTTTGTGGCTTTTGAAGTCACTTCATTCTTCACATTTTTAACTTCATATTGCTAATTCCAATTCTTCCCTAGTCTCTACTGTGTCTTCCCCTTCAAATGATTGTGGTTTTTTTCTTTATTTTAGTCTCCTTTGCCCTATGAAAAGTGCAGAGCCTTGGGTGGGATGCAGAGAATAAGGAAGCTACTCAAGGGAGCATCACTGCAAGGGTTGTATTTCTGTCAGAGGAACCTTGTTCACAAGGAGCACAGCCCATGTCTTCAGTGTCTTCAAGCAGCACAGGCACCTTTCCAGGAGCCTACACGGGGGGGTGGGGGGGGTGTTAAGCCTTATCTAAGGCTTAAAAACACCACAAACCACCTCAGTATTCTGGGGCTGGTTTGCAAAACTAGTCCCACCCAAAGTTAGAGGTTATCCTCATCACCTGAAGCAAACCAGCAAAATAACAATACCATCTTTTTTTTCTTTTACTGGCAGGCATGACAGTGCCTCTATTTAAAGCACTATCTAATACCAGGCACGGCTGTTAAAATCAACGAGATGCTACAGGAATACTTAAGAAGCAGGTGGGGAAAGAGTGGGGATTGTTAAGAAATCTGTCCTGATTGGTAAGAAGTCCTGATGGTAGAGCATGGAGCATCAGTGAAAGTGCTGGCATGCTTGAAAGGCATGGGTGATGTTTCCTTCCAAGGGCAGACAGGCTGCTCCTCTCCTAAGGAATGGGAATAAGCCAGATGGGGAAGGAGTCTGGACTCCTTGAAGAGAGGAAGGATGTGGGACTCTCTTCTGCATCTGCAGAGAGACTCCTGTGCTCTGGCCCTGGTCCCGCGTCACTGTCCACAAGCCACGGCTCCATGCTCTCAAGGGAAAACTATTCCACTTGCTTCTCCTGGCATAGTCACTAACGAAGAGCAATGGCAAACTAAATGTGACAAAATGTGCCTGATCTAAACCTGACAGTACTGCTGGTTTGGTAAACATCACCCATTACTCATCTGAGGGTGAAAGACTCCTCCATTTGTATTCTCCATCCCCACCTTTTTCTCTTCTCTGCTATCTCTGCCAAAACATACTTGAACTAAATGTGTATTGGTTTCACTGCAACAGCATTAGGCCTTAATCTGATATAACAGACTTCGATGAATATTGATTTACAAGCCTTACACTTAGACAGGAGAAAAGTCTGACACTGCTGCACAAGCTTCCCTTGTGCTTGGGAAGTGCCCAGCAAATGTGATAAAATAGAAAAAAACCCACATTTAACAGCACAGCACACATTTACAATTAAATTGAATGTTCCTTCCATCCGTGCCACTTTAATGCTAAATCTGAGTTTCCAGACACATTCCTCCAGCAGTAATATGGGGAAGAAGTAATTGAGAGCATGACTACTGCAACATGCAGACAAGCCAGTAATTATTTCTGCACAGGACCATAAAAATTAAACACAAAAGGCTAAAGATATTAGCTTTAATCTAATTGAAAACACTCTCTTTTAAACATTTTACATGGCAGGGGGGTTGGAACCAGATGATCTTTAATGTCCCTTCCAACTCAAACTGTTCTATGAAACTCAATATATTTTAATGTCTGTGTGGGCATAACAGTAAAAAGATCGTCCAGATGTTTTAAAATGTGAAGGGAAATATAAAACCATTGCCTTCTTGCAGATTCATAAATCAAAATTGTTGCTTTTCAACATAAGTTCTTTGGGTTTGCTTAGTAGTTTGTCCTTTTGTTTCTAATCGCAGCAGCAATTCCCAGAATACAAAAAGCCTTAAGCGCTTCATTTACAATACACTTCAGGGGATGAACCAAACAAACCAACATCCAATCTCTAACTTAATATTTACAAACAGGTTTTCCAGATATTCCCATGCTCAATGTCAGGAATTCACCTTTTTAAAAATGCATCTTAATCTTCCAAAAAGCATCCTTTGAACAAGACACATTCCTGCTCTCTCTTAACAGTAGCATCTCTTACCAGTCCTACACATTAATATTACATACATACAGGTGATGGCACCCAGTGCCAGCCGGGCCAGCACTACGGCAGCCCTTCGCTCCTCCAGACCCGGCTGCCTGCCAGCACATACAGGCAGCCATGGGACTGTCCCCTCTGCAAGGCTCACCCCAGTCCCATGTGCATGACCCAGAGCTCCCCATGGCCATTACATTCAGTCTCTTGCAATCTTAGGCATCATGTTACACAGCCCTCATGCTTCATCTCAGAAATCTGAAGGGGATATTTATCCTTTGCCACTTACAAGGTTTCAGAGCCTCAGCAGACCATTGTTTTGTGTATCTTCTGCAGATTATCTCCCTTGCTCATATTTCCCTGATGAACTTATAGACACCAGCTGGATCCCTTCTCAGGTTGCACTTTGCTTGGCTTGTGCCATGTTCCACTGGTCTCTTCCTGCACAAGCTCCACTTTCCCCTGCTCATTCTTGCAGCACTTCCCAACACTTTACCCATCCTCCTTGAGCAGCACGGCTCCAGGGGACTTAGCATCGGATGACAGGGATACTGCTGGGAGTAGTCTGACTGACAAGACAGAATCTGCACTTTTCAGAGTGTGTTTTTCTTCTCATGGGGGAAACAAGTCTTTTGCAATGCATGCTGCAAAACATTTCGGGGAAGGTTGGATGGCTTTACTCAAGATACCACTTGGTATCTTCACCTCAAAAGCTGCTGCATTATAGCTTCTCAAGCACTCCCCAGAGCAAAGGGTTTCTCTGGCCATTTAAAATCCTGACCAACATATACACACATACCTGCCACCTTCTGTATTTCATTCACAGAGTAACTTCGCTGGCTGTCAGGGTGAACAAATCCCCAGCCCGGTGCACTGCCAGCAGAGGGGGACAATGACTCATTCTTCATGCAAGGTTAACAACCACAAAATCAGTGATTTTGGGTGCACACAGGCACAAAAACAAAACCATGCACCCACAATTGCCTAAACTCATATCTAATTTCTTTGGACAAGGTCAATGAACAGATCTGGAGCCCACAGAAAGTATTTTTTTCTCATACACTGATGAAGCTCCCGCAAAATTTTGGTATCAGAAAGATGAAAAGTTAAAAAATAGGGAGAGGAAAATCTAAAGACAGGTTGTTCAAAATTAGTTCGTTTCTGGTTGGCTATTAAACTATTCATACTTAATTAAATACCTGGAAGAGAATAATAGTTGGTAAAAATTCAGGTTCCTGCCTATGACTTGCCACAGACAAGATTACCTTAGTAAAAGCAGAACGGTTCAAGCCCAATAGTCCCAACGTTTCTAAGGAAAAAAACCCTACAAATGTACAACACTATTAAATGACCCCTTTAAACTTTTGCATGCCTCAAAAATCAAACAAAGAAAAGGCAAAGGCATAAATTAAATACTTTAGAAACAACTGCAAATCTTCCTTGAACCAGAAAGAAGTTAAGCCACTATTGTGGAAGGAGAAGCCTGGGAAAGCCAGCCTGGCTCTGAAGCCTCCTGTGAAGCTGGAACATCTGCACCCGGTCTGCCAAGAGTCCCCCTCTAAAAAAAAAAAAAACAAACCCAAAACACAAAAAGAGCTTCACTTGAATAAGGAAACAGAGGATAAAACTGTCAGCTGGGAGATACTTCAAGACATCTGATACCAACAGAAACTGGCTACAAGCGCTAATGGGCATTTTTAAGAAAACTTCTCACCCAAGTTGAAACAAGGCGATGGATGTCACACAGCTTAGGCTCCCCATATAAGTAGACAAAGGGTTTGTTGAGTTTTTACCCCAACTCAGTTTTCTCGCTGTCACTGGGACACACTTAATTTTCTCCCAGCAGAACTGCTGCAATTCCCAGAAGAAAGGCACTGCGACGTGGAGGAGATGCAAGCAGAGCTGCTGTGCCTGCCAGGAGAAATGCCCTCAGCTCCCCTGAAAGGTGCTGCCCATGCCCGCTGGACCCCCGAGACCCAGCACCCTTTGTTTTGCACTCATAAAACATTTTAATGGACCACTGAAAACTACGAAACCCAAAGGTTTTGAGAAGGAACTCCCCAGCACACATCCATGCTTATCCTGAGGTAAACCTGTGCACTCAGACCTGCTTGGATTTAAAATGCAAGTTTTGCCTCCAGCTCATTATGGGGAGTTCTGACAGGAAAACAAGACTCCAGCTGGTGCTGCTGACCTCCTGCGCCAACCCTGCTACACCACTGCCTGTGCTGTCCATGCTTCCACCATAAACAAAGATCATGAAAGCAAAATGCAAAGATGGAAGGTCTATTCTGGGGGCAAAAGTCCCTAAAATGTGAGGAGAGGAAAATCCCAGATAAAATCTGACCAAACCAGAAGTCAGTTCGAAGCACCATTTGCAAGCTCTTCCTCTTTTTTCCCCCTTCAGCCAATTCAGTTTCTGGTTTCATGACTGTGACAGAGCCAGGGGATGTTTATGATTGCTTATGGCAAGAAAGTAACAGGCTTTCCTTAAGCCTGCAGGGCATGGCATTTTTGTAGTATTCATAGTTTATGTCAGCCCAGAAGTTCTCTATTAGTATTATTTTTTTCAACATACTAGTAAAGAAACTTGTCACAGCCCATTCAGCATGGTACATGCATCTAATCTAGCATAACCTATCAGAGACTCATTTAAAATAAAACCAAACACTCTCCTTCATAAATTTTAACAAGAGAAAATGACAGGAATGATACGACAGCAAGGAGTGAAGCAGCAGTTAAAATCCCAGTTTACCAAAGGAGCTATTGAACCGCTGACCAAGACCCTCCTACAGCAGCCCTGGGAAGACACAACCTACCACCACAGCAGGCAAAGACTGGACCAGCCTCGATTAACTAAAGCTCACTGGAGAGAAAAAGATAAAAACTTTTCATTAGAGTAGAACATGACCATACACAGAGCTCCTTCAGGTCTAAAACTGTTGTCCAAGTAAATCTGAGGACAGCAAAAAGCTCAGCGCTTCCCTCTCTACTGCCTACAGTGCCCATGTCATCTTCTGACCTGTGGATCTGCTCATAAAATCAGTGAGCTAACTGCTGCTAACTCAGCTCTTGACACTCCCATTCGTTAATAACTAATACTTTGGGATTAAATGTAATAACTACTATCAGTGCTCTTTTCTGGGGATGTTTCTTTCCGAGTCATATTGAAGAAAAAAGCTTTTAAAGTATTATTCCTGGAAATTCAAGAACACAAATGCTACAGGACAGAACGAGGCTGCTTTTTAAATTGTATTTGGGTGTTTTCTGTGTGTATGCAATACTTCATCACCTTTATGTATGTGATCACATGCTATTTTTTTCCACAGGACTCTGTCACTGAATGTACAATTTAGTATTCATCTATTTTATTCTTTTATTCAGACTGATCTCACCACATGCTGTTTACCTTTGCCCCAAAACCAGAATTACTAATTCCCCTTGGGTTTTTCTATAGTATTCATTCTGCGATATGACTGATCTATGTTGTAAAACTTTGTTTTAAAAATTGGGCTGAGAGTGCATGTAATGGAAATTTTCAGCAAGAATAGTTAGGTGCAGCGAAGTTCTTCAGAACTGAAAAACAGGGTGTATATGATCAGGTATGTCAGCCAGCCTTCATCACTCGCACGCTTATATTAACAGATGTTATATATTTCCATTTTTAGCAATCTAACTGAAAAGCAGAGGAGGCAGACTCCTGTTGCGTTCACTTACTGACTGCTTCAGACCAAACCCAACGCTTTACAAACCCACTCAATTCATTGTCACACTACAAGAACTAACCATGCTTGTTTCCTGTGCTTTTCCACTGCAATTTTAGCTACTTCTCTGAATTTTGTGACGTCACCTATGTGGGAAGAAGTTTTTCAGCTTGCTCTGAAAGCTGCGTGTTAATCTACCACCTTTACTGTCCCACCTGTAACGGCTGTTGCAGATGCGTCAGCATGCATACAAACACAGTCACACTGTTCTTTCTTACCTAATCTTTCCAGCCTGACTGATGTTCCTTTGGATATGGATTGGGCTTCTACAGCAACCAACAATTTTTATAGCTTGTTTCTAAACTGTAAATGTGTACCTAATTCTTTGTCATCCACAATTTCTGGTATAGTAACAACTTTAAATCATACAATTCTTGAGAAGCTTACTAGCTGTTACTATATCCTTGTATAGTCCATACTAACCACTTTTCAGCTAAAACCGTATCAATTTCCTTGGAGGCAAACTTATTTACACATCAAGCTTCAAGCCGTGGAAACGTACCAAACAATTACATGATTGTTATGTAATTACCATGTAGCTAATACTCCAAAGCCTATTACATGCAAAATAGATGAAACTTCTTCCCCCCCCCCCCCCCCCCCCCACAAGCCAACCATTTGAAAAAGAGCTTTATTACTAAGACTGATGCTAATAGGACTGAAGGGAGATTCCACCCTTAAACAGATTTACACGGACAATCTGGTTTTATTCCTGCCTGGGACACAGCATTAATGATCCTTTTCTTTCCTGTATGCTCTCCTCCACACCACTCACCTATGGTCCCCAACCTGACCCTGCGCTAGCACACAGCTAGCAGTTTGCACCTTTCAGATGTGATGCAAGTTTGCTGGCAAAGACCCACGTCATCTTCCCAGCAATGAAGCACATCTTCAGGAAACGCGGCCTCTTCCTGGTGGCACTGCACTGATTTAAGGGGTTTCCTGAAGTTCAGTTCAGATGTGTGGAAAAATCTTCAGGAAAATCAGTCAGTGTGGTAAAGACGTCCAAATCCACGTTCTCTTGAAAGAGAAAGTCTTAAGGGTGTGCAGAGCTTGCTCTTTCTGGGCTTACCTGGCAAGTGATCCTTGTCAGGTCACTAGAACTGAATGTGGCAAGACTACGCACGTGCTCTTTGTGCCCCAGTTCAAAGCTAAAACTTCAGTGAAAGCTAACAGAATGTGCCTCACAACTGGGGCAGGCAGAGAGCACTGCTGATACACAGTAACTCTTTCAACTCACGAGTCTTTGGTTGTATGCCCAAGCCCAAAGTCAGCACAGCTCTAAGGACTACAAGGAGGTGCTGAACCCCAGGGAACGGCTCTGCCTCTTCCAAGGGAGGAAAACACACTAGTCACTGCACAGATCCATCAGAAAGACAAAGGTGGAAATGAACACAGAACAGAAGAAAAACCACTACAAGACATACAGCATTCTCTGCTGACTGGAAGACTATAGTGGGCTAACATCATCACACAAGTCACTGTGCCGTGCACATATGTGGCAAGAGCAGCTGTCTGGCCAGGATGGTGCTGGGGTTTAGAAGCACAAGGGGGATTCATTGCCCACCACTGTGACAGGATTTCTGCAAACTTCAACACTTACTTTCCTCCTTCACAAAACAACCTAGTAATTCAGGGTCCCTTTGCTCCTTGCATATTTAGGAACTACCAGCAGGTTTCCTAAGCAGGAAAAGCCAGCAGGAGAAGGTGAAGCACTTTCATCATCCACATCTTCCAGATGAAGGTCTAACTGCAGAACAACTCCCCTCTTTAACTGGACTGCAGCAAGAGAGGTCTCTTTGTCCTGCTCTCCCAAGCCTTAAATCTCAGAGATGTCACCATGCTGAAATGTTTTATGAAGGAACCTAACATTTGGGGACTCACTATGCATGTACAGGCTCTCCTCCACGTCCTCCTCACAAGCCCAGTCTTTTATAAGCCACGGTCCATCCCATCTCTACCTTATCCACTTAACTGATTTCATTTGCTCAGCAGTCTGTACACGCAGAGAAGAGAAAACCCCAGGTCCTAGACGTGCCATTCTGGCACCACACTGTTCCACACTCAGCAAGCTTCAGCTGGGTAATTACTCAGACTGAGTGTACCTGGGAGGGGGCTGGTTGTACTCCCCTGTTGCAAAACAGGTACAGTGATCATCTCCACAATCCACTGGTGCTCCTCAACAATGGAATCCTACATTTGACTCGCTTTTAAGGAAAAAACAACCTTAGGTTTATTATGACAGCACCCGGATTTCCGATCATGTCTTAGATCTTTAGTAAGAAACAAACCAAAACAAACAAGTAGCTGATGTCTAGCCAATACTGATGAGACAGCAGAAGAAACACTATCAGCGTGTCTCTTCTGCAAATGAATAGAAGAATAGGATAAATTCAATTACTTGCCCACTTACCCAGCAAATCAGCGCCAGCATTGATAACTAGACTGGGTCTCCTACATCCCACTCTGCAGCCTCTAACATGACAGAATTAGAAACAACAGTTCCTCCAAATACCAACAGCCTGAGTAGGCAGACTTCACACGCTACAGCTTTCTAGTTTGAGAGTATGTAAAACGTGCGAAGGGGCTGGGACATCTTGGTGACCACAGAGCTGCTGCAAAGCTCCCCTCCTCCAAGACTCACTGGCTGTTCACAGACCACTCTAGTAAGGCTCCCCACCAGCACAGCAACCACACACGGTCATTTCCCCTGTTTTCAGCCCTGTACCCACTTCCTTGAGAGCAGCTACAGATGTTCTTAACCTTTTTCATTTTCAAATTGTATCACAAAATGGAGGCTCTTGTCCCAGTTCTCTCCACCCCCTGCTTCCTCCTCCCCAGAGCTGGGCAGCACTAACTGCACAGGCTGCACATTACGATGGTGACAGCAAAGAGGGACTGCAAGCATGCCTCATGTCCCTCCCTCTGTCCCCCGTCAGCATCCACCACACGCATGGAGGTCACCTGGCCTCTGAAGAGGAACAGGTGAGAGAGGAGGCTCTGCTACTGCAAGATTTCTTTACCCCAGAGGAGGAACTTGCACAGCATCATCCTGCAATGGGGCTGAGCTGCCCAGAAGCAGTGCTGGCACCCTGAGGAGCAGGAATTACTGATGGCAAGGAGCAACTTCAAGCTGACCATCGCAGTCCTCAGAAGAACAAACTGAAACACTGGCAACTCCTTGCATTCTATCTGGTTTAAAAATAAGTGTCACTTACTTGTTGCCAAACGCACTTAAATCACTTATAAGGGCCTTAAAAGAGTTCTACCAATGTGGTCAACATCTACTCTGCATATGGCAAGATACCTGAATCCCCTAGACTGCTTTACTCACAAAGATTTCTGGTAGTTTCATGCTTCCTGTGGCGGCTTTGCACTTTGGTAAGTGTTTTTTGATGGTTTGCCTTTTTTTTTCTTTTTAATGTGGTGAGAAGATATTGTTAAAGTTCACTCCTAAGGGCTCACCATTTAAAACAAGACATAAACAAAAGCAAACAAAACTTTACCAGTTATCTTTGCTTCTCTGTTCAGAGCAAACCACCAACAAAGACATCCCCTAACTGACAAACATTCTTTCTATAAAATAGTTACAAACCCATACAATTTCATAGCAAACTCTGAATTTGCTACTGACAGCAAGAGCAATTTCATCTTCAGTGTCCCTTACCCCTCTCTCTGTGTTCTCTGCTCATCTTTAGTAAGTTAAAATCACACTACTGTAATGCTGGTAGCCCCAGCTGGAACACTGCATGCAATTCTGGTTGGAGAAGGTACAGCCAGATGGCACAAAACAGTCTCAGGTTTAAAGATAGTGTCTCAAATAAAGCCCTTTCTGCTAGGCACTATATATACATGGCTCCAATGCAACAAAGTAAAAAGCTGAGATTTGAAGTGCAGAAATCTCCTTAAACCAGCAGGAGCTCTAGTAGTAGCAGAGGAAGTGCTAACTGTAGCTGCATGGTCCTGTAAGTCATAAAAACTCTGTAAGGGGCATTGCACACAGTAAAACAGAACAAGAACAGGGCAACATGAAAAAATTCCAATGGGATTTCAGATCTAAGCACAGATCACCTCTGGTCTTACAGACAGGGTAATCCAATTCAGCAAAAAACTCTGAGGTACAGCCTTACATACAGCTACCAAACAAAAGTCACCAAACAAGTCACCAAAGTCTTCATCCTCCAAACACCTCCAGTAGCAGAGGCAGCACACCTTTCTTTCAGTTAGTTCAACCTAACTGCACAGATCAGCGTGTGGCTATGCTGCAATCAAAACAACAACTGAAACCAAGAAAGAAAAACATGCATCATCAACAACGAAGAACTTTTAGGTGGCACCTCTGCCCTTCAGTGAGAATCCAATTCCTGCAAAACCTGCCACCTGGCAGAGCGAAACTCAGCAATAGGAAGAAACAGAGCTTAGCTTCAGTTTTTCTCTCACCCTCCTTCCTCCCGGTATCTGCATAAGGGAGGAATATGGCAACACCAACTAACCACTAGCACTCACACAGTGTTCCTTCACTGAGGACTCAAGGGAACTCCAGCTGGTCTGTCTACACAGTGTGTAGCCCTACTACCAGCAAAAAAAAAAAAAAAGCTCAACTCCTGACTGCACTTTCATGTCTAGAAAGCTAGAAGCGCTAGACCAAAAAGCAGCATCACCTCTTAAGCGGCATTATGATTTCTGCTACATCATGCAAACCACCACTTAGATTTGAAAACGGCTTGTAGCTCTCCTCTGTATGACTGTAAGCAGAGCAACACCAGCTTTCCCTGCCCATCCCACTGGCCAGCCCACCCCACTGCACATTGTCACACATCATGCAGGCTACCAGAGCACCCTGGACAGTGAGCTACCAATACCTCCATCTAGGGGGAAACTGCTCCTTCATATCAACAGATCATTTTTCATTGCTTGTGAGATAATTTCTATTCAGATTTTTCTTGCCAAAGAGTTAGCAAATGTTGCCGTGGAAAGCCACAGCCATCTAAGACCAATTTACAGAAAGACATGAGCTCCACAGTAGCTATGCCAATGCCATCCAGAACGTTGAAAATCCAATACACTGGCTAGGAAACTAATGGAGAGTTAGTCAAGGTAACATTTCAACCTTGTCTTACTATACCTATTAACTAGTGTATTTTGAAGAATCTTTTGCTTTCTGATATACTGGGCTTCATTCTTCTCACTACAGCATATGGCAGTCACCATGTTTGGAAATAAAAGGTGTACTACTGTGCTCAGTAGTGCTAAAACAGTTGACAAATAGAGGGTAAATGTTCTAATGATGGCAGATGTGGCTAGGAGGAGCTATTATTTAAAAACTGAAGGCATTCAGGTTAATGCTCCAATAAACAGTAAGGCAAAAAAAATATATAAAAATCTGTATCTAGCCACATAGGTATACAAGAGACATGCTCAATGGAGAGTGAATAGTATGGTGTTTTCCGACCCAAAAAGTTCCCATATTGGACGACACTGGTTCGCTGTGTCTAGAAAAAATGTTCTAAGCTTCAAACAGCAGGAAGAGAGTGACTAGCTTAGCATTTCATGCTCTAAAACCAGCCAACACAAGGAAAAGTCCTCTGACAGTCCCACCTCTGCCTCCATGCATGACGCCTGGGGACAAGACCAATATGCCTGCACAAGACAGCTGCATGCTCACAGAAGATCTACTCACCAAACTGTGAGGACCACAAAGTGGCTCAAACTTGCTTTCAGACCTCTCCTGAAAAGCAAAGGCTGGATGTAGAGGTCAGGATACATATGAGTAGGTGGGTTTCAGAATAGGAATGGTCTCTGCAGATAGTTCACCATCACTTTAGCTAACAAGTCCTAATGTCATTCTCCAGACATTTATTTTCTTATCCATGCACGTGGAAACAAACTAACAAGGCGTATTTTGCTCAGTTACCAACTCTTCATTGGGTTTTCGCTTGGCTCAAGAGAAATCTCCCAGAACCAAACCCAAGGGGTTGCAGCAGGGATGGGCATTCAGGAAATGCCAGCGGGAAACAAGGCAGCACTGCACCAGCAGACTGCCTGCTTTCTCACACTTCACTACTCCATTAAATGTATTAAATGCATTTAAAAGGCATTTCCTACTGGTTCCCACCAGCATGACAAAGACCAGAAGGAAGATCAGCCCCCAGAAAGGAGAAGCAAAGTCATGTTCTGACATCGCTATTTGAATCTAATTGTATTTTTTTAGCTTTTAATTTAAATAACTACTTCTCAACAGTGCAGTATATATCCACTGGCATGCTCATACCCGTGTGTATATTTCAAAAGTATGTATATGACTGGAGATGAGAAAGATTTATTGTCATTAAGACGTAATTTTTAATACAAGTGGGAAATACAGTTCTTTATTGCTCATCTGTTGGGATAAACACACATAGCAATTACTTTTTATTATTGACTAATCACCAGAGTGCACCTATATTAATGGTTAGCTGTAAACACATTTATCCCTATTAGTCAGAGGAAGGAACTGTGACTAGTTAATTGGCTCGTCTGAAGCAAAATGGGACACAACACTGAAATACCTCTTCTAATTCCATCCAGTCCATTTTATGGATTTATTTTCAGCTTATTTTTTTTTCTCCTCAGCATTTCACCAAAGTTAGAGCTTCTTGGGGCAGGCAGCAGGTCAGCTCACCTGCAAGGTCCCTCTGCAAGGACTGCTGTGCTACACCCTGTAGCCTTACCACCAAGGACTTCTCATGCCTTGTTTCATTCATCTCAAACGCCAGCCAGGAGTAGCTGCAAGTGTGCAGAAAATAGAAGAGTACGGAAAATGGTGTATACACCGACCTTTAGAGAAAAAGGATCACAGTGATGAAACTCAAAACTGGCTTATTTTTAGTCTCTGCCTGAAAAGCACTGGGATAAGCTCTCATCTCTTCTCTCCAAAAAGCCAAGCACAGTTACACCTCTTCTCCCACAAATGAGACGCACAGGTTAACAGCTGAAAAATTAGTTTGCACTGACCTTTATTCATCTCAGCCTCAGGCAAATGGTTTGTT
The DNA here is from genome assembly GCF_023638135.1 of Falco biarmicus. Lineage (NCBI taxonomy): Eukaryota > Metazoa > Chordata > Aves > Falconiformes > Falconidae > Falco > Falco biarmicus. The sequence continues at coordinate 4,959,116 of NC_079298.1, read as the reverse complement.
AAGAAAGAAGCTGTGCTCAAAACAGGTTTCCCAGCCAGAGCTGAGAGAGGACCCTGGCAATACTTGTACGTTGCCCAGTTTTCCGTATATCTGCCTAAATTCAGATGTCTGCCTTTGACCTAGACACTGTATGCTCCTCTCATTGTCAATCTGGACAATTAAGCCCAAGATGCAAATCTGAAGTAGGTCAGATGAATTTTCTGAATCTTTCTTCTAACTGAGAAGGGATCTCAGACATCTGCATCTAAGCTTTTCTCTTTAAACTAGAGATTCAAAAGCTGGATGAGCAGACTCTCCCCAGGATATACTTGTTTGCTTGCAATTACTTTTATATTCTCAGGCTTTAATGAATCCTTACATTGCCTACTTTACTTTAAAAAGAGGAGTTAAGCCCTAGATATCACCTGCAAAGTTGATAAAGACATGACATGGTACAGATCTCACCCTAAATCCTTTTTCTGTGATCTCAAACGCAACAAAGACTGGAAAAAAAATCACCATTTTTCAGAGCTGCAGGCTCTTTTCTGCCTAAGAATCACCGAATACAAGTAAATTGGCAGAAGCCACTTGAAACAAGGGAAGCCAATCCGTGAAATCCAAATTAAGCTATTTAGAAAGTTGTCTGAGCAGACAACTCAAGCTCTGCTGGATAACAAGGATCCTTGTGCTTCCCTTTGCTGACTAAAAAAGCAGCATCTGAACTGCAGTGGCTCTCCAACAGTAGGGTCAGATGCTCCTCCTTCACTCTTCTGGCCTCCTGTGTTCATCCCTATAGATGGTGCTGGCTGCTTCTTCACTTAGATGCACACACACATACAACAGAGTAATCAACTGCTCCTTTCAATGCAAGCATGATGTCAGTCATACCTCAGGTGGTCTCTGGATACTAAGACAGCACACATCCTTCATAGTTTCATATTGATTCTCCCACAGGAGTTCAGAATATGGGACAGCTGTGATGTTATGAAGGCCAGGCTGCCAACTGCTGCAGTTAAAAGTCTTATCTAACAGTTGTTTTCTGCTTGAAATACAAGAACACCCTGATATTCTTCCAGTATCAGTTTTATCTCCTGAGACAACTAAAGCAACCAACTATTTAGTTTAAGCACAGACTGACTTTGCCACAAGCAGTCTATTCTGCGGGAACATGGGGCTGAGAAGGAACCCATAAATGCAGTCTGCTGCTCCATCACCACCTATTAACACAGATTTCAGTGTTTCCCCAGCTTGCACATACCTGAATTGATAATCTGAGCACAGCAGTACAGTGTTTCAAGACACTGTATCAGTAATTACAGACTTTTTCAACCAACTGAAGTTCTAACAATTATTTTCAGCAAGTTCTCTACCAAATTTCCACTATCCAGTTTAATTGTGAATGCTATGGCTTGACATAGTGTACTTCTTACAATTAAGAGAATTACTGGTGTGAGTCTTTGTCAACTACGAGCTATGTCCTCGTATCGCCCTGTAAAGCAAACTAAATATTTACACTCAATTCATTCAATCTCCTGGACAAATACATATGCTATTTTTAACTAACCAGCTAAATAGGAGCAAATTTTACATGTTTACCTCAGAGCTGGGCCAACAGTGGTTCAAAGGTGGTAAGACATGTCGGTGGCTTTAATGTACAATGGTGAGCAGTGGGACTTTTTCTTTTCTTAGGAAGTCTTGTTTGGGTTACGAATTTCAGAATTTGTACTGCAGATTGCACAATTATCTTAATCGCTGATGGTTTGGTCCCAGAATGACCAAAGCTGGCCTTTACACCCATCCGTACCCAGACAGACTCTACTACGCTTAGCATTTGACATAGAGGTGTGACAACGCACAGAATCTCAACCTGCACAACAACTTCAACCTGGCAGTCCAAATACTTTTCTGCCTAGAAAGTCTTAAACCTCTTCTGGTTTACCAATCCAACTTAACTCTTCTATAAACTTCTGGTAGGGCTGAATAATGTCATGTTTATTTACAGTTCACTGATTTCTCTTTTTAGAAAACATTTGCTTGCCCCATTTCTGCAGCTGCTGCCTGGTAACTTGGTGATCTTCCCCTCAACAACAAAATCATCCTCCTATGAGTCTTATACAGTGTATGAAAGACAAAAAAAAAAAAAAAAGTGTGAGTAATATATACTCTATATTTCAGAATACCGAGTGGCACTCTTCAGAGCACAGCTACAAGGTCTGTTCAAAGACAAAAATTATGAGAGGAGTATTATCCTCATTTTCAGGAACCTATCTGCATTCCCAGTACTGTCTTTATATTATGAAAATTTACAGTAGCTCACTGTTTCTGAATGTTCAGTTTTGGCCAGGAGCAGTTTCATAAAAGTTTACAGCCAATTCACTTTTCAGTCCAGGTATAATTTTATTTCAGCTCTTTTGAGCACACAGCAGCGGACATTGCTTAGCTGCAGTTCTCCCTCCCTCTCTTCCGATGCCTCTCTCACAACAGCAGCTTTGGATGCAGAACCATTACGCTGCTGCTGTGACTCGACACCAAGAAATCATTCCGTCTTGCTTCGCTCCCCTCCCCACTGACGAGTCCCAAGATACTAGCTGGACGTGCCGCAGTCAGCCTTTCTTCCCAAGAGACTGATAACAACAGTTATCTCTGCTCCAACAGCTCAAGCAGGCGCAGTTTATCCACACTCAACTGAAGAGTCTCTGGTCTGAAGAACTGTCACCCCAATCTCCCTCCCCCGCTCCAGTGCCAACACGAAGCTCAAGGAACTTGGCTGCACACTGGGAAATTTTTTCAACAGCCTGAAAAGAAAGCGACTTCCAGCCAGCATATTGATTCTGCGGCTGCTCTGCAGAAACAACCCAACCCATGGCTACAGTAATTTCTGCAACATCTTGCTAGTGAGAGGGAGGGTGGGGGAGAGGCAGGGGCAAACCAGTGTAACAGCAAATCCACAAGCCACACTCTTGCACCTTCTCTGGCCCAAGCCCAAATCCTCACTCAGCAGCAGTAAACAGGAAGCCACCACCGAACTCCATGACACACATGTGCACCCCAAGCAACCTCCTAAACTTCTTCCTCCTGCAAATACAGCCGTCAGCGCTGTAAAGAAGAGACTATCCCTATCTGTAAAGAAGGGCATCAGGGGTGCAGCTTACGGGTCATCAGAGATCCACGAACTGAACATGCTGCTGTCTGGGGAAGGGCAGCACCCTAATGATTATGTAAATTGCAAGCAGGCTTCTACAAAAGAAAAGCTGTGACTTTTATATTCCATACTGGCTAAAACCCAGGAATATTTTTTTTACTATATTAAATCAAGTCCCTTATGAAAGAGACTTCCACTTCATGAGATATAAAAGCACCTCTATGTACTATCAAGCTACTCCATCACCACCTCTCTTCATCGCTTCAGTTGTGCCACTGCTGATCTGGTTGTAAGGTTTGGCCTCTGCCAATTTATTCACATAGGTCTAGATGCAATGCTGTGAATACTGGACTGCAGTACTTCTGGAAGCATCAAGCAGAGCAAGAATTATGCTAAGAACTAAAAATCTCTGAAAAGGCAGGACTGAAGACGTCAGTCCAAATCAATAAAATAAGCTGTTGCCATTAAAAGTAGCTTTAAGACCTTATTACAGCTTTTAACTGCCTTTCCTGTAAAGAGCTTAGTACAGTAAATGTGAGTAAGCAAATATTAAAAATAGCAGGGGCACTCTTGTTCAATTGCTTTTAACACTGACTCAACTGTCTATGACTCACCCCAAGTACCTCTTGCCTTATCTACCTTCCACATGCTGACCGTAACATCTCTTATTTTACATACTGGACAACGCCACTGCTAACTGAGATGTCCAGGATGGAGGGGTCACATGCATCAATACTCAACACTAAGGTTTCATCAGAATTTTCTACATGTTTTTTCAGCCTTCAGTGATCATTTCTAAGTAAATGATTCACAGGATTATGCTGCAAAAGGACTGAAAGCCAACATCAAAAAAGACTAGAAATTAAAGGGCTGTCATGCTTAAATCAGTCTCAAAAAGTCTGACAGGCAACTACCAAGCATCTCGCTTCACAAAATACTTCCTTACCCTCTCTCCCTCCTAGCTGCAGCCACACAGAGACGCCCTCTAACAAGATCATCCTCCTAGAAACCCGCAAGTTGGGTGGACAGGCTTTCTGAATGCAGTCTCTCTGGCAGTCTTTGTTCAAACCACCCAAAAAATCAGAGAAAAACCCTTCTAAAGCAAGCCTTAGTCTTATTTACTGGAGTTTACAGGAACTAGTGGTTACATATAGGGAATTTCCACACAGTTAAGTTTGTAACTTTTATACTTCAACTGTACATTTACCATCAAAACATCAGAGAGGAACGGAAAAGCCATTACAAAACCTTCATAATAGATGTATTAAACTAAAAAAGGGTAGACTTAGGGTAGATATTAGGAAGAAATTCTTTACTGTGAGGGCAGTGGAGCAGGTTGCCCAGAGCAGCTGCAGATGCCCCATCCCTGTCAGGGTTCAAGGCCAGGCTGGATGGGGTTTAGAGCTACGTGGTCTAGCAGAAGGTATCCCTGAAGAGTGGCAGGGGGTTGGAACTAGATGGCCTTCAAGGTCCCTTCCAAACCAAACCATTCTGCAATTCTATGATTCTATGTACAATTTAATCAAGACTAATCAGGCTAATCAGCTATCAGTTACAATCTGTTTAATACTACATATACACTATAGGTGGCAATATGTGATCCTGTATATTTTATATAAATAACTAGCCCTCCAGAACTATTTTTATGTGCTTAAAAATCATGTAGAGCAAAGTCTTTGCCAGATCTGCAGTAATATTCACTGACCCAAATAACTTAATTTTTATGCTCATGCCTTAAAAGAGATCAGAAAGAAAATGACAAAAGGAAGGAGAGAAGCCAGTGGTAGCAAAGCAACTTCATATAGTTAATCAGCATATATATCCTTCAGAAGTTATGTCAAGTTTTTATTACATCTTCACTTCTCATTGACAAAACAACAATAGTATATTTCTTTAGGGGTTGAGTGGCTTTTTCAGACATCAAGGGAAAAGAAAATGCAGAAGGAGAATCACTATCCTGACAGCATTAATAAAAATACTTCCTATTTTACACAAGTCCCAAGTCGCTGAGTGCTGTATTTGCACTACTCTATTAGGTACCTTATTTGTGAATTATTCATAGTTACTTTTTCTCTTATGTTAGGATATGCTAGCCTTAAAAATTATAACTTTCTTCTATTATTTGCTAGGAAAAGCATAACATGACATGTGTGGGGGATGTTTTCAGCATAACTGAGAAGAGAGGACAGATAAATGTTATGCCCAGACTGACCCATTTGCTTAACTATCAAATAGCATTTGACTGCTTCCAAAACTAACAAAAACTAGCAGTAATGAAGTCTGAGCTCAAACTGTCAAGTCAGAAAAACAGGAACTGTGCTCTAGAATTGGGGTTTCGTATTTCCCCTTTTGAACTTGATACCAGAACTAACAACACATTTTGCATCGAGACCATGAGACAAAATCTTCTGAATTTGGGGTGTGTGTGTGTAAAGTTAAAATCAACTATTTGCTGCAAAGAGTCAGTTCTAACTTCAACTAAACAGAGAGTAGCTTCACAGACAGTGTACTCCTTTTCATACTTCTACAAATGAGAAAACACAGAAGAGTGAATACAGCTGAAAAGGAAAGGCTACCAGAGAGGTCCTCCAGTAAAACACCACTGCCAGGAAATTAGGAAAGACAAAAGAAAAAAAAAAAAAGAAGAGAAGGAGAGAGGCAAATCTGAGGAACTTTAAATCACATCTCTCCCCTGGTTTTATACACTGTGATGGGAACTGGATGTTTTACAATTAAGAGTTCCAAAGCCTGGATCTCAAAATTAAAAACTATGGAGAAAAGGAACTTTCAAAAAGCAGCTGGGCATTTCATGCTTCGCTCAAGCTCTGCAGCTAGACAATTTGCAAATACAGCAGTGCAGCTATTCTGGGCAATAAATATTTAACTGTAGCAGGCAACGCTTCCTACAAATACTCAGAGAAAAAAAAGCTTTGGGGAGCAAATTTGTCTGTTAAAGCACATGCACTTCTGCAGAAAATAATGAAAAATAAAACCAGAAGGCACATGGGGCATACACTAACTGCCAAGTACAGCCTGTTAGCTCCGGCAGTACAAGATGGCTACTTGAGCCTTAGCTCGAAATACTCTTAGCCATAAAAGTACTTCCTTTTTTCTGTCCTTAAAAGCAACTTAGAAATTGAATTGCAAGTTAACATGCAGGAATCTTAACAACAAAACCTCTTTCAAATTTTACTGTGTTGTTGGTTTGACCTAACATACAAACATCCCCAGTCTTAAACTGTCCAACCCTTACAAAAAGTAGCAATACCACATCAGGCATTCCTCAGCATTTACAGAAGCTTCATGGATTTTAGGAAGACTAGCAGCTTCACTCCAAACCACTGCCCTAAGTCACTGTAATTGCCAGAAGGCTGTTATCCCATGAAAAACTGACTCAAAATTCATCAACATATTAGAAGAATCATAATGCTTGGCTAGTTTTCACATTTTAAAAACTAGTCAAAAAACCTATTCTTGTATCTTAACACACTGAAATTGTGTATCAATAAATTTGCAACAGGTATTAGTTACGTTAGGCATATCTCTGTATTGAAAAGTTAACTAGACTTCAGAGAAAACTCACAGAAATTAGTTACAAGTGATCTCTACAACCTTTTATTTTTTAGAAAAAATACCTGTAATTCCTGTAGTAACTTGGATGTATATCACCCCTCCAGCAGTTTTCTTAAGCAATCTGAGAGTTTTCATACGAACTTCAGAGCAGACAGACCCCATTTTTCAAACAAGCCGTCAAAATCTTTCCCTGTGTCTAACAACCTAGAAATCTGGCTGTAACCACGCTGCACTTCTACCTTGGTGTCTACTTCTATGTTGCAAAGTAAAATCGGTTCAGTATCTCACATGGATAAACGCACATAAATTGTACTTAACCAGAAAACAGAACACCAACATTTATTTTTACGTATGTAACTTCTGCACATATTTAGTGGTTACCTCTAATATGCAAGGGTTTTTGCAGTTAAAAACATGTCTACTGCACTTCTCTATACCATTCTAGACACAGTCTTTCTATGCAAATAGAAAAAAAAAGTATTTCCCTCATTCTTAAGGGGAAACAAAAAACCCCAGTGTGCTGTTGGTCTATAGACATTCAACAAGTCAACAGTACAGAACTTGTCACTTCCATGTCTGTGCATCAAGATGACTAACACCACAACACACAACCCATCCAGCAAACATCTCCCTGATCGCTGTGCTGGAGGCTTCTGGTACCATTTCTGGACGATCCTGAGGATTACACAGATCACACTCAAAGCCAGCTGATAAACCTACAGCAGTACTCCATCCTTGCAGGCTTCTGAGGCAGAAAGTGGGGGAGGAAGAGGGGATTTCAGCACTCCCCACAATTTCTCCTTTCCACTTCAACACATGTCTTATGCCACCACTCAGGATGGGAGATCATCTCTGGAGATATATTTAACAGTTTCTGCTCTGGCAGGATCTTCACCCACATGGAACAAGGATGCTCACAGTATGCCGGTTCCACTCAAACCACAAGTGCTTAAGCAGAAAGACGGATTCTCACTAATGTTTGTCAAAATGGCTCATGTACAATTTTACTTTTTTTTAAAAAATACATGACACCTACAGTTACAAGAACCTCAAATTTCTCATCTTCTGTTTTCTTACCAAGCCACCAGAAAGCTGGCTCTCAGCATCCATTGGCTTCCAACAAGAACATACAGCCTTTTCACTCCTCTCCTCCAGCATTCAGTGTACAATTAATCTCTCAATCTCTTCTGAAAATCTGAAAGTCTAGTGGAACAAGACATGCAAAAACCACTCATGAGCAAAGTCACCTCACACATGAGCAAAAAGGCCACAAGCCTTTTCTACAAAATCACTCTGAGTAAAATTAAATTCCTAACATCTGCAAAGAGAGAGAAATCTGTGTGCCACTATTTCCTTCTCTATCATAGCAAGGAAGCAAAAGTACACCTAAGAGATTCAAGAGAGATACAGAAAAACTGCTCTGGTTTTTTTCTTTGATGATACTAGAAGACATGATTTGTTAAGTGTCAAACACATCAGAAATACCATACCGCTTTTTTTTTTGTCTCAAGAATTTCTGAGACCTCATGGACTGTGACCAGAAGTCACTGAAACCATGGCAAAGAACTTCACTTAGGCTGCTTTAAACTTTGTTTTCTGCTAGTTACCACCACATACTTAACCTAGACTCCCAAAAAATACTTTTGTCAAAAACCCTGAAAGAGGCACCCTGCAATTTTAGCTAGGAATGATGAAAGTTTAATTGAGAATTACAAAAGCCAAACCCACCATTTTTAAATCTTGTCGATTCTTTTCTGTTTATTGTAACAAGAGAACAAAGATGTGGCAAGGGAAACAGAATACACATACCAGATATTCCGAGCAAGCCGTTCCTTACTAGTTATTATCGGTTGGGTTTTTTTAGAGGACTGAAACACACAAATTTAATCTGGCAATAAATCCAACTACAGAATTAAATTAAAAATGGACACACAGAGTTGTTAATTTTATTAAACCACAACTTCCATGCCACAGAATGGCTGAAGCGGGAAGGGACCTCTTGAGACTGCCTGCTCCAAGCCCTGCTCAGGCAGGAGTGGTGGGAGCAGGCTGCCCGGGATGTCCCCACTTAGGCTGTTCATCTCTCTGCAGGCAACACCTCTGGGCAGCCTGGTCCAGTGTTTGACCACCCTCACAGTACTAAAGTGTTCAAGGAAGGATGCTCCAGCCTCTTGATTGTGAAATAATTTTTCAAAACTGTTTAAAAAATTAAAAACTTTATTTGTTTTCTTAAGCATAAGATGACATGGTGCCTTATAAAAAACTAATCAGGATTAAATTATTTTTCTTTCCCTAAATCCAGCGCCTTTGACTTAGAACAAGACCACAGCTATAAAATCATAACATAAAAGAGGAAAAAACATTGAATTACTGCAAAATTAATTGGACTGGGCCCCCACCCACCCTTACATTACTCATGCTCACACACAAAAAAATATACCAATTAATTTGTAAGGTCACAGCTTCTGGAAATTAACAGGCTCAAATGCAAATCAAACCAGGAAGATATACCTCAGCTATAAATTAAGAAAATCTGATGCAGGAGTCGGCACGCAAAATCAAGACAGAACTCTACAACAGCGTTTCTAAGTCATCAACTATTTATTGCAGAATGCCTGCTACTGAAGCACACCCACCACACTAGGCTTCTCCACATTGACTCCTCAGGTCAAATTCCCAATAAGGTACCTTTTACTCCTACCCTTTAAAAGATATTTTATAGCTCATCCCTTATTACGGGCAAGACTTGAGACAGATGAAAGAAAGGGAATTACCCCTTCAGAACATTTTATAATGGGATGTTCATGGAGCAGACTGCTTGCTTTTCTGCAGAACTATGCCATATTCCCTACCATTAACAGCCTGATTCTAAAGTAAGTCGAGAAAAATTATCCTCTATTAACAAAGAGATCGAAGATACTTGGCTTCTTCTTAAGTGTGTGGTTGGGACTCTGTGAATTATATGTTAGTGTTTGTAGGCTGTGCCCTTATGAGTACACACCACAAGAAGCCCCATTAAAACCAGTAGAATAGCTTTGTAGGCCCACAAGCATGTACTTGTTTCCAAGATTAGGATTGTTATATCAGTCTTGCCTGCTAATTAAACTACTCCTAACTTTCTCTGCCTCTGAAACTGAGTAACAATAGATTTTGAAAAACAAATACCTTGAAATGGTCTGGGAAAACTGCTGACCTCCACTGCTTTTAATATCTAAAAGAAAGGATTTTCTTTTAAAGCATCATTCAGTCATTAGGCCATACCCTAAAACATTTCTAAAACTACTTTGGCTGTGAGCAGATGTACATGCTTTGTACAGGCAGCAGAGCCTGGTAAAGGTGTTACTATTTTACTGGTGTTTACCAGCCTTTCTGGCAAAAAAAGAAAGCGTACATGGTTCAGCTGTGGGGAGAGCGGCAGTACCTTTCAACAAAAAGGGAGCAGTGAACAACTCAGGGATGGTACAGCTCAAGTGGTTACATAGGTATGAGCAAGCTCTCTTGGCCTGAAAGCAGAACAAGTGCTGATCAAATTGCTTTATATACGTGAGCTGAAACATGTGGTAAATTGTATTTCCAGATGGAGTGATGAAAAAAGTTGCAGTTCTAAGAAAAGCCTTTGCCAGCTTTGGCAAAATTAGCAGGAAGAGATGGTGGTTTGCATCTCAGCTGTATTTTAAAGGCTGAACTCACCACAAAGCTTGGGACAAATAAAGTTCTTTATGTAATTACTCAGCTTCACTGATATGCACTGATCTATCTGTGAGAAACTAAACTTGTGTGGAACTAAAGACAAATGGGAGTTAGCACATATACATACACTAACAAGCACAGCAGTTTACATTAACTGCTAATTAAACTTTATCAAGCAGTTAAGTAACAAAGATATAATGGATTTAAACAGCCTTAAGAAATGTATTCATCAGAGAAAGCATGAAACAATCACAAGACACACAAAGAGGTTGTGCCAGCATAGCAGAGGTGAAGGTACTGAGCAATCCAGATTTCTCTCCCTGAAGAGGCAGAGTCCTATAGGTTGACAGGTCCTGCCCTCGCCATGTAAAATTAATTCTCCAAGCATACAGAGCGAGAGGGTGGTTCTACGTAAATGCTTCTCTGCATGCTAAATGGCACACAGAGCATGTTAATAGGTATATGCCGTGATGCAAGTCGGGTCTAGAGAACTATTTTGTGTGTGCTGGGCTATATGAAGAAGTCACACTGCCTCTACTTAAAAGTATACTGGTGTTTCTTAAGCAGGATTTTCACAACACAGTGTCCAAGTTCACACATCCCTGAGGAAAGCAGAGGAGGCAGCTGATGAGAAGTCCTCTGAGCTGGAAGAGGTATCCATCAGAGTATGCCAATTGCTCAACCAAAGGGATGACATGCCACAACAGGAGTGCCTTAACAGTGCTGCTGTGACCTGCAATGTGAAACCCTCCACACACACAGCATAAACTAAGAAAACTTTTTCACTTAATTTGACAGCAAACTTGTAAGAACATGGTGAGATGAAACCTGGAGATACCACACACTTTCATTGCAAGATAAACTTCTAGGTAGTACCAACAAGGAGCAAACAGTTAATCTGTACACAGCTAAGCTACTGTGACCAGTATCATGGGTTTTAGTTGTTTAAGGCTGTGCTGGCATATACTGACTACTCAAGACTTAATGTTACCTCTTTTTAAGCAAAGCAAGCCTTCCGTTTGCTGATGAATCTTGCTTATATGGATGTAACTTGGTGGTGGTGTAAGTCACATGTACAGGAAGCTGAAAGGACTGTAAAACCCGCAGGACTTCTTTTTTTTTTTTTTTTAAACTTAGCAGAAGATAGCTGTTCTTCTTTTGTAAAATGAAGCTTTTTAAGTCAGCTATCCCTGTATGTCCTTTCACTCACCACCTGTGCCTTTGACAGTGAAATCAAACCCAGGCTCTCCTGTACTAAACAATTCCACACTTGTAAGAAAGTTGTTCACAGCGATGAATTACTACTAAAATGAGTGCTCGTATAAAACAACACAAGTTGGGTTTTTTTCTAGGTGATGCTGGTGTTAAGACAAAGGCTTCCAGGTGAAAATCCCAGTTGGCAATGCTTGTGCTAGTGATTTGCACATATGTACAACACATTCAGTGGGCTATGGGGGCCTGCTCTGTATCATCACTAAACACAACTTCTACATTCCCTTCATGAGGGCAATGATGCAGCAGCATGAACACAAACAGACATTTTCTTGGCAATGAAGAGTTATGACCCTACAAACAAATGGGCATCAGACAGGCCCCTCTTCTCTGACTATACCAGCACTCTGCAGAGACTGGATGAACTCTTGACTATTCCCTACCTTTAGGGGACAGAGTTTTTAAGAGGCTTTCTAAAAATCAATATGTAACAATCAAATAAAACACGTTTTCAGCCATTCTCTGCCCAAGCCAGGCACTGATGTTTCTAATAGGAAAACAGTGAGAAAAAGTTACAAGGCTATAACACAGTTTCAGAAGAACGTGCGGTCCATTATGGCCTACAGACCAAATAGACTTTACCATTAGAAACTGGAAGGCAGCAAGCGCTAAGGTTCAGCATTGCAGCTGTTACTTCAATTAGTGAAGTCAAATGAACCTTTTTCTTCCTTCAGCTTAAGTCTAAAGAACAAGAAAGAAGGACAGAAGATTCAAATGAAGAAAAAAAAAACCCCACAGTTTAATACAAAGGCAACAGAAATCAATAGCAGGAAAAAACAAAAAGGTAAACAGTGAATGTGTAATCTTTTGTTCTCAGGGGAGAGGATAAGTCCTGTAGAAGAGAGTGCTTCAGCACAGTTAATAGAGCTGTGAAGGGTGGCAACAGAGGCTGATACATACAGGTCAGGCTCGCTGACTTAACTGTCTGGTTCCTTTTGAACTTTTAAACTCTCTGAACAGGTGGGCTCTGGCAATTTCAAAATTATTAGCATTTGTTTTGCCATACTTTGAGGAAAAGTGAAATGCAGAAACATTCAGGAAGTGAAAGGTTATTTCTTGTGCATCTGCAGTAAACACGAAAGACACTCTGCGTATAAGAAAACCATAAGTAAACTCCAAATGCCAGCTTATAGTTATTCTTCATCAGAAACCTCAGAACTGAGTGGCCACACTTTCTTTCCATGCAGGCGGCCACCAACTTGAGTTGAGATGCAAGCACTTGATACCCTAGGGACAACAGAAACAACCCAACTAAAATAGCGGATTTAAATATAAAAGACTGAGCCTAATGCAACACTTAAGCTAGACAGTACCTTTTGTACTTGTGGTGTTTTTCCCCTTAAACATCTAATGCCCTAAAAACTAATATAGCTTTATAAAAACCAAACAAACAGCCTGCTTTGAATTTGTTATCACACTCTGGTAAAATCCAGAGGAGTAGAGACAGGTATTTATGGATGGCAAGCAACAGCAAGTTATGTAGACAGTACAAGTGCCAAGGCTTTTAAGGTTTGTTTTGCTTAATGTATGTCTTGTGCTGCTAGTGTATCAAAATAAGTATAAAAGTAAGTTCCGCCAAATTAATTTCCTCAAAAATTCAGTTTGCATACAAATTTTTTGCAAGTGTTCCCTCTCCTCTCACTCCCCTCTCAAGTCGCAGACCTACCATGATGATCCAGCATTCTGCTTTGTTTTCCTTATATAAAAAAGTAGAAGGCTTAAGTTAGTCCTTCCTCTGACATGAAAGGTGTAAGGATTTTTTTTTCAAGAACTGCTGTCTCCAGCACAGCCCTAGGCACAGTAGCTCTCACAGATCTAGGTACAACCTCCCAGGCTGAACAAGAATTTTTTTCCTGTTCTAAATAGCATGAGTCAATATTACCTCAATCTCAACTTCCAACCAGTCAAACTAAGTAGTTTAAAAGATCTGAAGTGGAAGGCCAACAAATTTATTTTGACAGAATACGCCCCAGACTGAAAGGTAACTATTAGGAATACTGCTAATAAAATTAAGTAATTCAATACCCTGCTAAATTCCAACTGGGCCACCTGATGGGCAATCCAGACTCCACTCAAGTCTTCAAATAGCTGAAAATGACCTGAAACAAAACACTCAAGAAACAGTTTAAATGGCACTTGGTGTACAAAACTGCTAAAACTTGCAGTATATTCATGTATATCAGTGGCTCAACAAGCGAGGGCCACTCTGAGATCCACTCTGCAAAAAAAGGGAGATAGTGTACCACAGTCTGAGGAATGTGCAAATTTTCCTTTAGGAGTTTTCTCCTGGAAGTAGGAGTAGCCGTCGTCACTTAGATTTTGTGTTTAAAGGGAAGTAAGCCTTTGAGGACTGGGGAGGGAACACAACATTTCTAGGAGAGTGGAGGAGAAATGTGTTGAAGGAATAAACAGGTTGTTCAGCCAAAGTCAGGCACTGGCCAGTGACACATCTGAGATTAAAACACCTCAAGGGTTCTATACTCCTCAAATGCTGCATTACATGCTTATCCACCAGCAGACTGACTCCTTATCTTTGTGAGCCTTCCCGTCTCCTCCTCCACTACACACAGAGGCAACCGAAGTCTTGACTCATGGTAAATCCTATGTGCCTCAAAAGTCAGAGAACACAGCATTAAATACTGAATTTATTCCATTTATTAGCAGACCCTCCTCTACATAACAGACTGGCTTCAAATACGAGTCCAAAAGACTTCACAAAGCAAAGCTGCTAGATTCATCCATCATAAACGCATGTATTTCTTGAAGCCAGATTGTAAAACTGTAAAACTTGTAAAAGTTTGTTCTTTACTAGCAAGCCCTTGCTGCTCATCCACAGCTACAGCAGAACCGTGACTTGGTATTCCTGGAGGACTGTTTACTTTCAGAACTGCTGACGAAGCAGAATCAATAGTAACACCAAGGCATTTACTCCAATACAATTTTCCTATTCTTTGGTAGCTATAACAGCATTTGTTCAGAATCTTAACCTTGCAGGCAAGTTCCTCCTCAAACAAAAACTCCAACTTGATTTTTCCCAGACTTTCACCACCACCTTGCTCCATAGCTCACGATGATGTATACATTCTCTGCTTTTCCATCAACTTCCAGTTCTTTTCCTTTATTTCCTATCTTACCTTTCACATCCTGCAGGGAAAAAAAAAAATAATCTAACAGAATAATTTTATGGGACAGCTGTTTTAAAGTGTGATCATAATCACATAACATGCAGAGAACCATATTCACACCACTTATCAAACAACTCATACAGTGTCAGAGGATGGTAAAAGCTAATGATGTGTAATATGAGTGGTACAGACTACCCTCCTTCCAAGTAGAAGCTGCTCTTCCAGTTCCTTGTAGCTCAGTTCTTATGTCAGTTATGCAACTTATGTTACACTTATATAACCAGTTCAGGGAAAAAATGAGACTTACTCTAGCCAGCAAAACTGTCTGTACTTTTATAAACCCTTCAGCACAAAGAAAAATGTCAGGACCTGTTCCTTAAAAATCCACCTGTTTTCAACAGGCCAGGACATTAAAACCACTAAATCACACTTCCTCACTCTCAATGAAGAGAAACTGCAACCAATTTGCCCAAAAGAACCATCATCAACTTCTTTTTCCAGTAACCTAGCACTTTTTAGCATTGTTTCAGGGTTTTGGAAGGATCAGGTGAACAGGGAAAACAAATACTGGACAGGGTACCTGAAGGTCTGATAAAGACATCAAGTGATGAGCAGAATAACACCCCCCAGTCTGTCACTTCATATACTGCAGCAACAGATAGGTGTAACAATTTTAGCTATCAAACACCCAAAATGCCGTTCTTTTGAGATTCCACTTTCCTGATGAGCTCCAACCATATTTATCTCACCCTGCTAGCAAAACTGAGCAGTATCAGTCCATGAAAAAGTTTTCTTTGCAAAAGGCAGGCTTTGAGCACTAACTGACTGAATCATGTGCTTGAACTGTAAAAGCCATTTTCTATCACTTTGGCAAGTGCTTGCTATTACCAATACCTGAAAGCTAATTGCATTTTAAGTGCTTTAGAGATCTACAGCAACTCTGGATGTGTTTACAGAAATAATAGCCGATCATTAAGAAATCGCAAACTGTTGGACAGGCTACAGAAGAACAACTTGAATACTGCCAATTTATTGTCCAGGAGAAAACATTTTGTCACTTTTAATTGCTGTTGGACATAAGATGAGTCAGGAACCCAGCTCAGTCTTCATAACCTGGCTTCTCAGCATGCTTTCTGGTTCGTAGCTTCTCATAACAATCTTTTTCACATCTAAATACAAATCAGTCTTAAGGGTTTGTTTTTATGTGTAAAAGCTTTAACCTCTCAAAACAATTCAAACACCTTCCTCTTTATGTAAACACAGAGCAATTCATACCCAACAAAGTGAACAAAGTTTCAAGGGTTCTCCATTTGGGTTGGTGTTGTATTTTGAACCTCTCTTCCTCATACCAAGTCAGCCAGCAGCAAGGTGCCAAGGAGAAAAAGGTGTTTCACCTCCAGATTGAGGGAGGATGGGGAGGCACATGGTAGGAAAGAGGTGAAATCTTCCTGCCTGCAACTGCGGGCATCACTGTCAGGATGCTGCCTATGAAAACGGAAAGATTTTTCCCCTCTACACAAAAAAAGGGAAGCTAGTTTCTGTGAATTCAGTCTTTTATTTGCAAGGTCGTGAACTGCTACAGAAGCGTCCAGCTAAGCTTACTGAATTAGTAGTGCTTATTCTTCCAGCCCAGAACCCTGGCTTACTTCCAGTCCCCCAAGAGGTAAAGTAAAAGAATTAAAGTTTAAATTGCAAACTCTGGCTAAGGAAAAAGAGTTTAAAAGGTATGTTGATTTTCACCACTGAGTCTGTTCAGTGACTGTTCATGTACACTTCAGCTTTTTGCTTTGCAATTGAAACAGGTCTACTTTCCAAAGCTTTTGTAGTAGATATTCTCTCCAGATCTTGCTTCCCATTTGTTTTTTTAATAAACTCATCGAACACGCAAGTTAATTCGGACACATAGAAACAGCATATGCTTGAACAGTTCAAGATTTACAGGAGCTGCCTTTCAAACAAGGCCACCTTGAAACAAATTCTGATTTTTGCAGTGCAGCTACTTCCAGGAGTTCGCAAACTAAAAGTTGCTCCAGTTTTGTGTTTATATTTTTGTGCAAATTTAAACCCACTCACCCTGGCTTTTTACAAAGCTTTCACCTAATCTTTCCCAAAGGTCAAACATTTGCAGTTTTGCTCTGCAGGAGCATAGTATATTCTCTGTTCCACTGGGCTTTGGGGCAAACAGCTTGCAGATACTTAAACAAGTAAGGTATTTAAGGAGAACTGAATCACTAAAAATGTACCGAGAAAAACACTTCTAAAATCTGCCTGTAATCATTAACTTTCAACACCGCAAATGACAGCAAGAGCCTGATGCGATCTGCTGTTTGCTCAGACATGAGCAGCATGTCCTTAGCTGGCTCTGTATTTCAAAGCACCTGCCTCTGTGTCACCTAGCACAAACCCAGATCAAGGTGCAACTTCCTGTGTGTTTTAAAAACAAGTGCCAGGAGGAAATGCCTACTACTCCCCATATATGGTCAAAACTGAACTTAATATCAAGCTCCAGCAGTCAAGAATAAAATGGTACCAACATATATACATTCTGCTCAAGAAGAAAACTGCAGAGAAACTTTTACAAGCAAGAGTTAAACTGAGCTAACTGGAGTTAAGTTTAAACACCAATGCAACTTTGAATTACTTCCATCTCCCCCCAGGAAAACCACCACCAAAAACAATGAAAAAAACCCCAACTTTCTTGTACTGCACTTATCTGCCCTTCAGGTCTCTATGCTTCAAAATACATCCCCCCATCCCTAATCCATTGGAGTGGCCACCCCATTAGCCACATGCTTCCCCAGCATCGCCCCACCCTCCTCCTAAGCACAGATTCAATGCCTGTTTAAAGAGAGGTGGGTCCAGCCTCTCCTGCCACACTGAGTGGCTGCCATGTTGTCTCTGCCATCAACCTCCATGGTTGACATGCTTCAGGCTTTTGCGTCCTGATTCTCCTTATGTATGTCCTTTCTATACAGATCTTGAAAATCCCAACTCAACAGGATTATCCAAACAACATAATAATTGCTTTCACACCACGTACAGCAGAATTATGTTTTTAGGTGTCTGGAGAAGGTGGAAAGTAGGCGCAACTTTCCAAATGCCAGGTTACCTGCTCCACATGCCTGCTTGTCCCTTCGCGTGATGGATATCCAGCTGATGGGTGACCTGCCTGCCTGCATAGCAGCTGTCCCCACCCTTAGGGGAAGGAGCACCTACAGATGGGGGCTAAGAGATGTCCAAAAAGCGTCTTTATCCCTCATACAGGAACAGATGCCAGACTGACAGCTAGCCCAAATAAATTTTTCCAAGCCCTTAATCTGCACAGAAGGGCAAGGCAGCAGTATCTCTATGCAGTTCCAGTCACAACAGAGACCAAGCACAGGGGATCTGAGCTCACTCAGGAGCACCTGGGATATTTTTTCACCTCACCCTTTCCCATCCGCGGGCAGAACCGAAGTTATTTCATTCCCGTTCCTCCCATCACCAAACCTGCCCCCCGCCCCCCACACGCCACAACATGGCTCAAACTCCCTTCGGCTCATATACCCCATGCTGCGCCGGCCCCTCACCGCCGAGGGGAGCCCAGCGGCCCCGCACTCCAGCCCAGGCCCCTCACCGCTCAGGGGTGCCCACAGCCCCGCACCGCTCAGGGGAGCCCACAGCCCCGCACCCCTGCCCAGGCGCCGGCCCCTCACCGCCGAGGAGAACCCAGCGGCCCCGGGCCCGGCCGCCGCGCTGAGCCCGGGAAGCCTCAGGCCGCCCCCGCGCCGTCGGCCATCTCGGGAGCTTCCCTCAGCAAAAGCGCCCGCCGCCCGCACCGCCCTCCCCGGCTCCCCTCAGCCCAGGGGCCCGGCCGAGGGGCGCGGCAGCCCCCCCCGGCCCCACTCACCGCCTCCGTCGCGCCGAGCCGAGCCGGCGTGAGGGGAGTGCGGGGCGGCCGTTCCGCTCAGCCGCAGCGCTGGCGGGGCGGCAGGGCCCGGCCCGGTGCTGTCCGAGAGCGGAGCCGGCGGGCGCTCGGCAGCGGCAGGGCGGCGGTCCCGGCACGGCGGCGGAGCCCGCCTGCGGAGCATGCGCCGGGCCGGGCCCGCCCCGGGGTGGTGCCGCGCCGCCACCTCCCGCCGCGCGGGCTGAGGGGAGCTGCTGGCGGGCGAGCCGCGGGCGGCTCGGGCCCTCAGAGGCCACTCCTGCTGGGGCCGTCGCGGCCTGCGCGGAGCCCGCTCAGCGAGGAGGCAGCGGGGTTTGACGTGGGGCTGTCCCCGGCTGGTGTGAAGCGAGGCAAAGCGTTCAAGGCGTGCGGCGGGGCGCCAGCCCGGAGGTTTGATCTGCAGGTGCCTCAGGCCCCCCGGCAGCCAACATGGCGCCGCGCGGTGAGGGCGAGGGGTGCTCCGGCTGCGCGGGCCAGTGCCTGCCGTGCCGTAGCTGGGTGACCGGCGGGGTCGGGTTAACAAACCTGTGGCCCTATCTCCAGCCTCAGCAGGCACGAACGAGCCGGCGCAAGCAGCCTGGTGTTTACACCAAAATGAGATAACGCGCAGCTCTGCTGCCCGTACCGAAGCTGGTTGCTTCACTGAGGTTTCAAACTCCTTTTTTTCTCTCGGGAATCACAGGGAATGGCACAAGTGGAAGTAGTAGCAGTAAGAAAATGATGCAGTTCAATGGAATGATTCCCTCTTTCCCCCCCCCCCCACACACACACATATATTTGGTGTTTTCTTCTGAAAGAGCCAACCTGCTGCTGCATTTTCGAAAATTGTCCCAACAGCTGAATCGGTCATTTAAAAAAAAAACACCACCACCCTGGTAAACGTGCCCCTTGTTGACATGATGGAGTTTCACATAATTCAGACTAATTGGAGCACTGGTAACATCTTGTCAAGCTCTCCTCACGCACAACTGTGCAAGCCCCTTTGTGTTCTGAAGCATTTATATCCCAGCACAGTTAATTGGCCCCAGCTCAGCTGCCCTGTGCCTCAGCAGTCCTGAGTCCTGAACCTTTTCTCCAGGAAATCAAACCAAAGCTTTTCTTCTCCAACGGGAGCTGGGAGGCCGCGGCCAATGGATGTGCATGTCAGGTGGTTGTAGTTTACAAATTATAGCTAGATAAATATTGACTTTTTTTTTCCCCTTCAGCAAGAGGGAACAAGCTAGCCCTTCCCCACCTGCTTCCCCAGCTGTCCAGGAGCCAGCAGAGCCTAATTTGGATGTTTTTGCACCCTGTTAATCTTCTTCCTCAGCCACTGGGTCTGGATTAACCGTGTGCTATGGGTGCAGAGGAAAGCACCATAGTCTCGCCCTGTTTCCATCACTCTGGTAATCTTAACTCAGGTCAGAAATGGGCCTGAGGCTGTAAGGAGAGATGTCAAACCCTGCACATGCACGGGGCTGTGCCAAGGCTCTTAGACCCGACCTTTTCTTGCTCTTTTGCTCCCCACCCTCCGCTCTGGGATCTGCCTGCAGAGGCTGTGCTTCCATTGATTAGCTTTCATTCTTGCTAGTCCTTTCCATGGCTTTGCCTTTATCATGATAAAATCAGTTTTTCTCAGTGGGTTTTCATGCCAAATAACATACCAGATCTTTATTATTTATGCTTTACAGGCAGGGGTCGTTTCCCAGCACAGCAACTGATGCTGCAGAAGTCCTTGAATCCTGAAGCTCAAAGCTACAAATCAAATCAAAGCAAAGCTGAGGAGGTGGCTGTGACGGAAGGATTGTATAAGGGGCTTAGCCTGGGCCTGCTTGTGCCTGCAGCAGCTCAGAGCAGAGCAGCTTTACCTCTGCCTCCGTCTAAATCAGTGCCTAGAGCCCAAGACCATGTCCAGGAATGACGCAGGCTCCGAAAGGCCACATCCTTCAGTGGGAATTAAACACTCATGTTCACACATGTCTCTCTAAAAAAGGGGCTGAGCTCCTGTGGCACTTACAGTCTCACAGAAACTGCGTGTTCAGTCTCCTAGTCCTGCCTGCAATGTGAGCTTTTTGCTTTTTCTCTTTAATTTCAGGACACTAGTGTCTGCTCGTTTCTACTAGTTGTTCCATGACATATAACTGGGATGAAATTAATGTGCTTCTAAAAATTACTCCAAGAACTATGTTAATAACAGGGGAGGATTTCCAACCTATACCCAAAATGGTCTGCTTTTACCACAACATACCATCCTATGGGAAGGATGTAATTTTGCATTAAAACCTTTAAAGTAGTCTTCTCTAAGGAATTAATCACATGTATTTTTTGCTGAATATGTTTTCTTGCTTATATAGAGAATAGGCTTGTAAAGAGCTGCAGAAAAGGCATTTGATGCAAAATAAATTTTTCTTTCCCCTGTCAGTCCTGTACTTGGGTGCAGTGACAGGTCAGAAGAATTATTTTGTGTCTTATGTATTTATTTTGCAAATTCCAGGATTCATGGATATCCTCCACCAAAAAAAAAAAAAAAGGCAAAATAAACATGGCCAGCATTGACTGTCTTGATATTTGTGAATTAAAAACCAAACTAAATTCAAACAAACCCTCTTTGGCAGCCTTCTTTAAAGAAGGGGTAAGGATGGATGCACACATTATCTCTTACTTGCCTGCTCTGCAGTTTGGTTTTCAAGCTTCCAGAAGCCAAACTTCACTTTTGCCTCTGAAATGGTGATGTTTCCACACTATTTTAAACAGTATAAATGTCTGGAAAGCTTTTTTTTTTTTTCATGGCATTTCAAGGTACAGTGAGGAGCTGTACATACAGTAAAGTGCTTTAAATCACCGATGCCATCAGCTTGGGATTGTCTGGACCTTTACATAAATATGATCTAACACTACCTAAGTGGCTTCAGTTTGTCATTGATTTGTTCCTGGCAGTACTTCTGGAGCCTGGTTCTTCTCATACGTACTAGCAAAAATCAGGAGGAGGCAATGAAGTCAGAGGTGCTGTGTAATGTGTAAAATGAGCTGCTGACTTTCAATGTCAGCAATTCCTTAAACTTTGGATAGTATTAGAAAGTATTCTGAGAATAATTCTCTGTGCTCTTGTATGCTCCTGCAGAGTGTCAGGCTATGTTCAGTGCTGCTCAAATTAGAACTTATTTTTAAAATATTTTTTTCCCCCAAAAGAAAAACATTCTTCCATTTTTATCTCCAGGAAAAAAAGTGGGAGTTACAAAGGAAAGCAACTTGAAGGACTTTTTACAATGGCGTGTAGGATATGGGTAGGACAAAGGGTAATGAAGTTAAGCTAAAAGAGGGTAGATTTAGGGTAGATATTAGGAAAAATTCTTTACTGTGAGGGCAGCAAAGCACTGGCCCAGGCTGCCCGGAGCAGCTGTGGGTGCCCCATCCCTGGCAGGGCTCAAGGCCAGGCTGGACGGGGCTGGGAGCAGCCTGGGCTGGGGGGAGGGGTCCCTGCCCATGGTGGGGGGTGGGACTGGGTGGTCTTGGAGGTCCCTTCCAACCCAAACCATTCTGTGATTCTATGATTTTTTCATTAAGATCAACCACACTGATCTTTTCACTTGAAGTTATTTTTTATAACACAGAGAGCAGAAGCTGTTCTCATCTGGACCCGCGCTGGGTTTGGTTCACCCTGCTGTGGCTGGAGCATGGGGAGCAGCCAGGATGCAGGGCCAGGAGGAGCAGGAGGACCAGGCTATCAGGCAACACAGAGCTGGGTCAGGTGAAGGGGGTCACACCGCAACAACCTTAGGGGCTCCAAACCACCCACTGGGTGCCGGCCCGTCAGCTGGGTGTTACGGGTGAATTCATGCTGCAACCTCCTTCCCGTCATGACTCTCCATTGACGAAGTGGGTAGCGCTGTACACCATCACCATGCAGTATCTTAGAGACTGTGAGGCCCCCAGACACTGCAGTGGTGGGGTGGGACTTGCCATGGGAGCTGTATAAATAGATACACAAGTGCACAAGTTCTTTCATCTGATCTGTTGCTGAATTTATCTTAAACTTCCTGTGCTCACACAACATGGGTGAAACCATGTTTGTGACAGTTTTCAGAGTGCTCGTCAAGTGTGAGAATTTATTTTGAGACATCAGGAATGTGTGAATTGCTTCTTCATTATTAACTACTTCTAAATATCATGCTCAACCCCCTTTTTTTAAGCTAAGTGGGGTTTCTAATAACCTCAGTTTGGGGAAGAAGAGGTACTTCATGTCAGTAGTCCAAATTTACTCTGCAAAACAAAGGATTAAATTTTGCCCATCCAAAGCAGTCCTTGTTCTGAGGGTGCCGTGGCAGCTGCTGCTGAAGGCCAAGCTGCAGGGGGATTTCCTGCACGGGGCTGAAGCGAGCTGGCAGAGCAGTGTGTAGGAGGTGTAACACATAGCTTGATTTCCCGATTTCCCGGGCCAGGGAGCTGGAGCTGCTCACTTTGCTCCAAGCTTAGGAGCATGGTGCTGCTGCTGCTGTGCCTCAATCCTGAATCAGGTATGTGCAAGTTGCTGCTTGCCTTCACTGTCTGTTTTTTCCCATTGCTCGCTTTCTGGTTGTTCATTGTCCTCTTAACAAACTGAACCAACAGCATTATGTGCATTTTTTTCCCTAGATTTCTCTGCTGAAAAATATACTTTGTGTTCACTTCTCGTAAGGCAGAAACTGGGTTTGTGTAAAGACCTGTAGAGCAGCTGCAAAGGATGGGAGTTACACCAGTGCCTGTGGCCGCGCAGCTGGCACACTGCAACTGGGGCAGCCTAAATCTGGCTCCTTGTCTCAGCCATCACTGCTCTGAAACATAGTAAAGCAGTGTGGTGGTGGTGCTGGTAGCAATGATGGTGGGGTGGTGGTGATGGTGGCCAGCTCCAAATCCCACTTCTGATTCCTTCTCCACTGAAGTCAGACTCATTTGATGAGCACCTTTTTATTGTGCTTCAAGCAAACTAGTAAAATATGCAAAGACAAATCAGTACTGCCCAGAACCTCAAACGCATTTTCTTCAGCTCATCTGCTTTCCAGCACTGCTGTCTCCAGCAGGATGAGTTTGGTGCTTGCACAGTTCACAGGTACCCACTTGCCACCACGCTCCCTGCCAGCTACACCACTAGAGCTAGACACAGTTGCTTATATACTAGCTTCATATATATATATATATATACACATACACACACATATAAAACCCAGAAAAAGCTCTATGTGCAACGGTTGGCTTTTATAAGGGCAAGTCTAGCACTAACTGGAACTTGAGGTGGGTCTGCTGGTGGGGAGGGACAAAGCAGAGCAGTGACCTCAACCAGAGCAATAATTAAACATTTTAGGATTGGAAATGCCACACTTGTCACCAAAGCATTCACCTTTCCATAATGATACACAACATTGATTCGCGTCCCTTGTGGTCCACAGATCACAGAGCTTGTTTGCATGGCTGGGGACATGTCTCAGGTCAGCGTCCAGAGACCACGTGCCTGTGTCTTTCAGAACACACACAACCTGGAGCACACAGCATTTCTAAAATCTTTAACAAATCACTAGCAGCCTTGCTTGGACAACTTCCAAAGCACATTCTGTTGCTGCTGCTTTTCTTAGGTGTACTTCTGGAAACTACATTTCCTTGGTCTGTGTTATAAAGTAGCATTTTTATATGTCATTTGCCTTATTCCCCTCCCTCTGCCATATGGAGACAGAGAATTAAGGTCATGTTTCCAGAAGGGTGTTGCTCATAATGGCACAGAGGGTTCAGAAAAAAGCAGAATGGCAAACAAACTCCCAGCCTGGAGAAACGTGGACTTTTTCCCAAGCCTAGTAAGAACTAGCAGTATCATTGTCAGGAGCTTAGTGCCCCAGTCTTTGCCTTCGGCCCGCCATGCTGCTTAGCCACGTGTACCATGGATTCAGCAGGACCATGTGTCTACACTGTCTACAGCAAGAGGGTAATTCCTACAGTGCATTTGGATATTGTTAGCTATGGGTTTCAAAGGCACCGAGAACATGCAGGCTGCAATACAAAATCTGGTGAAAACAGCTGATGTTACTGTTTCATTCCATGAGACCTATGGATGTGAAAAGCAGTGTAGGATTTTTCTCCCGTTTTCAGTAATTGTTTTCCTCATTTCCTCTTCAGTGAAACATGCTGTATTTCATGCAAGTGTTTTAAAAGGCTGTCGCGTGTTTCCTTTGACTTCAACCCACTTACAGAGGTGAAAAAGTGAAAAGCCCTTCGACTAAGAAGAAAGTAAATAGCTACTATGTTCCTCTAATAATTTTCAGATAAAACACCCACTGTGGATTGTGATTAAAATTAGTTTTCCTTTAATGGGGATGCAACTACAACTGCAGCATGTCACATTTACATCCAAAATTAATTAAATTAATTAAGCTTCAACAGCAATAAGCCTCCGGAAATTTTTATTTCCAGAGTTCCCTGGAGCACTGCATTTCAAACCAGAATGCAGCAAGGCTTTGGATGCTGGAGGGGCGGCATCACATGCTGTCTTGAATGTTGCTGTTCTGCAGCGGGTGGAAATTTTTTTTTCTAAAACATGACATTTTTTATCACTCTGGGAATGTGAAGCCAACACATTTAAGGAAATTGCTTGCATATAAAGTACACCAAATCAGCTGGTAATCCTGGCCACACATCAGAAACATCGGCGTGGAGCCTCTCACATTGTCTCTGCTGATCTGTGCCCATCTAAACCGGCACAGCCATTATCAGTGCGCTTCCACAGGAAAGGTATTGACTCCTCCTAACCCACTTCCCTCTGGAAGAATTGCATCTGCTTTAGCACTCCAAAACACTGACCCTAAAGGGCATCTTCACATTCACATTTTTGCTTGTGTGCTTTTGTTAAAGTCATGCTCTATTAAAAAAAATGCAGGAGGTGAGACTCCCAGTTACGGAAAACAGCTACCACTGTAACTTCAGAGTAACAATTAAAACGACTGATGTTCAGACCTGTCGCTGACCTCACCTACTCCTCTACCAGCCCTTCCTCCAGGGCTCTTCTCTAGGAGCTCTTTGCTACCGCCAGACCAAGACTGCCTGTGCTGGTGGTGCCGTTGTGCATGCAGCCTTTGACTCATTTCCTTGAACTTCCCACCACCATCAGCCCCAGGACGGTCCCAGCAGCAAGGATGAGCCCCATGGATGGCGCCTTCTTGGGTGATGCAACACGATGGTGTTGGGATGGGGTCCATGGCTCTGTTGTCCATCTGCCAGCACCTTGGACAGGAATCATTTGCTCTCTCACAGACTTATTTTTAGGCAAGAGAAACGTGAAGCTTGCGCAAATGTTTAAACACATGTCTCTCTTGAATTATTCAGTGTACTTTGCCTGCTTCTGGAGTTAATTAAAATGGAGGGCAGTCGATAGCGAGCTCTCAATTCACCGTAGGGAGGAAGCAGCAAACTGTGGCAGACAAAGTGCTGATAACCACCTTCCCTCCCCACCCCTCCTGCACCACAAGCTGCCACACCGTAACTGCTGTGCTCCCTTGGCAGTGGTGACCAGATGCAGCAGAGCACCAAATCTTAACAAGTTTGCCTTAATTTAAGGAAACCAGTGTATGCACAGCACTAGGGACTAACATGTCCCGAGCTGTGTTTGAGGCTGCAGTGCTTGATTTCAGAAGGTCCAGGGAACCACCCAAAAAGAGAGTTGTTTCCCTCCTGAACAGCCTCACACCTTTCCCCCAGCCCCGTTTTCTGCTACGGTTGAATGTGGCTTTTTCCAGTGTCAGATGCACATCCCTGTGCATCACAAAAAACCCTGACTAAGGGCAGCTCTTGTCCTCTTGAAGTCAATGGGGAACTTGAGATTGGGATCAGAATTTCACCTCTCATTTGAAGTATAGGCCTGAGCCACAGCCCTTTGGAGTCAAGAGGGGTTCTTCCTCTGGCTCCAGCAGTGTTTGGTCCCAGAAAGCTTGTAACGTTAGCCCAACATAAATCCATCATCTCATGTAAGAGTGTATTAATCCACCCACAGATCCATGCCCCCCTCCTGCTCCCATGAAAGGTTATGAAGAGCAAATTACGTACCAAGCTGCACAACCTTGACTTCATCATCTGCCTGAATACAGAAATGATAGCAGTAACTTTGGTACTGTACCACACAGAAACACTCGGTTCCTGAGGAGTTTTTTTGTCCACAATCAAACACTAATTAAAGTCACCATTTCCCTTTGTGAATCACGTGAATGACAAAAATGCAGGGTTTACATATTATTCAACAACTCAGCTAGTATTTATCTCCAAAAGATGAGATACAGTCAAAAATATTTTATGCATAGAGCAGAAATGATTGTGTCGTCCTCTGTTCACGGTACTCCTGGGGACTACTTTTCCCGGTAACAGGCAGGTGTAATTGCCATTACTGTAACTGCAGTGTTTGCACTGGGTGGAAAAGGAGCCCTCACCTGCAAACAGGAGCAAGAACATCATCACAGCACTCTGCTGAGAATAGCAAGAGCGGGAATGCAGCTCCAACACATCGATCCAATTTTACTCAAAGAAAATACTGCCACAGTTGAGCTGAGCATATTTGTAATGAATGAATAATGCTGAATTATTGTCAAACTCAGGAGATTTTGCAGGCGGGGTGCTCTAACATGAGCAGGTTTGGAGCTGGCATGCCAAGAAGGTATCTCTGCACCTGAAGAAAATCAACGTCGCACAGCTGAGCCCCCAACATTTCTGATCACACAGACTTCACCAGAGCCTTCATCCACTTGGTTTTTTCATTCCACTTTGTCCAACATCTCCAGGTTCACATTCAGAAATTGCTTAACCTGACCTAAAACCAAGTTACATTCTGGTTCATCTAACATTTGCACATATCGGGACATTCCAATTAGGCTACTTGATTTGTAAAGATCTTTAATCAAGAAGGTCTGGATTAAAGTTCAAATGCTCTGTGCTAGCCAGAAACGATTTGAATGAACAGTAATTAAAACACAGTCTGATTCATACAGAGCACTGCTGGACTTCGAAAAGACAACTGTGTGCTTGAAACTCTGTTGGGAATGATTCTTTTTATTTAGTACAACTGAAACGAGGCTTTTTGGTACCGATGGTTCACTCTGAACAGTAACAGGAGTCACATTTTTTTTTTAAAAAAAAAAAAGTATTTTGGGGAAAAGCAACATCTTCACCTGGTTTCAAGGCTGAGAGCTAAGAGACAATGGAACTCTTTTATCCTGCTGTTGTCAGAAGCTGATAGCTGCTGGCCAGCTTGCTCAGAGCAGAAACTTCAACCCTTAAAAGGATGATTTGTGGACGAGAGCCAGGAACAGAACAGCCGTTCTTGTCTGCAGCCTTGCAGTCCCAAGGAGATGTCACAGGAGCAGAACTGCTGTTCTTCTCATGCAAAACGTGGGTGGGAAGGCGATGGCCTCCAGATGGGAAAAGGGACTTTCCTGATGAAAAAGCCTGAGAACCACCGGGTTAGAACAAATTCATCTGGAATGACAGCTGAGACGTGTCACAAGAAAATTGCCTCGCCTTGGGAACCAAACCCATAAATAACAAAGTTTTATCAGAAAACGGATGGTCCTCAGAGACCTTACTTTTGAGCAGAAAGTGATGCCACATATCACTGTATGCATGCTGTTTACATCTTGCTTTAACACGGTTTGTGGGAGGAAGTGCTCCACTGCCAAAAAAAGACTTGATAGTTGCATTGTTCATGTGTAGCAATATTTAGACATAACAAACCCACCAGTATTTATGAGTCTGTCCCATTATGATATCAGTCGGAAGCTAAAGGAAAAAAGAGATGGACTCTATGTCTGCTGAGCTAGAAGGAGATAAAGGCTCCCAGTAAATCTGATCAGAGAGGTGTTGTTTTCAGGCACAGACAGCATTTCAGTTCCTGTCAGACCTCGAAGCCGTACTTGTTGTAACAGGAAACAAGAATCACAATCTGAAGCCAGAGGCACATGTCACTCATACAGGCTCTTTGTTCTCTTTCACCAGTACTTGATATGTGCAGCAGTACACAGCGAGCAGCTTTGCTGCACATCCCACTAAATGAGCTGGGTTGGTCATTAACCCTCAAATCTGACGCAGGGCTCAGTAGGTGAGGAACCTCATTCCTTGGACCCGGTCCATAACACACCTGCTATGTGTGTCTTAGCAGGGGAAGGACAAGAACTTTTTGGTTTCTAGTACAAGCCAGCATCTCTACTGTATTCATGAGTGAACACCCAGAGCCATCCCTGGGGCAGCACCACAAGGACCTGGATGAATACCATGCTACTTCCAGCTCCAAACCTCACTGCCACCTACCTTTCTCCCAGGAAAGTGGATGTACATTGCCCGAGCACCTGATGGATGCTAAAACAACAGCAGAAATAGGCAAAAAGAGATGAACCCCAGCCCTGGCCAGCCTGCAAGCTTACAAATGCTTCCACTCGCACAGTTCCTCTTCTCTCCCGTTCATCCTGCAACCAAAACAGAAGCATGCCATGGCTCGTGAAGAAGCGCAGGCGTATTGCTGTCATACAGCTAGGGACAGCTGCAGCCACAGGAGACGACCAGCTCTCCTTTTTGGGATGAGGGTATTCCTGCCCAGGTTGAGGGGTCCCTGCAGGCTTTGGGAAGAGACAGAGAGGAAGCCAAGCATTGAGTCTGCTCAGATTGTAACCTATCTAGAACTTAAACTCTTGGTAGCAGGATGTCTTTTTTATCATTTGCAGTCTCTAGTACAATAAAAGCCCTCCTCCAGAAACAGACTCGAGGCACTATCAAAACACCAGTAATAATTTCCTCCATTTAAATGACGCACGCTGGCAAAATGTTCAATCATGGCTATATAGCACTGACCCTGTCTGAGCCCACAGACACAGCCAGCAGCAGTCTGGCAGAAACGCCTTCCAGTACGAAAGAATCAGAAAAATAACATAAACCACCTAACTGCTATCTTGGAGCAGACCGCTGGTTGAGCTAATCCTCATCCTCTCCCTGGAGCAGCGAGCAGCAGCTGGGGCTGCACAGGGCAAGGCCCTGGACACACATGAATCATCCAGTCCAGAAGGAAGAGTTTTCTAAACACTGCTGGGTTAATGACCACACTTAATGTCGGTATCAAGAATAAATTGCAACCTCTGGAAATTGCTGTGCTAGCCTTAGGGTCATACACTTCCTTGGAGGCGGGGTGGTGTGCGCGTGTGCGTGTAGGGGAACAGGCACCACTGCAACATGTCTGCAGACCTCTGCTTGTTTTATGCAAAAATCTCCGGACTCCTTCTTCCTCAACACAACCTGGTCCACGGGGCCCCTCTGCTGTCACATCGCAGCACTGCAGCCCAGCCCTGCACGCCAGCATCGCACACTGAGCACCCACCCCCCACCCCCACCCCGCCCCCGAGCCACCGAGGCAGGGACAGCTCAACTCTCAGCCTCCCAGCACAGTGCCATTCACATGGCACAAAAAATGTCCGCCAGCCACTTTGGTCGAAGTGGGTTCCCCAAAAACCTCGTCCTTTCTAGGCGTTTTGATGACATTGCTATAGAAATTACCCGGGGAATTTGCAGCCTCCCTCTTACCGGGGTAGAAAAGCCCCAAGCAAACTCCGCAAGGGACCACTCCTGCTGCACCACCACCATCCCGCTGCACTGCCCTAGCGTGCTGGCCAGCCTGTGAAATACCCTGTGTCCCACCACCCATTTTCATGTACTGAGACATGCAGAAAATGAGTTAGGAGACTAGTTAACCAAGACTGTGGTATCTTTAACAAGAAGTATTAAAACATACCTCAAAAGGGGTTTATTTTCTGTATTGCTACAGTAATTTCTGTTACCAGTATTACCCATAGACACACCCCTCTGCTCTTGTAACACTTCACCATGCCACACAGGATCCTGCTTTCTGAACCATTTTGAAGATTGCCAAAGTGCAGCATTTCTGGAAAACCTTTCAAAGCATAACAGTCAATTAACAAGCAAACTCTACAATAAAGTGTAATATTTTATTCAAATAAAACAGTAACCTTTGACTTTTATGCAAAGAGGTTCATTTAAAACAAGTTCACTCCAGGTCAGGATGCTGTGCTCTCTCTGTCAGTCCGTCAGTCCCCAGGGCACAGAGAACCAGCGGCGTGGGGCCCCGTGAAGCTCAGATGGCTGCCATCCTTCAGTTATCACAGTACTGTACCTTTACAAGAGACAGCATCAGCACTGTGATAACTGAGCCAGGGCAGCCTGTCAGTCATTGCAGCCCCCCCGCAACACTGCGGAGCCCAGGAGGCACGTCCTCTGTCTCCTCGGCCCTCACATGTCTCAAAAATCCCACATCACCCCCAAGAGACACCAAGCTGCTAGGTGAAAGGCTCTGGAGCGTTGCCTTCACATCTGAGGTTTCAGTCCAGAAAATTATCCAGATAATTAATGCTATCTTAATGACCACTGCAGCTTTTACAATGCAGCTCAAAGTGTTTTTTAAGTAGCAGCTTCTTCTGACCAAATCCACCAGTGCTGTGTTGGAGAAAGGGTAACTAACCACTCTACAACTATCACTACAGTGAATGGGGGCACTCCTCTGTCCCCCTTAAATTCTAGAGCTAGAACCTAGCGTTTGGTCCATGCTACTTAAGTACTGAATGTCATGAACCAGTCAGTCAATGGGTATAATGGCAGACAGCCAGGTAAGTTAATGGAACTACACCACTAGTGACAGCTGAGAAGCGGGATCACAAACAGCACGAGTACAAGGGTAGCACCATGCCCTGACCACGCGGCATACTGCACCAAGCCTGCCAGCCTTTCGCCAGCAGAGCGGGCTGGCAGGTGGTGGAATTTTACAGCACTGTGAACACATTCGGCTGGGCTTAATCGGAGTTTGTCACATGTGCTTCTGGAGCCAGCATCACAGATGCCCGTTCCTATGCCTACTGATGGCTTCGACGGGAGCAGCACCCAATGCCAGGCAGCCAGCTGCGTTCCTAAGGGACTGCAGCTGGAGTAAGCAGAAGAGGGACTTAAAGGGTTGAGGTGCTCCAAGTATGCAGCTGGCACTTTTACATCATAGGATCCAAATACAAAATTGCACAATAAACATTTTCACTGCAAACTAGTTAAATTATTAACTTACATCAACCTATACTTTACACACACACACTTTTTTTTTTCTTCCCTAAAACCAGGCATTGCTGAAAACGACTACTCCTACACAAACACCCAACCTTTGGTTAAGGGAATCAAATACAACCGAGTTCTGAAACAGGTTTAAAAACCGCAACTGTTTTACATAGTAAAAGTTAATGTGTTACTAAATTTTCTATAAAGTTTATGATGTTGATGGACTTCACCAGAACAAGTTGCTCTCATATTTCTACCAGGAGGAAGCAGAAACTCCAAAAATGGTGTAACACTCTGATTAAATTACCTGGAAAAAAGCATGTCTCAAGATGTTATGGAGACTGTTTTTAAAAGAGAAATACGTAACACTCAGCTGGATCCAGCTATCAAAATGGTGTCTTACAAGTTTTTAACTCAAGAGGGCAACGGAGAGACAAATATGGAAATATCTGAGTAGAAGCACGCAGTGGAAAAAAATATTTGTACATTTTAAAACAAACTACAAACATACATTACATAAAAAGGGGACAGCCAACAGATTATGCAATACTGACGTAAGACGACACAGATGACTTAAGCATATATTCCAAAACTCACAGATTTACCACCATTTGCAGATTAATCATTAAAGAATCCGCTGCTGCTAGGAAAAAAAAACAACAAAAAAACTCGGTAAAAAATACTGACATATTCTGAATATACAACGGTGACTTTTGAAAAGGAAGGAAGCTGCGTAACTAATGAACCATTTGCTCTCACTCTGAGGTGTTTTTACAACACTATTACTATTCCAGCAGAAAAATTCTACCCATTTCAGTAGAATGGCATAAACATAGAATTGGGAATCCTACATTTCACAGGCTGAAGAGACAAGAGAAGAATTGTGATTTTATAGCTCAAGTATGCCTTGACCACTGTTTCTAGGTTTTACTCTGTGCTCCAGCAGTTACTGTTACGCTCTTTAAAGGGAGAGTATATGTGACTGCCAGGGTGAACACTATCTCGCCAGCACCCTCTGGAACAAGGGCTGTTTGAGTTGCACACATGTATGTTGTAAGGGTTGATGCCATTTTCTCCAGAAAGGATGTAGCTCTTACTCCAATACAAATACAGTTTGCTCCCTTGCACCTAACACCGACACCCCCACCCCCCCGATTTCTGCTTTGTTCCTTAAGACACACAGACCTGATACAAAAAGCCTAAGTAGGTTCCCTGTTAGCATCAGAAGAATCCCCCTTTTTGAGGAAAACCCACATTAGTTTTGGAGTCTAGCAAACATTTTTGTTCTTGTTATTGCTAAAGACATTGCATATTTCCATATGCTTTTATAAAAAAACTCTACTGTTTCCAGTGTTTGCTGCCAGTTCTCACTTGTCACAGCCTTTTAAGATTCTCTGGCTGGTCTTTAAAACTCCAGTCCCACCTCCTGTCCCTTTGGAGCTGGTGCTTCTATGGATTTTTTTTTTTTCCACTCGTTTTGCATGAACCAAAATTTCTTTAGCATCACACTGATGGAATTACTGCTGTGCCCTGACCACAACCCACAAGGCTTGCGACTCCCCACCCCTACGCACAGGTCAAGTATCTTCGAGTACTACAAGCAGCTCTCGACCCCGCTCCTGCGGCAGCTTGCGAGGCGCGCTAGCAGCAGGCCCCCTGCCCATCTGGATTAGCGCGATTTTAACAAACCACTGTAGAAGCCTGAAGAGAAGAGAAAACAAACAGCAAGTTACGAGGACACCACGGCCTGACGAGCGACTGCCCGGCGGCCCGGGGGAAGGCAGGCCGTGTGTGCGGAGGGGGAAGGCGGCGGCCCCCGGCCGCCTCAGCCGCTCCCTCACAACTTCCCCTCGACGGCGCGGCGCTGAGGGGCCGGAGGCCTGAGCAGCGCGCCCCCCGCTCTCACACGGCCCCCACAGCCCCCGCCTCGCCCACCCCGCTCCCCTCGCCTCACTCGCCCTCCCCCGGCCCCCCAGGGCCCCCCGCGGAGAGGGAAGCGCGGCGGCGGCCGCCCCGCTCCTCCCGCGCCTCAGCCGCAGGCCCCGCCCGCGTAAGCGCCGCCGCCCGGAAAATAACAGCGCGCAGAGCCGGGAGGAAGCGCCGCGCCCCAGCCCCGCCGGCTTCGCCGCCCCGGCCCCCCGCCGCCCCCCGCCGCCCCGGGGCCGGGCCGGACCGGACCCACCTGCGGGCTCGGCGGGGCCGGCGGCGACATGACGCAGCACGGGCTGGCGGCGTGAGGGCCGCCATCTTGGTGTGTTTATGGCAGCGCCGCGCGGCCATGTGACGGGCTCTTCCGGGGGCGGGGGCACGCGCACCCACGGTCACGGCCGCGAACACGCGCTGTGGGGGTGGGGGCGGGGCCAGCGGCGGGGGGGGCGTGCGTGTGCGCGCAGCGGGGCGCGCGCTCTTTGCAACACCGGCGGGTGCTCGCGGGCGGGCGCGAGCCCCGTCGCGTCTCGCTGTGGGGATGGAGCCCCGCCGGGTGCGGGCGGGGGGGCCGGAGAGCTGCCCCCGCCGCGGGGCCGCGCCTGCAACACCCGCACCCGCGGCAGCGCCCGCCGGGCCCATGCAAGGGGTGCCCCCCCACCCCCACCCCCCCGGTACCAGCCTTGGGCAGCCCGGCGGCCGCGCGCGTGCGGGCCGTGTACGTGGAGGCAGCGCGGGTTCCAGACCGACCGCGGGCTGTAGGGCTGCAGCCTGCGCGTTTGCAGGCTGTGCGTTTACAGACTATGTTTTGCAGACTGAATATTTTGCAGGCTGTGTATTTGCAGGCTGTGCGTTTGCAGGCTGTACATTTTTCAGACTATATTTTGCAGGCTGTGTATTTGCAGGCTGTGCGTTTGCAGGCTGTACATTTTTCAGACTATATTTTGCAGGCTGTGTATTTGCAGGCTGTGCGTTTGCAGGCTGTACATTTTTCAGACTATATTTTGCAGGCTGTCTATTTGCAGGCTGTGCGTTTGCAGGCTGTACATTTTTCAGACTATATTTTGCAGGCTGTCTATTTGCAGGCTGTGCGTTTGCAGGCTGTACATTTTTCAGACTATATTTTGCAGGCTGTCTATTTGCAGGCTGGTTCGCAGGCTGCGCACTCGCAGCCCGCCCCGGCAGCCCACCCGCTGGCTGCCCGTGTCCCCGCAGCCGCGGCCCCGCACGGCCTCCCGGCTGGCTGCGGGCACAGCCACGGGCTCCCCGCCGGCCCCGCAGCC
This sequence comes from Falco biarmicus, assembly GCF_023638135.1. NCBI lineage: Eukaryota > Metazoa > Chordata > Aves > Falconiformes > Falconidae > Falco > Falco biarmicus. The sequence continues at coordinate 4,924,124 of NC_079298.1, read as the reverse complement.
GCCCCTGGCTCGGGGGCCCCGTCGGGCGGCGGGACTACAAGTCCCAGGGTGCCGCGGCCCGAGGGGGCGGGCGGCCGGGCCCCCCGCCCCGCTGATGTGTACGGGCCGCGGCGGCGGCTGGCGGCGGCGCGGGGGGGGCCGGGCCGGGGCCGCCTGACGAGCCGCGTTGCCCCGCAGGGAGCCGGGCCGGGCTCCGGTGGCCGCCATGGCCTCCAGGCTGGTGCGGGCGGTGGTGCTGGGCCCCCCCGGGTCGGGGAAGGGCACGGTGTGCGAGCGGATCGCCCGCAGCTTCGGGCTGCAGCACCTCTCCAGCGGGCAGTTCCTGCGGGAGAGCCTGCGCGCCGGTGGCGGTGAGTGAGCGAGAGCCCGCGGGCACCGGCACCGGGGGCACGGCCCCGCGCCTGCCCCGGGACGGGACGGAGTGGCGGGAGGCGGGGATGGGGATGAGACGGGCATGGGATGAAGACAGGGATTGGGGATGGGGATGGGATGGGGATTGGATGTAGACACGGATGGGAATGGGATGTCCACAGGGATGGGGATGAGATGTGGATGGGATGGGGGTAGAATGTAGATAGGGATGGGATGTAGACAGGGATGAGGATAAGGTGGTGATAGGATGGAGATGGGGATGGGATGTAGATAGGGGTAGGATGGGGATGAGACGGGGATGGAATGTAGACAAGGATGGGATGGAGATGGGATGGGGAACACACTCATGTACACACACACACGCAGATACACCACAGGTTGTTTTCTTTCTGTGGGGTTGGCACAGCTCATTCATCCTTATCCCCCCAGCCTGAGCTGGCGGAGCTGCCCAGTAAAAGTGGGTCTGATGCTGCGGGGAGCCTTGGGTGTGTAATGGTTTCATCCCTGTGCCCGGTGGGTATAGCTCTGGAGAAGCCAGTACAAATAACCAGCCACCGATGGTTAATGGTGGCATCCAGGCAAACAGGTTGCCTGTTGTTAATAATTTCATCCTGCCTCAGGTACAGGAATGGGGTAAAAACTGCAAAGCGGTGGATGGCAGATGGCTGAAATGCTGGTGCAGGCAGTGCCTGTGCAACACCCACAGCAGGAGGGGTGGATTGCGAACGTGCATTTGTGCCCAGGGGAAACCCCGCTGGGAAAATTGCTGCGGGTCATGGGGTGCTGTGGCCGGGTGTTGGGATGTGCTGTGCCATGCCATCCCCTGCGGCAAGGCTGGTGGGGTGTTACGGGGTGCAAGTGCATGTCCCCGACTCCTTATGGAACTCCCTTCTAGAAGCCGGGGAGAAGGAGGAGGTGGGTGGCAGCACCTGCCCTGCACAGGTCACCCCTGGCAAGACCCAGCTTATTAGGGCTTGAGAGCTCAGAGAGCGCAGTGGGCAGCCCCCGGCAGGGCAATGCTGCTTGGCAGGAGCTCGGGCTCCCCGCAGCAGCTCTCTGCTCCTGCCCGTCCCATGGGTGACACCCGGGTCCCAAACCCGCGGGGGAGCGGATGGTCTTTGCTGTGTTTGCGCCGCAGGCAGTGCTGTCAGCTGGTGAGATGCTCCTCGGCCCTGGCGAGGCTCCGGAGCAGGTGTGCTGCACCCCAGCTTGCCCTCAGGTTCCTCTGCAGATGCCATTAGGCAATCCCAGCGTATTTTTTTTTCCAGCAGTTCCTTCTTTCCTCTGGTGATGTGTGAAATACCAGCCCAGAGGGGAAGCTGACTCACCAGGCAAAGGAGTGGTAAAACGGCATTGATACAAAACAAACGGAGAGAACCTAGAAGTGATTTCCCTTTTTAGAAGGGTAACAAAGTGGGGGAGAAAAAAAAGTTTTGGAGAGCCACATGCTCCAGCAAGGGCGTTGCACACAGCCCTGCACGCACGGGTCACTCATTTAAAAATACCCAGGTTTCCTTTCATAATTAAAAAGTACAATAATATTTCCTTTTATAATGAAAAAAATACAATAATATTTCCTTTGGAGGGAGGCTCAAAATTAGGAAAACCCCCATGACGGCTTTGGCTGCAGGACAAAAGGCTTGGGTGAAAAGCAAGCAGAGGTGCAGTGTGCGGGAGCAGGGCAGTGCAGTGAGACTGCCCACCCGGGAACTTGTAGGATCAAGCTTTAAATGTGTCTCTTGAATTTTATGTTTCAGTTCATGTTCTTGCTGTAGAGCTTCTCTGGGGACCCTGGAGAAGGGACTGTGAGTGGAGTTAGCTGAAGGTGTTTCCCACAGTGCGATTCCGGTAAATTCAGTTTCCCAAAGCAAACAACACTGAGAAATGCAGGTAAAATTACTCAGAAGAAAATCAGCCTAGTTTGGTACAGCTGGCGTGACGTTCGGGTCCCACCTTTGACAGCCTCTGGTTACAGCTCTCAGTAAGCTGCAGCTATGTGCTGGGGTGGTTATTTTTTTTTGCTGTTTGCTTTGGACAAGCTGTTACATGACTGTGCTGCAGTGTGTGAGCTCCGGGGGAAACGACGTGGAAATATGACTCTCCTCTCGAGTTTATCATCTGCGCCACTGGTTTTGTATTTTAGGAGGGCTGGGGCTCTTCAGTACGAATAGAATCATTACAAAATCATTATCCCAAAGGGACCCATCAGTCTGATGTTTTTAGAGTCATCTCGGTCCAAGGATGGCAGGGAGGCGTCGATGCACTGGGGATTTTCCTGCTTGCCATTGCGAGACATAAAATAGCCGTGGCTGCGGGATTCAGGCTTGGGTGGCACAGAGGACTCCAGCTGCTGGAGGAAGCCCCATCCACCCAGCCTGGGGAGGGTGCCTGGCTCGCTGCCTGTGCCAGTGTCTGTGTCGCCAGCCTCGGGGAACAAGGACTTCACTTTGCAGCCGTCTGAAGTGGCTGAACACACGGTTGCTGCTGAAGTGTTGAAGTTTTGCTACAGTGACCCTACAAGTACCTTTGCCACCACACATTCGTGTGTTAATTAGTGTCTTCTCTTAGTGAGTGGCTGCTCTGCTGTAGGAAAGGTCTTTTAAAGTTCTTGGAAGACTTAGAAGCTGTGGTTTTGGTGCTAGGCAGGGGTGCTGGAGGGTGGTGAGCAATTTCCTTGGCCAGTACCTTGGCCCCAGTACCCAGCTGGTCGTCTCTGGTGTTGGCAGCATCCCGGAGTCTTAGTGGGACTCAGCGGTTAATTCGCAATACAGCTTAATGGCTTGGCTTTGGCTGAGGGTCTGCATCCCCCCAGAGACACGTGTGTCTTGTGTCAGTCCCACCACTCCCTTTAATGTACTTCCTTGGAGGCAGAAGTAGCTCCAGTCCCCTCCTTGTGACAGATTTCTTTAGCATCAACCGAAGTAAGCACAAAAAAGCCCAAGGGGGATGTGGGATGCGCACGACTGAGCCCCACAGTCCTTCTCCCCACCTTTTCCATGGGTGATGGTCTGCTGGCAGAGCCACACACTGGCCCCGTTGCCTGTCAGAGCTGAGCCCAGGAGATGCAACCTGCCAGCCCTCTGGTTTTCCATAGGGTCCAAAGTGACATCCTGCCGGTGGGGACAGGGTGGGAGCGAGGGCCCTGGATGCAGCATTCCTGTCAGGAAAGAGCTCCCAGGGTCCCAAACCCAGGGTGACACCTGGCCCCGGCCAGCTGGGTCGTTGCAGCTTATCTGCACTGGTGCACAGGTCGGTCCCCTATTAACCACCCAAGGCCTCTCCTCTCTATTAACTCCAGATCGTGTTGCTGTAGCCTAAATTAAAAAAAAAAAAATCATGTAAAAGGTTGCGTGTAGGGCAGAAAGTCCGGCGTTATCATGCAGGGTCTGGAGGCTGCCAAGAGCCGTGTTTGGGAACAGCCTCTCCTCCAGTCTGCCCTGCCTGGCCCCGGGTGGCTGTTTTGTTGCTGGTGGCCTTGGGGGCTGGAGGCATCCCTCAGGGCTGTAACTTGGTGTTGCTTTGATAAGGAGGCTGCAGATCAGGGTTGTGGGGGAAGCCACAGAGAGCTTGAAGTCCCATGTGTTAAAGGGCAGATTAAACCCGTGGTCATTAGATTAATGAGATTAAGCCCGTGAGTCGAAAGGCTGTTTTGCACAGAGCTCAGCACTGCCAGGCGCACCCACCGCCAGCCTGGCTCAGGGAGCATGAGCAGCATCTAAGGAGCCCCTTGCTACCTGGAGTAACTGCAGAGCAGTGCATGCAACCCCTTGCTGCCCGTGGCTGTAGCAGTGGGGGTTTTGGTGCTTGCATGGGTGCTGTGCAGTGCAATAGGGGTGAGCCTCAGCTCCTCATGCAGGGGGGCCAGGATCTTCCAAAGGATCTGCCCAAACCTTTCTCCTCTTTGGTTTGTGGCTGGGGAGTGCTGCTCAGGTGGGGATTGATGGACCAGGTTGGGCCCTGGGGTGACAGCTGGGAGGGGGACAGCGAATGTAAAAACTGGAGATAAAAGCTGCCTTGAAGAAACCCCATGGGAGCAGGGCTGTGCTGTGGGGATGCTGCGCTCCTGTGTCCTGGGTATTGGGGGGGGTCCAGGGACTGGGCAGCTCTGCAGGTCCATCATGCAAAATATGTGCCTGTTCCTACATGCCTGTTCCTCCTCGGTGAGAGGGTGGGTGATGGTGCCACAAGTGTTTTGGAGAAGGGAGAGGCTGGAGGGGCTCCAGGAGCTGTCTGGAAGCAGTCAGCATCTGCTGGTGCTGGTGCATGGTGCTGGTGCATGGGCCCCCATGGCAGTGCATTCCCCTTGTGCTGGTGCATGACCCCTGGGCCAGTGCCTGCCCCCCGTGTTGCTATGTGCACTCCATGCCCATGCATGCACTCCCATGCTGGTGCATCCCCCCTTTGCTGGTGATGTCCCCCCAGCACACACGGGGGGCACAGAGGAGCAGCATCCCCGCCAGCAGGAGTTGTCCATCGTGGAGCAGCGGAGAACCATCTGCCCGTATTGAGGGCGTGGGAAAACTGCAGCCTCCGTGATGCAGAGCTGTGGGCCTCCGCTGTATTTCCAGGCTCCACAACAGCAGCCCAGCGTATTTTTGGTTTGCAGCACCAGGCCTGGCTCCAGCAGCCCTGCTGAGCAGCAGCCAGTCCCTTGGACAGCCGCCCCTCCTTGGGGCAGCTGCAGCTGCAGCCCACGGGGCCACCAGGCTGCTCTGCCGGTGGCCAGCAGCTCTGTCCTGCCGGCAAGCACGTTCCCAGTGAGCCTGTGGCAACGTGCAGACCACATGAATAAATATTAAAAAATGTAGGTGGATGCGATAATATTTACGCCTTAGCAGGTCTCTGTGCTGGTTGCATAAGACATCGTGTATTTTTTCCATCCCTGTGTCCTTTGCTTTCCTCCGCAGGAGAGCTGCCAGCAGCGCTGGCAACGTATGGGCAGCAACAAAAAACTTAGTGAAAAAAGGTATTTTCTGCTCTTGGTGCCTGGCAGCCACCGTGGCTCCGAGCAAAGAGCTGCTCAGCAGGGTGAGCTGAAATGCCGTTACAGAGGGGGACGTGGTCCTGGTCCCTGCCATGACTCAGCCCCATGGGCCGGTGAGCCAGCACCCGCTGCCTGCTCCGTGTCCGTGTCCGAGGCAGGCCAGGCTCCAGGGGGGAGCGTGGCTCGGCTGGCAGCCCCCAGCTGCCCCATGCTCCTGCCAGGCATCCTCTGCAGATCCTTCTGTGAGCCTGCGAGGTTTCCTGTGCACGTCCCAGCCCCACGCCTTCGGGGGGATCCCTGCAGGCTGCGTCAGTTCCCCTGTTAGATCAGATGAACTCTCTCCAGGAACTGTATATTTTGCAAAAAAACCCTCCTGCAGCTCAGGAGTTCAGGTGCACGTGCCTGCCCGCTTTGACATCTTGCTGCAGCCTGGGAAGCCAGAGCCTGCCTCGGAATGCAGGACCCTGTGGCTTTTTTTTAGAGGACTCATACTTTGGGAGGGCTAAAATGTGCTGTCCTCACCAGAAATCTTGCACAAATTGATGGCAATATTGTTTGTTTCTGGTGACAAATGCTATTTCAGCTGCTGTGGGAAGAGAGCAAAAGAGTTGGTGGGGTCCTGTTCCAAGAGGGAAGAGGCTGGACCTCTTCTGGTGGCAGGATCAGGAGTTGCCACGTGTGGTGGCAAAGAATACTTGCATTTTCCAGTTTCTTTGTGTCTCTGAGCAGCTACAGGAAAATTGCAGGCAAACTGTATAATGTAAGAAGCAACTGAATTTATTGCATCTCTCCACGAGGTAGCATCTGCTTTACCCAGCTGCAATGAAATATATAAGGAAATAAATCCCTATTACGTTGGCTGCTGGCAGCAGCTGCCCGCGTGGTGCCAGGCTGCCAGAAGGGTGGGTCCAGACACGGCGTTATCCATGTAGAAGCCACCGCTGGCTTCTCCAGCGCTGTTGGTTCCAGCTGAGTGACACGGGGGAGAGCCGGGCAGGGGCTTGGTAAGGCATATTTACCTTGCAGTTACACCACAGTTATGTTCTCAAGGATTTGATCTTGGAAATAATTTTCTTATCTGAGCGTATGTTAAGTTGAGGCTCTGAAATCTTAAAACCCTTTGGACAGGAAGCCATCTTCTGCTTTCCAGAGTGATTTAACAAACACTTTGAGATCTGGGCTTTGCATGAGCTTGCTGGTAATGCCTGTTTACTGCCATGTTTTGCACGTGAAATCGTGAATTTGCACCTTTTCAGCTCTTTTGTAACTGACAATGCCAGCTTTTCCTGACAATGGTTGTATGTGGAAACTTCATGCCTCTGAGCCAAATGCTGCCAGATCTGCAAGCGTTGCTTGTCCTCATGGCTTTACTGGAAACCACCTCTGAGGCACCTGAAAGAATAGGCATTATTAGCACCCTGCCTTTGTCATTGACATTGCTTCAAAGCGAGCCTGAGCCAGGCAGCAGGCAGCAGGAAGCTGGCCAGGTCTGTGGTCCCATCCCACCACCCGACGTGTGTGGAGCTTGGCAGCATCCCTTGCAGCTGGTTCAGTGTCTTCAGGACATTTAGTATTGGTGCCAGTGCCACCTGTACCCACACCGGTGCTGTCTCCAAAGCCGAAGGAGCCCTGTGTGTGGCACGCAGTGCATGCGGCCGGCATGGCAGGGGTGGTGCGGGTGCCCCTTGCTGCTGTGGGCTGCCAGGGTTCTTCAGGTATTTCAGGCATTTCCATTTCTACAGCACCAAAAAGACCCAGTGGTTGCTCGGCCGTTGGGAGCAGCAGCTAAGGGCAGAGGGACGCTGCTGAAAAGCTTCTGGATGAGCAATATAGGAAGACAGGCAGAATTTGAGGGGGAGCAATATTTTTTAAGTGGAAATATCATGCTTTTTTTTTTTGCTTTTTTGTGACTTGCGTTTTTTTCTTCTCTTGAACAGAAGTTGGCGTCTTGGCAAAGCAGTACCTTGAGCGAGGCCTTCTGGTGCCGGACCATGTCATCACGCGCATGATGATGACGGAGCTGGAGAAACGGCAAGAGCAGCCCTGGCTGCTCGATGGTGAGTGTGCTGCTGCATCCCCTCTGGGTGGGAAAATCCCAGCCCCCTTTCAAACATTGTATTGCTGCTAATGGTTTGGCAGCACCAGGAGAGAGAAAACCCAGAAGGTGCCTTTGCTGGTTGTGGGAGGAGAGGCAGGAACCGACCTGCTGGCAGAGGCACCTGCCTGCGTGTTTCTTCCTCTGCCCTACTCAGCAGCACGTGCGTGTCCAGCTGAGCCCTTGGCGCACAGCCGGGACAGGGAAGGGCAAGGCAAGGAGATAGGTGTTTCATGAAGCCGAGCCAGCAAGCAGAGTGGGGCTGGAGGCATGCCAAGAAACATCTCTTACCACCTCCGTATTTGTGCAAAGGAGCTACTCATCCCGAGCCCAAGAGCCACCTGAGGTACATGTGGGTGGAGAAGATGCCAAGAGCAAACCGGCACGGCAAGTGGTGAGAGGAGCAGCAGAAGGTTCGCCAGGAGCTCCTGCAGCCCTCAGCGGCGAAGCTGTGTGCCAGCAGCTGCGGTGCATCGCTGCCGGTAGCCGGGGAGCTGACAAGTGCCGATGGCAGCTCTAGGCATTGCTTTGGGGCTTGGGCAGGGGATGGGGCAGGGCTGAGCAGGTCACACTGACCTGCGGTGTTGGGCACAGGCAAGTGTGACGTATGGGGATGAGTGGCCGTGGCTGCTGTAGGGGGAGAAACCCTCCCTTGCCCATCTGCTTTGAAGAATCAGTGAACACAGAAATAAGACTGAGCCAGCTGATTTATAACAGACTCAGGCTTTTGCAGAGTTCTGAGGCTCCTGGCAGGGAAAACACAGAATAGTCTACAACCAAAACAAGTCCACGGTATAGTGCCAGGGACTGGAGGGCTGGTGGAGCTGTGTGTCTTCCCCATAGCCCTGGACAGCCCCAGAGGAGAGGTGGCTTGTGCTGGGGCTTGGAGTCCGGCCGAGCTTTTCTCACTGCAGTGGGCACTGGGGATGCAGCAGTGTTGGCACTGGGAGGTCTGGCACCATCACCCCACTGGGCTCGCAGGGTGGACGCCAGAGACCTCAAGTACTGTAGGTTCAGGCTGCCTTGAAGATGCCTGTGAATCCTCACTATTAAAATGTTATTATTCTTGCAATAATGCCACTCAACTCGTCAGGGAACGTGGTGGTTAACAAATATTACAGCAACAAGCACTGCGTAAACAAGTACATATTTTGTTGTATTAAAATTCCAGTGTTTCAACACAATCTTGGGGGGCCGCATCAACATGCTCAGATCTGGGTTCTTGCAGCTCAGGGTGCTGATGTACCGTGGTCTGACCCCCAGCAGCCTGGCCCAGGAACCGGCTCCTGTTTTATCACAGCTTTGCATCCAGAGGTCCCGCCAAGGTTGCCGAAAGGGGGAAACAAATCGGGCTGTGGGCTGGTAATGAGGATTTCAGGAGCCGCCTGCTTTGTGTGTTGGTCTCTGCCTATACCAAGATGTTTGAGGGACGGGCTGCCCCCAAAGCTAAAATCTGAACACGGGCAGTAGCAATGCCGGCAGCCCTGCGCTGTCACGTTCCTGTTAACTTTGGGGGAATTCATCTGCCTGGGGGCACAAGCGGTGGGTGCAGTCAGAGCCCCACTCCAGCAGAACTGTGACAAGGAGCGTAGTTATTTCAAGTGGTCTGATAACAGAAGTAACAGACTGGCTTCACTTGGTAAGACAGACTACATGCATTCTCTCTCATAATGGCTGATTCATTCCCTGTGCTGGCGTCCTGGCAAGCTCTTGGCTAATAATACTCTCCTTGGGAAAAGCCTAGGAGGTCTCAGAGGGGTTTACAGATGTAAAAAAAGGTTAAAAAAAATGAAAACAAAGTGTGTTATCAGCAGAGAAAACTGGAGAGGGGACAGGTCACCCCTGGTTGCGATCTGGCAGCAGGAGCAGATGCTCCCACCTGCTCACTGTTTTTTCCAACAAAAGGTACCACTGGGCACCCTCGGAGGACGGGGATTTCTGAGAGCTGGGTGATGGCTGTACAAACCATTCCATTGCGGTGTCCTCCATGTCCTCCATGTAAACCAGCAGTGTGTCACTTGTCTGTGCACAGCGTTTTGTTTCCTGCCATTGTTTCTCTGTAATTCCAGCATTTTTCCCTGTTTTGTTGTTGCCTGTGCCCTCTTGCTTGCCTCCAGCTATGACTTTGCAGGAAAAGACGAGCCCACGGCGACCCATGTGCTGTATTTCGGGAGCCAGTGCTGTAGGAGCTATTTTTTATTGTAGCCATATGGTGGATGCCTGTCTGTTGGACTGCTTGTGCTGTAGTGAGGAGCTGCGGTGGTTTTGCAGCTCCGGGGCTGCGGGGCGGGTGGTTTTGGTTCCATCCTGCTGCTTTCCTGCCTCTCCTGACAGCCCCTTTCTGTTGTGGTGCCTGCGCAGGTTTCCCTCGGACGCTGGGGCAAGCCAAGGCGCTGGATGGGATCTGTGAGCTGGACCTGGTGATCAGCTTGAACATACCCTTCGAGACACTGAAGGATCGCCTGAGTGCCCGCTGGATCCACCCGGGCAGTGGGAGGGTGTACAACATGGACTTCAACCCCCCCCATGTCCAGGTAAGAGCCTGTAGCATCGCGGGATGCCAGCTGGGAGCAGTTCACAGAAGGGAAAGGTCAGAGAAGCCTTCCTCTGCGTGAGCTGAGATCGTAAAAGTAAAACAGCCTTGGGGAAGAAATGCCAGGTAGTAAGCACCGAGCACTGGAGGACTTTGCCCTTGGGAGCCAGCCTGAAGGAGTCATGCTAAATGTTAATTAGGAAAATGGGATTTATGTTAAATGCCATCTGAGGATGCTGGATTGATGCAGAGTAGGCTGTGTGGCGGGGAGCTGCAGCGTGGGCAATGGGGCTGGTGGCTGCATCCCCTTGATGGTGTTTGCCTTCCTGCAGGGCATCGATGACCTGACGGGCGAGCCGCTGGTCCAGCGCGAGGACGACAAACCCGAGGCCGTGGCTGCCAGGCTCCGAAAATACAAAGATGCCGCAAAGCCAGTGATAGAGTTGTACAAGTGAGTTGGACCATGTGAATAAGTCACGGCATGCCCATAAAAACAGGCACGAGTGCTGTTTCCACCAGCCAGTCCCATGACCCTATCCCCACAGCCCGAGGAGCCCCGGCGTGGCCCCTGACAGATTTTGGAGGACAGATCACTGCGCTCAGTGGCACAAAGCCCAGCCCTTCACTGCAGCCAAGCCTGCTTGGAGGGAGGAGGCTGATGCAAAGAAATTCACAGCTCCTGTTTGTCTTGCTGGGCTCCATAAAGAGCTTTGCTGGTGCTGGTGGTGGGAGGGATTTTTTGGCTGTGGCAGAAGGCACTTGCAAATCCCTTCTGCCCCCCAGCTCTGCTGTGCAGGGTGGGAAGCCTATCTGCAGAGGTGCTGCCCATCAGTGCTACAAAACCCAACCAGTTAAGACTTTCAGCTTCTTTTTGGGCAAGTGTCCCCACGCAAAGCTGTCGCTGAGCGAGCCGAGGCTCTGCAGGCAGGTGAGGACGGTGACGTTGCAGAGAGCAGCTCCCCTCCTGCAGGCACCGGTGAGCTGCTTGTTACCCTGCTTCAAACCAACACGTTCACCCCGGGCGGTGCAGATCCCGGGCGGTGGGTGCTGCCCAGTCAGTCTGCAAAACATCAGTCCGGGCCCCGAGGCATTTAGCAACTGGCCAGAGGGAAGGAGAGGGGTGAGAGCCCAGCGCTGGCTGGGAGGGCTCCGCTGTGAGCACCCATACGTCCCAGGGCTTGTCCCTTCCGAGTCTGGGGCCGTTCTCTGCTGGCTGAGTTGGGAACAGATGGATTGCTGTAGGGTGGCAATCCACCGCAGAGAGGGAGCGAGCACCCGGCAGTTTTTAAAAGCAGAACTGGTCCGTGGCGTGTCAAAAGCACCCTTGCAGGGGAAGGGGGAGAACAGGGGCTCTGAATTTCCCACCAGCTTAAGCACATGAATAGATGCTGCTGTTTACATCTGTAGAGCACTTCAGAGAATGGGTGGTCTTTAGGGGGGCGAGGGTGAGCTGTCGTCCTGGGTAATGTGGTAATTTGCTGTTGGCTGGGTTTGGTTCATCTGTGTGCGGGTGTCGCTGGGCTCCTCCAGCAAATGCTGCGGATGGGAGCAGCCACTGCCCATCCCCTGTATCCCCCTCTGGCCCAAAAAGGCATCAGTGAGCTTCCAACCCCGCCTGGCTGTCCCCTGCCGATGGCCAGCCTGACTGCAGGTACTCACCAAGGGCTGGTGCTGACATCTTCTATCTCTGTTCCAGGAGCAGGGGCATCCTGCACTCCTTCTCGGGGACAGAGACCAACAAGATCTGGCCGTATGTGTACACCCTGCTTTCCAACAAGATCGCACCCCTTCTCTCGGACGAGGAGAACTAAACAGCTTGTACCAAGGACCAAGAGTTAACGCCATCACAGATTGGGTTTCTCTGGGCGGTGCTGGGGCCAGATTAGGTGATCGTGTGGTACCTAAAGTCCCTTCCCTGGTGTACTGGGGCTACACGGTTATAGCCAGTATCAGGCAAAAAGATCTTTGCTTATAAGGTCAAGTCTGCTACAGCAAGGGTTTTTTTTTCTCTTTCCAGACTGTAAAGTATTCCTGCCTATGGTCAAGTTTGCACACAGATCAGTGATACAAACCTCGTTTTGATATGATACGATATGATATGATCACACCAGGTTTATGCAGCTTGCCATGGTGTCCTTGCCACCCCCATACACAAAGCCCAGTCTCCATTTGAGCCTACAGCATGCCATCCCGTTGCTCCACAGTACCGTTTACTGCAGATTGCTCTCTCGGTTGGTTGGGGTTTTTTTCCTATAAATTATTTTCTATGAAATTAATATCTCAGAGAAACAAAGGTCTAAAAAGCAAGACTTAGCCCAGTGGGAACCGGTGAGCAACATGGAAAATGGGTACGCTACGAAGCCCAGAAATGTGAAGATCACATTTCCAGCATTAATACGCTTAAAAGAGGGAAAACATTGGAGGTAAAACATGTGCTTCTTGCATAAAGAGAGATGAAACCCCTGTTATAAAAAGCTGCTGTACATTTTAGTTTTCAGGAGATGCTGTGACACCGAGCAGGGTCTGTGCAGGGGATGCGTTCCCCTCCTTTGTGCTTGCCTTGTTTATAGCTTTTAATACTACAAGATAGTCATGTTATGAGAATTTCTCCCAAAGATATATTTTAATGTGTGCTTCAATTTTGCGGAGAAATCAAGTCATTCCAATTTCTTTGCTGCCTTTATCCCTGAGGTCCCCTGGAGATGGGATGTTCCCTGTGTGGTTCCCATTGCAGCCGTAGCGTCCCTGGCAGAAGCAGCTCCCTCCCCATGAATCCCTGGAGGGATGAGAGCCTTCCCTTCCCCGGGACCTGTGCAGGGACTGCCAAGGGCTGTGCCCAGGTAGTTCCCTGTGATTTGCAGCAGCATTAGAGTGTGTCGCTCCTCTTCCCGTGCGCAGGAGCTTTGCGGCCAGTTGGAGTTGGTTTTCTCAACTGGAAGTACTGTAACCCATTTTGGTGGTAGGATGCAGTACCTAAGCAATGGGGATGTTCTTTTTGTCTCCTTGAGTTGCCTTATTTTATAGACTATATATTTAAGAAAAAAGCAAGATGTGTATTTTTAAAGGTTTGGGGAAAAAAAAAAAAAAGCACCAAATTTTAGCATCAGCTTTGGGGAAGCCTGCACAAGGCTGCTTGTGTTTGCAGAGCATGCTGCGGTCTGCCATGGGTGCTTCAGCAGGAGGGCAGCAAAGCTGTCAGCCCCTGATACCCGTTTGATTAATTAGAGCAGCCTGGGCAAGTTTCTGTTGTTGAAATGTCCCTGGTTTTATTTTTGCTTGGAGAGTGGCCCTGCAGCAGGGGGTGGGGAGCTGGCTGGCTTTTTTAGGGATGCACAGGCTCCGTGTGCAGAACTTCAGCACATCCCTGGGACTCTTTTGTCCCTGCTGAGCCACCCGCATCCTTGCTCGGTCAGAGGAGCCCCTTGTGTTTGCTCGCTCTGTCAGAGGCAGCTTCACCCTGGTGCTCTCCTGATACCGGCGCCTGAAGCCGTGGGGTGTATGCCAAGTGAGATCCCTGCCCGCTCGCTGCCTGCCCCTGGGCGAAAGTGATGGTGCGGTGGCGGCAGGGGAGGCTCTGCATCCCGCTCTGGATGGGGATTGCCCAGATGGGAGCGGAGGGACCGTTGGGTTTCGCTGCTGTCCCTGGGGGCCCTTCCATCCCCCCAGGAGCTCCCGGGCTGGGAGGACGCAAGTCTTCCACCCTGCGATGAAATCCTTTTTAAGAAAGATTTTAGATTTTCCCATGACCCTCAGATGAAGGTCTGGCCCATTTTTAAACACATCTAGAAATAGCCAAAACGTGTGTGCTTTTCTCTTTCTAGAAGTTTTGGGCAGGAGGGGAGGAGATGATGGGGGGTGGGTTTAGGCTATAAAAGCAGCCTGGCCATGGCGGGCAGCTCCGCTGGGGCCGCACGCCAGGTCGGGGGGCTGCTCCCTGCTTTCCCTGGCCGAGCTTGTGTCTCGTCCTTCCCTGCCACTGAGACCTGCGGAGGGGCTTACCCCATGCAGCCCAGCGGTGGGGCTGGCAGATGGCTTTGTCCCAGGAGAGCCGCCCGAGCGCTTCTTTTAAAGGCTCAAGCCCTATAGTGGATGTAGAAATCCCGTGACTCTGCATGCATCGAGCCCTCGGGATAGATTTTTCTATGAGAGTTGTCGTATCGTGCATTTTCACAGACCAAATACCGGCAGGGATGAGGTCCCGGAGCAACGACGTGTCCCTTGCCATTCCTCTGTGCCGTGCTCCCCTTTGATACTTTACTGTGAATTTCCTGCCTTTTCTAAAGCAACAGCAATTTTGTACTGACCCAAAATACTGTGTGGTGGGAAGAGGGTCTCCCCGCGCGCCGGGCACCGCTGGCATGTCAAGATGAGTTTTCTTCCTGGAGTTTCTTCCCAGTGAATTGCTGCAGCTGTGTTACTGTTTGAAAGATGTAAATAAAAGTTTTTTCTCCTGCTTATCCCTGTGCTGGCAGTGTTGGTGTGTGAGTTATACCCGATCTCCTCTGAAAGCTGGGCTCTGTGCCAGGGCTGCAGGATCTGCCTGCAGGTACCAGGGCATTTCTGACCCGGGGTTTCTTTGTAGGAGCCGAGGAGGAGGAGGAAGGGGCAGGGCAGAGGGAGGAGAAGAGGAGTCAGAGCATCTCCACTTGAACACAGGAAAAAATCCCTCAATAAAGTGGGTCCCCAGGTTTTGGGCTTGGGCACAATACTGCTGTTTGGGTCCTGTCTTACAGCCAGCTCCTTTATTTAACATAATCCAGAAGATCAATTAAAAAGCCAGGTCTGACAGTGTGGATGAAGCCAGTTGCCCCTGCCCTCCCATATTTGTTGCATGTAAAGTGGGGTTTATTTTCCTGTTCAACTTCCCACAATAAAAGTAATGGAGAGCATTAGGCAGGGCAAGGCTCTGGCTGTTGCCTGCGCCCCGTGTAATCCATCGCATGCATTGCAGTAGCAGGGATTAAAATCTGTAAACCCAAGTGCCTCTGCCCATCGCTACTGGCTTGCAGATCCAATTGTTTTTCGCTTTTTTTAATTCCTAAATAGCAGTTCAGGGCCTTCAGTCTCCTGTTTGGAAAGAGCAGAGCACAGACTCAGAAATGATTAGAAGAAATTTCAAAAAGGGTGCTACGCAGCAAAACAACTGCCCGGCAGTTGAGAAAGCAGATGCATGCCAAGGGTTGGGCTCGACATCCACAAGCGAAGGAGCCAAACCTGGCTGAAGGGATGCGGGTGATGCCGCAGTTCAGGGTTGTGGCAAGCTGGAGGCAGAGAAGGGATGTGTTGCCTCAGTGCAACTCCATTGGAGGGTGCAAGGGCAGATAAATACAAGGAGGAAAAATTGCTACATGAGCTAGAAAATGAACGCAGTCTGAAAACAAAACGTTTGGAGGTCAAAAAGCAGAGGGATCTGTGAGGAGTGCCAAAATCAAGCTGAGACCAAAGCCTTGGCTTTCCCTGAGTGCCCTCAGGGGAGCTGGGGTGGCACAAGGGTCGGCGCCCCCATCCCCAGAGCCTGGCCTGCAGCATGCGGGGTGCCTCCGGCTGCCCCAAACCTGGGGGCTTCTCCCCGATCGCAGGGGATCTGTACCTAAACCCGGCACAGCTGGGGGTGCAAACTCCCCCGCCCGGCACCCGCAAAGCAGCGTGGCCCTGGGGGCTGCTAAATAGTCCTTGAAACTTCAGAACAACACTGAGAGCATTAAAATTCTCCCCTTTCTCTTACAATTTGTCTATATTGTGCAATATTGATCTCTTCGTGCAAGGTTTATAGTATATTATTCTTTATTTGCTTTCTGCACTCTGTGCTCCTCCTTTACAGCCCAGTTATTTTAACTTGCCCTGTTGTGTACCTGCCCCCAGACCTGTGCCTTGTGCCCCTGGTGGTTTCCCCATCGCTGATTATACAGCTCGGTTCCCCTGGGCATTGAGTGCAGAGATTAAAGCTTCCAGGATGCTCTGACACGGTGGGGACAGGGGATACCCAAGGAAGATAACTGGAATTCCCAATGACTGCTTGGAAGAGATGGCACTGATAGCTCATTACCCCATGGCATCTGTAGTTCTGCCTGTGATAAAGATTTGGGGGCAATTAACAGCATGCTTATAGCATCAGCTAGTGCTTGCCTTCCCAGGTACCCAGGGAAGTGCCCCAGGTGTGCCTTGACCAGCACACTGCCCCGTTCCCAGTTCTGCAAAGCTTTAACATGCTGCATCCCTGCTGAGTCTGTCCCAAAGATTTAACCTTCTCCAAAAAGCAAAAAATTCAGGAGGGAAAAAAAAAAAAAAAAGCCGCTTAGGTTTGGACTTGATGGATCAGACCTGCAGACTCCAGATCCCACTCCATGCCACATTTTAGAAGATGTGATATGTCTGTCTCCATCCTCATCCTTTCCTGAGTCTCTGTAATCCCAAATATAACCCGGCAGGCCCCGAGCGGCGCGCAGCTCGCAGGCAGCGGTGCCCCAGCCCATGGCCGTCGCCCCGTGACCCGGGATTGCCGTCGAATGCCGAGCGGGCAGCCGGTGTGCGGACAGCCGGCGTGCGGGGACGCGGCCGCACTGCCCAACGCGGTGCCGCGGGAGCGGGAGAAGAGGATGCACGCGTCTGAAAATCCAGGTAAGGAAAGCGTCACCGCCAGCGGGTGCGATGGAAGGAGAGCGAGATGGTGCGCGGTCAGACAGGGGATGTTGTTTACGGCAAATTTGTGCTGAGTAATCACCGGGAAGGCACGCTCGGCTCCCGCAGCTCAGCTCGGGGTAAAGCTAAAGATCCTGCTTTAAATGTAAAGCCTTGTTATGTAATAGGTTTGAGGGAAGGTATTGCATGGGAAAACTGCTTCTTTTGGCGGGGTAGCATGCCGGCAAGTTAGGGTGCTGAATTCAGCCGTGCATAGCCAGGCGTACAGCGATTAACGACCCCGAGCTGCCTCCTGCTCTGGATACCTTGATAACTCCGTGCTGAATGTAAGCATCTCTCCTTGCTCCCCAGAAGAGGTGTTTGCTCATCTTAGGACTGTGAAAGCCATTTGAGCATATCACTTTCCACAAAGAAAAATTATTTTCAGGCTTAAAAAAAATAATTGTACCTTATAACTGAACTATACTTCCTACAGGAAGGGTATTTGGCTGTCTATAAATGCTGTGATGAAATCCTGACACCCAGCCTTTTGCAGGGCATCCACTGTGAAGCTGACCTTCAACACCCCCCATTTTATTATGCTGAGACAAACACAGAGCTGCATCCCCTTTAAAAACCCTACTTCAGGCCAGAATAGAGAATATATATATATAGGTAAATGTGTACATCATTGCCTTTGCTTCAGTCTTGCTGACACAGCCCCATTGGGTGCTCCAGGAGGGGCCGGGGTGGCTGGCAGGGCTGCCCGCTGCCCACCCACTGCTGCCTCAGGTAGGTGCTTATCCCCCTCGGCATTGCCTCGGGAGCACTGTGACTTTAAATCAGGACATATTTAACGTCTTGCTGATGTATTTGTGGCTGTTGTTACTATAGTCTTATTTTGGATACTGCCAAGGAGAGGAGGAGGAGGAGGAGGAGAGGGAGGAGGAGGGCGAAGAGTCTTTTAGACAGGACCCCAGGTCTGCAAACTAAAGACTTTATTCACCTTCTGCATTTGGACTCGGGCCTCCATCTTCTGATAGCTCTTCTTTACCGGTGGATTTCTCTTAGTCATAGCCTTCCCTGAGGAAGGGAAAAAAAAAGATTTTTTTTTTAAAAAATCAGCGTACCAAGTAATTCAGATGGCACAGGCAGCATGAAGGCAACACGAGATGCACTATATTTAGCCAGCCATGACACAGCCAGCTTGTTTATGGTCCCAGAAATGCACCCAGCTGATAGATGCAGGATTTCGGAACGGCTGCAGCCTTTAAGGAGGAACTGCATTTTGTCCTTGAGCGCCGGGTTCCTCCTGCGTGCCGCCAGCAGTGTAAGCGCCAATGTTTAATTGCTGACCCGACTAATCCGCTGCACGGACGGCTTTGCCCTGCTGCAGATTAATTGCGGGGCCTCCCGCTGCAGCCGCGGCAGTGCTTTCTGCGAGTCCTCAAAGCTGGATTTTTCAGCAGGATTTGCTAAAATCCATCCTGCTTTGCTGCAAAAATATGGTGGCAGCCTGGGGGCCACGTGGAAAAGGGAATTGCTGGACCATAGCAGTGGAGAGTTCGGTACCCAGATGTGACGCCCAGGTTTTGGGATCAAAATCGGGCTATCAGGGCACGTGGGCTTGGTGCCGATGCTGCGGGGCTGTGTTTTACTGCACCCACAGCTCCGCTCAGGTGGCTGAAATCGGCCTTGCAAAGGCAATTAGCATCACCAGCGCGCAAAGGATGCAGCAAAGGCTATAACCTGAACATCGCTAATGAACGGCTGGACCCAAAAGGGTGGCTGCTCCTCTCCTGGGATGCTCTGGAGATGGGGAGATGCCTGAAACTGCTGCGGAGCTGCTCAGGGGGGTCTGACCTCTGCTGGGTGCGTGTGGCGTCCCACAGCCCTCAGATTTCAGGGAACACGGTCTGGAAATCCCAGCTGTGACCGTACCCATCCGAGATGCTATGATTTGCATCCGCTGCAAAAATGAGAACATGGATGCTTTTTCAGGGGCAGATAAAGCAGCCGTGGGAAGCTCTTGATATCAAAATGCTATAAACATGACTTTTATTACTTATAAATATTACTAAATATTGCTTCTTACTAAATTATAAATAATTTATGAAGCCTTACAGTAGTTTGTATTACAGTAGTGTGTGAGGCCCTGTTTTGATGGGTGCTCTAAACAACACACAGGCTTCTTTCTCCTGAGGGAGTTCTTGTCTTCAGTAACGGGGGATCGGGAGGTTGGGAAGGGTACCAGTCACATCCCTGAATCACAGCTGGGAGGCGGAGAGGTGGGAAATCAGGTGTGCAGAACAAACCATGCAGGGAGACTGAGGCAAGGGGCAGGATTTCCTTCAAATCCTCTGAAACGGGGTTTTTGCCATGCAGAAAATGTGAAGTTTATTCCTTTTCCAGGCCACGTTTTGAAGCAAAACCTAAATGACCCAAACACTTGAATTCCTTTTCCAAGTAATAGTTTTCACGGAAAACTTTACAGAACAAGCAATTTGCTTTCTCGCTAGCACAGGTTTCTCCGGGGCACGCTGCCTGTACCAGGATCCCTGCCCTGGCACGGGGTCCCTCGCTGAGGCACGGCGGGGCGGGACACAGGCTCTGCACACATTTACTCCTGGCGTTTGTTTTCCACCCCACCAGATTTTGGAAGGTATTTAAACTGAAGCACATCCACGCAAAACTCCCAGCCTGGGAGCCACATGGCATAATTATTTTAAAGCCACGTGGTATAGACTAGCGCCTGTAATATTATTTTCTGAGTTCACATATGTGGTGTTTAACTCTTTCCTGCCCTAAATGGTTTTGAAAGCCTGAGCTGGATATAGGTGGAGCCATGAATTTCCCCCAGCTCCATCACCTGCCCCTCACTCAGGGCTGTTGGCAGCCTCGGGGAGAGCATCCCACAGCGCAGAGCAGCTCCCACCAAACCCTTACAGCAGCGCAGGAAGCATTGCTGGCAGAGGAAGATTGCTTTGAATCATTTCTGCTGAGTCAAGCACGCTTCATCTGAAGGTTCATGAAGTTTTTCTATTGCCTGGCATCTCAAAGGCATCCCAGCAATGCTTTCCCAGACTAGGGACAAAGCTCTGGGATCCATGAGAGGCTGATTCAGTTAGTGTCATAGGAATTAGCAAAGTGGGGTTCGTTACCTTTCATGCTGTAAATGGCTCACCGGCAGAAGGATGAGGGCGTTCGTACCCAGCCTGGCTCCCTGCCTGGCTTAAAGGGGCTGTAATGTCACTAAGGACCAGACTTCTGGCTCCTGTCCCGCTGAATTTATAGCCTGCATCCAAAGGCACAGGGATCTGCTGCAAGGTATTCCCACGCCAATGCAATTGGGTGTCTCTCCCCTGGGCTCATGCCCAGGCTATTCTTCCAAAACTGCGGAGCACCGTGTAGATTGAAAACAGCATTGTGGGAGAGAGCATAGGGAGCCATGCAGGGTCTGCTAGAGTATTACTTTGGAAATGATGAGTGATTATAAATCCGAACCCAAACTGCATCAGTTAGGCATGATGCGGGACCTGTAAGTCAGTAGATAGCGTGAGCTGAGACCGACATAATTTTTTAATCTTTTATATCACAGCCAAGACAACAAAGCTTTAATACTATAACTTTTCCTATTAGTATAGATAAAAAATACTGTACCAAAATCTGTTAGAGGGTAGAACCACTTCAGTGGGGATGTGTTGGGTGTCTGGCAAACCTTCCTGTGCTATCACACTCACCCGTATCTTCCCACCCTTTGCCAGCCAAACCTCACTTGCCCATCCATCCAAGAGACACCATCACTCTGAAGCCTGGAGTGAGGATACCTGTCCCCTGGCCTGTTCCCCCAAAGGAAACCCTCACCCCATATACATCCAAAAAAGAAGTGGCGGTGGGAGTGGGTGAGGTGGGCAACAGCCACCAGCGTGGGCCAGCAGTGCCAGCTGTAATTCCCTTCTGCTTTCACGGAAAGACTCACGGCGTCGAGGGGTCCTTGGCCGGGGCTACCTGAGAGCAATGACCCGACTATTTTCATTATATGATTTGCTGCTGGAGCTTGACCCTGGGCACAGCAGCGGTAGCTGAAGCTACCCCATGATGACTCACTTGGGTAATTTTTCTCCTTGTTTTGACCAAGAGCCATTTCCTAAAGCAAACAATAACCTGCTGCAAAGAAATTCAAAATCACACTTTGGACTTTTTCTATGCACTTAAAAAAGCGAAAGTCTGGCCATTCTATTGTTTCAAATGCAAGCACTAGTGCAAGCTGCATCGCAAGCGCGCAAGCCAAGTAATTTAGCTTTGTAACTCGTTGCAATCAGCCAGGTTTAATAGAAAGCTGAGATTTTTCCAAGGTACCAGCTGTGGGTCCACCTCTGTCTTGGTTAATGAATGCAGGACTCCTCTTGTTGCTAGTGGAAATTTTTGTGTGTTTCTGAACTCATGTCTTTCATTCTAACAGGGATTACACGTATACATATTTTGCAGGCTCGCAGACCTGCTTTAGGAGGGCTATGCCCAGATTTTTCTTGGTATTTAGCCACTTACCTCACAGTGAATGGGAAATGGTGAATAAATGGTAGTTAGGCAGCAAAATAACTGATTTTAACCTAAATACCTGATTTTGGCCTGAGGAATTGTATGAACGGCTGTACAGCCTCCCATTTTCCAACTGTTCGCAGGCTGGGGACTTCCTAAGCAAACAGCGATACGCTCCTGTTTAACGGCCCTGTATAGATCTGTTTTCCCCATACATTCCTCCAGCCTCTTGGTGAAGCATGTACATATTTAGTATCTACAACAGCCTTTGGCAGGCAGCTCCACAGCTCAGCGTTGCTGAGGAGCCAGTCAAATCCTTGAATACTCCGAAACAAAGTCTTGGGCTGAAATGAGTAAGTTGTGTATCATCCCCTGACAGCGCTTTAACAAGGCTAAAAGGCAAGAAATAAAAAACCATGCAGACACAGCAGTACACTTCAGGGTGTGTGCTGTCACAGAGAGGAAAGGATGGGAAAAAAGATAATAAGAGTCAAACATTAGCCACATCCTAAGTCACTGGAAAAAGCGATAATGGTGAGCAGCCGCGCAGGCGCCCCGGTTGATTTGGCAGGTAAGCAAGGTGAGCACAACCTTGCCGAGGTGTGTGATAGCACGCGGTGGAACTGTCCCGCTCAAAGCCCCCGGGCGCCCTCAGGATAACTGTGCTCAAGGTTTGGTACTATGACCAGAAGGAACGCTCCTGTGGGAGCAGTTGTGATGCTTTCTCTGCCACCAGCGGACCTGCCAACAAGGGTTTCCTTCTACAGGTGATTGCATAAGGACCGTGAATACCCCTGAAATGAAATTTTGGTGGTTGCTTGACAAATGCCTGTGAATATCTTCTTCAGCGTCCATCTGCTGAAGAAGACATTCACTGCAGCTTCAGCTGCTGATGCTCCAGCTGGCAGTGAGGAACATTGCAGTTGGGTTACACCACAGCAAAGGCTCAAGGCTTCCTCTGATGAGGGAAAGCAAAGGTTTAATTGAGTCTAACACTTAGAAACAACTCAAACTTTCTCAGGACCATGTTTGCTTTTTATTAGAGTTTTATTAGAACAGGACAGTGGAAGATCCTGAATATCAGGGAGGGGTTAAAAAAGGATGAGATTATTTTACCCCCATCTCTCCACCTGGATCCCCAAATTGCAGCCCTATTTGCCCATGGCACACCACATCCCACACCGGCAGGCTCCTTATTTCTCCAGCAAACCCAGGCATGGACACGCTATTCCCACATACAGAGAAAGGAACAACCTGGCCATCCTTGACTCCAGTCCAGATACCACTTCTTTATCCTCAGCACAAGTCTGGATGCTGCTTTGAAATCATATTTCTGGCTCTGTACCAAGAGCCTGTACCCATTTTGCCCTCACGTGCCCGTTCCCGGGGTGATGCAGGGGAATCTACGCTCCTGGCTGGCCCGTGGTGCTGCCCAGGTACGAATGGAGCCTCCAGATGAGAGGGCGAGGAGCATGATCCTTGCTGTGCTGGTCACATACACCCCAGCGTCACCTGGGCTTGACCCACGTCTCATCTGAACATGGAAATGAGAAGAATTTATTCTACAGGAGCAGGAACTGCTGCGGGCTGGCTCCTGGGGTGCTGGTTTGCCAGCTGGTGCCACTGCCATGGCAGTGAAAGGAACAAACCCTGACGGACCCTCCCAGGGACCCCAGTGCACTGGGAGCCTGCGAGGCTGTGCCTGTGGATGGAACCAAGAGTGATGGAAGGCTCCTGCGGGGAAGGGAGGGTCTGGCTAACACTCTCACAGGGTAGGACTCAACCCAAGTTCACGGCAGTCCCAGATGGAGGATCTGGCCATTTTCAGAGAAAAAGATGGTTTAGAAGACACTGATTTTTCTCAGTTGGCCTCAGAGATGATTTGGAAGGTAGATCTTTTGGCCATATATGTAGAAGTTTATTCATTGCTGCTTGTAAAGATTGTGACTGCTTTGACAATTGCTGTTTTCATGAGAAGACAGGAGGAGGTATTTTGGTTCTGGTCCTCTTAGGACAAGAAGCAAAGCAAAAAGGGGGATACCACATAGACTGCTGATGGCCTTAGTTAGCTGCTGTGATTTTGGAACTGGTTTCTTAAAAAAAAAAAAAAAAAAAAGCGCAAAACCCCCCCTAAGACCCTCTTCCGAGGTGGAATTGTTTTGGCTCTCACCATGGCTTTGCTTTTGCTCCTCACCACACTAAGCTTTGTCAGGAGGGAAATGCACTGCTCTAGCATGACAAGAGCCAGGTGAGTTGAATGGAGAGCAGCAGGTGCAATCAAGAGGTATCACTGTCTTGAAGCTAATTCAAATGGTGCTGTATAGCTTAAGTTTTTAAGATCTTTGGTTTACGTTTGAACACACCAGGCCAAAAATAAAATAGAAAAATTCAGATTTTCTTTATCCATGGCAGTAATGACCTACAATGCCATGCCATTATTTCTTACAGTTCCCCTGTGCTGCTCACTGGTGGTAGCTGTGGTGGTCCTAGCCCAGACAAGGAGCTTGCTGGCTGTAATCAATCCAATCAATTGCTTAACCAGGGTTAAACTAAGTGACTCATCCCAAATGCTGGCAGCTGTGGAGGCTTCGGGGTGGAGATGCTCCTGTCGGTGCTCCCTGCTCCCTGGAAAGGTAGGCAGTGGGACAGACACTTCTAAGGGTATAGGGAATGGGTATTTGCTGGAGTAAAATTGCTGTGGAGGATGTCCAGGAGGAAAGACCCAAGAGAAAAATGTGGCGATGTTCTTGCTTTCCTGGAGAAGAGTGCTGTAGGCACAAGGGACAAAGCTGGCCCCTGTGGTCTGAGGGTGAGAGCGCAATGCTGAGATAGGCACAGTTGTCAGTGCTGTTGGTTCTACACCCCGTTAGTTCCTAGGGCAGGAAAGATGCCTGTACTACACCAAGTTTTTCATGACTAGCTAGATTAAGTGGGAAAATTGCAAGCAATACCTCACTACCTAATGTGTACAGCAACAGCTGTGCTGTACATCTGCATACTAAACAAACACAAAAAGGTGGTGGCTGTTATTTTTTTTCAGAACATCAAAAATTTATCAAACTGCTTCAATTTATACAGGTGTTTAAGCCTCCTTCTGCTGGTGACGTGGCTCATGGCACAGCTCAAACACTTGATAATGTGGCAACGTGTGATGGGGGGTGGTTACTGGGGTGCTAAAGGGTTCTCCAGAAGGTGGCTGTGGCTGAATGCCACGTGTGTTCCTTGCAAGGTTTTGAGGAAGGTAAGCCAAGTTATAGAGCTGGGCTGGGTTTGTTTGAAAAGCCATTTTGCAGAGTACTTGTTACAAGAATGTTGAAGGCAGCCCACATTCAGGAGTCTGTGAATTAAGGTTATTTCATTATGATCTGGGTGCTTTGGAAGAGGGAAAAGGCACAAACGTTAATTCTCTAGAATATGTTTTGATGGGCCCGTGTCCCACTGCAAGGAGCAAGGCACACATAAGCGTGAGGAGACAGGCAAAAGAAACTATTGTAGCTTGGGCTACAGAGAGAAGGGGCTGCCCTGTGCAGCAGGGAAATGGAAATATGAAATAAGTTTGAGGAATATGAAAGCTGCTTGAGCAAGTCTTACTTTTCTTAACAGGACATGCATTCTCTTTCAGGCAGTGACAGCAGTCCATATCATACGGCACAGCTGGTGTATATACTTCCCTATATGTGTACAACTGGGTTTGGTCTTCTTGCAGAAATGCTTTGTGCAGGGAGAGTTCATTGCTTACAGTGATAAACTTTGGAAAAAAAAATATATTGAGTTGTAAAGGTATTGGTCCAGATATTAAATTAATTTTCAAGCTATTTTTGTAATTCTCACAACACTCCGCAGTTTGAATGTGTTCATGAAGAATTAAGAGTATAACATTTCACCTTAGGTGTTCGTTGAATTGGAGGAGAGGTGGAAAAAATTAAATTGCACCTCAGTATAGTTGGTGGTTGATTACAGCTGTGAAAAGAGACTTTACCCAGGAGAGGCTGCAACCCAGACAGAGAAAAACAGTCAGAGGCTGGCAAATCAATTGACTTTTCCAAGGTCAGTAATGGGGAGAGAGTTTGTATCTCCTGAGTCTTGAGCAACACACAGTCCTCCTTAGCATGTCATTAACATCTCCCACAGCCTTAATGGCACCTGCCAGCCTCACCATTCAAACAGAATACTTCTATATTCTGTAGTATCATTAGCCACCGCTCAATAAATCTGCAAGGATGTTAGTGAGATTTTCGAAGTAGCTGGTTCCCTAGTTCTTCCTTCTTTACTCTCATTTATGAAAATCATGTGCCTTTTAACACCTTTTTTTTATTATTATTTTTTTGATATAGCATTCTTTACACTTTACCTCCAAAAGACAGAACCATGTGGCCCTTCGTTAGCCCAACTTAAAGGGAGAACTGGGGGAGAAGGGAATATCACTTTATACATTCTCTTCAGCTAAAATTCCCATAGGGCTGGAAAATGCATGGATAAGTGTAGCTTCAACCAAATCCCACACATCATGCTTCCCTAATCCCATCTCTTTGTGTTTGTAGCAATGGTAATTACAAGCAGGGATGGGACTTTGAAGTCTGTTTCCTCCTCCCTCCTCTGCCCCAAGATCCCCTGGAGAGGCTGCTTGCTCCCTACGTGGTGCCTGTGCTGATGCTTTGCCAAACCCGCTTTCCTCAGGCTGGAGCTTCAGGCTATGGTGGTGATTCCCCTTTGGGACTCCTTAGAGGAAAGGCAAGCTATGATCCCCCAAACTCTGGGACAGATGTAGAAAGAAACATATTAATAATGGATTCAACAAGGAGAAGCAGGGTTTTTTTCTTTCTAAGCAGGACTGTACTCTGCCTCTGCAGATGTGACAGTGGCATCAACGTTGGTAGGCAATGCTGAGCCAAGGATGTGCTGTTGAGGCTGCAGTGGGCAGTGACAGCGAGACTGCAGCTGGGGGAGCATGAATTCTGGACCTGCTATGGTACTGGGAGAAGGGCGAGCTCTAATTTCCGCTGGAGTGAACTTCCCCTCTTGCTCCTACCCTTTTTCCATGAGAACATTTTCAGCAGAACATTCCTTTTGCTGCCTAACTCAGACAGATCCTTGCTGGTTTGGGGATTAAGGACTTCTGGATTTAGGGTATGAAGTTTTGTCTAAGCTGAGTTCTTTGAATTGGTGCATAAAGGCAGCAGAGGAGGCTAAGAGACCCCAGGTGACAGTTTAAGATGGGGGATAGGTTGTGTAGGGTGTTGTGTTGTGCCAGGTTCCCCAGCTTGTTCCCTCTAACAGGCTGCAGTTGCCTCCAGTGCAAGCACGCTTGAGTACTCATGGAAGTGTTCCATAGACTTAATGCGCCCCCTTCACCCAAGAGCCTGGTCTTTCCTGTTCAGGTTGTTACCCAAGCAAGGAAAATGAATGAAAATCCACCTTGACTCCCCCAGTTTCCCCATTTTTATCCTAGAGCGCAGGAATCGTTGTATCCTAGGTTGACTAAGAGAGATTAACAGATGTGATCTCTTGAAAAAAATATCTGCGCTTTTATATTTTCTTTCTTAAGTTGTTGCATCTGGGTGCCAAGAGCAGGGGGGCGACCACCCAGTCCCCCAGGCGAGCATTGCAGTCCGTGTATCGCTCCATACAGACCTGTGTATTAAGAGCCCAGTAATGAGGGCTAGAAAACACACAATTCTAACCTTGGAGTTTGAGCCATTACTGCTGCTGACTGCGAATGATTTACGCCAGGTTAGTTCATTTTAGTTTGCTGCTTGTCAATCTGCTTGGATTTTTCTGGGAAAATTCTGGGTCACAGATGTACCTGGTCTGCACTGTAATATAAAATTCCAGGAGTTATATAAACAACAGCACATGACAAGGTATGGCTGCACCAGATGCCCACTGGCCTGGAGTGTTAAGCAGGAAAGTTTAAGCCAAGTGTCAGTAATATTTCAAGTTATGGTTATATCTACCAAAGTGGTTATTGATGTTACTGCTTCAGAAGCAAACCCACACCATTTTTCTAAGCAGAGTATTCTCTGTCCTTTCTGTAAGAGATGGAAGGCATACTTGTGTCTGGATGCTACGGCTTCTTCTTGCCTTTGATATTCCTTAAATTAAAAAGAAATCCATTTAGAAGAACTTAATAGTGGTCATTTCCTTTGGCGCACCCTTCAGTTCCTCTGTACCATGTAAAGAAGAAATGACAATGTACTAGCCGTGGCTGCAAAATGTGTCAAGTGAGCTATGGCTCATCAGTTGTTCAAGGACGCAGTTCATGTTGGTCTAAAGTCTGTTCACACGTGAACAGCTAAAATAGATTGGTGAGACCTAACGACAAAAATGGCTTAGCAGTCGGTGTGGCACTTCATCAGTTGGGTGCCACCAATGTGAAGCCAGCAGCAGCAAGGGCTTGGGATGCCGATGCGTCCTGCATTGCCCGCCGTGTGGCTCGGGACTCCCTCGGGTCCTCACACCGATGCGCTTCGGGTTTCTGGGGGCTGAGCGCGGGGCTGCGGTGCCATCCCTCCTCCTCCAGCTGCCGGCCCGCAGCTCGGTGCCCTTGGCCCGTCCCAAGGAACGCGCCTTCCACCGGTAGCGTGACAGAGGTACCTTAAAAACGACGGGCAACTGGGGGAACCTCTTTGGGCAGCCGCACAGCCGAACCCCCGCTGAAGGGCCAACCCGGGGGAGGGGCAGGCTTGCCAGAAGGGAATTGTGTCGATCCAACGCTTTTTGCTAATTGCTGGCGGCAGCTGATGGGGGCGGGGGAGGGGACCCCAACCCCAGCCGCACTGGTGGGTGCAGCACCCTTCCAGCACGCTGCCGCCCAATTCACTGAGACGCTTTCCAGCGCGGACCGGAGCGCGGGGCTGCGGCTCCCCGATTGCTTCCGGGCCCTGGGGGCGGCACCGGGGGCGGCACCGGGGGCGGGGCGGGGAGGCAGGGGGGGCACGGCCCGCCCAGCCCCTCCCCTGGGGCGGCCGGAGCACTTCGCTTCCCTCCTGCCCGCGGCGTCAGAGCAGGTTCTCCGCCCGCCTCGCCCATGAGCCTGCTGGGGAGCTACCGGAAAAAGCCGGGCGGTGACGGCTATGAATCCCTGCAGCTGGTGGACAGCGGCGCTGACGGCGGGGGCCGGCCCGGGGGGCAGCGCGGGGGCGGCCGGCCGGAGCCCGGCGCGGCACCAGCAGCAGCAGCAGCAGCAGCAGCCGCAGCCCCGCGGCGAGGGCGGCAGCACCATGGACAGCTCAGGTAGGGGCGGGCCCGCCGCCGCGGGGACCCGCTGCGAGCGGGGGGTGGGGGGTGGGGGCCGCGGGGGGGGGGGTGGTTGTTGGGGGGGGGGGTGGGGAAGCTGGGCAGCCGGCACAATAGCGGCCCTTTGTCCAGGCGCGGGCGGGGGGATGGAGCAGAGCCAACGGGGGGGGGGGGGGGGCGGGGGGCACCGCCGCACAGACGGGCCCTCCCGGCTGGCTCCTGCTTTCACACCCCAAGAGGAAAAGGTTGCTCTGAAGCTAAAATGGATGGAGTGCTTTGGGATCTTTCCCCAACTGACTTATTTCCCCACAGTCATCCTTACTTTTTTTTCCCCCCTCCTCCTCTAAAAAAGCACTCATCAAACTGAGTTGGATTAATTCTGATAGATGATGCGCTGCATGCACCATTTTTTTTTAATCAGGGAGTAGGGGACCAGATGGTCTTTATGACTGGTAATGGGATAGAGAGCTCTTCACCTCTAAATCACAGGTTCAAATTTGCCTAGATAACCCGTAATCGAGAGTACCCATCTGATGGCTTTTATGTGTCTCGAAACGAGCTGGCTCTTGCTCTGGCTGGTCAGATGTTCCCATTGCAGTGACCATCTCCAGCCTTTGCAGACAACTTCTAGAGCTCAGCCCTGCGCAGGGGAACACCCTGTTCCATTGTGAGGGGCCACGTTTGATGTCCACCCACTGTAGCAGGGTAATCTTGCAGCCATACCTGTGCTGCTCCATGAGAGAACAGGGTGGGCCCATGGCACTCAGCAAGCACTCACAATACATCACCTTTGTTTTAATGTGGTAACCTTTTCTCAAGGGGAAAAAACCCTTCATGGTTTACATTTGGGCTTGGGTGGGGAGAAAACCCCCTAACGACCTATGTCTGGGCTTGGGTGGGAAGAGGCTTACCTTGATTTATACCCCCCCCCCCCCCCCCCCCCCCAATTTCTCTGATGTAACAAGAATCATGTTTTCCACTTTCCCTTGCCATTTGAATTGGCTTGCAAGAGTTCTTTTGGGGATATGCTTTGTTTATTAACTTCTCTTACTCCTGGACTTCAGGAATGTATTTGAATTTGCTGCTATGATATCTCTGCTACAGCTGCTTGTAAGCACAGTGTGTGTCAGTAGATTCTTACTCGCAGTAGGCTGCTGTGTTACAGTTATTTGGATCCTTACGTTGGCATCTGCTGAGATGGTTAGATACTGCGGTCAGTTTAATATCTATCTTTAAAGCAATTATCTGAATGGGGTTCCTAGAACTTTAAGAACCAAAGGCATTAGTGTTGTGGAAGGTGGCATTCGCATCCAGCTCAGTGTGCGACCGTGCTGCAGCTCGTGTCAAGTCATGGCTCGTGTACAGCTTCAGCTCCATGTATTATTTGAGTGTTGCTGTTGCAATCATTCCGTTTGGTTTCTTCAAGCCACTCCACTCTCTGCCAAGCAAAAAAACCCCCAAACATGCTCATGGATAGCTAGCCAATATCTTTTACAGGTTTTGTGCAATATTTTGCTACTAACTAATAAGGCATCCCACATCATTAATGGTGTTAATGCCCTCTGCCAGTTTCTAGGATGTTCTCCATTTAAACACATGGGCTTGATCAAGGGCTGTCTCTGGAAGCTAATGGTCGGGAGGTTGGTGTTAACCAGAGTTTGCTTCCTCGAGTTCACTTTGGTGCTCGTACTGCCTAAATTTTACAGGTACTATAAACAATGCACCTGAGACTTCAGCAGCAACAAACCTCAAGCCTTAATATGACCCTTGAGTTACGTTTATAGGAAATTTTTTTTCCATGTCTGTTTAATAAGGGCTTTTTGGTGGGTGTTTCTAAATCTTCATATGAAATTTGTTTTTAAAAACAACCTGTATTGAGTGTGATGCTCTGTTCTAAACCCGAAGTCCACGCTTGTATCTGCCTTATTCATGTGAACATTTTATACAGATAAATGCTTAATTTTTATCACTTCATTGCAAAGACATTTTTCTTTGCCAAGTATGAAACTATAAAAGCTTGAAGAAATATATCCGCCCCTCAGGTGTGCTTGTGATTTGGTAATTGAAGCTGTTCATGAATTGTGGGACATGATTTATCTTTAATGCAATGTGAAGATGAATAATTATTTTGGGGGGGGGAATTAGGGGAGCAGTGTGAGAGAAAGACAGGAGAATAAGGTGGCTGGGGTTTCGGCTTAACGGGAGCAGGGAGAAGACCACCACCCACCTGTGGTTTGTTTTTTTTTTATAAATGGAGAATATATTCATATTATAAATTACTTGAGACTCCTCCTTCTCCTAATGATGTTGAAGGCTGAATTCCCAAGATGGGCAGTGGTAGAGCTTATTTCAATTGGGAAAAGAGACCCAAATTCCTTGGGAAGGACACAGGTGCGATGAATTATTGACACGTGACGGTGTGAGGGAGGCGTGCAGCTGGGTCTTGGTGGGGTGGGGAAGCTTTTCTTCTGCATCAGGAGGTAGCAGACCCTGAAGGTGAAATCCTTGAGGTGCCCTGGCCAAACCAGAGCTCTTTATGTACTGCCCACGTGCCCGACCTCCCTTATGTTTCAGTTTTTCTCTTTCTTCTCTATCCCCGCCCCCCCCCCCCCCCCCCCCCCCCCCCGGTTTTAAATAATGGCTTCATGTGTGGCGGAGCAGCTTCTGCCTGAGTTAGCAAAATGGCTGTTTGCAGTTAGCGAGGGAAACGGTCCCAAGGTGCGACTCGGTGCCACCAGGCAATGTGGGGCGCCTGGGTCCACCTGTCTGGCCGGGTTATCACTGTGCTGGCGCCGAACATCTCGGGGTGCAGTTCAGTAGCGTCTTCGATTAAGTTAAATAGTTGGAGAGCCCAGCCTTCCTCTTCCCTCCCCGAGCGTAAGATTTCACCTGCAGCAGGGCAGTGTGCTCTGGCATAGAGAAATGGCCTTTGCTCCCTGGAAGATGTGTGTGCAGATTAATATTAAAGCAATTATAGAAGTTAGACAAGAGGATTTGCGCTGAAGGCGAAGCGCTGGCAATTCAGGGGCAAAATACCACTGGTTTGGATAGCGTGGCTGTATTTGCTGTTGCTGCAATGATGCTAACTCACATGAGCTGAGAAAGTGAGTCCCTGTTGGGTTTTTCTATTAATTTTTTTTAAAACTAATTCAAAGTATTAGATCTTAAAGTATCATCTCTTAATGTGGGCTTCCAATCTCATAAACAGCTTCTTGCAATGAAAATAATCAGCAGTTAGAGCTTTGCTGTAGCTTCTGAGCACTTACGATTATTGGCTTAATATTTTTGGGGACTAGTATTTCTTAGAAAGGGGGAGGAAAAAAAAAAAAGAGCCAGGAACCGAGAGCACTGTATGTGTGGGAGGGGGTTGCTGTTGGTAGGCAGGGTCTGATGACGGGAAGGGAGCTGATGCAGAGGGTCTGCCGAGGGGCTCTTTGACCCCACCTTGCCTCTGTGCCGGCATGAGGGGGCTGCGAGCACTGGGGTGGATGCTCTGGCCAGGCTGTGTCCAGAGCCTGAGCCTGGGAAAATCAGAGTTTCAAAGTCTCTGGGACTGGTTCTTGGTTCAGATAGTTACCAATTCTTCTGCCACCATCACCCATGTCACGCAGAGGAGCGCTAACGTGAGCTGTTTAACTGAAGTAGTGACAGTTTTGGTTGCTCCAAGTGCAGCTTGGGGTTCCTCTGTGCTCGCGGGCAGCACAAATGGAAACTCCTGCCCACAGGAATGCTGAGTGCCTCCCTCTTGGGCTTCAGTTTAGCTCAAAGCAGCCACAAGCAGAAACTATTTCACATAGGGTGGTCATATCTGGTGATGCTTGTGTGATGACCTTCTCTTTGGTTGCATTAAACTCTGCCAGATTTCAACCAGTCAGAATGAAACCTTGGTCGGTGTGTGATTTAAATCTCAGATTTAAATCTCACAGTGTGGCCTGTTCATACGGGGTTATGCTTAAGTTCTGTGACACCTTGAGTGGTGTTACTTTGTGCAACTTTAGCACGTGCCCTTAACTGCTGAATGTTCAGCTCCTCCTGTGATGTCTTAAGCAGCTTCCGTGGAATATGCTAGATGCAATAGAGTAACATGATCGCAGTGCCCAACTCTAATGGGACCTATACATAATGGCTACCTGCATGTTCCTCCAGCAAGTGTGTTGGGCTGGGGTTGGAAGCTTGAAGACGGAGGGAAGGGGAGATAAGGGGAGACCTGAGCTGAAGCTGGCAGGACACGAAACATGGCAAGTTCAAAAAAACCCAAATTCCAAGAAAAAAAGCATCTATTCACAAAGGAGTACAAAAGTACTCCTCCTGTCTCTCTATTTTTAAGTTGCTGAAAGTGCTCACAAGATGAGAAGCAGGCAGCAAAAAAGCAATTTATTTAGGGTTTTGCTGTGGCATTCAAGAATGATTTCTTAGCAGCTGGCTGAGCACTGAAAGAAAGAGAGGTTCTAGGGAATAAGGTATAGAAGTAACAACAAGGATATGTGTTACAAAAGGAAAAAACTCTACGCTCTTCTGTGGTGTTCATAAACTACCTAATCTACAAAATAGCTCTTAAACACTCAGGGGAGCGAGTTGCTTGTGCTGCGTGCTTCCTCAGGCGGAGTAACCGCGAAAGAAAAGCATTTAAAATAAATTGCGAGTGAAACTGTGATTTCTTGAAATGTTTTATGCTTGCAAACATAATCTCTTGTATGCTGGCAATTCCTTTTCACTGAGTCAGAAGAGAGACGTCTCCATGTCACTGGCACAGGGTCAAAGACCGTCACTGACAATGTTGTCTTGTGTTCTCTCCTAGCTGCTCTTTCAAACGGGGAGGTTCGGTTTAATAACTCTTTTGTTCGGTTGGTGTTTTTTCGACACTTGAATGATTTGGTGTTGGCAGTAGTGTTCTTTTTTTGTTGTTGTTGTTGTTTTGACAGGGAGGAGAAGCAGAGAGAATGTCAATCAACTTCAAAGACCGATTTCATGGTTTGTGCTGGTAGTTCACTATTCCGGCCTCACATGCATTTTGCTCACTGTAGTAAGAACTTCATAAAGGAAAATAGATAACAAATTTGGCACAGTGCTGGGGGGTACCTCCCCAATGTCCCTACTTGCAAAAACCTCTCTTCATGGAAACCCTCCATATTCCTTAGTTGACAGTGCAAGCAGCATTCTTTAGTTACTACTTCTCAAGTAAAAGCAGATATATCTTAATTCTTCACATTTCCATGAAGTTTACATTTAGGCAGTCTTAAATGAACCTTCAAATAAAAAGCCTTGGGCTCATACAATATTAGTTCTAGCACTTTATCATAGAAAAGCACAAAAAGAAGTTCTTGAGCTTCTCTACCCTGCAGTGTGGTATGGGCTGCCAGCATCCCCGAGTGCTTCCCAGGGGAGGTCAGGGACCCAGTCCCAGCCCACACATGAAAGGGACCGTGACTTCCTGTGGGAGGAGGAATACAGCTTTTCCTGTAGTCGGAGCAGCACTGGAGGAGGGAGGCAGTGCTGCCTGCCTGGACGTGCGTTGCCCAACAGCAGCAGGGATGCACAGAAATCTCCCTGTGCCAGCGGTTCCTTAAGATGTGAACCCAAATCTATTCCTTTTCAAAGCATCTCCTTTAGGAGCTTCCCAGTTCCTCCCAATACCCATACTATATGAGCCCCTTGTAAGCGTATAATGGCTTTATTTCCCCAGCCTGACTTCATCTGAAAAGGATGCTTGTTGCTTTGGGGAATACCAAGGGCAGAACAACATGGGGTCACACCTCTTTTAGAGGTGAAGCCACCAAGAAGCTCTTGGGCAGGCAGTAACGCAGCTTGGAGGCAGTGTCCGCTCTAGGCAAAAGGCCTGGCTAGGCGCAGGCCTGGCTAATTGTTGGCAAGTCGCAGTAAAAATTGCCCAAGAAACAAAGAAAAAGCACTAAACAGCAACAACAAAAGTCCCAATTACTTGCTCACTTGAATAAATTATTGAAGCTGTCTTAACGCTGGGGATATCTGTGCAGCAGGATGAGTCTGTGCTGAACCCTCCGTGGACTGTACTGGTCCTGATGGTGGAAGGGGCAGATACGGACTGGGGAGCCGTGGTCTGGGGAGCTGCCGGCGCTGCCTGCCCTTCCCTCCGGAGAGCTGGAAACTTTCTGTGCTTACCTCCGGCAGCCCAGCTTCACCTAGTATTGCTTATCCAGTTGCAGTTTGTATTACTGCCTCTGTCTGTGTTTTATGCTAATTGCCTGCTTAGGAAAGAAATATTCTGGCTTTAGCCCCGTGTCGGAGCTGGCAGTGTTCTGGGGGAGACTCGCCTCCGGTGAATCCAGCTTTCCCTCCCTACTTGGGAATGGCTGGGTTTTGTCTTGAGCAGGCTCATCTTTAATACACTTATTGCAAACCAGCCAAACTGCGTGGGTTTTGGGGTGGGGGCTAATACTGCTTCGTTTGTCTGATTTGCGACGGTAAGGTGAGCCCTTATCTTCCATTAGGCTCCTTGGCTCTAGCGCATCTCCTGCCTCCCTGTGCCCTTAGAGAGTTCAAACATCTTTACAGCCTGATCTTAAACTTCCCTTTGGCCACGCTGAAGTCATTCCCATGGGCTTTAACCTCTGTTCTTGGGGATTACACTTGCTAAAGCAGCCTTTCATGCCTCCACTATGTGTTTTAAAGCATCAGGATGAGTGAAACCTGGGTTTGGGGGTCTCAGTAATGGCGTTATGAAATGGCAGGAGCCTGCTCTGCTGCTGTTGTCCTGCAGTTCTACTCTGCATGTGTTTTGTTGTTAAAATTTTTGCAGAATAACACTCCAAGACACCTGTGTTCAGCCTTGTAGGGAATCAAACTCTACCAGGAATCTGGGACAGCAATGGAGGAGGGGACAGATGAGATGTAGCAAAAAAAATAATACCAGTCCTCAGGGTCTGTGTCAGTCTGAGGAACTTGCGAAGTAATTTGGGCAGGTAGAAGTATGCTCCCTTCCCACAAATGCCCCTTCGTTGCTGTTTTAGCTGCCTCTGCTGCTGATTTCTTCCCTTTGCAAATGACCACTTGATGCCTGTTAAAAAGTTGATGTAATTGTGACACCTGGGCTATGTCTGATGTAAGAGAGGATGTAAGTGCATATAACAGCATAGGTATTTTAGAGCCTTTGCTTAAATGTGAAGCTCAGCTGTCCAGAAGAGAGCTGTGTGCTGGAAGGAACAGTTGGGCAGGCTTGGGCTTCAGGGCACTGAGATTGTGCTCTTAAAACGTGGCTGACAAAGGAAGCACTTGGATCTAAACGCTATTGATTATCACTGGATGCAAAGGAGCTGCTTGCCCAGAGGTTTTTATTTAGAAATACGTGCCATCCCTCCCCCTCAAAACAGGAGTTTAAACTCTTCCAGTAATGTCTGCAAATTGATTTGCAAGCCCCTGAAAGCTGAAGTGCTGAGCGTGGAAGATACACTCAGTGTGGGCAACAGCAGGAGCTGGGGATGCTAGGGGTCCCCAGGGGTGTGGGGACTCTGCTCTGCCTGCTTCAGCTTGCCTGGCTGGCTGCTTCTTGCAGACATATATCCCTCCATACGCGATGCACCTATATGAGGATGCTTTAATAATGTTGTGGCAGGGGTGCCTGCAGCAGGGCTGCTCCTCCTGCCCTTTGCATGCTGTGTGGGCTCTTGTGCAATGCCAAGGTGAAGCCGGTGAATACGATGATGGGGCCACGGCAGCCTGGCCTTAGATCCCTTAATGCTGGTGTGAAGTCACGTCCCCCATTACACAGGCTTTGCTGGGGAAGCTGCGTGTGGGAGGAACGTGAGCTGCGGCTGCTCCTGCGCTGGCTGGCAGGGCTGCTGGGGGGAGACAGAAGCACAAATAGTGTCATTTTTTGTTGAGTGTTCCTTAAGAACAATCCAGGCTTTGCTGCTGAAGCCACAACAACGGTGGCTCAACTTCGTTCAGTTTGGGGACCTTTAAAAGGGCCATTTCTGCCGAGGCACACGGCAGCCTCCACTGGATCCCTGGCTCCACTTTCATGCCATGTCCTGGTAATAGTCTGGGAGGAGAGACAAGCAAACAACCGTTCCCCCCCCAAAAATACTTTGTGGGGAGGGAGAAGGCTGTGGTGGAGCAGCTGATAACTTCCAGAAGTATGTGATTTGGGACATGTATGCAGCAACTAACAAGTTGGGTTTTTTCCTCTTCATAGTGTCAGGCTCTCATGGTACCGTAGAAAGAGGATCAGAGGAGCATTTTGTACTCCCAAACTAACCTCTTCTTTTGGGAGGGTGGGAGATGAAGGCTTTAATGCTTTTCTAGAGAAGAACCATGGTGAGGAACAGGGAAGGTTTTGCTCTTTCCTTGCTTCGTCTCTAAAGAAAGCACAGGCAGTAACTCTCTGACAAAAAAATTAAAAAATTGTCATTGAAGATAGTGTTACATATAGTCTGGGCAGACTGAGGTAAACCTGCTTCCTTTCCTATGGTTTCATGTCTGCTTTTTGTCTGCCCTTTACAAGCAAAAAGGGTCTGTTTACTCTTGCTAAGTAACCTATGAAACGCAGTACTTCGCTGCTGATCTTCAATTTCTAGACGTCTTGCTTTCACCTCCCTGCTCTCAAGCTAAGTATTGCTTCATCAGCATAAATATTCAGACTGACATGGTCTTAAATGCCTTTTAAATGTCAGCTCATTTCCCCCTTAATTCTCTGGAGAGCTGGATTTCATGCCCTGTGGTTTGTAGGGTTTGTGGGTTGCCTGGGGGGGCTGGTGCTCAGGGATCCCCCAGGCAGACAAGGACCACAATGTGCAGCCCTTGCAGGGAAAGCTTCCAAATCGGCTATTTCTCGCTTGTTCCAACCCGTGAGCATCTCCCTCAGCTGGTAGTAGAGTAGAACCCTCTGTTGCTGGCCCCTCCGTGGTCCTCTGTGAAACCTCTGGCTGTGGGTGATGGCGGCTGGTGCCAAAGCATCCCCCATCACACAGGGTCACCCCCCTTTCATTCACCCCTTTCTGGCCCCAAATCCCAGTCTTTAAAGCTGGGCTGGTTTAAGTGTCTTTGGTTTTGAACCTAAGCACAAACACTGCTCAGGGGACTGCAGCAAGAGGAGCTGAAGCGAGGGGTCCTTTGTGAGGGTACGGGAGGAGGGAGGTCTTTCCCTTCTGGATACAGTGCCGTTTCTTTCCCTGTCCATGTGGAGCAGCAGTTTCCTAGTTTGGCTAATACATACACTTTGGGTTTGCCCTGCTAAGGGAAGACAGGTGACAACAGGTCTCTTCTGACAGTATCAATGGGTATCAGTCTCTCTGCAGGCTCCCAGCACCCCGTGGCTGTCCTGCCAGAGCACTTTGTGTCACCCTGCCACAACACCTCTGCCTTTGGTGAGCAAGTCATGGGGGGACAGCAGGCAGAGGGGCTGTGCTCAGCTGTTTCCGTACTGGGGCGCATCCTTCTGAACTCCCCTGGCGACCGCAGCGTTCCCTGAATCTGCACCCTGCTGCGGTGGGATGTGGCTATGGGGGCGCAGTGTTTGCTGCGGTATCTTGGCAGCCTCTCTGCCCTGGGAGAAGTTCTCTTCCTGCGCTGCACATCCTTCTCCTGATGCTCTGTAAAATTAGCTAAAGAGCGAGGAGAGAGCTGAAGTGCTTTAATTAAAATTTCTACGCTCCCTAGCTGCCATCCCGTCCAGCACAAGGCTGGTACCGTCAGCAGAGGCTCCTTCAGTTGTAATCTGTCCAGAGACATCCACCCTCTGGCTGATGATGAGAAAGGACTGTGGTAGGAACACTGCTCTGTGACATATTCTAGTTTTGTAAGGAAATGCAGCAGGTTGTCGCAGCACTTGATGACTACTGGAAGTTTATTCTGTGTTCAGAATAATCTCTTCTCAGAGCAGACGTTAGCTCAGAACAAGTACCTTCAGCCAGAACAAATGCAAACTTCCGCTTGTCAATCGAACGGATGAAGTTGGCTCTTTTCCATGCTGCTCCGTCGGCTTGAAGCACTTCAGTGAGACCATCATTGCCATCACCTAACAGAGCTGTGCAAGAGGAGCCATCCCATGCGTCTCGGGCAAGTCTGCAGGGCACATGCAGCAGTAAAACCACTACATTAAAAGTTTCTTTACTGGGAAATGAAAAGGCTGCCGTTAGCAAGCAGTCCCTCTGAAACTTGTGCTACAAATACAGGTCAGAAGCGTGTCTCTGAAGTGCACTAAGCCTTTCGGGGAATATCCAATAACTGGGTTAATAAAAAGTTCCATGTAAGGAACAAGATGCATCTTATATACGTAGAGGCTCATTCTGCATAATGAGACTTCTAGACAGCAACTCCAGCCCATGGTCAATGTTAACGGAACTGCTATGTGACAACATGCCAAAAACTGGGATCCGAGCCACATGGCATGCTCCTGTGCTGCTAACTTGCAGCAAACTGTTTTTACGCAAACAAGCCTGCAAGCTCCTTTTTCTGCCCTACCAGAAGATGCTCATGGGGCTTATGTTCCTACAAGCGTTAATTTTGGCTTTGGCTACAGCATAGACAAATGTGTGCATGGGATGCAGTTCCTGGGGAAGGGATGGTGTTGTGCCTCAGGTGCTTCATTTTAATACAGAATGTGCCTTTTGCCTTTGTGCTAAGGGAAAGGAATGTTCCTCTGTTCTGGGTTTACCACCCAACTCTGGTAGGAAGATCTTTCTGAGCAGGGATATGCTGTTACACTGCTGACTCAATATCCTGACCAAGCTAGTGGTGATGACCTTATCTGCATGGTGAAACCTGAACCTCCTTCCTGCTAGGCTCCAAGAGGGAGCAATGCCTGGTGCACCCCTTCAGACTCGGAAAGTGTCCTTGGTCTTCCTCCTACTGCAGAATAGGTCATAGTCCTCCACAGGCTGGCCAGTGTGCTTGAGTGACAACTCAACTGCTGTTTTCTCAGGCCTTTTATGCTCGAGAAGAGCAAACGTACAAAGCCAGCTGTCTCTGAGCATGGTTCAGGGACGTGCAATGGCAGCAGTAGGTGATGCCTGGCCAGGTGGCTCATTTCCATAGAAGACGTGTGGGACGTGGGGCTCAGCCCTCCCTGTCCCATGCCCCGTGTCCCGTCCCAGCGACTGTTGCACGTGGCCCGGGGAACCACAGCTGTCCTTTGGAAAGGTCTGCAGGAGCTCTGAAGGTCTCTGTTTGCAAGAGGGACTTAGCACAGAAATGTTTTATTCAGCAAAAGATGCAGGGGCAAGCTACCTTTTTTTTTTTTTTTAAATCTAATTTTTTTTTGGTTGTTCTTGTGCATTTCTGTATATATTGGCAGGTTCGTGTGTTAATGCATTGACTCTTTCTGCTCCATTATACATCTTTATGCTTTGTAGAAGACACTGCCTGGCAGAGGAGCCTTTGGATGTATTTATTTTGTTCTTCTCTGAGCAGTCTGTGAAGACCGTATCATTCCTAGTAACTGAGAAAGACTGCCTTTGTCAGCACCCAAGGATGCTGCTCTCATCCAGTGCCTAAAAGATACCCAAACAAATTACTGCACCTGGTATAGTACTAAGTGCTGCTACGTTGTAAGCTTCCTCAATAGCTGCACAATAGCTGAGTAATACTTGCGTCGTGTTAAATACTAGTTTTGTTCTCTTGGTTGAGTAGCACCAGCTCACGTTTCTTCATTAGCCATCTTTTCTGTTTCTCTGTTTTAGTGAACATAGTAAACTTGGAATTAAATGCTGCTGCTTCTTTTAGAATGATAGTGAAATTCTCATTCTCCCTCTTCCTCCTCCTCCCTGCCCCCCAACCACCCCCCGGGGTTGATTTCTAAAGATTCTAGGTTTTCCATACTCTTGAAGCCTTTCTGTTGCTCTCCTACAGCATTTCTAACCATAAAAATGTGTCCAATACCATTGGTCATTGGTCCTCTAACCTTTTTGCCCCTGCTTTCCCTGTTCCAAGTTACCACCTTTCTGTCTTTTCTTTAAAAAGTTGACCTGAAGAACTAAAAGTACCTTTTGAACAGTATCTCCTCCTTCCATCCCTGGCTGTTCTAGCGCAGAGTAATATGAAAACAAAGTTTTTAAAGAGAGATCAAACACTGATTCCATACTCGGAAGCCAAAGAGCTACTTCGATTATTTTTTTTTCTTTCTATTTTTTTCCTCCTTAATCATACTTAAGTAGATAGTAGCAAGTGGCTTGGCAAAAGAAATACTTCAGTGCCTTAAGAAGGCATCTTCTGTTCCGAAGCTGGCAGAGTTCAGAGGAGAAGAGATGGTCTAGCACATGGATCATGTGCGTGTGAATCATGACCACATCAGAGTGCATTAAGCATCCTCTGTGCACAGGGGAATAAATAGCATCATTTCACCAATAGAGCTTCCAGTTTAAAGATACTTATTTATCTATAATGATGATTATCGATAGCTCGCTCTGGGTTTGAAAGAGTGAACGCCATTTAAATGGGTTTGGTAATCTACAGAGTAAATCAGTAGAAGCTTTTTTAGATGTAGCTTCTTCCATGTTTCTTAATAGTCTGAATGTCTCCAGAATATTTCTTCTGGAAATGATGATTACATGAGCAATATTTCACTAGCTTATATCTAACACCACTCACAGATGTTGTATAGAACCAGAGAAGTGATAGCTGTAAGGTCTCTTTGTAAATATGAAACAAGCACTGGTAATGTCACCGGCCTGCCTTAACCATGATAAATCTTCCCCATTTCTGGGAGCTGGAGTAATTAATAATGATCAGCATGTTCGTTTTACAAAGCAGCTGTCCCATGGCTCTACGGCAGTCTCTTGGACTTTCCGGGTGCCCTGGGAAAGGCAACCCTTAGCGGACGCT
This sequence comes from Falco biarmicus, assembly GCF_023638135.1. Classification (NCBI taxonomy): domain Eukaryota; kingdom Metazoa; phylum Chordata; class Aves; order Falconiformes; family Falconidae; genus Falco; species Falco biarmicus. Next base: position 4,882,952 of record NC_079298.1, on the reverse strand, counting down.
ATCTCGATTATGAGACTACCTGCGTGCGTGGCATGTATTCACATAGGTTGCTCGTTGCTTAATTTGCTGTGCTAGAGGATCTAGCTCTTCTGACTAATCCAGCATAATAAAGTAACAAATATATATTTAAAATAATGTAGTTGAAGTTCACTAAGATCAAAATAGTTGCAGTGTAGTGAACAGAAAGCTATTTTTAAGTAGTCAAGAGCTTAACTTGTAGCTAATAAGCAGTTAAACTACCATGTTGCTAGGTGTGTGTCTGACAACTTGCAATAAAACAAAACCACATCTACTCAAGTTTACAACCAAACTATTACACTGCTTCTCTAAGAATGATGCTATTAACACAGCCCTGCTATAATAAGGAAGGCTGCAACAAATTGGTTCTTGGTTAAGACAGTGGAATAGTTGTTGTATTATAATTGCAAAATGCAAACACCTGAAGCCTAAGACCATCTTGCAGTGCACCAACATTAACACTTTAAATGGCTTTTGCTCTGTGTTAGTCTCCTATTGACTTCGCAGCTTCGTGCCATGTCAGGCTCTGGAAGAAAAAGCTTATCAAGGAGGTCAGCCCCACTCTGCTTTAGCCTTAGCAATTTGCTGAGCCTTGTACTAAGGCTGCAAACACACAAATAACCAAGAAGGTTCTCGTTCTCAGCTGCAAAGCTTAATTCCTGAACTTCCTTCTTTTCTTACCAAAACCCAGGCTTCTATCTTCCACTCAAGCAAATCTAACTGGACTCTTAAGTGATTTAAAATGACTCTGATGACTTCCTCTGTATCCATAGAAATGGATAGTCACAAGATAACCTTCAGTCGTCTAGCTGCAGTCAAGCTGGCAGCTGTGGCGGTTATGCTGAAGAGCTGTCGTATATACTAGTGCCTTTTTCTTACCCTGTGGAAGTGGTTGTTAATTTGGTCTCGGTTATGATCAGCAAATCAGCTGCGTGCTGAAGAGCTGGTCTTGCTTTGGGTTGGGTTGAGAGGTGAGGGAGCTTGTGTGGTTGTTGTCCATACTATGCTAATACTAAACAGCCAACCTACGTACAACACCAAGAGTCAATAGATGGTTCCTAAGCCCAGCTGGCAAGGATGTGCCATCTCTCATCTCTGGAAAATCATGACTTTAATAAGTAAAACTACTTTTGCCCTACACTTACTTGACGTGCAGCAGCGCACGTGAGTATGTTGGGTCTGAACCGAGCAGTGGGTTTGTTGGTGCTGTGGATATGTTCCAAATACGTGACATTGGCTTTGGTTTTGTTGTACTTGAAGGTGCCTCATCACCAGACATGGAGTCCAGCTATGGGGGAGGCTTGCTTGATATGGTGAAAGGAGGTGCAGGGAGACTCTTCAGCAATTTGAAGGATAACCTGAAGGATACCCTGAAAGATACATCTTCAAAGGTCATGCAGTCTGTTGCCAGGTACAGTACAGCTGAAGCTGCCTAACGCAGGTGAAATTGCTAGCTGCAAAGTGCCAGTCTGAGCTGCCATCCTAACTGGCACGGCACAATCTCCAGCTAACTTAATAAAGGAAGGAGGTGAAAATCATGAGTGACTTCTTTGATTCTGTTTCATAATTGCTATTTGGCCCCAAAGAAGCAGGAAAACCAAAGTAAGAAATCTAAGCTTCATAGTGAGTAAGCATCAACATCCTGAAGTCTGAAAAAGCCCCCCTGTGAAAGGGGAGCACTTGGTCTCAGATTCCTTCATTGACCCCCGTGGGGTGCTTCTGCTCAACCACTGCTTGAGTATTTTGTTGCTGAAAATTGGCTCATGTTATATGCCCTCCCTTTGCAGTGCAAGGAGGCTCTACTTGCTGATGTAACTGCTCCCTTCGCTAAAGCCACCTTTTGAATTGAAGGAAGAGCTGAGGTGACTTTGCTTTGGTTACCTCTGCTGGCATCGTCCCCTGTGCTTGATGCTCTACCTGCCTCTGAGGGATATGGGGCTACAATAAATTAAAGAAACTTAATGCATGCAAGACCTCAGAGGCTTTGAGGGATCTGCAAAGTGGCAAACTACTAGAGATTTCTCCTGCAAAGTGGCACTGAAAATTAATGACAAAAGGGAAAAGGGACCTTTTTTTGCAAGCTTCTGCAGCCAGTTAATTGCATATGTGGAAAGGAAGACTGGGTCACTGTCTGCAGGAAGCTATTTGCACCCTCTTCTTAAGGCATAATGACACAGTACAAAGAATCATTTTTAAGATCATTCTTTCCTTCTGTTATAAGCAGATCTTTGTGGGAAAACGCTCTTCTGGTTCCTTTAATGTGCTGTCTTCTGGAAACGTGCATAATGTCTGTCTCCTACTTTGCCTTTTAGTTACACCAAGGGGGAGCTAGATATTTCATACATTACCTCAAGAATCATAGGTAAGTGCTGCTTCTTGGATAAATAAAACCTGTAGTATCCCAGGGTTCAGAAGCCCACAAACACGTTACGGTGCACACTCAGCCTTGGCTCCTTTTATGTTTCTAGTGATGTCTTTTCCGGCTGAAGGCGTTGAGCTGGGATTCAGGAACCACATCGAAGATGTACGGACGTTTCTGGATTCCAGGCATCCAGACCACTACACAGTCTTCAACTTGTCACCCAAATATTATCGCAGTGCCAAGTTTCACAACCGGGTAGGTGTCTTCCAAGAGGTTAATGAGAACAGGTGCTGAAACGCCTCAGGAAAAGGGGCACCAGGTCCTGTTTGTGTCTATCTTGAGCGTGGCAGAATGTAAGAAGCTGAAAAAGGAATTATAGTTGTTTCTAAGCTGCTGTGGTTGGTTCTGGGTTTTAGCTGATGTCTGGGACGGCAGGGATTAAAGAGCTGGAAAGTTCAGGGCTTAATGCTTGTGTTAGAAGCCTGTGAGAGTAAGTGGCATTGCACTAAGTTGAGCCTGTGCTGCTCTTGGCTCCTACGTAGCTGTTAGAAACTGCTGCAGAGAAATAAGGGACAAAGTGAAAGCGCTTTGAAAGAAGTTACCAATAAAAGCAGGTAGATTATTTTCATGTTGAACAATCCTTCAGTTGTGCTTTAATCAAGCAGGAGCCCTTAGCAGGCAAAGCACAGGACTGGAAACTGGATCTAAGGGGTGTTTTGGCTCTTCCACTAGCGTGTGACTTTAAAAACCCACCTCCACTCTCTGCCCCAGTTTCCTTCTCTAAAACCAGAACAGCATACGGGAGCATTGCAAGCCTCTGGTTCATTAATGGCTTTTAGAGGAAATCTCTATGAAATACTGCTGTTGAAATGCAAGATTAGATCTAATCTTTCAGAAAACTTCCTGTTCTTTCCCTTTCCCACAAGGGAGTTAACGATTTTTTAAATTCCTTATTTTTCGTTGCTTTCAACACAAAAGGCAACAGCAGTTGCCAGGCTTAACCCTCGGTCAGGGTAAGCGAATATCATGCAGCATAAGCCACATTTCAGTTTAATTTGCAGTATAGCTGGATCTATCAGCAGCAATTTCTCTGATCACCAGAAATCACTCGCACTGGAAGCAAATTTCTCAGTGGTAGTTGGTAACCACCCGTGACTTCAAATATGAGTAAATGAACAGGAAAGACTAATTAAATGATATCAAGGGCTCTGAATCTTCATCCTCACCGGGTTCTGGTGCATCACTGTTGGTGGGAGGAGAAAGACAGCTCTATTTTTGAAAGCCCAGCGTTAAACATCTGTTGGTATATTGCTTGACCTGGCCATAACTTCTCCATCCCCGGTGCTTTATCTCCTAACCTACCCAACAGCTTAACAGATGACTTTGTGTGTCACTCCCGAAGCATGACCAGGTGCTTTGTAAGCTATTGTCTTGACACACAGAGGAAGAAAATGATGCATCTTTTAATAAAGCATTGTACTTTCAGGTTATGGTCTAAGAAATGCTGACTCCAGGTATTTTTCAGGAAAATGAAATGTGCACAGCACAATACATGAGATCAGGTGAAGCATGGAACAATTATAAATATGAGGTTGCACTTCATATATATCAGAAAAAATACTAATGGGCTATCAAGGAGGTGAAAGCATGTTAAGAGTAATTTGTGCTTTGGATGAGGATGCCAGCTGAGTTGAAGTTTTGAGATACACACTTGTTCTTCAAAGTGAAAGCCTTTTTAATTCCTATTGTCTTTAAAACTTTTCATTCTTAAGATCAAAGTAGGTCACTTTGCTGCGTAGTGGCACAGAAGGAAGGTAAGTTAATGTCCTGATGGACCATTTTGCTGCCTGGATGTGGCTGCATGGGTCATGAAGCCCCAAGTGCCCCATTTATCGAGGAGAAGAGGGGATCACGGACACTAAAAGCTGCTGGTCCCATCTGGCTGTGTTCTGTTCTCCTCCTGCCTTGCCGCCCTGGCAGGACAGCAGAGCTCACGCCTGCTCAAGGAAATGTGAGCAGTTTGAAAACATATAACTCAAGTATAATGTTAAACCAAACCAAACTTCAAAGTCTGTGATGGGTCACATTCCTGGCTGTTGCTGCCCTACCGCTCAAGTAAAACAAGCACTGGCTGCTTATTTCCAAAGGTCTAGAAGAATTCCTGTTAGTTTTACACTTTTTTTTTTAGAATCCTGTAAGGTTGTCTTTCATGGGTGGTGGTGAGGTTACATTTGAAATAAATGCCATGCTACATAGCGCCTATTTAATTTTCTAATTGCGAACTGACAGGCAGATGTGTAATTACAGGCAAAGTAAATATATACAATTATGGACTGTTGGAAAACATATATTATTAACTTGATAACTGATAATGGCTTTTCCAGATGCTTGACAGTGTGTTGTCCTGAGGTCTGTTGAGAAGATCACCAGTGAAAGGGTCACTGGTCATATTAATTCTAACAGCCACTTGGAATCTGAATTGTGTTTTAGCGATCTAATTGCAAGTGGATCTTGTGCCTCCCTCCAGAAACCTGCTGCAAAAGTATTTGGGGTTGGGAGGAGAAGACTTTTCCTTGGTATAATAAAATAATTGGTGTGATAAAATAATTTATAAAAGAATATGTCATTTATAGCATTAGTACTCCACCTGTTTAAAGAATTGAAGAAATGTTTGTGATACCTCTGTAATTCAGATTGTACAACGGTCCCATGGCTGCAGCAGGATGTACCCTGCCAGGTCCATCGACCAGAAGCTAACGCTGGCCATTCCTGCACTGGAGGTCACAACAAAGCGAACTCTTGGGGGTTTTGTGCCCCCTCAGCCCTTCCTGAAAATGCACAGAAAGGGTAGAGGCAAGGGAAAAATAAGTGTGTACAACAGAAGGAATGAAACAAAGTAAACCTCTCAAGGCAGGAGAAGATGGGTGATGAGTATAATGCTGTAGGGAGGGTAAACAGGGAAGGGTCATTCCCTGCCTTCCAGAGCCTGAGCATGGTTTGACTTGTTGGGTGGCTTCTACAACGCAAACCTGTGTTTGCTCACCAAGTGCGGGGCTGAATTTCAGGATATTGTGGAGACTAAAAACTTTTGTGAGTTTAAAAAGCTATTAGACAAATATCTAATCGGGTATTAGACCAAATGTTCAGCGGAGGCCTGCCAGGCTCAGAAATGCCACCAGCAGGATGGATGTGCTGGGTTAGGCAGTGCTCCTGCCTGCTCTGCCCCTGTGTCCTCCAGCTGTCATTGGAGATGTTGTTTGAGACAACACTCGGCTTGGTAATTCTCTGGTTGGAGTCTGGATTCCTGCTTCTGCTATAAGATGTTGTGCAGGCGTATGTAAGAGAGAACCTTAAATACAAGTTTTATTGAACCTGGAGCACTTCCTTCCTCTGAGAAATGAAATGGTCCAGTATGGAAATGATATCGCTATGTAAGAACATCTGGGCACACCATCTCATTCCTGCCCCCAGTTCTTATTAAGCAGGATCCAAATGTTAGTTGAGAGAGAGAACCAGTTCTTTGAGGACAAGCTTCACAACGTTTCTCCTTTAAATTTCTTCTAGCCAAAAATGCCTTTTAAAAAAGTATTTCAATTAAACCCAGATGAAACTGAGATGTCTGTAGAAGGCCATTTGATGTGCTGTTTGAGACTGCAAGGACTGTTCTTAGATAAGTGTTGTGATTAAGAACTAGTACATTGATGTCTAGTTACTATTCATACTTTAGGATTTGTGGGTTTTTAGCTCTAAGTAGTCATTCATTTTTCTGGCTCGTGTACTAAAAAAATAAATTTGTATCTGAGTAAGTATAGTTAACAGAATTTTCCCTTTCATCAGCCTAATATCTGTCAAATAGGGCTTGAAAATTCTGTGACTCAAAATGACTGAAAATAACAGATGCTCAGTATCCTTTGAAAATCAGAGCTGTAGTTTTTAGGGTCAAGTTGTACGAAGGCTTTAGGCATAGCAGAAATCAATGTGTTGCTGTGAGACTGGAGTGCTAGGAAAGGCCACTCAAGATAATCTGACTTGGAATGTAATTTTTTTTAAATGTATAGTCAGTGGCAGTACATGGCTAGTATGTTATTTAATTGAGAATTCTTTTTTGTCTCCTTGTAATTCATGAAAGCCACGGAGCAGAATTATGCATGGGAAAAGATAAGAGCACAAAACTCTGGGCTGTAAAAGAGAACTACATTTCTTGGCAGAAAGCATTTGTAAAAACATGCTTGCAATAATGCTGTTTCGAAGCTGGCTTTTGTTCATCGTGTGACTCTTGTAGGTATCCGAATGTAGCTGGCCAGTACGACAAGCGCCCAGTCTGCACAACCTCTACGCTGTCTGTAAGAACATGCACAACTGGCTACAGCAGAACCCCAAAAATGTGTGTGTCATCCACTGCATGGTAAGTACACCAGAAGGTAACCAGATTTTTAGACCTATGCATCATAAGTCATATAGCCTGTTGCATGTCTGGAGTCTGTGTACAAGGATGGTGACAATTTCTAATAGAAAACGTAATAAAATGCACCCCCATAGAAAGGGGCATGCTCTTCCATGTGCAGCTACATAGCTAAGCTAGAATACCTAACACTGAAAGGGAAGCAGGAATGCAAAGCAAGAGGGGTCACAGTTGTTCTAGCAGTGAACTACTAGAGGTGATGAGTCACAAAAGGTTTGAAATACACCCAAGAACTGTACCCTAAGAGTTGTCATCTTGCTGTGGCCTTACATTTTATTGTAAGTTGTCGCAGGACAAAATGTAGCCTTGAGACTGAAGGTTGCTGATGCAAGTTGGGGAGAAAACATAGAGTTGGGAATTCTGTCAAACTGCGAAACTGAGATTGTTAAAGTCTCTCGTGGTCATTACTTGTCAGGCCTGGCTGAAGAAGTCCAGTTGCTTTCTGCTCCTCTCTGTGCATCACAGCTGAAATGATCGCTAACCCTCCCGTAAGGGTTACTCAGTACTGGACAACATGTAGACAGGATGCATGAGAGTGGTGTGATTCTGTACGACTAACCTTGCAACTTACCCCATACAACCTTTAATATTGACAGAAATGCCCAAAAGGAGAGTTTTGCTCCTGGAGCCTAAATTAAATCCGGGAGGCTGTCAGCCCTGATCAGCATAAACTGGAAAGAATGGAGGAAATGGCTGATCCCAAACTGCATAGACCTTATGTACAAGTCTGGCATTTCTGCCTTGCGTAGCACAGCCAGCAGCTACGGGGTATAAATTCCTTTCAAACACAGATGAAGATGCACTTGATGCCTCCAGTCCCGGAAATCTAGCTCAAGAGTCAAATTCCTTTACTCTCCTTTGAGCGATGAATAGCAGGATAATGCTGTAAAGGACAGGGAGTCCTTTACAACACTTCCCAAGAAGTCTGCAGAAGCGCACTTTAGTTTATATTGAACCTGAGAGATCTTTTCAGAAGCAACTGGCAGGGGCTAAACCTTAAAAAAAGCAAATAGCCTGTTAACCTTGAGCACGTGCTCAGGCTCAGCAGATTGCTGGGGTCTGGGTCAGCTCTGGTATGGCAAATCCTACAGTGTGGCTGGAGTGCCTAAAAGGTGCCTGAAGGAAGTAATTGCAAGGAGCCTGTATAACTTTTAACTTGTGTTTTCAGACTTTGAGGGTGACCGGCTGCCTGACAGGGCAATAGGTTTCCCACTTCTTCTTTGTAAATGAGTCTTGACCTCTGGGATCTTCTGTCCCCTCTGAAGAGTGGGAGGTGAGCAGGGTGGCATGGTACTCTGGTAGTACCAAGCATGTTCTCGTACCCATTGCTGCACAAGAACGTGCATCCAAAACCAAGCAGCACCAGACCTGGATTTTGGTGGAAGCTGGCTGAGGGGCTTTTTCTTTTTGTTTGGCTTGCCAGAGCTGGGGTATGGTCCGTATGGCTCATCAGCTCATATGTTCCTGGGTACAGCGGGGACCTGGGGCACTGGGGAGGATACTTTGGTTCTCTCCTGCTCTTTCTGTATTTTTGGTCTATCAGCCTCATTCAGCAAACACACTTTCCTCCATATTTGCCTTAAAGAAAACGTTGGACTTGTTCAGGAGCAATCTGTAGGCTGAGGGCTGTGGAGGTATTTGGCTGAGGGAGCCTTGAGCTAGGTTTTTTTGGTTTCTTTGTGAACTCTTCTAGGTTTCAATTTCTATTACATGGCTGCCTGCAGCTGTAGGGTGGGTGTATTCTGACCCCGGGTCAGTTCCAGGCCTAGGTTTGAAATAACTATACTATTACAGCTTGGGAGCAGCCATGAAACACCAACATTTGTACACGGAAGGTACTTCTGGGCTTTCAAAATAAGCATAAACCATCCTCAGCTTGGGTCGCTTACAGGATATTGTGTGTGCCTTGATCCGGGCCAGTGCTGCTCACTGAAGTCCTAGGTATTAAACAAATGACACAGCACTGAAAATTCCTCATCAGCTTGTGGTCTCAATCCTAGTCTTTCTGGAGAAATTATTTTATGTGATTTAAGGAAGAGGGGAGACCGTTCTGCTGAAATCTGAAATTTAAAGGATGTCGCTGATACTTAATGCATTTTTCTCTTCCCGCCCCTTTCCCCAACAGGATGGCCGTGCAGCCTCAGCAGTGCTGGTCAGTGCGATGTTCTGTTTCTGTCACCTCTTCTCTAATCCAGGCCCTGCTATGCAGCTGCTGAACACAAAGAGACCTGGAATCGTACTGTGGCCATCTCACAGGAGGTAGGGTATACTGGCTAAATGGTACACAAGCGAGCTGTATTCCTTATGCTAAAAACAAAAACTGTTGTGTGTGTTTTGGCAATGTGTTCCCAGCCCCTAAGCTGAGATTAGGCATTCAGATTTCAGTTTGTTCCCCAGAAATAAGCGGTGAAGTGGTGATCAGGCACAGAACAGGCTGTCCAGAGCAGCTGTGGGATCTCTGGCCTTGGAATTCCTCGGCTCGGTGTCACCCCCAGCAGTGTAATCCAGTTCTGAGCTACAGCTTTGAAGTTGGTCCTGCTCTGAGCAGAGCACTGGACCAGATGGCCTTCAGAGCTCTCTTTCAACCTGAATTATTCTATCGATCTATAAAATAATGCAGGTGACCTGAAGGGTGTACATGCTGCACGCCCCAGTCTCACCACCCAGGCCAGCCTGAAGGCACTGGCAGGAGGTGACAAACTGAAAACTCCAAATATTCCTGTTGCAGCATGAGCAGTACTGATGCATTCGCTGTGGTACCTTGCTTTGATGGGTCTTAACTGGTATTTATGGCCACTTCCGTTTTACCCACATTGATATAACAGTGATGAAGGAACAAAATCAAATATTACAATAGCTTTGCTCACTAGTTCAGGGAAGCTGGCAAACCTGTAGTTAAGAGGGCTTGGATGAATACCTCTCCTTATGTCAGCTGCATCCTTATGGGAGTTTACACTGTAAAATTGTTTTTTGAGTGTTTTGGGTTTTTTTTACAATTTCCATTAAGCAGAGGAAAGACTTCCTGTCAGAGCAAACCACAGATAGTGTTATGTCTGTAATAATAATTCTTCAGCACGTTACTAACAAAGTGATTAATCTGCTATGTACATGTTAAAAAAAAAAAAAAAAAAAAAAAGCAAACTTCTACTGGTAAACCAGAAAAACCATTGCTCAGCACCTTCTCTCTTAAAAGGTGAAGAGAACTGTTCTTCAGCTCAGAGCTAAAGGCCAACTTCCTTACTCTTGAGCTCCAGTTCTTGTAATTAAACAGAAGTAGAAGTGTAGATTTTTGTACCATCTGCAAAGATGCTGGAGTACGTGGAAACTCCAGTCCTAGAACTATGAAAGAATTGCACTTTCACTGGATTTCAAGGTAGACTTCAAGTACAGAATGAAACCTACTCAGCTGGGATGGAGATACCAGTAAAGGCTTTCTCTGTCCGCAGATACATAGGATACATTTGTGATCTAATAGCAGACAAGCCTGTCATTCCTCACTGCAAACCACTTACTATCAAGTCAGTCACCCTCAGTCCAGTCCCCTGCTTCAACAAGCAACGAAACGGCTGCCGGCCCTTCTGCGACATTCTCAGTGGAGAAACCAGAATCCTTACCACTTCCCAGGAGTATGAAAGAATGAAGTGAGTTGCTGTGGTCTCCTAACATCCTCAGGAGCTTAATGCAAGGAAGCTTTCGTTTTGCTGTAATGTGTCTAATACCTGTGCAGCAGCCATGGCCAGACTGCCTGATAAATGAACATGTATTAATTGAAAGTTAGTGCCTTCTGTTTGCTTGGCCTGAATGAGATCAGTTTGTATGGTGATATTGTTGGCAGGTGCTAATGGTGTTGTGGAAGGGAGCTTAACTGTGGATTTCCTTCTCTTCCCCTCAAAGAGAATACCGTGTGCAAGAAGGGAAAGTCCTAATTCCGCTGGGAGCTACTGTCCATGGGGATGTTGTTGTTTCTGTCTACCACATGAGATCAACCATTGGGGGACGTCTTCAAGCCAAAGTAGGAGTTTGTTTAACTTCTCTTGCATGGTAGAGGCAATGTACCTAACTAAGAGATGACTAAATATAGAGTCTAAGAATGCACATGGTGTTTGTGATGAACAGTTCCTTACTTGGCAGTAAATATAACACAGATTTGAGCGGTGCCAAGTGAAAACAAGGAACTGCCTATGGAGAAGTCCATGAGGCCTCTAATATGTCTTTATGGAGATGGTGTCTACTGATAGCATGTAGGATCCTTCCAGCTGATGTAACTGTCCATCACTAACCAGCTCAGGGCAAACCACTACCTACGCACTCTAAGAAGATGGAAGAAGATTTTCTTATGCTCAAATTAGAATGACTTACCAAGCTATTGCTCCCGCATGGTGTCTCTTTTGCTTGCTCTAGAGCAGCCTTTACCTTTTTTTGGTCACTAGGGCAAAAAGGCACTTTCTGTGGATTGGTCAGTCATAGGGATTGGAAAGACCATTTAAGCTGCAGGCTGGCCAGGCAGCCACCCCCTTCATAGCCAAAAAGCCTCTTAATACTAGCAGATCAAAGAAATGGAAGACAGTGGAAACTGGGGAGAGAGAATAGAGGAGCACTGAAGGGCACGTATGCTGATGTCTCCTTCCCATAACACAGCAGCAATGCTGAAAGTGAAAATATGTATTTGTCCGTGCTGTTCTAGGCTTTGAGGCTGACTTTAAAATCCTGTTCCCTGGCTCTTGTAATTGTGAAAGAGGAATTTGGAAATGCAGTCTGTTCAGACTAGAAAACTTGGATCTGCAAAAACTGAATCAGTAGTTGTCATACACTAAGGTGCTTTATTAAGCTTTTCAGTGATGAGGGTTAATTGGCTTACCCGGTGAAAAAAACTGTTTAAATTGTTTTCAAAATAAAGCACAAAAAGGGAGGGAAGAAAGAAGTTTTGTCTCACTTGCTTTGAGTATGACCTCATTTGCTCCCTGCAGATGGGTGCTGAGTGGCTGGTCAGGCACAACAGTTCCTGGACACTCACCATCAGCTGGGTGCAGTGGCTGCGATCTTGAATAGTCACTCTATCCACTGATACTTTAATCTGAGATCTTGTTAATTTTCCTGATGGTATGTTTGAAACCTTAACGTTGAAGTTGCAGAGTGAGCAATGAACTTTTTTCTCTTCTTAATTTGTTACTTGTGCTGTTTGCTGTAGAGATGATGATTTACTGAAGCCTCTACTGCAAGTAAAATGGTCTTAAGTTTTCCCAGGGTGCAAACCTGTTGCTTCAGTGCATTCAGTGGAAACAGATACAGGTTTCATTCAACTGCTGAAGTGTCGGGTAGATCCCAGAAATAAAGACAAGCAGGGAAAGAAGGCATATACCTGAACGCTATGAAGGCACTGCTATATGGAGGCAGCTGCAGCAGGGTTTAAGGCAGATGGAAGTATCTGCGTTTGAGAAGGAAAAGCTCTGCTTTCTGTAGAAGCAGCAGAATGAATTAGCCTACAGAGTGGTTATGATTAGTCTGTATAGTTAACGGGTAGTAAGGTAGACTTATCGAACTCTCTGCATGTGCTATAAGCAAATGTTTTAATTTAATGAATTTAAGCACTTGTTCAGTCTGGTTCTCTGTGTTTTTTCAGATGACCAACACACAAATATTCCAAATTCAATTTCATACTGGATTCATAGCCCTAGGAACAACCACACTAAAATTCACCAAGTGAGTATTTTAAGCCGAACTTTAATCAAACCTGAAGCATAAAAGCCTTATGAAGGCTGAAGGAGAATATTCACAGATGAAATGTGAAGAGTCTGTGTGCATGCATGTATTGAAAGACTTCATATACCTTTGCAGAAATATCCTTTCCTTTTCAACTGTGCAACTCTTGTCCCCATTTAGGCCTGAACTGGATGCCTGTGACTCTCCAGACAAATATCCTCAGCTCTTTCATGTTATACTGGACATAGAAATACAGTCTACTGATAGACAAACCGAATTAACTCCCCCATGGGAGAACTTCACGACAAAAGACATCAATCCAACCATTCTCTTCTCCTCTCATCAGGAGCATCAGGACACTCTTGCTTTGGCAGGTAAGAGCTGCTTAGATTTATTCCATTTACATGCTTACCTGCATGCTGAGCTCTGTTTTGCGTATTTATTTGGTGCTCTGTGCTGCAGGTAGAGGTCCCACTGATTCACCCCAGGATAACATCAGAAATGTTGGACAGAGCGCATTCTTCTCATCTCTCAGCTGGCAAGGTATGCAGGCTTGGTCTTCAAAGTAAAATCTGCTTTGAACAGAAAAAACAACTTTTTTTTTTTTTTCCTCCTTTCTTGGAGCACAGAGTCAGGCTGAAGGGTCTGATTGTAACATGGCTTTCCCATTAGATCACAGGGTATTGCTGGTCACACCCTTATGTTGCAATTGAGTGGGAATTAATTTCCTACAACATGCTCTTCAAACATTGCTTGCTTGTGCCATGTATGACGATTATTGACATCATTCTCGTGTAAAACCTTGCCTGAGGCCTCCTTGATGCTAAAATAAAATCTAAGCTGCTTTTTCCTAATGTTGCACTTCATATAACACGCTACGAGAACATAGACTCTACGAGAAACTACGAGAGTGTTTGTCTGAGAGGCCATTTAATAAATGCCTGTAATAATAATTTTAATGATTAAATTCATAATTTAATAATAACGATCTCGCAGCACTGCCACACGCAGTGTTCTTCCTCTGGCATCAGTGCCACGTCTGGTAGGAACCTGGTGTCAGAGATGCTTGTGGGCACAGCTGGGAGGCAGGTTAATGCTGCTGCTCCTTCACAATGAGCCTTGCTTTGCCTGGGTTTTGGGGCATGGCTGGAGATCATCCTGGATGTTTGGTCCTGAGCCAGAAACTCATTCAGTCTGTATCTCTGGGTGTTAGCACTTGCTGACTCCTCAGCCTGGAGGAGACTCAATTAACCTCTGTCTCTGTTTCCTGATTAATAAAGCTGGCTCCTTACAATACAGACCAGCAAAGACTAATCTTCGCAAAGGACTCGTATTTTAAAATCTAGCAAAATGCTGCTCTGATATTCTCAGTAGCTTCTTCTTCTGCCTGTAAGCTGTTTTTTATGGGACCTTTGTGATGACAAAACTAACGGCTACCTAATTTTATTTTTAATCATTATTTAGATCAGAAATCTGACAAAAGTAGCTCTCACCCCACCTCAGAGGATCGAGCAGCTCTGGTGCATGAGGAAAGCGAACAGTCAGATGATGAACTCTTGTCCCTTTCCAGTCAGCACAGTAATGCCAGCAGTGACAAGCCTCATGGGACACCAAAACACAGCAAAAAGCAGCAAGAGCCTCCAGCACCACCTCCACCTGAAGACGTGGACCTGCTGGGCCTGGATGGTAGCCCTATGAGCAAGAGCTTTCCCTCGCAGCCCACCACTGCCCCCTCTAACTCAGACTTGCTGAATGATTTGTTTGGGGTTGGTGGGCCAAGTTCCCAGAGTCAAAGTGGACAACCCGCTGCTGAGGAGGTCTTCCATGTGGGGGGACCGGGATCTGTGCAGTCAACTCCTCGGCGTTCCGCAGCTTCGGCATCCCCATCCCCGTCCCCAAGGGTAGGAGAAGGTAATATGGCTATGCCTAGTGTGTGACTTGAGGCACGTGCTTTGAGAATCCCACCTGGGTGGTCTGCTCTGGGCTGTTGGGTTCCTCCTGGGTACACGTCTTTCATGAAAACTAAGAGCTGCGGGAGAGCCCAAGAGGCCAGCCAGCTCCTCTACTCTGTGACAGGAGTTGGTGCATCTTCACAGTCAGGAGCAAAAACCAGATTATCTAGTTTGTTCCCTGAAGTCTCTACTGGAGCTCACCCAAGTGTTTGGTGGGCTTCTTCCACTGACAGCCACTGAACATCATCAGTTTTGCTCTTATTATGTGTCCGATGATGCATACGAGGACAATATGTATTCATTTACAAAAAGAAAAAAGCCTTTGAGGTTTTGGATAGAGCCATAGCAGTTTGAATTTAATTTCTCTCTTAACTTGAGGGGGTTTGGAGCTATGATACTGATTCTGGACTATGAAATGTGGCTACACAGTTCTGCTATTTCTGCTCTTTCTGCAAATGAGATAGGCAATATGAGAAGATATTTTTTTCTTCAAAGACAGACTGAGATCAGGCTGGCAGAAGGAGTGGTTGAATAGATATTAGAGCAAAGGGGTCCCTTGGAGAGTGAACAGAGGAGAGCAAGTGAAAATCATTTATAAGCGAACAGGTGACTAGCCCAACCCAAGCTGCTCAGATTCACTGAGAGCCTCTGGAGTAGATGAACGTGAACAAGTGTCCGGACCTAAGAGCAGGTCTCTGTGCACCGCACTGAGCTGCACAGCCTCCCTGCCTTTGGGTTGGCCTAATCCTTTATGATACAGTTTAAGAGCTGATGATGTCAACACATACCTGATTCCAAGAGCTCAGTATGCTCACTTAACTTTTTCTCAGCAACTAATGACTTAAAGCATTTGCAATACCTGCCAGCTTTCTTGTACAGAAATGGTATTTTTTCATTTTGCTAAGCAGGCTTGGGCGATGCTGGGGCTGGCACAGGTAGCATTTACCACAGGATGGCCCTGCTGCCAATTTCTGAAGGCTCTTCTTGAGTCCTCCTTTCTCAGCTAGAATAAAAAAGCCTGCAGGCTTGGGGAGGTTTGCCTACTAGTACACTCAAACACCAGATTTGCCTGCTGTGGTTTTTTGAAGCAAAAGGGACAGGAGCAGTTATAATCTACTTGTACCAAGACTCATGAAGGGAGGGAAGAGATGGAGACTGAGGACTGGAGGGACTGGAAGCAGGAGAAGGGAGAAGAATACAAGTTTCAGTGGAAGAAATTGAGCCACCTGTACATGGAGAAGGCTCGTCTTGCTGCAGGTGTTGTATGCTCAGTCAGTCTGAGAGCTTTTGCGCAGGGGTGGGAAGGTTGTGCAGACACGCATCTTGCAAGGCAGAGGTGCAGCAACAGTATTGGGAAAAGATTTCTGGATATTGCTGAGCTTTGCAAGCCAGATTGGTGCATGAAAGAGAAAGGAAAAGCATCACACAGCTAAATTGTCCCAAGCCAGGAAAGCAAGAAGCACTTACAAGGTAAGTGAAGAGTAGTAAATTCTGAAATATCCTAAATAATGAGTAACATAAGTAACGAGTAGCATCATTAACACAATGCATAGCTTCTCAGGATTGTATCTTTCTTACAGCAGTATATATTGCATCTCTGTTCAGGATGCTCTTTACCTTAAACTTGTTGGCAGGTAAGAATTTGAGTGACCTCATAGAGGTTTCTTTTGTAGGTTGGGCTTGTTGGATTTTTTTAATGTGAAAGACAGTAGACAAAAAAGAAAGACAAATTGATAAAAAATGGGGTTTGAGAACGAACTGGATTTTTGTAACAAGTGATGCTATGTAGTAAAAATAGCAGTTATTTTCTAAAGCTGTTCTGAAAAATCAGTCCTTGTACCCTCAACATATATTACCTTTGACAGCCTAAAATCACCTTTGACTGTGTTCAGCTCTTGAGAGGAAGCAGAATTGCACCAGGATGCTAACTCGAGCTCCAGGCTGTCCCTCACTGTCCATGTACCTATTAGCAGTATGTGCAAGTTGAAACTTTATCTTAAGCATCTAAGTATCTAAATACTGACTATCGACTGCTCCTAAATTCAGCCCCTCTCTTTGGAAAAGACAGATGGGATCACCAAATGTGTTGCCATGACCAAATCATCTGGCTCTCTTGGTCCCTTAGAATTTCGCTAGGGTGCTGATACCTTCCAGTTGCTCTCCCACAGTCGCATGTTGTCTCCCATTTGGTACCTGCAGGTGTTAGGTTTTCTTCTCCACACACCAGTGTCTTTTCCCTGAAGCACATCCATTGTACAAGTTAATGATTTCGTTTTCTCAAATATATTTTTACAGCCACTGCCTTTGATCCATTTGGAAGCAGCCCTAAGCAAACTGGTCCAGACCTCCTGGGTTCCTTTCTTGGTTCATCAGCTGTCCCTGGTGATCCTTTCCTTCAAGCAACAAGAAGTCCTTCACCAACTGTGCACAGTGATCCCTTTCACATGGGTAAGAAAATGAGGCTTTTCTAGTGTATTTAAGTAAATGTGAAATGCTGGCTTTAAATAGTGATGGAGCCATTAAGAACAAACCGATGCTTGCCATAAAATGATTCTAAACCACAGAAACCCCACTAAACAGGAAAGAGCTTTTAGTCTCCAGACTTAAAGTGTATTCATAATTTGAAGTGTGGTAGGATGAGACTAGTTTTGCTCAAGTCTTATACTTAATTAATAAGCTATTTGTACACATGAAAAAAGAGACCATGGAGAATGTCTGCCTGCATATGTCTGTGGTTATGAGGTCTCTTCTGAACGAAACTACCATTAACTTGGGCTAAATAGAGCATGGCATATTAAGCCTGCTAGAGAAAACACACATCCTTTGGTGACTTTAGTTACAGGCATCTGCTTTCTTTAGTTCTGATAGTGATCCTGGCAAAACTCACAGTTGAATTTGACTCTGAAGAGAAGGATTTTTTTTTTAATCTTTATTGGACTTTATTTTTTATTCTTTTTTTTTTTTGAGATGTTCCTTAGTTGCCCCCTTCTCCTCACATGCCACAATTTAATGTTGTAACCTTTTCATCACCACAGTCAGATACGAATTTGTTTGTGTCTGATGATCTAACACATGTCCCTTGGGTGCAACAGTCTTGCTGGATAGCCAAAGTGACTATGGAGGGAACTAGCGTGCTGCTGGCACTGCTCACATTGTTGCCTGGGTACTGGATATTAGCTCTGTGAAAAAGATGGTTGGGTCACACTTGGAGCTGGCTGCACCAATGAAAGGAATTTAAATGGTATCCCAGCAAGATGAGATATTAAATTACAGTGCTAGTATCTCCAGTAGTGAAATGCTGGCAGGGCGAACTGCATAGATGTACAGGCTTTATTTGATACAGGATTAAAGGAAGGACTGTGAGTGTTCCTTCTGGCTTACATTTGTGTGGGCTGCTCTGCTTTGTTTGTTTTCTCCATCCTTTCCCTTTGTGTGTAGAATATTTCCTTGGATTGAGATTGTATTCGGAAACACAAACCCCCATGTATTATTCTGGTGGTAAGGTTTTTATAAGTAAGTATATAAAGCCTCTGACTAAAGCTATCATAAAATTAACACTGTTAAAGCTGTGTCCTCCCTCACTTGCCTCTGTATGGGTTGGTATGAGATAAGGAAAAAAAACCATTAAATTTGTAATGCACATCACGGGGGAAAAGTTCATTTCTTATTAGCAAATGGTAGATGGACACAGTACTGTCTCTCCTGCTCCTTGCCCCCTGCTCTTCATAGACACTGGATTGTGTTGTTTGTGCTGTACTACTTTGGGATATTTATATGTAATCATTCTGCTTAGCTTCTAGCACACCAACAGTTTCCATACAACCAGATGTTTCCGGTGGTTGGGACTGGCCCAACAAACCAGGTATGTATCATAAAAAATCAGGATATTTAACAAGAAAACCCTTAAGGATCCCTGAGAGGAGAGGCAGAAGGAAAATGCTACCAGTGACTGCAGAGAACAGGTTCCCTCTTTCTGCTGTTTAGTACTTTGACTAATACAACAAAACTTCGATCAAGATGTTAGTTAGTTTCATCTGAACTGCAGCAGGTACTCTGTTCCTGTTGTCCTGGCCTCCCAGCCATCCAGGTGAAGATCTAGCTAAGGATTACCAAACTCTTTCTGTTCAAAAAGATCTAGGTTTCTTTCCTCAAGAAACCAGGGCATGAAGTGGGACAGGCTCTCAGTGAGGGTGTGCATAGCTGTGTTTCAATCCAGTGCAGAGCCACGAGAAGGACCTGGGAAATGCTATGCTTTCCTGGGATGCCACTAAATGGGATGCCAGTAGCATGAATCTTTCTAATCTTGGGAGATTATGTATGTCCTACCAAAAATTGCTTCCTAAAGGCTTCTAGCTCTTCAAATATATCTATTTGTCACAATTATTCTGTCAGCACAGACAATCTAGGGAACATTCTTCTTGCTGAGCCTAATTGTGAGTGGGTGTGCGTCTAGTCTGGGCCAACGCTGAGTTGAGACTGCTTAGAAACCTGACAATAGTACACTTCATTTTAACAGCAGTCTTCTAACATCATGTGTCTGAGCACTGGGTAAAGGCTGCACTTATGTAAAATAGGGGAAAAAACCCAGAGTTATTTTTAATCTTATGTATTATTTTTTTTCCCTCTTTAAGGTGGCCTGGGAATGGGAAGTAAGTCAGCTGCCACCAGTCCAACAGGATCCCTCCACAGCACTCCCACTCATCAGCCTAAACCCCAAACACTGGATCCATTTGCTGATCTGGGGACTCTTGGAGCGAGTTTAGCAGGTTTGCATCCCTTATTTAAAAATAAAAAAATTACCAGCTCTGTTTTGGAGAAATAGCGTGAACTGCCTGGTATGTGACAAGGAGCTCTGTGGGTCCTCTCAACCTCCCTGCATGCCAGTGCTGCTTTCCAGCTTTCCCTTCTGCCTGATTTTCTGTAAGTGCTCACAAATCTGTGCTTTTACTGATCCTCCATTAAAAAAAAGCTGCTAGCAACTTGTTTGGACTTCAGAAGGCTATATGGGTTGCAAAGCATAACCCCTACCCTGTAAGCCTGAACAGTCTCTGGCTAAGGACGCTCCGTGTTTAACTGACTGGAGAACTGTTGCTACAGACCCTGGAGCAGTGCCTGGGAGGAGACTTTGACTTTTCAAAGCTGCTGGGGCCCCTGAGGAATTGTTTCCATCTAGACCTGACTCATTTTTGTCCTTTGTGAGGAAACCTGTGGAACCTCACTAATCTGCCTCTAATTTGCAGAGTCTGAACCCATTTTCATTTGCATCTGGCTACAAAGGACTGCTTGCTTGACTGCTTAGACAAGCATTTTCTCCTTGTTTTATCTCAGAAAACAATCAGCAAACTCTAAATTGCCAGTGTTAAAAAGGCAGTTCTGACAGATTATTTAAGTTTTCCTTAAAACCCAGCATGTCGGCTTCTCTGTCTCTGTTAAATAGATCTTTTTTCTTCCCTTTGTCAGTGCCCTGAGCTCTTTGCAAGCCATTGTGGTTTTATCTGCTGTTTGTTTTTCTCCTTTGCGTCAGTACCAGCATGGTTCTGGAATTAGGTTTCCCAGTTCCCTCTGCTGGATCACTGGCTGCTCTGCAGGAGGAAAATAAAAAGTATGCCAAGACCCATGTCAGAGCCATCGAGGTGCTTTTAAAACATGTATTCTGTAGCAAAGTTATGGAGTTGAAAAACAAATGACTTGGCAACCGCAGGATATTTAACCGTATTTTTGTTGTTCATGACTAAATCAAAAGCACTCTGTCCAGTTTCCATGACATGTTTTGGAGCTCAATGTTGAGTGTGGATGTTAGTCTCAAACAATAAAACATTAACACTGCGTACCTCCCACCACAAACTAAGCCAGAGGAGCACCTCCTAAAGTAACAAGGTGCTGAAACCCACAGCTCTGTGGTATACTATTACATCAGCACAGTGCTGGGAGATACTATTTCAATATGTCAACTTGACGTTGCCACCATAACACGCAGCAGCTGTGGTTCCCAGTTAGCCACATGTAGCTTTCCCTGCGTTTCCCCAGTGAGCCGCTACTCCAGTTCCTGTGCAACCTTCAGAGGCAGGTGCTCTCTCTTAAGCAGCTTACAGAGCAGTGACAGGAAAGCTGAAGGGCTTTGCTTGATTTTGCAAAAATACCTTTGTGGCAGAGCTGAAAAGAAAAGCCAGCTGCCTAGGGGATTTTGTGTAGCTTCCCTTTTTGGAAGGCAAGGTGGTATCCTGTTTGCTAATGCCAGCTGTCACTCCTTTCCCCATATCTGCAGGTGGCCCTTCATTTGCCAGTAAACCGACCACGCCGACAGGCATGGGTGGAGGATTCCCCCCCTCGCCACAGAAACCCTCTCCCCAGCCCATGGGCAGCAGCAGTTGGCAGCAAGGAGCTGGCTACGGCTGGCAGCAGGCACAACCCAAAGGCCAGCCGAGCGTGCCTCATGCCTCTCCCCAGAACAAGCCCAATTACAACGTGAGTTTCTCAGCCATGCCGGGAGCACAAAACGAACGTGGAAAAGGACCAGCTAATGTCGGTAAGCTTTTCAGAGTTCAGCATCCAAAAGGCTGGCTCCTTCTAACATAGCTTTAGTGCTCAAAAGCCTTAACAGGCTAGGGTCCAAGCAAGTTAGTCATGCTGGTCATTTGATGATATATCAAGTTCAACAGTGGTTGTCCCATCTAGACTCTAAATCATGCTAATATTTAGGAAATCCCATATTCCAAATACACTTCAATAACGATAATTCAAAAGTCACATTACCCTATACCTCTTTTGTGGGAACTGGCACACTCATTAGCACTGGGAGATTGTTATAGCGGTAAGTGCAGGGGGTGGCTTTGGTAGAAAAGCAGTGTTAAATAAAACCTGTATTGTGATAGCAACTGCAAATCTTTTTGTTTTTCAAGACGCAAAACCGAAAGTGTCTGCAGATTTTGAAGATCTGTTATCTGGTCAAGGTTTTAATGCTCACAAGGACAAGAAGGGGCCCAAAACAATAGCTGAGATGAGAAAAGAAGAAATGGCTAAGGAGATGGACCCTGAAAAACTAAAAGTAAGCAATATTCTTGTTTAGGCTCTTACAATCATTCAGCGTGCCTTTTAGTCTCATCATGCTGGAGGCTGCTTGAAACACAGCCCCTGAAAGCTGGAGCGGGCAGTAGGCCACCAGCCATCCTGCATGTAAGGCAGTTCAGCAAAACTTCAGATCATTTAGTGCCAGAAGCTATCCTCCTGTTTAGCACTTACATTAGTGCACAGCCTCCGCAGAATGGCTGGATCCTAAGGACCATGTGCTATCTCTCCTGTTTGCTTTCCATAAAGTAGGTGTCTAAACTTGATAGCATCATAAACTGCTGTGCTCCCCATTTGCACGCCAGACAGCAACGAGCTAATGTGACCAGAAAGACAAAGTCATAAACTGCAGGTGCTGGGGAACATCTGGAAGCATCTCCACTGCCTCATCAGAATGAGAAATACTACTTGGAAAAAGTGCCAAATTTGTAAAAAGTCTGTTCTGAATTAGATTCTTGCAAATAAACTGGTAAGAGCAGTGACCATCTCTGCCAGTCCTGCCAAACCCAAGTTTTGGTGAAATGGGGCATGTTCTCACCATGATGAGATTGCCTTGAGGCAGAAAGTGAGAACTTCCTGCTATTTGTTCATATAATAAGTTCTTATGCCTTCCCTGGAGATGTGAACATCCTTTGAAACAGATTTAAAACTCCAAGATTATGTTTCTGTCCTAAACCAGGCTGTGGCAAACAGTGGCTTGCTCAGCGTTATTGTCAGGACTGCTGGTCCTCCATGTCACTCCAGCCCTGATTAGCAGGCACAGCTAATTGAACTAATCCTCAGTCTCATTAATCTTGTCTGCTTTGGAATCCTGTCATCTCTCCTAAATAAACTGGCAAACAACAGATCTATGATGAAGCGAAGGAAATTCTGTCCTGCTCTACATTTGAAATATAAACCCGTGAATCATAATTACAGAAGGATATAGAACTGAGAGTAAAAGCCCAAGCAAACCTCTGGCAAACAGAATGAGTGATTTTTTTTTTTAAAAAAAATTTTTAAGTAAATTGGTTTTTTAACCTTGCGGAAAGGTTTCAACCTTTGGAAAGTGTGTGCTAGCAACCATGTTGAACACGAACGTCAGTCACTTGTAACCAAGCCAGACAGCTGCCAGGCCATCAAGTGGGCAGTAGTTTTCCCAATTCACAAGCTATAAAACTCCAGTGATGTGTACTACTTCATGTGTGCAATGTTTCCCCCTCAGCGAGCTGCTGAAGCACTGAAGCACCCAGCTGATTCTCCCTTCCCAATACAATTCCCCTTGCTCTGATGCATTTTATTTCACTGTACGCTTCAGCCTGGAACTGCTAAATCTATTTACGCTTTGGTTTTCGCATTTACTTCCCTTTCCTCCTCTCCTTCCCTAGCTGTAGGCTAAGATGGCAACCCCTA
The DNA here is from genome assembly GCF_023638135.1 of Falco biarmicus. Lineage (NCBI taxonomy): Eukaryota > Metazoa > Chordata > Aves > Falconiformes > Falconidae > Falco > Falco biarmicus. The sequence goes on along the minus strand of NC_079298.1, from coordinate 4,860,001 downwards.
AGGTGGACTACATCATCTAGGAAAGTGGGCTACCTATTGCTTTATTTGACTGCTGGATTGCAGGTGGCAAGTAGGCATGTGGAGAGAATTGAGGCTTCTGACTTGGAGCTTAAAGAGATTTGCATTGAAGCCAACCTTCAATGTGAGTCTTTGGAAGACTTGGCTCTAGACATGCACAATAGATACACATCCACAGCAGAGTTCTAGTCGAGCTTACTTTAGGTATGCAATTAAGCTTGCTAAAAAGCCACACAGTTAAACATTTCATTTATCTTTTGACTATTCCATCTAATGACTGTTTATAAACTTTAGCAACTTGGTACTTTTAGCAGGGATGTTGCTCCAGTTGTGTCTTAACTTTTAAGCAGTGATATAAAAATAAATGACAAAGCAGAGACTGACAAGTGTACCTTCCAAAGGTTTTCTAAAGCTTGGAAAGAAGTGGAAGATGCTCCTGGGAGTCACTGCTATTCAAATGAAGAAACTTTTTTCCTACTGGGTTATCTAATGTAAGGCATAAATTGAGATTCACATTCTTTTCTCCAGGTCCTGGAATGGATTGAAGGGAAGGAGAGAAATATAAGAGCCCTGCTGTCCACAATGCATACAGTCTTATGGGCAGGGGAGACCAAGTGGAAACCTGTTAGTATGGCAGATCTTGTCACACCGGAGCAAGTGAAGAAGGTCTACCGGCGGGCAGTGCTTGTCGTCCATCCTGACAAGGTAAGGTTTTCCTAGTTTCACATTGTTCAGAAATTGTCACTGTTGTCTTAGTTATAAAGAGTTGAATGTGATTGCTTAATTTATTGGTGCACACAGCTATACAGAAAGTAGTGGTTCAAGGTTTTTGCCAGTTTCTGAAAGGTGAGAACTCTAACTACTCCTAGCCCCAAGACTGTGCTTGGTACATCCTGCTCCAAGCAACAGAGATTCAGATTTTCAGATTTTGTCACCTCACTTTGACTTTAAGCCATGCTGGTGGTGAACAACAATCCAGAACTTCGTGTGTGCTACAGGACATGACGGTGTGATAAAGGCATGTGAAAGGACAGGGGTCTTAAAATCAAATTTCTAAAATAGAAGAATCAGGTTATCCGATTATCGGACTTGTGGTCTTGCTGCTTACACTTGCCAACCGGAGCGCAATGATACCATCTGGGAAACCCTGTGGTGATAAGGAGGCTTTTACTGTTAAGGAAATGGAGGCCTGGAGAGTTTCAGGGTGGTGGGCAAGGCTTGAGAAGGTGTGAGCTGCCCAGAGGCTTGCAGGAATACTGCTTTTATCACAGAACTGTGTGAGGTGGCAGCTCTTTCCCTTCACAATGCAGGTAAAATGCCTCTTGCAAAGCCTGGGTTAAATTTTTTTTGCCCGTGGGACTGCAGTGCTTTATCACACTTGGGGGGTTATCAGCTCTGAGGAGCTGAAGAGCCAAGAAATTCTTAAGCTGTAAACAAGGTAAGCAGCTCTCAACAGTAGCTTATTCTTGTCAAAGATTAAGTAAAAATAATTTGTGGAAAGTGAATGGTAACTGCCTGAGAAAGTATCTGTTCAAATGTCAGCTTTGTAGTTTGATTCGGTAGATGTGATATCCCTCTTTCTGTTTTGTGGGTTTGTTTTTTCCAGGCTACTGGACAGCCATATGAACAATACGCAAAGATGATATTTATGGAGCTAAATGATGCCTGGTCAGAATTTGAAAACCAAGGACAAAAACCCTTGTATTAGGTACTTCCTCAGTCTCCACCACAGACCTGTGCTAGTGCTTATACAGTCTCTTGTCACAAATGTCACAGATCAACCAAACTCTGGCTGGAAGTTCAGAAGTTTCAGAAAACTAAGAGCCTAATACTAATCGTGAAGAACAAGAGAAAGATTTCCTTACACTTGGATCAAGAATACTGAGCTCAGAGGAACTCTAGCCACCTGGCTTGCCATACAAGAGCCATGGGGTTACTGTTTCTTGTAACTTTTATTTTTTTCTTTGGATTCAAGTGGGGTGAGAGAGAATGCAGTCTGGGAAAAAGGTGCAATTGTTCTGTCTCTGACACAGTGTAGCTGGTGAATTTCCTACTTTTTTTCTGATAGGTGATACGGCAACACTTCATTTGACTTCAGTAACTGGTGGTGAAGCCCAAACTTTAATGTACTTTCTTCCCAGGTTTGGATCAAACTTTATCAAAACTAAGTGCTCAGATGTGGTTTAGGAACACTTCTAACAGTCACCATTTGCTGCTTAATTGCTCATATAGTATAGTATGCCTCAATAGGGACAAAGCTGAATCCTGGGTTAGATCAGTGTGGCAGCTGACTGCTGCTTTACACATTAATACTGTACTTCACCTCACAGTCCAGCAGTGAAATGTGCAGGGGAAATTCCTCAGCATTAAAAGACACTTGCTCCATAAAGCAAGCAACAATTCATTGATGTTACACAGCACCTTGTTGGTTTGTTAAACAGCAGTTCTGGGGGAACAGGGAATTGGGGGGAAGGGTGAATCCACATTTGTAAAAGTGAGGAATGAGCATGTACTGCATTTCCCATGAAGTTCTCATCGACAGCTTCAAACCATCAAACAAAAGAAATATCAACAAACTAAAACTCTGCTGCAAAGTTTTAGAAACTTCCCAGTCTATAGATAACACTTCCTCCACTCCGGAGGATTCAGAAGACTTTTTCCAGCCCACCTCTATCACCTCTATGCCTTTATTAGCTCCACAGCACTTGGCCAAGACTCTTGGCAGAGTGCAACCTCTTGCAACTTCACTTTTCAGATCACGGTGTACAAGCTGTCACGTAAATGCCTGTGGACCAGGTCTGGTCTTTGAGGTAAATACAGTGCAAATTGATTATCTTAAAAGTTTGTATTGGACCAAAGCAATAATATCAGAAGAAAATATCTCTGATGCTAAAGCTGAAGCATCTTTCCTAGTTAAAAAGCAAATTACACTCTTCACCCCAAATTCTGGCGATCTCCTTTTGTAGAAAAACTAAAGCTAGCAGTTTATTTACCAACATGTTATATCTGTATTTGAGCTTTGAAAGGGCAGGTATACTCAGAAGATGGGCAGGAGATCATTTGTATTTACTGCTTAAGGAACAGGTTGTCATCGGATGCGAGTCTTTAAAGCTGGTGGTTTTTAAAGACAATCCACTTGTTGCACTTAACACTTTCAAGTGGCAAAACTTACTGCAAAGCCAGTGTGTCAAAGTACATTGCTTTCTGTATAAAAGTCATCCTTTTGTTGTATTGGTCCATTATTTACTACCATTAACTGAAAATGTGAAACCAACACATAGGTCTCCTTTTATATAAAAGACCTTAAGATAATAGTAACAAACTGGATGTTATTTATTAATGTTTTGATCCAGTATGTGCTTGTCTTATTTAAAGAGATAACTGGAATGTGAATCATGTTCCTGTGATTTGTTGGTTTATTGTTTCTCATTCACATTTGTAGATATTGTGACCTATGCCTATATAATAAAAAGAATCTCATTACTATAAAGTACTTTTTTTAATGACTAAAACTACATTACTAGCTTTGTATTGAGTTTGTCATGGCACATAACTCTGGACACTCACATGTTCACAAAATACAAATCCATCGTTAAACTTTATCTACCAAAAGAAACCCTACCCCATTTAAGCTTTGATTACTTCCATCCCTAATGTTTTTATGGATGCATGAAAGTATTAGGATGTATGTATATCAAAATAGTTAACTAAAAAAAATAAAAATTTCTTGTCATATCTGGTAGTGACAGAGGTTATCAATGTTCAGGTTTACTGTTTGACTAAATTATTGTAATTTTTGTAAATACAGTATATACTCAATTAAATTGTGACTGGTCTAAAACATTTGTATATACATTAAAAAGCTCAAATTAACATATTCGGGTATGTTTTGTGCTTGGTGGGGGGAACCCTTTACCTTCGTGCTTTAAACAGTTCAAATTAACTTCTGTAAATGCAGGATAAGCAACAACAAATTTGTGTGTGGTAAATGAAAGTTTTCTTTCATCTACAGCATCTTACATGCATGAGTAACATCTCTGCCTTGCTCTAGTGCAGTGTTTGGTGGCACCTGAGCGGTACACATAAAGGTAGCTGTAAACTACTAGCTCTCAAGACAAATACTTCTTTTGTTCTAGAGCTTTGATTTCCTTGAAAGCAAACAAGCTACATGAAGAAATCAGTTCCTATTAGTGCAAGCAAATTGCAAGGGCTTAGTTTAGAGACAATTTGTAATGGGAAAAGATGCAGCTTTTCATTCTTAAGAGGCAAAACTCTTCAACTTAGCTGAAACAGAAGATGGCAACCTAACTTTTGTGTTTTGATGGTGGGTTTTTTTTAGACAAGTGCATATTCGTGTATTTATTGTAGGTCTGAAGCAGTTCACATTAGCAGCAGCTGTACCCTGATGTAAGCTTCTGATTTAAAGAACGAAGTCAGAATTTCTTAGTGACTAAGTATCCTTTATTGGCAGCGCTGGATGCACGGGGGATCCTTCCACCAAACGTGCATGTTTAAGGTTGCTAATTATTCCATATTTATACAATGAAATAATGATTATTCAACTAATATCTATACATATTCATTATCTAATCCCACCTACCCTCGCTTTGCATGTTAATTAGCTTATCAGTCCTTCGCGCTTGTGCAAATTCTTCCAAGAATTGTGGGCAGGGGTCTCCGAGACGTGGGCAGTGGTCTCTAGGAGGAAGGCCGTAGGTCTTCATCATGGTGTACTTTTCACCTTTTGCTCATTATGTGGTGGTCTTGCACATTTGCAGTGTTCTTATCAATCTGAGGTAATTTATGCCCTTGCTGGCCATCTGCTTTTCTTACTTAATTATTTCTTTTACCCTTATCTGTCCTTTCCTGCTGGAGTGTTCTGCTAAAGTTTTAACATAGAAGGTCAGCAGATAGGCGGATGTCTAACAAAGGTTAACAGGACACCGAAGGTAGATGAGTAACATATGGCGGTACATGATATCTACAATTGTTACAGTGGTTAACAAACATTATAATGGTTATTCTTTAATTCTATTCTAAAGTTAGTTCACACTAACTGTGAGGTTAGTTCTATCTATATTGTATCTATAACAACTCCCAGGCTGTTCTTACTTGTTGATGACAGCCGAAGGCTCTGTTCTGCTCTTACAGCATGGGCAGGGCATGCAGAAAAGGTCTGTGCAGCATTTTCTGTCTCAAAATAAGCCCAGAAACACTGAATGCAGCTGCTGCTCACTGTGGTCAGACCATAACACCACAATCCTGCTTCTGCTCTGGCGATACGCCTTGGCCGCTGGCGGCATTGCCTCCAGGTCGGTCACTGAGGCCGTGCAGTAACTCGTGGGTTAGTGTGCCAGGTGATTATCCTAAATTAAGACATTTTGGAAATTACCTGCTGCTCTTGGGCTACTATGCTTCAGAGATCCACCACCAAGTGGGTCAGCAAATGTAGCAGCTGGAATTTTCACTTGAAGCATTTAGCTACTTAAGCCTGCTGTTGTAATTAGGCAGTCTTTTTGGCTCTAAATTACATAAAATTAATAATGAAACTGGGGGAATAAACCTGTACTAGAGAAGATATGAAATGAGAAGGAAAGCTAGAGGCAGATGGGACACAGCTGATTAAAACCTCCCTGGGCAGATGTACCCAAAGGGCTGTGTCAAATGTCCCTCAGAAAGGCTGTTCTTGGGTCAAAAACAGGATCTCAAAAATCTTAAAGCTTGAAGCTTGAAAAACGTGTTAAAAGCGACGTGGCCTGCTCTGTGCGGGATGCAGGCCCAGGGGAGGCACTGGTGAGGCCTGCAGGCATCTGGGCCCTTTGCTGAGGTGAGAACAGGGGTTTTCCGAAGTTGCCCTCAAAATGGCTGCGGTTGACGGCCGGGGGCTCTTTAAAATATGTATAGACGCATATGCGTGTGTTCCTGCGCACCTGTATATACCGGTATTTGCACACAAATACACCACACATAACGATACAGAGGCATGTTTGTGTGTACAAAGAATTAAACGCCCGCCCCAAGGCCTGACTGGAGGCAGTGTAACCATGGCGACGGGCGGCCCGACCGCCTCCTCACAGCCAGCCACCGTCCGCGCCTTAAAGCGACCGCCCCCCTTTTCCGGAGCGCGGCGGGGTAGCCCGGCCACCGCCGCCTCCGTGGCGCCGGCCCTTTAAGGCGGCCGCTCACGTGGTGCGAGGCGGGGCGAGTGGTCGGTAGGCGGAAGTCGCCCGTCGCCACCTCAGCTCGGCGTCGTTCAGCGGCCCGAACATGGCGGGTATCAAAGGTAGGGAGCGCTGCCGGCCCGCCGCCCTTCCCCTCGCCCCCCGAGGGTGCGGTGCGGCCGCGCTGCTCTTCCATGGCCCGGGCGGCGCCTCGGCGGGGGCGGGCGGGTGGCGCGGGGAGCGGTGACCGGGGACGGGTGAGGCAGCTCCCGCCTCACCCCGCCTTGTGCCGTTGCAGCTCTCGTGGCCCTGTCCTTCAGCGGAGCCATCGGGCTGACCTTCCTCATGCTGGGGTGCGCCCTGGAGTACTACGGGTGAGCCGGCCGGCTTCGTTTCCAAAACTTGGCCTTCTTGGTACCTGTTAATTGAGGTGTTAATCTCATTTAGTTGAGCTCTCTGGCTCTGGTAATCTCCCGGCAGTCACCTGCTTTCTGGCTCTTGACACCTGGCAGCTTGTTGTGCTTAAATACCGCCTCTTAGCCAGGACCTGTGTTTCTGTTCAAAAAGTGACTGAAAACAGCTTTATACTTTCTCAGGAAAAGCAGTGCCATCTTGCTAAACAGTGGTTTTTACTCTCGCACAATTCCTTCCCTCGCTTCCTTGTTTCTTCAAATGCCCAGGACTCCGGCTGGGATGTGTCATTCCTCTTAGATGTCCAGGTGACGCTAATGGGCGCTTGGGCAGGGAGGTGATGGTGCCAGGGCGTGCCTTCACGGGCGCCTCGTTCATACTCCAGGGTCCCTTTAATTTGGGAAAGTTCTTGGTTCCTGTCCCGCCTGCCCGCGCTTCCTGTTCCCTGTGTGGTGGCTGTGGGTTTTGTGAGGCGGTGATGTGAGTTGAATCAGAAAGATGGTGCGAACGTGAAATAAATTACTGCTGGGCCCTCTGAGAGGGTTGCCCCGGCGCTGTGCGAGGCCCTGTGGGTGCTGGTACCAGTATGCAGGGAGAGCGAGGTGGGGCTGCCCGTTTGGGTGAAAACTTGTGGTTAAATCACGTAATCCACTTCTCAAACCATAGAGTAGGATTACAGCTACTGCAATTAATTCGTCTAAACAGAAGACACTTTTTACTGAAGCATCCATCTAAACTGATCATGTATTTCCTTTTTCGCCTCTCCCCAGTGTGTACTGGCCTCTGTTTGTCTTAATATTTTACTTCATCTGCCCCATTCCCCACTTCATTGCAAAAAGAGTGAGTGATGACAGTGATGCAGCCAGCAGTGCCTGCAGAGAATTGGCATATTTCTTCACAACTGGAATTGTTGTTTCTGCCTTTGGATTTCCTATAATCCTTGCACGGGTTGAAGCGGTAAGTTCTGCTTGCTGATTTTAAGACACCAGTTACTGATGTCTTTAAGATTACTTTAAAGTGCGCTGTTGCTGCTTGTAAATCCTGTCCTTAACTTCGTTATTGCAGTGTTTCTAGATTCTGATGAAAATAGTTACTCTGCTGAAATTTTGTCATCTTAATGCTGCTTTTTGACCTGAAAAAAGGACTTGTGCGACTGGAAAGTTGTTAGCTGTTGGTTTTTTCCCAGATTTGTTTTGGTCCACTATGAGATATTATCTATTATCTCCTCCTACATCTCGTGCCTCTCTCTCATCAACTTTTGCACCGCTTCTTGTGCCACCTTCCTTATTTTTATTTCAGAATGTCTGCTTTCTCCATCTAGGATGCTGAAAACTTGGTGACTGGAGTGCATTATCAGTTAAAAGATAAAAGGCCATACTTCCACAGCTGCCCTTCTGGTTTTCAAAGCATTTCCAAAGCTCATGCTTTGTCCCCTCAAAGTCAGAGGAAATTCTGCTAGCTTCTTTTCTCTTTGCTTTCTGAACTGCTCTAAAGTGGTGAGATTTTTGTCATGATTGTTTGCAAGGCAAAAAAACTTTTGTCCTGTCTCCGAAACTACCCAGTGACGTTTCTGTGTGTTGCATTGTTTCTCCCCTTCAGTCTTTCAGTTTTGCTTAAAACTTGTGTGCTTAGTTGTAATTTATTTGTAATGCACAATTTCCTTGACGCTGCATTTATTGTTTTTAAGTTGTGGACCTGACAGTAGGCAGAATCAGAGGTGACCACGAGGGGGAACTCTAAATCATAGCTGTATCTTTTCTAAGTAAATGTCACTTATTTTAGTAAACTTAGTCAGGCAGATGGTTAAAGAACGCTATTTACCTTGAAGACCACGTACTGTTTTCTATGCTTGTTATTAATGTTTATTTGAAAGGTGATCTTTTATTTTGTTGCATAGCAATTAAGGGAGAGCGCTAGTTTCACCAGATATTTCTATGACTTGGTATGTTTTACTGATTTGTGTGGCAAGGTAATTATTTTGTTCTAAAACATAGCATTATTAGCCTGTCTGTTGAAGTGTTGTATTAGTAATATGAGTGGTTGCTAATTGAATAATTAGTCACATAAATTTAATTATTTATTGTTTGTCTTTTAGCACCTTTCTGTATAGTTTTAGTTTATCTAATGCATATAAAAAACTGGCCTGAACCTGACTTGTAAGAACTGCTTTGATTGTTTCATTTCCTTGCATTTCAGATCAAGTGGGGAGCCTGTGGTCTGGTGCTGGCTGGCAATGCAGTAATTTTCCTTACTATTTTAGGCTTTTTTCTTGTGTTTGGTAGAGGAGATGACTTTAGCTGGGAACAGTGGTAGGACATCGCTCTTGATGCTGGTAATATTTTACAGCATTTATCACCATATGTATACCCTGTGTGTGTATATGTGTATATATTATAACATATGTGTGTGTGCACGCTGACATGTACGTATGTGCATATGCATGTAGTTTTCCATTATCAGATCGTAACATGCTTTTTAAAAATGCATTTCTACCAAACAGAAAAGGCCCCTGTGCCAACTGTCTTAATGTATTCTGTAAAAGCTGGAATCACTGTTGCGAATTTGTCCCCATACAAGTTTACAAAGTGTAAGCTGTTTTAGTAATTTTTTCATTATATATGCACTAACTTTTGTTATAATCACAGTAGTATCATTGATACATGTGATATTGGTCAGCATGCATCTTGGGTTTTTTAACTGTAATCAAAATAGGCCAATATAAAGATTATCCTACTTGGTATTGTTCAGCTTGATCAGTTTTTCTGCTTTGATTAGGGATGAATGAGTACTTGCTTGCCATTTGAGTAATTATTATTTTAGCGGGGTTTTTCTTGATAATGTGAAACCAAACATAAGTTACGCTAACTCTTTTACTACCTAGTGAAAGAAAAATAAAATAACCCCAGTTAAAATTCTTCCTTCCACTTAACGGTGTTAAATTAAAAAAAATAATTCTCCACCCTGCAAAGATACTAGGGCTTTGTCCCTATTCAACTTAACAATTGTGGATAGATTTAGGAAGAATATATTTTGATGCCGCTTTAACGCTTAGAGCCGACATTACTTCTCTTATGAAGGTTCACAAAAGACGAAACAATGCTCAGGACACTTACAATCACAATGTAGTATTCAACTCTGTATTCTCAAGTGTGAAATGCCTGAATTGCGAAGAAGTGAGTGTTCTGCTAGGTAGGATTTCCTATCTCCTCAAGTTCTCATTGCTTTTAAAACATACTTACTCTACTACTAATGTTTTTGTCTGTGAGAAAGGATTGTTATATTAAGACACTATATTTTCAAATAGCATTATCCTAGTAAACATTCACATAATCATACTTATAAAAGGAAACTTTACTGTTTTGACTCGCTCAATCCTGCAAATTGTGGAGGCATGTAGTTTTGTAGAAATGCATTCTGATACAACCCTAACTCTAGAAGATATTTCAGTAATCTGCAAAGGGGTAAAGGAAGAGACCCCTTAGTTTATTTTTTTATAGAAAAATGGACATAAAGAGGTTTCTTCTCTGTGAAATATGAAGCTGAATTTCTGTGTAGGGTGTGTATTACTGTGGCAAGTTCTTTAGACTAGTAGATTGCATATGAGTTTTTTATAGTTACATGAGTGAGTTCACAGCTGACTGCTATCACCCTGTATAGTTGTGAGGGATGCTGTGTAAGGAAGTAGTAGAATCCACCCTGCAAGATGTGGCAGCTTCACCAACGCAATGCTTTTTGCCCCCTGAGTTGTACAGAACTACTTAATGCTGCTCTTCAAACTCTCTCAATACTTGTGTACTGCAAAATGGTGTCCTGTGGATTGCTGTGCAGAGCAGAGGTTCACAATTTAATGAATGTTACATGAGCACTCCAGTACTAGTTATGGAAATCATTCTTTGTCCAAGTAATGTAATACTACTTAAGCAGGAATGGAATATATAGGTAGGTTAATTACGTTTTAAATTCAAACTTCAGGTGTGCATAAGGTGAATCATTCAGTGCTGAGAAATGCTGAGTAGCTGTGTTTTATATTGAAGTGTGTCTAGGTTGTTACTCTTGTAAAAAAAGAATTAACATTAAAGGACAGGGGGGTTTTGTCTGGATGTTAATGCTTCATGGAAGACATAGCAGGAATACACTTGTAAAGATGCTGTGCATAAACAAGTTCTTTTACAGTGTCTTCTTCCTGACTTTAGATGAAATCTGTTGGACCCTACTGATTTATAAAGTACTACTGTGGAAATTATTTGTTCTAATTATGAGCAAAGTTGTTTAAACATAGTTTCCACGTATAATTCCTGCTCTGGTTTTTGAAGTTGCTTTTTTTCATCTACAATGGCATTTTTTATTCAAATTAGTGAAGTAAAACAGCAACAATAATACACAATTTAAGTGCCTGATCCTATAAATGCCTAATGTCATTCCTAATAATTCTATTGAACTCCTGTTAAAATACTCATGTGCTTGCATGGTTAGATTCTTGAGTATTTTTACTCAGAATTTACATACCAAAGGCTGCGATGGAAGTCTACAAAACTATTCAATTATTGATGAAATTTTGCTTTCAAGACAGTGGTGTGAAAAACAGCTGAGATTAATTTTTCTTTAAATTAGAGTATCAGTATTTGTAGGATCTGTTGTAGATGTTAGTAAATAGTGTGCTTGTGGCGGACTGGGATACAGGCAGTAAACATGACAATCTGAAATGAAAAGGAGGACTAGAAAGTGTGGTCTTGAAGAGAGGTTGCTTCCTTGACAAATTACTCTATTGTACTGTATTTCCTTTGGTATTACTGTGGTTGGTGGGGATCTCATGAAATGGCAGGTAGATGCCGAGTGGAGAAGGTCAATGTTTGGGTGTTGTGTGTTTTGGGGTTTTTTTTTCTTCTTTTGAAGCAACTACATGCACTAATCCTTAATGTGAACTTCATGCAGTTTTCACCATGGACTTTTGTTTTTAAATGTTTAACTTTAAAAATTGTGTTCAGTGTTTAAATTGTGGAAATCTTCCTTGACCTCTTTAAAAGTAAATTTGCTTGAATGACTCTTTGATAGCAAGTAGGGTAAAAAAAAAAACCAAACAAACAGTGCTTTTTTTTATCAAGAGCTTCACTCATTCACACAAACCTGGTGCTTTGATGGCCAGTACTGCAAATACTGGCACTATCTACCAGTAGCCATTTACTGTGGTTTCTCTGAAATTGTTTTCCTATATGGAAGTGAATACTATGTATCCAAAGTGCCTTAATTTCAATAATATGCTGATTTTGTGAATGCATATACATGGCAGTATCACTGTTTCATAATCAGCTGAAAAATCTGTTACTGTGGTTTATAAAGCTTCCTTGTCAACTAATCATGTTTTCTGTAATTCAGAATGCAGTGCAGCTTTTGTAACTTTTGTAAACATTATTTTTATTTTCTGTGATTGCCAGGTTCTTGAGATGATGAAGTATTAAAACATGGAAATTAAAATATATTCTACTTTTCTTTTCAAATTGTCTAATAAAACTGACTTTTTGAATTGCTTAATAAACATATTTGATGCTTAAGTATTTGTCTGTCTTAAATTTCAAGAGGTGACAACAGAACTCTCCTGTGCAAGGAAAGGTAAGAGAAGACATCCAGTGGTGCTTTCATAATGGTGTAAATGGTAGAGCAAACAAATTTCAGAAGCCGTGATCTAATTGCAGTGGGTGGAATTCCTGCTATGGCATGCATTAGAATGTATTGTAGAGGCCGTACTCAAGTATGCGAAATTATCATCACTTATCTCTTATGTACACAGTAAATCTGTGAGCTTTTTGAAGGCATTCAAAAAAAGCTGGTATGTAAGGTAGCACTTGACCTCTTCTGCTTTCCTTGCTTCAAGAGTCCAGAGTTTGACACATCAGCTCACAGTCAGCACTTATGGGCAGGGATGCAGAGGGCATCAAAGCTGTCCGTCTTTTCTAGGTCGGTACTTCTGTGGTTAAGTTGGTGAATATATTGAAGTGGGTGATTTTGATCTTGTGAAAATGAAACCTGCTCAGTTATTAATCCATTTGCAAAAGCACCCACCATCAGGAGAAGGCTATAGCTGATGTGTTCTGAATAGCTGATGCTTTCTGTTTACAGCAATAATTTGAGCAACTAAGCTTTGGACAAGGTGAGTTTATTTGAGCTTTGAATCGGTTAGCTGCTAGCTTTGCCCTCTTTTGCAAAACAAATGTTTGGGATTGCTGTTTTGTACTGCCTCACTCCACTCATGCTTTGTATGTAGAGTAACTTCAGGCTCCAGGCTTGGTTCCGTAGCTCCCTTATTTAACCTGGTTCTGTATTTGCTAGTATTATCTGTGTGGTATAACTTCTATTTCCTATCCCTCCCACCCTTGTTCTTGTAGCTGCTTCTTTTTGTAGTTAACAGCTGTTCCCTGCCAACATATACCTAGCTGAAGGGAATACATAAAATACAGAATTATAGAATCATTTAGGTTGGGAAAGACTTCTGAGATCATCAAGTCCAACTGTTAACCCAGCACTGGGGTCAGGAACAGGGGGGTACCTGCTCACAGGTACCAAGATCAGTTTTGTGCTGGTTTCGTAGTCTCTTCAGCCCTCTAATAAAGCTGGTAACCTTCCAAACTAGTTATGACCTTGGGTAACTTTCTAAAAACTTTAAACAGACTTTAATCCCATAAAATGAATGTAAGCTCATTAGTACCCAAGAGTTAACTAAGCAAACTTGTCCTGGTAAGCCACATGTAGATATTTATTGTTAAACTGAAAATTATGTAAAGCTCTAAAATTATCTCTATAACCCTGATCTCAATTGTTATCACAGCACAACTTTTAAGATACTACAGCATTTACTCCACAGGGATTGTTTCTGGTCTATGATAATAGATGAAAAGACTATTTCATTAAGCTGGATGCACACAAGGTAGTAATGACTGATTGATTTGTTTAAGTGGCCCCTGCAAATACATGACCAGTACATACTGCAGGGCTTTACAGGGAAGTGTCTCTTAATGCTTCTGTACATATGTTATCGACTGGTGAACTGTGATTACATTTTAAAGATCAGCTGGATGCTCTTACAGAAACATTTTCTCCAGTGGCCTGTTCCTGTATTTCTTTCACATTTATTGTTTTGCTCTTGTTCTTGGTGTTGAGGTTTATTTCAGCTGTGTCTCTAGGTTATTATAAAAAATTGATTACAGTTTTCTATGCCCCATGACTAGCGCTTCAGCTGGGGTATGTACTTTTTTGCAATTACTGCTTCCCATGACTAGCTGTAGATTTTAACAAATATTCTGGATACTACTGCTTTCTAATGGTTCATTTTAAATGGACTGGTTGGTTGTTCCCTGCTTCCTCTCCCAAGAGGTTGTTCATCCCTTGTCTGCATGCGCATAGCTTTTTTTTTTTTTTCCTGCTGGCCTTCAACACTTGGGGGTCCTTACGGCCATCTATGAGGCAGATACCCTGTCCATTCCCCAGCAGTTTATAAAAACATACCTCTTTCCCCCCTGAAAATTCTTAGGGGATAGGAGGAAGTTTGTTTTCAAAGTGAGACTAAACCTAGAGCTTCGTATTTAAGTTATGTATAATGAGCATAATTAAAGCAAAACTATTATATGTAATTTTGCACAGAGTCTTTGCCTGTGGGGAAGACTTCTTCCTGTGAAACGTGCTTATAACATTGCTGTCTATTAAAAGGAAGAATTTCCAATATGTAGTCACAGCAGTCCTCCTCCCCAGGTGTCATGATCTGAAACCCTGATATCTCTTTGTTAGTGGTTTGTTTGTGGACAGCTGAACTGGCATTCAGTGGTGGAAGTTGCCTGTGTTTTATTGTATTTTTAATTGCATGTTTTCCTGGGGGATGCTGGTAAAATTAACTGTGCATTTTTGTGGAGTTTAAAAAAACCAAACCACACACCTGCAAAAAACCAAACCCCAAAATCATATTCAAGCTCAAGTTGTATATATTGTATATATTGTTCATTTGAAACCCTTCAATGGAGAACAGAGTGCTGAGGCTCAGACAGCTCGAGTCAAAAAAGTGTGCTGATGTCTCCTGTGGTGGGTCCAGGGGGTTATCTGAGGCTATTGATGTCTGAATTTTGGTTTTAACACCTGCTTTGAGCTTTATTTTCCAGTATACTGGAAAAGGTGCTTTCATTTTCTTGATCAGTGTGAATAAATGACAAATGATACTTGCGTAGTTTTGTTTACTTGAGGATTTGGGGAGAAGTTAAAAGGTATTTATTGTGCTTTGCAAAGCATATGCTTGGAATAAGAGGATTGATCGCAACATTTATGTTTTGCTTACCCTTTGTTGTGACTGTTTGATCTGGGCTTGTGATGTTGTTATTCATTTAATTCTTGCCTAAGACTACCATTTCACAGTATAATAGGAGTCTTTGTTACCAGTCTTCCATCTTTTTTAAAAAAAAAAAAAAAGAAGAAAGCCTTTACACAACATGGAAACAAAAGCTGCAATAGTTGTAACGTACTGGCTACTGATCAAGTTGTCCGTTTTTGAAGCTGATGGGAATTTGCTGTTGGGGTCAGTGGGGTGGGGAAGGAGGGATGAAAGAGGCCTAATCCAGTTCAGTGATGAAACCCTTAATGTCTGAGGGCAATCTGTGAGCATGCTTATGAGTCACTTCCATGCAGTAGGCTGTCCATCTTGTCTGCATGCCTGGTTCTTCTGGCTGTGCTGTGCACGGTATGGGGGTGATGTTGGTTGCAAAAATCCGTATGCCTGTATTTCAACAGAGGGCACTTGGGGAGAGGATTTAACAGCTCGTCTTTGTTTCTAGTAACATGGCTCAGCGTCACCCAACATGGCCACTCTTTCTTTGGTATTCTGGTTTTTCTGATTAAATAAATGCTATTAACTACAATGAGACATGAGAATGTTTTAAATGAGTCTGTAGTGATAAAATAATTTCCCATATCGTAAATCTTGAAAGAGAATTCTGCTCTTAGTTCAGTTTTAAAATGTTAAGAAATGCAGAATATTTCTTATATATTCATACATAGATTTTACCTTTTGTATCAGATAATACAAAATAATACACCTTAGGCAGTCCAAAGCGTGCTATCTCTTCTAGTTATTCCTTCAAAGATTGCGTTCATAACAAATACTTTGCTGTTTAATTAAAATTAATCTACAGTGGAAAATGTATTAGTTTACAAGGATCTTTGAATAGCTAGGTGGATATTCATTAGAAACAATTTCAAAATGCACAGTTTTTATCTTGTAGTCTCGTGAGTATTGGGTTAATTAAGATTCAGCAAATATCCTCAGTTAGGATTTGGATTATTCAAATCCCTTTGGACACCTTAAGATGGATACAGGTGCCTCTGTTCCTCTCTTCTTTACAGTGGTTGTATGCCATAGTTAGTCTGTTCTCTTCATCTTGTAGTCTTTTTCCCCTAGGGCCCAGGCTGCAAGGAAAGCCCAGAGGGTTCCAGCTCCAAGCAGGTGTTGAACTGGAGCTCTGTCGTGACTCCAGCCCTCATCCTAACTCTTGGGGTTGCTCAGAATGCCCTCGGGTCCCTTACCTAACCCTAGCTTACCGCAGGGCTGAGGGGGGGTCCCCTCCCTGCTCCAGGTAGGCCTTTAGCTACAGTTCCATTAAAAACCGATCAAACAAAACCAGCCCAAAGCAACTGTCCCCTCAGTTTTTGCTGACAGTTCCAAGTTCTCCCGAATAAGAGAGTGAATTTAACTCCCATGGTCAGTAACTGCAGCCTGTCCTTGCTCATCTGCCCTGATGGGACTGAGCTGTTGTCAGCTCCAGGTGTTGCAAGAAGCTGAGCCAAAAGCAAGTTGCATGTTCAAAACAACACACACTGATTTATGGATAGTGTTAACAAGATGAAAAGAGGGGTAGACAAGTGGCAATTCAGAAAGAACTATGTCATAAAATACTGATTGTTTCTAGATGGGAATTGATGGCTCTGACTTCCAATTTCTAATCATGTAAAACTTGTGTTTAACAGAAAAAGTCTAAAAATACTCAGTGCCCTTCTGTAAGGACTGACTTTCTCAGATACAAGAAACCATTCTGAGATGACCGTTTCTTTAACCAGAGAGAAGTAGCTTGGGCAATTGTTCCTCCTCCTTTTGAGTGCTATATTGTCTTGATTGTCCTTAGCCCATTTTCCCTTATCTGCCTTTTGCTGTCTCTGCTCTTAAAGCCACGATTTGTTGTATAACTTGGTATAGTAATATGCATATAAAAGCAATTATCTTTTCTTAGTGTACAACCTTGTTTAAGGAAAGAGTTTGCATTTTCTAACCACAACACTGGCTAACTTAAAACATTTTGTCTGTCTAAGGTGGATGCTTGGCCTTGAATTTGAGAGCTGCACAACAGTTTGTGTGAGCTCCTGAATGCTAACTCCTGTTGTAGTCACTTGTCTGTCAAATGTCTTAATGAGCCAGAGAGCTTGAAAGCTAATTCCCCAGAAGGTCCCTTGGGATGTAACGAGGATTATCCAGGGCCTGTTTTTAGATGTGGTAAGACTAAGCATAACAGGTGTATGGGTAGCCTTGAGACAGAGTCCTTAATTTCAGAGAAATTAGCACATGCTCTTAAAGAATGTGCTTTTTGAGCATCATGTATTAATACATGATATAAATCCGGCATTACTAGTTAAAGCCAGTAGTCACTGTACCAGGATGCATTTCATTAACCTCACTCCAGTACAACTGGCACAGCAGAAGTGTCTAGATATCCCTGATTTTCCTGTGTAGAGAAAAATGTTTGTTAAAAGTTTACCATTTATCTTCACTTAAAAGTCTAAGCCAAAATCCCCTAAAAATCAGTGGAAAACCTCCTGGTAGTTTCAGTGAATTCTGTATGAGATCCTCACAGGAGTGGTTTTACTTATTTCCAACAATGCTTCCACCACTGGGATTCAAGTACTGAGTTTGCCACAGAGTATCTGATAACCGGAGTCTTATAGCAGGTCAGGACTCATGCTTTTCTAGTGGCATGTAAACGTATATTTGCACAGGCACAACTGGGACATAGCATGGTAATGGGGAAAAATGGTAGCTCTAATACATACGTATATATTCATATACTCCCATTGCAGACTTTCGTAAGTGTAACTTCTTTCTAAAACATAGAATTTTATGCATAATGACTCCAGGATGAGGAAAGAGTCCACTCTTGCAGTACAACAGTACTCAGATTTGAGCATGGAACCAAATACCTCATTGAAAATAAGATCGTAGTGTGTACATTGAAAGAAAAATCTGTTTTCCTGCAGCAAGTCACCTGAAAGACAAAAAAAGAAAAAAAACTTACAGAAGAAATTTTCTCTTGCTGGTCAGTTAGTTGTCTGGGGGTTGATTTGAACTAAATGATGGTGGTAGTTTATTGTTAACTAGCGAGAGGATTTGGGCCTGCATAAGTCAGTTAATCTTGCTGTTTTCAGAGCTTGATTCAGCTCCTTGAAATCACTGGGTTTCAGGTTAGGCCTGACTTCTCCGTTCCCTCAGTGAGCAGTACGTAGTTTGGTACCTTCATAGTCCTATTTAATTTCAGTGGAAGTCTTTTATTTAAACTTAAGAGAAAGAGTGCAGCTGAAGTAGATTAATGTCATGTGTCATTGCTTTTGAGAAGGCAAGAGGCAACAGAGTGTGGAGCAAATAAAAAGGTAGTGGTTCCTCGTGGTGCAGCTCCACGTGAGACCATTGGCAGCTGCGGTGCTACACTGGTATGTACAGACAGATTGAAGTTTACAGTTTTTCTTAAGATGCAGTGGTGATAATTCTGATCTTAAAAAAAGGTCACATAGGATTGTAATTAGGCTGTAATTTATTACCCGTCTCTTTAGTGACATAACCAGTAAATTCCTTGTGCTAAACTTTAAAGACTTCAATAGTTTTTAGGAGTTTTGAAAGATAAACTTTTCCACTAGTTCTGATCTGGCATATTTGGATGTCTTTTAATGTTCTGTTTTAAATATAAACTTACTCATGTCCTAAGCTCTGTACAGAATGGAAGGCTTTTTTATCAAATATAAAAACTGTTGGCTTTGTAATTCTTGAAAGTATATCCTCTGGCAGTGTTTGTGATTTACTGTGTTTCGCTGTGTGAAGTTTGTTCAAAAATGGTTTCTCAGACCTGGGGCTGTAAGGTATTTTTAAAATGTATACCTCTCCTTTGGTATGAAAAATGGCCCAATTAACTTAATTTTAGTTTCATCTTCTGTTTATATGGTGAACGCTTCTGACAAGTGATGGAAGTCATAGTTTATGACAGCACTGATATCTCTGCATAATCCTTGTTCTTAGGTGACAAGAATAATTACACAGATAGAAATAAACCGTCAGTTTTGGTGGATCACTTAAAAAGAGATCCTGAACTTTCTTGGTCTTTGTAAAAGGCTTTGTGTAAGTAAATCAAAGGGTAAACCCATCATTCTTCCATCTATTTGTGTGACATTTAAGTGCCTGTTTTTATTGTATACAACTCTTCTCAGTTATGGTGTGAGGTATTGCAAGTTACTGAAGCTAATTGTATTCTCTTCACTAAATCTCTTCTGTAATGTGCAGGTAATGAGGAAGTCTTGTAGGTAAACTCATTATGAGGATCAGTCAATACGAGTTTTCCTGTAGCACTTTTAGTAATCATGTTAACTTGATAGCATTTCCCTGGCCTTTTGAAAACTTTTAAATTGCTGTAATAGGACATATGTTACTGTATTTTTATTTGGAGGCTGAGTAGGGGAACAGGATTTAGGCTATTCTGTTCCCATTTAAACATCAAAACTTCCTACCCAAAATGAAACCTTTTGCAGTTAGTTTTATTAATCATGTGCAATAGTCAATTTTATCTCTTTAACCCACAAACAAGGAAACTGGAGTGGTGAAAATGAAAAGTGGCAGGGTGGAGGGAAAGGCAACTGCTGCTTAGCTGGGGTTATCCATGGGTGGCACTGTATTAGCAGCCATTCAGGTGTCCTGCAGTCAGACACATGATGGAATAATGCTGCATTAAATATGAACTTTCTGAAGGGAAAACCTGTCTGAACTGAGTAATCAAATTAGATTTGTGTTTGTCACGCTTCAAGTGGAGACCTTTTTGGCTAAAATAACCAGTCAGTACAGGAGAATCTTGATGTTTGGAGGTGCAGAGTACCTCTAAATAGGCAAAACAAAGACTGTGACTTTTCAACAGGATGCAAGGCATGGGATACAAGTGAAATACTAGTTTGTTCTGTACCTGAATCTTCTGCTCTAATCTAGTCCTGTATGAACAGCTCTGGTCTCTGTATAGCACAGCATTTTTGTCATGTGGAAGGACTGACATTCGTGTCTGCTCTCCTTGTGGTCTAGGTTTCAAGGTTTGCTGGTGTGGGTCCTTGCCAATAGTAACCGGCACGAGAGGACTGACTCCTTCCCTACCCATTCTTCTCCAGCATCAGCAGTGGTTTAACCTTTACCTCCTTGTGCAGAAGCAAGAGCACTTGGCAGTGGGAGGTAATACTGTCTGAAGGAACATTTCCCAAGTGGATTTCATGTGGGAATGAAACATGCCATACAAATCACCTCCTTCCCCACAAGCCCTCCCTCCATGCGTCAGCGTGCTCTGAGCCTAGGCCACATGGCACTGAAAACTGGGGTTGCTATGCTAGGAAACAGCTGTCCAAGTCATTGCTTGTTGGCTTGGTGCCCATGCCTTACTGCTCCAATTTTTGCTGCCAAGTACAGAGGGTAATATTTTCAAAATCCAGTCTCACAGTCAGAAGTGCTCTCACCAGCCCCCGAGTATGAGGGCACAGCACCCTTCCTGATGGTAGCCTGAGTCCTTCCACAGGGACTTCACCCCCTGTTTTGTTGGAGCTTTGTCTCCCTGTTGACACTTCCCTCGTATTGGAATCCCATGATCTTCCCTTTGGTCACATCTCTCTGTGCCAGGGCTATCTGTACACATCATTTCCACCTCAGTGTGGTCCATCTGATTGTTGTTCTTGCTTCTTCCCATATCTGGCCCTTCCTACCCCATTTTTCCCTGCCTTCCCACCACACACTCTACCCTGTGTGTGTTTTTTTTCTCACGCTGTTTTCCCATGCTGTGCCTTCTCAGCCATTATTATTTGTCTAGAAAACATCGTGCAGAATGTCAACATCTCAGCATAGGAAGTCCACCCATTCCCCAGGTTTTTTTTTTCCGCTCCATTTTTTCTGATCTTTTAAAACTATTGGCCACTTCTGTTGGAATATTCCCTGATGTTTTGAAATTGCAAGATCTGGCTCTGAAAAGTTACTGAGACAGAAGTGCCTTTACTGCTGCACATGATGTCTCAGCAACCCAGTAAATCTGTTTTTGAGATGCATGTAAGATGTGATTTCTAATGTGTCTTGGTCACAGTGCATCTTAATAGGGATGAAATACTGCCAGATTTTGGAGAGCGAGACACAGTTCCTCAAGGATAGATGCCAGATTCCCCCTAAAATTGGTCCTAAAGATGTGGTTTGAAGCAACACTGAAAAACTAGTAGCTGAAAACTGGTTGCAGTATGTTAGGACTCCACTTGATACTTGGGTAAAATAACTTGATTTTTAGGTTTTTCATTGTTGCAACTACTTTGGGGCAAGTGACACAATTTTCCAGAAGTTAGGAGAAAAAAGTGTGTTCTTAGTAGACACTTGATTATGAAACAGATCCAAACACGATAGACTGGAGAAAGTTCTAGGCTGAGATAGCTCACCAAAGGGCTGCTGCCAGAAAGCCCCATGAAATTAATTGATATTTACTTGACAAAACACTCAAAATAGCAGTTGTCGCTAAACTGGAGGGGCAAACACGGGATGGTGCTTTTTCAGATACCTGGTACCCTCAGCAAGCTGAATTCCTGTGCAAGCTGAGTTGTATGTAACAATGGGAGCATGGTACTTGGGGCTGCACAGCATGTTGCGCTGGCTGGTGTGTTGAAGATGAGTTCTGCCTTCTCTGAAAATACAGTGTATTCATCTTAGCATTATAAAATGCTTTGCAGCTATTCCTAGGATTTAAAACATATTCTAGAGGCAATTAAGATGAGAAGTAGGTATTACTGATATGTTGTGAATGCACGTGGTTCTTGTAGCAGCAGTTCATACATTGTGATGATCTCAATTTACTTTTGACCCTGACGCTTAGAAGCAATGCACCCATTCCAAATGCGTAGCAATGAAATCTTCTCCATGTATAGTGTCTTCTAGTCATACAGGTATAGTAGCTTACAGTTTAATCACTGCATTTGCTTGGCACTGACTCAATTTTGTACAAGTCGCATAAACCAGATGGATTCCACCTGAAGGAATTTACAGTCTCAGAGACTCCACAGCGTGACAGTCCATCTGAACACTCAAAATTTCGGTTAATCTTCTCCTCCTTCTTTGTTTTAAAATACTTCTGTCTAAATATCAATTTAGAGGTATTCCTTCATACTCTGGAGGTAGAAATTGATTTTGGAGAAAACAAATTTTGAGGCAGTCTATTAGGACCAGTTTTGGCCTTGGTCTGCTAAGCAGTTGGGGCTCACAGGTAGCAGGCTGGAGAAGATCTATACACAGCGCAGCCTGGGAGAAGGTAAAGTGTGAGGAATGAGAGAAGAGGCAGAATTAAGGCTCGCCTCACTGACAAAAGCACTGTGGCCTTGCAGGCACTTAAAGGACAGCAGATGAGTGATGGGGCTGGCTGCAGCCGTATGAGACTAAGGACATTAAATATGCCTTGATGGATTAGGAATTGGTTTGGTTAGGAGTTCCCATTGTAGTTGTGTGGCTTCTGTTTTGCAGGATGAAGTCTGATAAGCAGTTTATGAAGGCACTGGCTACTCTTACGGTATAGGAAATATTCACAAAGGGATTCTAACTACAAATAGAACATAAAAATGAAATGACAGTCAGATCCTTGCGGTCTTCACATGCATTGATGTGAAGGTGGTTTCAATCTCTGGAGGTCTGGTACTCTTAGACAGTGACATGTCCAGAATCTCTGCTCCAGTTAGATTTGTCAAGGAACATTGTTGGGTTTCTTCTGTTCTGGACTGCCTCTTTTGTCCTCCTTTAAAAAGGCCTCTTCAGTACACGGACATATGAGCCGTTCCTTTTTTAGAGGAGAATAATGCATCTGAAGAGAGCTAAGAAAGATGTGTGACATTTTTTATCTAGGATATTTTTTTCCCCTTTAGGGATGGTGTGACAAGGTGGCTGAGGATCCTTGTACCCCTTCTCTAACTTCCCCTGCTTTCATGAAAAAATGGTGGCATTTTCATTTCTTGTGAGCACGAAGTAGATGGGATTTCTATTTTGTGTTGGGTGAAACTCATCACTGATACATTAACATTGGAAGTAAAACCGTGTTTCCATAGCCAAAACCAAAAAAAAAATGGCCTTAATTTGGATTAGACTGCCATTTCATTTATTTGGTGGGTTTTTTTCATCTGTAATATTGAGTGCATGAGCGTCATACTGAGCAGCAGGATAAACTTCTGCCAGGTTTAGAAATGTCTAACTTGCTAAAAGGCCTAGATTTTCTTTCATCAAGGTATTTATTCAAAATACCTGCTCATTTTCTCTACCAGTTATATTCTGTGAATTCATATCCCTTCTGCTAGATGACACACTTGAGAAACTCCGATTGCTGCCAGGTTTTATAAAGTGTTTCTGGAGATGGATTTCCACCACCACTCCCTTAGGGAAAAAGTAGTGGTGTTTACTTTCTTTTCACTGAAATGTGTTTGAGTGATGCTCTCATCCTGGCAGGGATTATGGGGATAATAGACTAAACAATTCTTCTTTTTGGAATCAAAAGCAAATCATGTTTTTTCCATGATTATGACATCGGCAAAGGGTAACTTAACATGACCAGCAGTGTTTTGGATGTGCTACAGTCCCATTCATGCACACTTTCACTACAGTCTGTATTGAGTGTATATACATCAGGAAGAAAAATAGAAGGAAAAAGCAAGTCAACCTATTGGAGAGGTGTTTGATAGCTCTCTGTAAGTTACCTTCACTTTTTCCATTATTCTTTGCTCTCTGTGTTTTTTAGCTGCTAATTCCTGTTGGGCAAATGCATGATTGAGAAGTGGTTTTACTGGAATCCAAAACACTGGCTAAAGCACCAATGATCTTTTACTCTGTCAAGCTGCATTTTTTTTTTAATTCCCTTTATTTGATTCGATTCCCACCTCCCCCAATACATTTCCCTAGTGTTTAAGTACATCTTTGGAGAGGGGTGAAGTCATGGAGGATCTCATTCTGCTACTGTGAGTTGGAAATGTACTAAGTGTTGTAAGATGAAGAGTTCACGTAGGGAAATTGACACGTAACAAGATGTGGAGGGCTTATTTCTGTTTTACCCACCACAGGGACATGCGAGAGGAAGCCTTTCAATAGTTGCTTTTATTGTAACTTGATCGTGCCTTTGTACTCAGTCTTTGTTCCTGCCTGTGATGATAGGAACTATAGAAAGGCGCAGCTATAGGCTCCTGTTCTCTAGTATTGTATGTTGTTGTTTCATTTCCTCATCTACCAAAAAGGGTCACGCTTTCCTATGTAAATATCTTGCTTCTGTACAGTTGGAACAGAGTTTAACCATGGCAACTTGCAGCAATAAGGCATGAAATCAGGACACTGCAAGCTTGAGGAGTGTTCTGCCAGTAAAGGGGATCCCCATGAACAAAGCTGGTTAAGCAGGGCTGTCTATGTTCTGTGTCTTGTGTTTACTCACTGTAACTTTCATAAAGTAAGCTGATAGGTATGCAGGGGTGCAAATATAGCAGACCAACGGAAGCACTTGAAAATGATAAATCAACTGCTAAGAGGCTGGACAAACGGTGGAAAGGGCAGGATCTGCAGATCTCAGAATAGGCCATGCTGCTTTGCTGTTCAACAGGCTAAAATAAAAGCTACAGAGGAGAAGCCTATTTGTCCAAAGAAATGATAATCTGTCATTTTACCATGATTTCTACAAGAGGAAACTAAATTACAGCAGGACTAGAAAAGCAAAATTTGTCTCATTTACTTGTACTGTGGTTTTCTTTCTACATACATTCTCCTTGTTCTCTCTGGAACCAGGTTTCATGTTCCCACACATGAGGCTTAGTCATTTAAAAGAAAATGAGATCAAACATATTTTAATGTATAATCTGAGAAGTAAAATAATTCGAGAAAAACAATTTATTAGAAAACAGCTTTCTCGTTTAAAATACTTCAGAAATGAAGTACAAAGGTTAACATAGCAGATTGGTTTTCTGTATCTGAGGCAGCATAAGTACAACCTATGATGTAAATGTTACTATAGTAACTAGTGTTTTTATTTAAAAGCCCACTAAGTAGACATATCAAACCCATATAACTCATCAAAATGTAAGTTAAAATGCAGAGCCTGCTAGTTGAAGGAATGTTTTTTTAGCCAAACTTATATTTTTGCTGCACACAAACCCCTCCCCTCCCCCCCCTCCCCAAAAAAAAAAAAGGCACCCAGTATTTTCTTCTTGCCAAATTGCATTTTGGCACTTGGGAAATAGTCTTCATTAATGGTGACAGCACTAATTACCTGGGACCTCTCATGCAGCCATGTGAAGGCTTAAAAAGGGATGCAAATTCCTTCTAGCGAATTTTCTGCATACTGTTCCCTTCTGCCTCCCTTGAAAGCTTATTCCTAACAGTCAGAGCTACCAAACTATAAAAAGAATTAAGAATAAGTTTTAAATATTATATATTCCTCCCTCCTGTTCCACTGATTCAGCAGGAGAAGAGGTGTCCCTTGAGAAGCTGAGCATGTTTAGTGCTGCTCTCTTTTCCTCTCCTCCTTCCTCCCACTCGATGCGGTGCGACTCTGTGCCCCTGCTGGCCCTGTGCTGGCCACAGCCAGGGCTGCCATCGGGGCTCACTGTCCCCTGAGGTCTCAGCTCTGCTCTCTCAAATTGACATTGTGTATTATTTTTATACATATTAAGTATAATGTATATACTGTGTATTATATATTAGGTATATAATTATAATGTATAATAGCTGTAATAAATAGCTGCATATTATTTAAAATATATATTACCTGATTATAAAGGAATTACAGATTTGCATAAATGAAGAGACAGATCTTAGAAATATCAAGGACTGATGCTTTTGTGCTCATCTTTTCCATTTTGAAAACCTCACTGTGCTTGCTAGCATAAACTCACATTAGTTCTTTGCCTAAAAGAGGAGAGTGGGTCCTTGCTGTTTAACCTCTTGGTATTATGTATTTTGTGTTGGATGGGGAGGTTTTTGTGACTAGACCATTGGTGCATATAAGGCTGATTGCCAGGAGGAATCACAGAATGGTCAGGGTGGGAAGGGACCTCTGGAGATTATCTAGTCCAACCCCTAAGAAATCATTCTCAGAAGCATTTGGGAACATCATAAGCTTAGCAAGTTCTTGCAAAGATGCTGGGATACAACTGCATCTGCCAGCTCTGAAGTTCTCAAAGGGGTTTTGGCATGCTTCAGGCTTTAAACGTGTGGGGTATGTCCTGCAGGGTTCCTGTCTTCTGGGAAGGATGGGATTTGGGGAAGGAGGTGTGAAGGAAACAAGCCTCCTAGATAAGCTTTTCAGCATGGCTGCCAAGTGGACGTGAGCCCCAGGGCAGGCTGAAGGAAAAGTCCTAACAAAGGACTGGAGAGACTGAAAGCCAAGAGGGAGGAGCAAATGGGTGGAAAGCCTGTTTATAAATGCAAGAACTAGCTTGAAGCTAGGAAAGGGGGCTCAAAAATGTTATAAGATGGTCACGTGGGAACAGTGGGCAGTAGCAAACAGAAAACTGGAGAATCTGGGTGCAACTCACTTGGCCAGGGCAGAGAGGGAAAGGCTTTTATGCAACTTGCAATGGGATGGAGGAAGACTGAGGCGCTTCTCCACATGGGAACAGAGCAAGGTACAGTGCAGTGTGCTGTCTGGTTAGATTCCTGGCTATGGCAAGGAGAAAAATTGTATGCGTGGTATCTGTAATCTGAGCTAGCCCATAGAAAAATCAATGTTCCTGTGCAACAACAGTGCATCTGCAGTTATGACATAAATGCAGCTTACGTCTGTCTTACCGTCAGTGGTCATCTTTCTTAAGCTGTTAGTTAAAAACTCTGTTTTGGTATTGCTGATAAGCTGAGAGCTGGACTCACTGTGATGGGCAACGAATGAATGTGTCCAAGGGAAATCACTTGCCCAGGGGAGATAATACTTTAACAAAAGATGAGAAGAATAGCCAGTATTACCAATGAATACCTGATGGTCTGAGACCTGTTCCAGTGACTCACTTATGATCAAACTAATCAAATCTACACAAACACAGGGCAAGTAGTGGAGGCCTTGGCTAACAAGGCCATATGGCCAGCAGGACAGAATGCACATTTACAGTACAGGACCCCCCCAGACCTGTTCTCCTGGGGCTGAGGTGGAAGGCTCAGCTTGCAGTGCCCCAGTGACTTGTTCTCCAGCGTTTACAAGACCACCTGGGTTATGCCCAGGCTGTTGTGCCAGTGAGCAATCACAGCTACAAACTCAACTTAAATCTTGTGAGCTTGGCTGCCTTAGGAAAAACCTTTCTTCAGGGTAACACAGAACATCAAATGCATCTCTGCATGTGTATGGATGCAGGAATGCCTTCATAAGGGAGAAATATTTAGTGTTTTGTTTTTAATTGCTTTCCCAATTACTTTTAAAAAGGATGTATGGACTAAGTTGTCATTAATTTCTCTTGATGATGAGATACAGCTCCCACAGGATGATGGCATCACTGGGTATTTAAGGTCAGAAGGGACCTCAGGATCTCTCTAAAACAACCTTCTGCTTGGGCAGAGCCAGCTGTGAGATGAGGCCAGGTGGCTCAGGCTTTTATCCATTCTGGTCTTGAAAACCTCCAAGGACAGAGTCTGCTCTTCCTGTTCCACTGCTGGACTCTCCTCATGGGGAAAAAAAGTTATTT
This sequence comes from Falco biarmicus, assembly GCF_023638135.1. Classification (NCBI taxonomy): domain Eukaryota; kingdom Metazoa; phylum Chordata; class Aves; order Falconiformes; family Falconidae; genus Falco; species Falco biarmicus. The sequence continues at coordinate 4,832,447 of NC_079298.1, read as the reverse complement.
CTATCATTCCTGAACGCTCTCATTTCAATTCATGCCTGCTGTCCTTGTCTTCTGACCATGCATCATGCTGAAGAGCCTGGTTCTGTCTTTGATAACCTCCCCATGGGAATTTGTGCAGTACTCATCAATTTGTGAACAAGTTTGTCGCTGATGAGTCCAGAAGATGACACATTTTTCCTGCAAAAATGCCTGCTGTTTGTATTTTTAGTATTGTTTGTATAGATGCATCAGACAGACTTATTTGGTAAACTCAGAGGCGCTTCATGGAAGTAACACAGATGCTTAAAAGCACAAGAAAACATAAAGATTAGAAACCTGATGTGTCTATCAACTTGAATTATTAATGTGTGGGGAAAAAAGCATGATGCAGAAGTGGGCAGTTTGTCGCACATGAATCAAACTTTTTACACTTCTCTCATGAATAATTTTCAAAGCCTCTGTTATCCTCAGAGTCTTATCAGCTTTGTGTAATTTCTGACTCACTGAATTACTTCATTCTCTGTAACTATTTTCTTGCCTCAAAAACTTCCATTTTAAGATGGCAATAGTAGTTTATATCACAATTTACATATATTTAGGTCTTTCTCAATTTTTTCTTTATTTTAAGAATGGAGTATTTGCATGTACACATTTCTGAGCGTGTAGAATATGCAGCTAAGCATACGTATCCTGAGGAAACGCTTCTTTCTTTAGCCTGGCATTAGCCAGTACAGACTGCCTCATCCATCTTGGGACACTGACATCCTTCAGCCATGGTGGGAAATACTCACGCTAGGGGAGTGACAGTGAAAAGCTGAATAGTTCTAAAGCAAAATTTTGTTGAATATTAGCCTATTATTTTATAAGATTATCATCTGTCTCTTAGTATCCTTCTGTTTTTCCTGCATGCTTTTTGGGACAGGGAGCATCCTCTCGTAGCGCATTGGGAAAGTAGCTAAAACATGAAGTTCCTTGGAGAAAAGGTTAATACAGTTCTGCAGAGTGAGGCAGGGCTTTCATTAATATAAATTTAACCCTAAAGACAGAACTTTTTAACTATTTGCTAGTAATTTCACCTGGATTTGTTTCTCACAGTAGGAAGAGCTACTTGCTTATAGGTGCTTGTCCAGTGTGTCAGAGGTAGAGACAAATTTAAATATTCATATAAAGATATGGATTTGGAATCTTATTTCTTTTTTTCCCAGTGGGCATCTTAATAGTGTGTTACCAGGGCAGTCAGTGATAACTGCTCTACAGTCTCAGGAGGGTTCAGCTGTTCCACTGTTCACAAACTGGTCTTACCCTGCCATCGTGTGAGACAAAGATAAAAGTTTTACAGATCTTTAAAACAGAGAAGATATATTCAAACTACACCTTGTTCAAAAGTTTCTCTTGACGACTGTCTAAAATGTCTGGGAGTGAGTCAACCTTTTAAGATCCCTGTTTTGCCGCTAGCGTCTCTGCTGTTAACAGATGTGATTCATTCCTATATGCCTCCAAGGCGAATCACTGTCAATGAGGTTTAGATGCCTAATGATGAATGATTCTGTCCTGGGGAGTAAATGTGTGTGCTCAGAGCGCCACAATTGTTTCTCCAGTCCAAAGCAACGCTTTTTGTCCTATAATGAAATGAATCAACAGGAGACTTCTGAATAATAGGGAGGAATTATCCTGCTCTAAACTAGAAGGGTGTGTCTCTTGGATTATCATTATTAAATGAATATAGTTACTCTTGCATCAGTGTGGAGAGGAAATCTGAGCATGCAGCTGCTAGGGATTTCCAGCAAAGGAGGAACATACATGTAATTACCTGGTTGTATTTGATAATGGTATATCCCGTAAGTTTTAATGTCTTTTCAGTTTTTCTTTGTTCTGGTTATAGGATGACTCTTATTTTTTTGATTCTGCAACTAGAAGTTTAGTTTGTTGGGGTATTTGATGCCAATTTATTGTATTGGTCAAAGTGCAGAACTGTAATTTGTGTACAGCTGTGGGAAACATGAAAATTTCAGAGGAAAGAACATACTTTTTGCACAGAAAATGTTTAGTCTCCACCTCTGCTATTTTAAAGTTGCAATGTGGATTGCAGAGAGCATTTCTGTGGGTGCACAAAAAGTAAAGTTTAATTTTGTGGTAGTCTAACACAGTAGCAAGCTTTTGGTTGACTGACTAAGTTTTGATGCTGGTGAAGAGGTGCAGAGAGATTAAGCGCAAAACATTCTTGTAGCAGCAAAAACGGATTACTGAAAACATCCCGTTGTGGAGGCAGGGTTCATCTTTGCATTAACTTTGTAATGAAAACAGACTTTTCACTTCTGGTGGTCATTAAATTATTTAGAAAAACTTCTGATACATACATGTGATTTGTTTTTATATAGAATAACAGTACTTGATTTTTCTGTAGCAGTTCCGTTAGAAAGTTAGACTCTTTCACCTGTTTAAATATAAACTGGTTGACCTGGCATGAATCAAATTGGATGGATTAGAAAGGAAAAAAACAAAACCCCCAGAAAAATGTTGAAACCCATGCAAAACACCCATAAGGAGCGCAGCTGTGCTCAAAAATGACAAATTTAACCTGGTAGAACTGAAGCTGAATTTCTAACACTTTTTTGAGCTTTCAGATGCATAATTGCTCAGTTTGTACCAAGTTGCTAAGGTTAGCATGCTTCGGATTTCTGTGTCTTTATTCAGAACTGGAAACCTCAGAGAAGTACTTCTGTTTAGACCTGTCACTAAGCCTGTCCCTGTTGGGGCAAAGAGCTGTAGTGTTTTTTTTCTTCACAACAGGAGGAAAATAACTTGATTTTTGGGGACTGACTTGCTCTTTAGCAGGAATTTTGCAGGTCTTTCTACAAGTCTAGAAGAGATATGGTTGCAGTACTACCTGGCAGCAAGAATAGCACCTCGATAGATATCTATATGGATGTAAAGCTGTGCAGGAGATGATAGACATTTTTATTTGTAAGAGGTCAGGGTGCTATCACTGTCTGCCAACACAGTGGCTATATGACTGTATCCAGCATGACTGGTGGAAGGGAAAGAATTGTTTTAATGTTGCATTTTTTAAAAAAATAAATATTCAAGGCTAAATAACATTACTTTTGTTCTCTCAGAGAAACTTCTACAGTTACATATTTCTTGCTCACAGTCAGTTTCAAAGCATGCCTGTAGGTCGGTCGCTGAAGTCTTCTCACCTGCTTTGCAAAACCACTCTGGACTTAGTATTTTATAGCATTTTGTTGTTCTTCAGTGGGTAACTCTTTGAAAGGCTTCTGGGCCTTTGTTGTTTTTATAATGCTTCAAGGGAAAGTCTGAGGTGAAATGTGGAGTCTTAAAATAAATTTCCTTGTTGTTAGTATTTACAAAAAGACGCTCTCCAAAAAATATTCCCCAAAGGGTGAGACCCTGAGAAGAGGGGCTGCTGTGCTGTGCCTGGAGAGCACTGTCTTTGGTCACAGGCCTGCTAAACTGGAGCGGGTTCCCTTGATTCCAGACTGGCAGGGGCCAGTGTCATAAACCCAATGTTAAGTATAAACTTATGCAACATGGAAAAGGTGCAAAAGCGAGGAAACTCGTTCAAGATACAGTTACACAAGCAAAAGAAGGAAGATCATGGGTCAGTTTGCTTAACATCCTGGATGTCTGTATAGTACTGAATAAAGTATGGGAAAAACTGAAAAATCTTTGTATTGAGTCAAAATAACTGCACTGGCCAAACGTAAATTTTGTGAGATAATTCGAACATGAAGGGAAGGACTTGTTCAAAGAGGTCTCAAGGCATGAAAAGGAATGAAGTCTTTATCACAAGGATGCATATGATTTTTGCTGAAAGCCAGGATCAAGGTAAGTGTTTATTTTATATTGTTAACGAAGTCAGGTGGATGAGGACCTTTTTAACCAGAGCTGGTTAACATCTTGAGAGAAGACTCTTCTATATTTTTTTTTTCTTTCTGTGTCCCCCCCCCCCCCCCCCAGCCCCGACTGAGAAAGAGGAATTTGAAAATGTGAAGATGTGAGAAAACTGCAGAATGGAGATGAAAGTATGTAAGAAAGAAAACTGCAATAAACTCAAAGTGAATATCAAATGGAAAATAAGTAAAAAAAGAGGAGTTGTCCAGAAGAAGCTGGCATTTTCTTGAGAAAAATATACATGAAAGGCAGGAAAGCACCTGCTTCAATGTGAATTAAAGGCAGGGAAATTAGTAGAGGAGCAAATAATATTTTCCTCAATAATCACAGAATCCCAGATTGGGTTGGGTTGGCAGGGACCTCCAAGACCACCCAGTCCCACCCCCCACCATGGGCAGGGACCCCTCCCCCCAGCCCAGGCTGCTCCCAGCCCCGTCCAGCCTGGCCTTGAGCCCTGCCAGGGATGGGGCACCCACAGCTGCTCCGGGCAGCCTGGGCCAGCGCCTCGCCGCCCTCACAGTAAATGTGAAACTTTAGTTGGAATTGAAAGCTAAGTTAAGTTATTGAAGAGGAGTTGTAGAAGAATAACATGAGCACATAGGAGTAAATCCAAAAGACAGAGAACAGAACAGATAGAACCAAAAGGGTCCCTCAGGGTGACAAAGCATTTTTGGTAGAAAGGTGTATTCCTATAGATAGGGAAAACTTATAACATCATAACATATTATCATCAGTGATGTTTTTGGTTCTCTCATGTGACTTTCTCCTAAGCAAGTTAGGGAAGTCTAGTCTACATTAAATGACTGTAAAGTGTTTAGTTGGACAGAAAGGACCTTTTCAAAAAAAAGGGCAGTCAACAAGTCACAAATTGAAAGGCCATGTGTGGGGTGATCATTCTGGGGTACACCTGAAGTCTAAAACTGTTTGATATTTTCATTAAATCCTTGAATAGTTGAAAAGTGCATCTTCTGTTAAATCTCTGGATAACAAAATTGCTAGCAACAGTTGCAGTTTAGAGAACAAGATTAGAATTTAAAGTGATTTTGAAAACTGTTCTGAAATAAATAGGCTGTAATTCAATAAAGACAAATGCAAAGCAATTAAATGAGAAATAATCCACTGCACCAACAAGAGTTCTGCAGGAAGGATCTGAGGGTTAGGGCGATGCGCAAATCCAGCCTGAGTCAACACAGGCAGCTGTTGGGAGGAAAAAAGCAAACATCCTTATGGGATGTGTAAACAGGGTTCCATGTAAACAGTGAGATATTTCTTCCCTCTAAATAGTACTACACAGACCTTTGGTTGGAGTACTTTGGGTATTATTTTGTCATGGGCCTTCTTTGGATCTCACCTAGCAGATACGTGGCAGACGACAGCTTGTGACAGCTTTTGCTTCCTCTGTTGCAAGTCTGGGATACAAAAACTTTTAACAGCTTCCTAACATCAGACGCAAATCTTATGTAGCCTGATTTTCCAAACTGTCGTATTAGAATACAGAAATATTTTTAAAATAGCATTTATCAATTAGAGATGGTGGTTATTTTAGTAAGGAGTGAAATTGGCTGATGCTACTTTGAGGAAATGGATCATGAATTACGGAAAGTCAATAAATAAATTAAAGCCAATCAGTAGGTTTCTTTATACAGCTGTGGTAGAGCTATTTACATGATAGGAAAGACAGTATGATGTCACGTTCAAGTCTGTTTACTGAGAAGAGCTTCTGGTAATAAATAAAAATATTTTTCTTCATACCTTATGAAGCAGAGATACCAGCTCTGCATTTATTTTAAAATAATATTGCTGGAAAAGCATGGTAAAAACTCCTCAGTTGTACATACCTGGGGCTTATCAGTCTCTGGTATGCTGCTTCTAAACTCTTGGTGCCTTTTCCAAGAAAAAGGAGAAGCACAAGATTAAAGGTGCATCTTTTCCAGCAGGGCTCAGTCCTCACTTTAAGTTCCTTGATGAAATTTCTGGGTTTTTTAATTGGAAGCTCCTGTTAAATATGTGGTATTGCTTTGCATATGTGTCGAGACTTTTCTCAAGGAGCTGTTTATTCACAAAGACAAATGCTGAAGTGCAAAAGGGTCAGAATGTCACTTACTCTACTACTTGCAGAGTAAAATGTGATGATTATTTTTTAATCCACTATTAAAAAAGAGAACCAGCAGGTAATGGATACATGCATTATAGCAGAACAAGCTCTTTGAGAGATTTGAATGAATTAATCTCATTAAGAGAAAATAACCCATGAGAGGGGATACCATGAAAGCCTTGAAAACAGCTGTGGAATTGAGGAAGTGGGAGACAAAGCATAGCTTCGTGTCAAGCAGCAGTGGGATCCAAGGTATATTCAAGACAGAGAGGGAGAGAGAATTGACTGTCAAGTAGTATAACAATTGAAATCTGCTTGTGTGGAAAGGGAAGTGGTATTAAGTGGTCTGAAATCTGGGTAAAATGGGGAGTCGTTCAAGTCATTGGTAGCAAAGAAACATGAGGCTAGAATAGTCTGTCTCGATTACTGAGTTTTCTTTTTATTAGACGCACAAACCTGTATAATCATTCTTTTCATAAACTTACTAAACCTTCACTTAAAACAGTTTCTTTTTTGTTCTGTTATTCCCATCAGAAGATTTTTCCAGAAATAAGTCTTCTGTTGGCCAAGACTCAGATTTTAATAACAGGCCTAAATGTTTTTATGGCAGGTTTATAACCATCTGACTCAGTACCAGTATTGTACTTTGCTTTAAATAGTTCATAATTCTTTCTCCTTGGGGTTTACTTCCCAACTGATTAACCCTCCCACCCCTGATTTGTTCTAAAGTCTTGTCTGTTTTAGAAATCGGGTATTGTCACACCCTGGTTTGAGGGGTGTGTGTTCTTTAACTCTTACTGTATTACTGCTAAACAGATTTGGTTAAAGTACCAGTACCTGGGTCTTGTGATTGCATGTGCTAATTTTATATAACTCGTTTTCATGTATTAATCACTTTCACTGTTCTTCCTACTGTGGGTATAGTAATTTTAGTTTCCTTGCTCCCTATTATGCTTCCTGCTCCTAATGCTACCACCAACACTGTTATCTTTATGGCAAACTAAGTAGATTCTTTATCTAATGTGGGGTTATAGAAAATCTATAATATCTGTTTTTGCTGTTTGCTTTAGTATTTTTTCCAGGTTTCTTTGGTTGGGTTTCTTGCCATATCTTTGGTGACACCTGGCACGTGCTGGTTGGCGTAGGGGTAGAGGTAATTTTCTTTATAGTAGCTGCTGTAGTGTTGTGTTTTGGATTTGTGCTGAAAACAGTGCTGGAAACACGGGGATGATTTCGTTATTGCTGAGCAGTGCTTACACAGCATCAAGGCCTTTTCTGCTCCTCACCGCACCCCACCAGTGAGTAGGCTGGGGTGCACTGGGAGCTGGGAGGGGACACAGCTGGGACAAGTGATCCAAACCAACCCAAGGGTTATTCCATGCTATATGACATCACGCCGGCAATAAACTGGGGGGAAGTTGGCTGGGGGCCACTGCTCAGGGTCTGGCTGGCACTGGTCAGTTGGTGGTGAGCAATCATTTTCCTTTGCATCACTTCCCTTCCTTGGGTTTTATTTCTGTCTCTTTGTTATTTTCCTTTTCATGACAATTTATTACTATAATAATCATCATTATTTTATTTCCATTATTAAGCTGTTCTTACCTCAACCCATGAGTTTTCTCACTTTTATCTTCTAATTCTCTTCCCCGCCCATCCCACTGTGGAGAGGTGAGCAAGCGGTGCTTAGTTGCCAGCTGGGGTTAAGCCACAACTGCTCTTAGAATCAAGGTACTCTTGGTGCATGTTCTACTGTGGGTGTGATCCAGACTGGGAAGTGTGTAACTGGGCCCACAGCTATGTGTTAGAACAAACAAACCTGCAGGAAAGGGGCTTTTTTTTTTAATCTTAGTAACTGGACTTCTGACTTCCATGTGAAGGTGTCTCCTGAGCTATGTAAGGTATAGCTTTTTGGAGAAGGACAGGTTGCTGTGGTGTATTCGTTCTTCATTTTAGAACTGTGCTGTATAGCCTGGGGATGGTTTCACTTCTGCAACTTCAGACCCGGTCTTCATGAATTTGATACCTGAAGAACTCATTTTAACAATTAAAGGTTGGGATTCAAAATTAGTTCTAGTTATTAATTTTCACTGTCAATTTCTTTAGGCTCGGGATTTTTAAGTTAAACAAAATCTTTGTGATAACAGTCTCTATATAGCTGATATTAAAACGTCATTAGCTACAGAAGAGTAGTATAGTAAAGAGGAGATGAAAATAGTCTTTGCATCCAGGTTGTTCACGGAAATGTGTAGCTTTTCCAATAATGGGAAATAATTATCTATGTCAACAAATCGTCAAAACCAAACTGCATAGCACTGCTTAATGTGCCATTTAAAAGAAGTGTATCTGAATCAGTTTGGTTTTTTTTTTTTAGAACACTAATCTTTGTCTTTCTGCTGACAAGTAGGCATGTTTGTGTTAATAATAATTCACAACATTCATGTTTATAATTTTGTGAAAATGCAGAGATCCTTGAGACTTAAAATGAATAGGTGTAATAGCCAGAAAGCACACTATGCTTCTGGTTTATGTCACCTTTTCCATTAATAATTGGTTGTTTTGTACAGCCTCCACTGTTAAAACCACTAACCGGAATACTTATGCTGAATGTTAATTAAATTCTTAACAAACGTTTGTGTGGCTCCAGACAGCACTGATTGTTCCCTGAAGGTTCTCTAGGTAAAATAGTCCCACTCTGCATTAAAAAAAACCAAACACAAAAACCTGTCATTAAGTTTCCTTCTATAATTATCGTAATGCATTAGGCTGTCAGACGAGGAAAACTTTAAATATTCACTCCCCCTTCTCCCTGAATTTCTCCTGGACAAACTCCTGCAGCGGCAGTGTCACAGCGCCCGGGGCAAGGTGCGAGCAGGGGGGGAACTTCAGCCGAGGCACTTTGGACTTGTGCGCTTTGCGGAAGGGAGGCGGGATGGCATGTGGCTGTCCCGGCCTCTGAGGGAGGCACTACGGCCTGGCTGCTGCGGGCGGCCCGAGGGGGCTCGGGGCGGTGAGGGGGCCGGGGGCGGGCAGGCTCGGGGCGGCCCCAGGGGGTGAGGGGGCCGGGGGCGGGCTGCCAGCTCGCAGTGGCGGCGGCTGCTGAGGCACGGGGCACGCACCTGCTGGGCGCGGCCCGGCCGCCCGCGGGTGCCGCCTCTGCGCGGCCCCGGCTTCACACGCGTCCCGCCTCACCGGCTGGGACCGCGCGGAAGGCGTAAACTTTATTTTCCTCAGCGACCTGCTGCCTGTGAGGAATTGAGGTCCGCAAGGGGAAGCGCCACCCCGTCCCTGCGCTGTGAGGGGGGCTCGGACGCCGCGTTCTCGAGTTCCCCCACTGCCCCGGCACCTTGTGCGTGAGGGGGGTTACGGGCCGCCGCCGCGCCGCGCCGTGCGGTGTGCTGAGGTAAGAGCGGACGGTGCGGTGCGGTGTGCTGAGGTGAGGGCGGGCGGCCCGTGCGGTGCGGTGTGCTGTGCTGAGGTAAGGGCGGGCGGGCGGGCGAGCCGCGCCGCCGGGACGAGGCGGGGCCGCGGCCAGCACGGTCCGGCGGCGGCGCGGGCTGCGCCGGGGCCCCTCCTGCGCCCCGGCGGGGCAGCGGGCATGACGGCCGCGGCGTGACTTCGGCTGTCGGTGAAGACTCCGGGAACGAAGCTAACTAGGTCGGTGAATTTAATTTATTTTTTCTTCCCCCCCCCTCCCCTTACTTCTTCAATTCGGATTTCTCGCGGCTTGCCGCGGGCCGCTGCCTTCCCGCCGCGGGCCTGAGGCGCTCCCCGGTCGGCGCTTTCCCGCCTGGCAGCGGGGGGCTGCGACACCCGGGGGGCTTTCGCCAAAAGCCCGCACAGCTCGTGGGCGATTGGTCTTTCCCACACGGATCGCCTTCCGAAAGCCCCAGCAGCTGCGGGGGCTGGCGTGGTGCACCCCGCGTCGGACTTTTTTCTTGCTTTTTACCTCTTGAGGGTTTAGTGTCTGAAGCAAAAGAAACCCATCTCTCTGGATGTGGGTTGTGAGTCACTAATACTGCAGGAGCCATTACAGTCCTGTCGGATAGAAGGGCACTTTGGAAATGTAACATCAATTATTGCTACAGCATTTGTAAATAGAATTTGTGATGAAAACACTGAGAACCCTTAACTACTAAGTAAGGAAATAATATGAAGGAGCTTTAAGTGCCAGATAATTACAAGAGCTCTGCTACAGCTGCACGCAAGGAAAAACAAATGTGCATTCATCAGCGGGCAACAGTGAGGGAAAACATTTATTAAAAGCACTTTTCTCTATTGCTAGCTTAAAATTGGGAATATTTATGAAAGTTAGGTCTCAAACTGTGCATCACGAGCACACACAGACATCAGTGCTGCGTTTGGTGCTGTGATAGAGGAGCTGCAGGAGCAAATGCAAGTGCAGTGCTGCTGGGCCCCCTGCCTGCCCTCTCTGCGGTGGGCTGGCGAAGGGAGCCCACCTTCGAGCAGCGCAGCTCTTTGTGAAATGGGGGGGTAGGTTCAGTACAAGCAAGAGAAATTGGACAGTCTGGAGACAGTGGAGTTTGGGACATTGTGCTGTTGAGTTTCAGAAGAGAGGCTCCATTAGCAGGCTTGGAGCCTGATTTTGTAGCTGTGCTTTTGCCTGGCAGTCATGCACGGGTGGGACAAGGGTACTCTGCTGCTAGTTCTACTGTACTTAGTGTGTGAGGAGACATGCAACTTGGGTTGCTTCGGTTAAAGCTTTACTACTAGAAAGCAAAATAATTCAATGCAAGTCATGTTCATTGCTATTTTGTGTGCTCCATTTACTCTGAACTCTTAATAATAGTGTTTACTATATAATAAATGACAAATGCAATGAAACTCCATGCCCAGGAGGGCTGACTGAGAACCACTGGTCTTGCCAAAACCAACAGAACTGGAAAGCCCTCAGCACCCTCAAAGAGCAGGCCAAAGGACGCTGTGTGTAGCCAATATCAGTAAAATATTTTTATGCTTTGTAGAGATCTTTTAAATATTTAAAAACAGCTGTAGTGGAGTGCTCGCAAAAGTCGGGGACGGTTTGTATGCTTGCAGTATTATGTTCCTGTTTCCCATTAACTAGCAGCTGTTGTTGTTTTCTTTGGGAGGGTGAGAATAAGAAAAAGAAAAAAATGATACTCATGACCCTGTATGTATGTGTGGTACCTCACTTGAGGGGAAAAAAATTAGATCCTGGCAACTGAGTTTCTGTAAATCACTGTAGGCTTTGAAATTGCTCACTGGATACCACTAATATGTAAGGCTCTGATGTTGCAATATTTGCTCATCTAGTCTTAGTCCCTGTAAAAGTCTGTGAGAATTTGAGTTGTGTTTAGTGGTGCCAGGGTTGTGCTACTCTGCTGGATCCAGGATGGGCTGTAGAGACCTGGCACTCTTAGTCACCAGTGCCACCCTCTGTTCATTGATGTTCGAACCGGACAGGTAGACCTGCCTCATGTAGCAGTCCTCTTTTCACGTCAACCCTTTCTGTTTGTAGTTCAGAAAGGAGACATGAAGAAATTTAAGTTGTCAAGACAAGAAACTGAAAAACAAGGCAGCTCCAGAAGGAACATGAAAACTTTCAGTGCATTTTCTGTGCCCAGTGAGCAGGTGTTTGTGGATCACCAGCCATGCCTGTTTCAGGCTGTGCTGAAAATGTTTCCCATGCTGATATGCCAATGGATTGTATGACTTTTCAGGCAGCCTGTAAAGAGGAATGGTCTTAACTTTGTCATTGTTTTCCTCCTCGCTTGTCATATCTGCTGTTTTTAACCAGATGTTTTTGTCAAGGCAGGGACTCCGCATGTTACAGTGTTTTTGTACAGTGGTTACTGTGGAGGGGAACACACTATTTACACATGAAATTGGAATACGGTTTTGTACACAGCAGCAGCAAAGTTGGTGGTTTCAGAATGCAGCATCTTAAGATCGATGTGTTAAAATGGGCTTTGATTCCTTCCATTTGTATGGATAATTCCCCAGTCATGCATTAAGCCATTTGTCCTTGCTGTGTTAACTTAGTTTCTCTGGGACAGAGTTATTGTTACAAGTTTTAATAATTCTCCTATATTTAACTTCCTGTTCCCTGTAACTTCCTTGTAAAACTTGGATTCTCTCTTACAGTGAAGTGAGGAATTCTGGTGAGTTCAGTATTCTCACCAGAAAAGATACAGGGCAGCCCTGTCTGGTCTAGTAGTACATTCATCTTCTCCTGGGAGTTGTCTGTAGATACCTGTTTTTACCCAATTCCTGTGTAAAGTTTACACAAGCAATACTGAACTTTGAACAGAAAGAGAGCTAATGCTGGTGACATGCAGCTTACATTGCTTTTTGATCATGTACGGCACTTTTTTTTCTGTTCATGAATGTTCTTGGAACCAGGATTAAATAAAAACAAACATCTTTTTAAAAAATCAGCCTAGATTAAAGTAATAGAAGTAACAGAGAAGATGTCTCTAGCTAGTCTGAACTGTATTTTTGCCTTCTGGACCAAATATTCTTAATTATGGTTTAAATTAGTGCTGATTACAGAATCTTTGTGATTGCTCCATCTGGTCATTTTTATGGCAGCAGGAAGTGAAAATGCCTTTATCTTTAGCAGACTACATACTTGTGACTCCTTTGAGGTAATTGTCGTTCTGAGGATCTGTGGTTGCTTTATTTCAGTCTACAGTAGGTATGGCATGGGTGAAACTAACACAGCGGCTGCTGTTAACACAATTAACTATTTGTCATCTTATTTCCAGGAACAAATGAGAGATGCTGTTTCACATTCTGCTTTGAAATAGTACAATGAAATATTTGTAGTCACCAAAATAGTGGTTCTTTCCTTCAAACACCTAGGAGCAATAGGGCTAAGGTGTCTGGGTGACAGCTTTTGCTTCTTGCAGTGCCTATGACGGGAAAGCAAGTGATGGACCATAACTTCATGGATTATTTAGAGCTCATGATGGTGGAAATTTTTTACGTGTTTTGAAAGTGAGAGCTTTAAAGCATTTGCAGTAACATCCATGCCCTATAATTTTAAAAGCTTTTGAAATGTATATCTAATTTTCTTGTACAACATATGGAAATTATCTCTGCCAGTTTCCTGCTGAGAAGTGGTTGAGCTATGAACAGCAGATTGTTGTTGCACCTGTAAAAGAGGAACATGGACTGTTTTTCATTAAGCTATACGTTTAATAGTATGAATACTGTATGCTTATGCCAAGTAAATTATTTTAAAAGGTTGTGGGGTTTTTTTTCTTCAGTCAGGAACTCAGAGAAAGAAAACTAGGTAACTTAAATCATAGGCTTTTGGATGTAATCCCAGCCTGTATCTTTGTGAAGTGACAGACTTAATAAAGGTCGTAGATAGGTAATTCCTCTGGCCTTCATGGCTCACCTATTAGAAAATAGACTAATGGAAGAGATACAGGTAAGGCTGGCCTCCTAACAGCTGTGCTGAGAGGCAAATTTTCCTCTAAGTAGGGGGTTGTGAAGCACTGCCTTTGAAATTTTGAGCTTTCCTCTTTAATTGCTCAAAATGTAGCTTAAAAAGTACCCTGATTATAACCTGGGTGAATGGTGAGAAAAGTGGATGGGACAGGCTCATCTTGCAGAGCAAAATGAAGATGGTCTGTGCTGAAGAAATGGCTTGGCTCCAGCCCCAGCTGAATTTGCAAGGGCTTTCCTTGTGGGAGAGCTTGCCAGGAGGCAAGAATAGTGAAATATTGTAACTTCACTTGATCAGTTGTCTGCTCCTTCAGGCAGACAGCTGTGCCTATTGAATCACCTCTGCTTTAAGCCATGGTCAAGACTTAAAGCAGCGTTACAGTCGCTGGATGGTCATATTGAAGTCTCTCGTGAGGGCCAAATGGGAGGGGAGGGATAGCTCTGAGCAGGGGGTCGCTTTCTTCATTATAAAAAAAATTATTTGGTTTTCTTAGGAGCCACAAGTTCCTTTGTGGGGCTGGCCTTCCACTCTGCGGGGACTTGTTGAGGCACTGTCCTGGGTGAGACAATGGAAACATACTCAGACTGCGCACTGACAGGAACAGTAAAAAACAGGCAGGGATCACCCTTTTTCTTTCCTCCTGGTCTTCTGTGACCACATACGCTTTCCTTCCAGGCTGCAGAGCCAGCTGCTATTAGCCACTTCAGAGGTTGTCCCACTGCAGATGAGTGTAGGTATCATGCAGTACATATGTGCATATATAGCACAGTACAGGCACCCCCAAACTGAAAAGCCAGTGGATTACATAGCATTGGCACCAATTCTTTTGCCAACATAGGTGTTCTCAAGGAAACTGTTCTCAGAAATATTTAAGGAATGAGGATGTTTTGGAGGGCATTTTGATAGTTTGGATTTGTAGTGCCGTTCAGATGACCAAACCCAGAAGGTGAACAACGATCAGCAAAGGCCCGGAGAAATGAGGTACTATATAGCTCTAATGATGAAAGAAGGGCTGTATTGATATCTAATTCATTTTCTAAGCAATGGTTGGTTTTTTTCCTCAAATAGCATTCTGATTTTGTACTTCCTTTCTATTTACAGAGGTGTGAACATCAAATTAACTGAAGTGCAGCAAAATGAAACCTCAATGAAAAAACAGACTGATAATTATTAGCTCTCAGTTAGTTTTCTCTATGTTTTTCAGATCAGTGCTACAAAACAAGATGTATTGGCAAATCATTCTGACTGTGTTTATGTTGTTGGGTAAGTTACTAAAAAAATAAGTCTGGTGGAAATTTTGTAGAACGAAGAGTAATCACCATTTCTATTCTACAGTGGTGTTTCAAGTCATTCTACTGGATTAGTATCTTATCACAACATGCAACTGGAATATACAAAGGACCTGATGTTGTTATTGTGCAGAATTGAAATGTTGACACTCTCAGGGTTGTGCCTGTGTGTCTTATCCAAAAAAAGCAGTGCAACTGACTCTTAAGATCAGGAAACATCAGTAGAGAGTATGTGGTGAGTCAAGATGTCTTCAAATAAATGCCCCAGGCAAAATTTGGTAAGATAAAAGTTCACGGGCAATTTTTTGTGATCCTAATAGGTCCAAAAGCAGAAGGAAAAATCCCTGTTCCATCAGAACTGCAGTTTTTTAGTTCAGTGTAGCCAGGGTGTCACTTCGAGCTTGAGCTCTGCTTTTTCAGGTAGCTGACATTGCTGCTTTCATGTGCACAGTGCTAATAAAGGGTCCTCTATTAACTGCAAATGGAGGGTATAACAAATTGGTTTTCTGTCTGGGAAATGTCTGTAACAATATTGCTGTATGCTGTTCAGGGTCAGCTGGTATTTACCTTTCATTTTTTTCATTAAAATAAGAACTGTTTAAAGACTTTTGGTGATGATGCTTAGGGAGAAAGCAGTTGCTGTAATCCAATGAAGTTCGCTTCAAAATTTGTGTTCTCTTGTACCTTCACAAAAGATGAATAAATCGTTAGGTTTCTGTATCTTTTCTATATACATATACATCTTTATATATTGATATATCTCTTTTGTATATGTATACATCTTTATCTTTCTATATACTTGCCTTTATCTACTCAGTATCAAGTATTGCATTATACAGCCTTCTTTTAACTATTTTATGTAATCTAAACATATTGCATACCTTTTAATTAGAAAACCTGGACGCCTTGGTGAGCTTTCATTGGGCTTCAGAGTAGTTTGTCACTATCTGATGGCCTGTCACGACTGAAAATCAGTGTTTCTACTGAGTGGCCATCTCTGTCTGGTTCTGAATAAGCAAATAGCCAGGGCTGGCATCTTTGTAGCTGTTAATCCAGATGTGCATGTGTGCTGTATTCTGGGGAAAGAACTGTAAGCGGTGGCTTCCTCTGCATCTCTGTCATGGACAAACTGTTACAGCTGTAGCTGGAAGACATTTTTAATGCATGCCGCAGTTTATTAACAGGCATTTAAGAGCTGTAGCAGTCCTGTATTAAACCTTCTGCATTGCAGTGCATTATAGTTCTTCTAACATTTTTTAAAATTTTTTACATTTCTGAAGAAGTAGAAAGTAGCTGCACACATTTTGACTTTATAGGGTTTAATTAATCCCTTGAAATTGTCTGGTGTGGTATGCGAGGGGGAATTTTTTTTTTTGGTTGGGTTTTTTATATAGAAAAAGAGATCAGGAATCTCTTCCTGCCCCCCATTTGACACTGTGAATTGGGTAGTATGTTAGTTACCTCCTGCTTCATGGGCAGTCATGTCACTTTACTCATTTATCCTTTTTTATCTATTGTATTATGAACTAGTATCTGTTCTAACTGAATCCTCTGCATGCAGCCAGGAGGCCTAATGAAGCTGATATTTACAGAGGCAAAAATTCTGTTAAATGAGAGAGGAAGGAAGAGCAGAAGCCTTCAGGAATATGACTATACAAAATCTGTGTAAAGAGAAAATGAAACAGTTTAACACAGTGCATAGTAACACAGTGTCTGCTTGCGGGTAGCATGCATCTACCTTTTTAAAAGCTTTGTGTTTTTATATTTTTTAGGTTACGTTTGTGTGCTATTAATCAAACAGTGCTAGAGAAGTTCTGGTTTTATCTTTTTTTGGCTATTGCAAGGCATAGAGCATCAATTAATTTCCATCTAATTAATTGATTAAAATATTTATTTCCTTACTGGTCAAAAAGCTAAACACAGAGTGCACAGACAACCCAAGTGCCTTTCTGTAACTAGAGCTGTAATTTTTGAAACTCATGCAGTATTTTACAGTAAGCTATTTCCAAAACAGACATGCTCATCGTTCTCAAAATCATTGTTAATGTAATTCAAGCTATGACTTACCAACAAAAGCTACAAATGTGGTCAGAGTGATTTATTTTGAAGAATGTAAGTCTGATGGAAAAGACTATTCTTTTTCTACATCTCATTTCCCAGATAATGTCCTGGGGTTGTGTGGTTACATCCAGTCATATATTCTTGTAATACTATTCTTTGGTATTTAACAGTTATGCTGTGACAATGTATTATATTTGCAGTGGGATTAATTTTTGTACAGTAATGAAGCCATGTTATAAGAGCTGGATTGCAAGTCATCAGCCACTCTATTGTCATTGTCAAATAATATGAACTTTTTGTTTTATATCTGATATCTTTGCCTTTATATTTGCAGATTTTCTTCAAATGGCAGTTGCTCACTGCATGGTCCACCAGATTCCTCCCAGGAACTTTACATTACCTTATAGGCTACTGAATGAGACGTTTCTGAGTCCTTTCTCTGCTGGAGTTGTAGAGAGCTGGTCTGGTTTGAGGAGAGAGCATGGAGCATCCAAAACCAAGCTGCCTTTGCTAATGAACGAAGAAAGTTTTCTGTGTTGCCTTTGGAGTGATAACAACATTGATTGTTCTTTGTACAGAGCAAGCATGCAAGCAAGGAAGTTTATTCCTTCAGAAATAAATATCTCTGCTTCTCAGGAAATAGGTAGGTTTTCCATTCAAGGGCATTAGAAGTTACTTCTTGAAAAAATGGTTGGGTTTTTTTGTTGTTTGGGAGGAGGGGAGTTGTGTTAATGGGTGTTCATTTTTATCCAAAGAAGACTACATAGTATGGTAAAATCCTTTCTCATGGATGTCTGTAGTAGGAGATGAAGGAAATTGTATAGTACATTTTCAAGGGGGGGGGGGGGGGGGATGGGGAAGCTGGCTGGCTTTCTAGAGGAATTCTGAATAAAATATGTAGCACTGCATATAACGATATAAGCCCAGATATTAAAAAATGTTTAGATGCTATGAGAAATATTTAAAATATTTTTGTGGATATGGGCTTTAAACTCCCTCGGGAGGCAGGGGAGTTGGAAAGCAAGTGCCATCTTTTCTGCCTGGATTATAATGCCTTAGTATCTGTACATGGATTAGATTGAATTATTTTTTCCAAGCTGTCTTTTCCCTCCTGTAAACCGTAGTCTCTGAGCAGCATACTGGCCTGTTGGTGTACTGCTGTCAGTGGCAGGAATCTCACTGGCCTCAGTAGAGTAGAATTTCATTTTACAAGAACTGTCCTATGGAACAAATAAATCTCTGTTAAACACTGCCACGCTACTTTTGTTGCTGTTGTGTATGCAGTATAGCCGCATATGTATGTGCACAGTGTACACAGTACAGCTACATAGAGATTGTACCAGTTAATAGTAGCAAAACCTCAACCAGCAGCTTAATTTCTTTCTTCCCCTTGTGGTCTTGTCTATAAAGTCAGGTAAAATATATTCCTTTTCAAGTAATTAGAATGCAGCAGTATCACATAGGTTGTTAGCCTTTTAAGTGTTTAGGGGCATATACTGGTACCCAAGTCAGCACAGATTATTCATAAACATTGGCACACTTGTGGTCCAGCCTCACCTTTGTGAATATCTGTTACTTGTCCTCTCTTTGTGAGTGAATTTTATCCTGTCTCTTCAGTTGTTTGGGTTTGGTTTGTTTTGTTTTTTTTAATGTAGTTCAGAAATGTTTAATCCCTTTCTTCAGATTCAAATTGGAACATTGAATGTTGGATTAAAGGCAAGCTGGACCTGTTAGTTTGTAGCCTACGGTTTTTGAAGCTGTACTTGAGAGACGACATGAAGGTTAATCTTTTATATGCTGTGTAAGTACACACTGTTAAATTTGTCACTACTAGCATTAGAAATCTGAAAGAATTTTCTAAAACATCAACATTAGCCTCAAGCTTGCAGCACAGTAGTAGCATTAGCTTTGCAAGCGGGTGATGTGTTACATACCTTTGTCTTACCTAAAAGTAATCTTGGACAATATGGAAAGTTTATGTTTCTGTCTTTGAGAAATGGTTGGAATGGAGTATCACCCTCCTCTGTCTTTCCATGTTTCTTAAAGTGCTTTAATGAAATTAGTGTTGATTTGCTGAAATATCTTTGCTGTTAAAATTGCCTAATAGTAAAGCTGTGATCTTGGTTCTGCCTTTTTTGTGATTTTGACCAGAATGTGTTCTCTCTGGAATTAATTATGTTACTTAACATTTAATACAGTGCCAAGCGCTACTCTAATCACATTAATGCCCCTGAGAGACACCCCCCTGTGCAGTTGTCACTGTGGTAAATATTCTCTGGAATGGTAATCGTCCTGACTGTGGGGTGGGCAGGTCTTGTATGCATGACCTGCCTGATCTGATCATAAAAAGATCTATTTGATTCCACTTATGAAACCACACTGGGGTTTTTCTGAATTACCGATGGGCTGGAAGGAATGACATGAACACACAGGCTTAATTTCCTTGGGTAACAGGCTAAATACAAATAGTTGAATTAGCTGCACTTACAGGTGATGACTTCTACTTAAAAGGCCAGAAGTCACTTGTCAAAAATTAGCCCTGTAGTCAGGGTAGAAAGCAAGTATATTAACTAGTAATAAATATGGTTGTTTAGTTGGCATAGTACTTTAAAGCTGAAATCAGATTTTAAGTGTGTTCCTATTTCCAGTGTTCCTCATTACTTTGATTCCTGAAATACCATTACATGTGTGTTGGTGGGAGAAGCAGATCTGACTTTGCCTCTGTTCCATCCAGTCTCAACTGCAATAGATAAATCTTTGCCAGTAATCCTTGTGTAGGAATCTCTGTATTGGTTTGTTGGGGTTTTTTGGTATGCCTAACATCCATGGAACAACAGTTTTGAGTCCGTGCTGGGATGAAGTTCTTTGTGTTAATGAAGGGAATTCAGTAAGTGTCATGCAATTTATGAGAGCAGGCCCTTATAGACTCACTAAAGTCCTTGTTCTGTTTTTGATGACTTTTTGCTGCATAGGTGAGATGCAGTGCAGCCCCTGACATTGGAGAACTTGTTTCGCTCCCCAGGTTTCATATTAATATTTTTCTTTTAGAGTCCCTATGTTCTGGGGGAGCAGCTAGCAAAGCATTTTTCAGACTTTGATAAGATGACAGCTTTCCCTGTTGGCTTGCTGATACCTTAACATTTTATTCACATCAGCCAAAATACCTTGAAAACATTCCCAGTTTTAAAAATATGCATTCTTGGCATGTGTTTCTCCCTGGGAGTCTGGAAATCAAGCCAGAATTCTCACATACAGGACGGGTAATGTACAAAAATAATGACCTAGAAGAATCTACAACAAAAAAGCTTGGGTCCTCAAAAGCTTTTAATTTTTTCAGCATTAAAGTAGTATCCTCTTATTTTATACATCCACAGTTTGCCTGCTTGTAAATGGTATCAAGTTACTTTGAATAGAAAATGTTTTGTTCCGTCCAAAACAGTGCTATGACAGTATTATGTACGAGGCTCAAGCAAGGGTAACGACAGGGCTTTTACCTTCCCTTGCAGTATGTCTCTGGGAGAAGGAGGATTATTCTGAATCTTAATTAGACAAATTAGGTTAATTGTCTAACAAAAGTGAGTGATCTTTCCAGTGTTATGTATTCTAGGCATGCTGTAAACCCTGGTGGTTAATTACATTAACTGAAATCACTTAGCCTCAGGGATCCTTTCATAGTGACACCCATGAATGCTCCCAGTTTAATTTTGAGCACTGATTATAATTTGCCCTTTCAGCAGATGGTGATGTATAGGGTGTACTCATATTTTTGATGTATTTGAAGTACCTGTGAGGCTCTCCTTCAGTTCTGGCCCTAGGCTCCCATGTTTTTAAAGATAAATCATGCAGTTTGCCTCAAGACTGGTGGCTTAGTTCAGTGCATCAGCTATACACAGTCTTCTTCAGCTGGAGAACTTTTAACTTTTCATTAGAGACTTGCACTCTCATGAGCTAGGCAGCCATCAGATGTTCTGCAGTTTAATGGGGCAGCTTGTTCAAATAAGTATTGTCCTAGGGCTACTATATATCAAGTACATTGATATATAATTATTGAAAATCCTTAGAACCTCAGACAGCTTTGCTCTCTCAATTCCTAATAAAGGTAGTAGTGCTTGCAGAAACACAGTATATAGAAATATTGAAAGCAGAGTTACAGTGGTGACCCTGTTTCTGTTTTGTCTCAACATAGCTACCTAAATGTGATGATGTACGTTCCCTGAAATTAGAGGAATTGTAGAAGTTCATGTATTTCTTTGTTTTCGGTTAGGTGTTCCAATTGCAAGAAAATGATTGGAATTCAGTAAAGACATTCTGCAGTGTCTAATTTAAAATGTAAAAGTTTACCACAGGGCCGCAGATTAATTTAGCATAAGTAATAAAACCTTCTGAAGTATGGTTGAATTGTGCACCAAAGTACAAAACATTTAGGAGGTGTTAAGGTGTTAACTAAAAAAAAACTATCTGTACACAACTGAAAAAGTTAAGTGTTTGGAGTGGAAAAGCAAAGCAAGCCTTGGACACATGCCCTTGTTGCAATGTTAATTACTTCTGTGGTTCAGGGCATGCAGTATTTTATTTTTTTTCCCCTCTTCTGCAGTGTCTTATGCTTCAGCCCCATGTTTCCAGCTAAAAGGCACATTGCCTTTGTGCATTGTCCCTCCCTTCTTTGCCAGCCATTAAAACTTAAGTCCAGTTCACTAGTTTTCTGTTGAATCTGAAGAGTTGGGCTGTGGTAATCCATTCACAGAAGTTCATATGCTTAGTACCTATCTGGTTTTGCTTACCTCTCTGTGCCAAGAAAAATCTTTCCAAGGCCAGCAGGCCCGCATATAAAACTGAATGGGAACACGGTATATACTCATGTATATTACAAGCCCTCTGACTTTCCTTCCCCTCACCACAGTTTGGATCTGGCCTAAGTCTGATCACTGTTGCGTGATGTAAAGTGCTTGTTGAACCAGGATTTATAGCTTCTCTCAGTGTGCTGCAAGTCTGATGGAAAACTCTAGTTTTTAATAGCCCATTGCTTTGATTTAAGCTTACTCAAACTTTCTCCTCTCCTTCTACTGCATGAAGGCACTGACCTCTCCTGAACTTCAGAAGGCTTTATAAGCATAAGCTCCTCTAAAGTCAGTACCCACAGCTTAGGAAAAATGGTTATTCTGTGACTGGATCCATCTGCAGCCAAACTGAAGATGACAGGCTGCTCGTGCAGTCCCAGGCTGCTGCAGTTCTCCAAAATACTTTGGCTTTCTGTTGTTTTGCTTGTAATTGGCTTTCATACATTTAACCCAGGCTTGACAATTTGGAATAAGTTGGTGTGGGGGCCCCACATGATCATGTCCTCCATTGATCTATTCTCTTATCCCAGACTCAATTTTGGGAGATAGTCCCTGTGTTGTGTAAGTTCACAGAAATGCAAAGCTCATTACCTGGTTTCTTAGTATGTGGATGTCTTCTTCCAGGAGTGGACCTGGCGTCTTGATAGCATAGCTTGGTCTTTCCTATTGCTTTGCCCTGGTTGCTTGCAAGAGGTAGTGAGCTGTAAGGGAAGCCTACAGCGTGGAAGTGAGATACTGGTAATGCTCTTATCACAAGGGTGGAAGACCTGCCTGACATGGAGCCACAGGGTTTTCCTCCAGTTACACTTGCATTTCTATACACAGCTTTTTATGAAAAGGTTTGTGAAGTGGGAGCAGGGAGAAGTAACCCATGCCTGTTTACTCCCAAATGAGTAGCCTTTGAAACAGAATATTGGCACAACACAACGTGAGAAGGAACTCTATAGCACATTTTTTTTTCCCCTCCTGTACACAGGTGGTAGTCTGGGTGCATATAGGCTCAGTCTGGGTAAAAATGACATAATTATTAGGAATGATTCGGAGAAAGATGAGGGTGGGAGGGGTATGTGGTGGTAACTGCTTTCCAGATAGATCAGACTAAAGACACGGTTTGATGAAAAGACTACATTCTTATGGATTGATTGTGGGTTTTTTGAGACTAATAAAATCTGTGAGCAGCAGTAGAAGGTAAGGAAACATAAAAGAATGCCCTGTGAAGTCTTTGAAAGGAAATTCAGGAGAAACAAGTGGAGCCACAACTATAAAAACAAAAATATTCCAAGTAATTTAAAAGCTGTGTGTCTGCCAGATACCATCAGCATAAGGTTCCTTAAGTCTTGTGTCCTCAAGTCTGAGTCCTGGTAAAAATTATTTCAGGAATGTCAGTATTGACTGACTGCAGCACTAATAAATGTAAACTATATATTCATAGGAACCTGCATGGCTTATGGGGTCATTACTGCAGAGTACAGGTGGTATGAGGGCACAGTGTTACTGAAAATCCTTGTGTTACTGGCTTCAGAGAGCATCCTAAAACCAAGGTGGATGTATAATGTGTGTGTTGACCAATGAACGATTAGGGGGCCCTGACTCAAGTGGATCAGTGTGTGTATATTGTGGGGTTTCTCTGCAGTCCCAGTCCGCATGATTTGTACAGGCTTTGCCCCATAATTCATCAGCCCTTGGTTTGCTTCCAGCCTCTCCCTAGTTTTAGACCTTTTCTGTTTTAAGTAGGGCAGAATATGGTAATGGGATCAGTGAATCATGCCCCCTTCCCTGTGCTCTGTGGCGATAGATACTGTCAGTAGTCCTACTGCACTAGATGCCGAATTGACTAAAACCAAAAAAAGCAGAAAATCTTGTCCCTTCTTCTGCAATGTAGAGTTCTCTGCCCTCCCTGAATTCAAGTGTTACAGTGAGTCATAGAAACTATAAAACTACTCAAAACTTTCTGTAAAAGATTCTTACTCTATTAACTTGAATTTCTTTCTCTGGATTAGTAAACCCCTTACTGTACAGAAATAATTCCAAAATTACTTCAGAACAATTTAAAACATACGCTTATTTTGTGAGGGTGAAATGTCAAAAGCAGGAAAGAATCCAGGATGGCTTAACTGTCAGGATTTGTCTTGGCTTTGCTGCTGTGAGAAATTTGGCCACAAAGTTTTCACGCTATTGAATTCACTGCCTTAAGGAGGCCTGTGTCACTGGGTACCTACAGTACACCATAAGAGTGTATCTGTGTTTGAAAGAACCTAAAGAATATCTGTGGAGTGGAAATGAGAATGAAGAACACTTTGGGAACTGCTGGTTGTTAGAGTAGAAGCAGCTTTGTGCCCACTTGTGTGGTATTTATTTCATAAATTGAAAATAGTTTGACTAAAGCCAATGGAGATTGAAATCATGTATAAAAGCACTCAAACCCATGAGGATGGCTCTAAAAAATGCCTGTAAAACATACTTGAAAAGCATCTGTGTACTAATGTGTACATGGGAAATACTATGGCTTTTCTTTGTGCTGCTTCTTGAAGGTGACCCAAGGAAAACTGTATTAGAGATACAAACTAAATGTGATGGCATTTATTTCCATATGAATGCATATGTTCGTTTTGTATCCTATAAAACATTTGCCAGCATCAAAAGACTTAATGCATGACTGCTTGTGTCAGTATATGCTACTTTATCATTTATTTAATTTAAAATGTATCAAAATCGTATTATTAGAAAATCTAATTGAAATGTTTATAAAACATATGTTATATCCATGCAGCTATTAGACTATACGATTTTTGCAGTGGATTATGTAATCAAAACCTGTTTATGTTAAACTCTCAAGGAAGGTGTGTTCATAGAAAGGAGAGGAAAAAAAAGGCAACCCCTACCCTTGAAACAAAATCTGAGCGTTTGGTCAAAAATAATCGCATGAGCTTTACTGTGAGAAGGTAAAAAAGCACAATGCATAAGTTACTTAATAAATACTTTCCATGAGCCTGTCCAAGACAATAGTAGTAATGTGTGCAAGTAACTTGCTTTCCTAGGAAACACCAGACTATCTAATAGACAAACATGCTGTGCCTAAAAACAATTAAAGCCTTATCTTGGAATTAACTGTACAATGGTAAGACTTCTGGAGGACACAGGGGTGTCTCTTTTTCTTCTTCCAAATATTAGAAGATGTTGAAAATGAGGACTAAAATGTGTCCTGAATGGTAGAGTTCTTCAGCCTTTTGTTAGTCCAAAGCTTGTTTTTCATTTGAATAATTGGTTTTGATTGTTATATTGCTTGCTTAGTTGTAGCAGAAGCTGGAAGGAATGTTAAATTATTTAGATTTATTTTGGTGCCTCATGGATATCTCTATGGGGGTGACAGAATGCTGCCAATTAGTCAGGTAAACTAACTTTGTGTGTCTAAGAAGTATCTAGTAATAACAGCCATCAGAATCAGAAGCTAGCCTGACTAAACAACAGGTATCCTCTAGTTTAGTAATACCTTATCCCTAGGGTTAAAATCAAACCTTAGGGGTACTTTCATGAAAATCATTTAAACTGCTTTACTTGGAAGCCATTTAAAAGGGGAGAAACAGCACAGAAAAGCAATTGGTTCCAATTACTGCCTTTTTTACTTTTTTCATTTTTTTTTTTTTTTTTTTTTGTTAAATAAAGCTTACTCAGATTGACAAACCTCCTCTACTGAGATAGAGTATAGAAAACAATACTGGTTTGTTTTATGGTTTGTTTTTTTCCCCCTTGTAGATCAGAGCTGTCACTGGGAGATGTATTTACAAGCTCTCTGAAGGGGACCATCATGGTTGCTCCGTGTGACTGTAGTGAGTATGACAAGTGTGAGTGCTGCGTGCCTTCTCTGAGGCTCAACTACACTTACATCATGTGGCTGAAGATGGTGATCGGTGTTACACCTCTGTGGTCACCTTTGATGTCAGTCAAGCCCATAGACATAAGTAAGTATGACCTATATTTTAAAACTTTTTAAATAGAGAACAGCAGCAGGATGTCTTTTCTGGAGAACGAAGGCACAGACAGAACAGGAAAAGGCTTCGTGGTGCTGTCTCACTTGCTCAGGGTGGTGCTGTACACATTTCTTAGCTGCCTAATGCCTGTCTGGGCTCTAGTACAAAACCATACTGAGTAAAGGCCAGGCTGTCAACATACTTGAGCTTTCATTTCTAATCAGGACCTCCCTGTGCCTGAGCCTGGGGCAGTGGTAGAGCTTGTCTGTGTTGCTGAGATCTTAAGTTAAAAAGTGAGGGGAAGGGGGAAAGCTATTCCTAAGCTTCCTTAGCAAATAAACCCACCTCTTTTCTCAAGCAGCTCTGTTGTCTTGATGCTTTCTTCCTTACACATACAGTACCTTTGTTTTCCAAGTTGGAAAACGTCCTTCTCTATTTAATCAAGTTAAAACTATACTGACATAATGAATTCGATATGTATTGCTATCCAATGTGCACAGTTATTGCAGATCTTAGCAAATTTTAAAATGGTGGGGACTCTGTCAGCTGTGGGGGGAAATAATACAACTTTTATAAACTTTTTCGTCACTGGTGTGCTTTGCAGGCAGAGTAAGTTAAAACTGGGTGGGCTAATTTTAAAGATGAGAGATTGCATTTTTGCATCATGCTGCTTTTAAATTATGCTACAGGAAAAAATTAAAAATTCAGAGTTGTGTCTGCCAGTATTTAAAATTACATAAGTCTGTTCTGCTTAGTGAAGTATATTTTTAAAATGCATAATATTAGTGTATGTTCTGCTGCGATTTAGCAGAGTTATTTTAAAGTAAAACTATGAGTACTTATGTAATGCAGAGTTGTAGTTGCTTATAGATGATATTGGTAGAACAGGTGGCATCAGTAGAACAGACATCATTATCTGATTGTAAGATCTCAAAAGTGTGATGTAAAACTTACTGACTTTTGTTTTAAAATCTATGCTGCCTCCCAAGTTACTTCCTGCTGGACTTCATTAAGGCCATTGCTTTGAGATGGTCTATAAGTAATAATAAAATAAGGTCTGACTTAGTGTAGTGAACTTATACTGAAAGTAATACTAGGGTTTTGGTAAACTTAGTGAGGTTGCGGTAATACCACTTAATGAGACACCTTGAAGAGCCAAGACATCAGTGAAAGGCCATTTTGTATTTTATCTGGTATTGATAGAGGCAGACTCTTACTTTATTGGACCTGGCAGCAGCTGTAGGAGGTTCTGGGTAAGACTGATTTGTTGTCTGATCGCGGGGTTCAGATGACAGGAGGCAATTCTGGTTCTCTGTGTCACTAGCTAATGGCCATGGGCGTGCATCTCCTTCCGAACCGCAGCTCGATTACTGCTACCAGCCCATCTTCACCTCCATATGGAGGTTACCGTCACTTTCATTCTCTCATTAGAACTACTTCTGTGAGCCTTTCCAGCCTCCTGCACTCATATTTTTCAGGTTAGGAAAAATGTAGTGTAGACAGCATAAAGCCCTGAATGAAATTACAGATGTTTATATCTGGGATGGTGTGGGGGCAGGCTGGGGACGCCCAGTGCAGATGGAACTGGAAGTGAATATGTGCCCACTGCCAAAGACCCTTGAAAATGCTTTCTTTTTAGCTTTTACACATTGTATTATTCTCTGCAGTGATTTTTAGCAGGATATTGTTCTTGCATGGGAGAGACTCAGAGCTGTGAATGAGAACAAAATCACCTAAAAGACACTGTACTTACACAGTGATTTGAAAAGCTCTTAGTAACAGGTAAAAGTAGGATCTAGGTTCCTTGCCTTTGTCTGAGGAGGAGTGAATGTAATCCTAATCATCATTCTGAATTGCCCATCCATTTTCCTGTCCAGAGAGTTATCTGCATCCTTGTGGGAGACTTCTGAAACCCTCCATTTTTTTACTTTGCCCTAGTGTAGCTCTCCTGGAGACCTTTAATAGCCATAATAACTGTGGAAGGGATAGGAATATTTAGAATTTCTTTGTGTACAGTACAATGATAGTATCTCCTGTCTCTTAAGGAGCTGAACAAATTGCATTGCTCAGCGCTCCCACCTTTCTCAGTCCTCTTTTCAGCAAAGCAGCTAAGTTAGTGCTTAGTTATGTGGAAGAATCGTGGCCCAAGGCAAGAAATTAATGTAATTTTAAGGCAAATGTTAGGTCAGACAGCAGGTCCTGGTAAGTAACTATATAGCAGTGCCAAGGTGCAGTTTTCCAGTGATATTACACGACATTACTTTGTCATACACTAGCTGTAGAACAGCTCTTGAAAAATGCATTTAAAGAAAAGGCGTGAAAGAGACCTCTGAATCAGTAAAATCTCATTACTGCCAGCAGTTACAGGCAGTAAGGTTAGTGGTAAACTTGTAAATTAATTTGTCCGCAGTAAAACCAGAACCTCCTTTGAACCTGCATCTAGAAATGGCAGAGAAAGGTCAAGTGAAGATCTGCTGGTCTGACCCTGTGCTGATGCCATACCCGCTTCAGTATGAAGTAAAAATCTCTGCAAATTCCGGTCAAAGTGGTTGGCAGGTGAGTCGGCTCTGCTCGCTTTGCTTTGTGATGGAGCAGTGCATGTTGGTGGGTCTTCTCCAGAGCCCGGGATTTCTTATCATCCTCCTTGTCTTGGGCATTGGCTCTGGTGGGTTGAGCAACATGGCTGGTCTGGTTTCTCCTGAGCTGGTGTGTTCAGCAGACCCTGGTAAATGTCAGCAGAGTGTGGTAAAGCTGGAAAGCTGGACTTTGTCTCTTACACTAGGAGAGCCCCTGCACAATGATGAATGACTTGTCTCCTGTTGGGTCTTATAAACAAACTCCTATCTTTCTTTTTGCATGAAATTCTAGATTCTGTGAAGTCTAAAGGCAAAGCTTCTCCTTTCAGCAAACCCTGAATTCCACAATAGATGCTAATAATTATAGCTTTTTATTAGTGAGTTGCTTTTTCTGTTGCTATCATGCAATAGGCTCTGGAATAAAAGCAGCTGTTAATTAGAAGTCCATAATAACGTGTATTACACCATATTCAACTTACAGTAAATTTAAAAAGAAAGCTTTATTTTTACCCAGCTTGCTACTTAAAACCTACTCTCTAGACCATTTGTTTTGGTTCTCTCTGTCTCTTTCTTTTTTTCTGTTTATTATACAACAATGATGGCTTCTGGTAAACCAACAGATGGTTCGTGTTGCTCTAGAAACCTCACTGGCCATAGACAATATGCTACTTGATTCTTCATACTTAGTTCAAGTGCGGTGCCGGAATCACCGGGGTCCAGGGTTCTGGAGTGACTGGAGCATACCGTATAACCTCAACTTGGGAGGTAGGTCACATGCAGGCACTTACGTGCAGTAAGTCTTCTGGAATAGAACAGATTGCCCAGTTTAGTTTGTTTTGTGGAATGACTGTTTGAGAGCATGTGTTATCCAGGGAGGCACAGTATGCATGAGCTGGGCTGAAAAATCCTGTGGAAGTTCTTTCTCCTCCTGCTTCTCAATCCGGTATGGCTTTGCCAGAGATTCTGCGCTTTCCTTTGTACAGACTTGAATTAAAAGACTTCTGGACTAATGCATGTGGACTGCACAGCCATCTCCGTGACTACTCCTTGTCTGGCCCTGTTGCTCACTATGCACCTGTTCAGACCCAGAAAAAGCTCTTTTTCCAAGGGTTTTTCAATTTCAAAAGACAGTGGGCAGCGTTTAATCTCTACTTAATACAAGATTTTTCTCCCGATGCTTTCTCTTAACTTTTAGTTTAGTATGAGGCTTTGTAGCTAAATGAAAAGCACAGAACAAAGTTTTGGGTTTGTAGATTTAACCAAATTCATCTTGGTTTGTGAGCCCCATCCGTAAACTCCATGATAGCCCCAGTCAGTCAGTTTCAATGCATGTGGCTTTAGTGTATGTGTATAATCTTATATACTGTAAAAAATGTACTACCCAAATAGGGTGAGTTCCTGACATGTTGCACACCGTAAGAGCTCTCCTGGACTGAGTAAAGGGCTGTCAGGATTTAATGAGGTCCCTTATATCAACATAGCTCCTGCTAAAATGATAGGTCATAATGGCTCACTCTCTATTGAGAGTTGAATATAGGCAAGAAAATAAATTTTGTTTGGCAAATCCTTGGTGAGTTACCAGGATTGCTGATTCGCTTTGCAGATTGAGCTGGTTTGGGTCAGCCTGAGAATTTCAGGATTTTTTTTGCATTGTATTTTTCCATGCTCTGCTTATGATTAACTGGGAATGTTTTGGTCTGTGTTGTCACAGGTATCCTCTGAACTATTACATGACAATACTAGTGCCTTACCTAGTTGCTTACATGTACACCTGCTTACTGTATGCTAAATAGTGTAATATGTGTGCTTAAATTGAGTACCAAAGAAGTAGCTAAACTTTGCAGAAGGAGCTCTCTTCCACGAAAGCTGAAAATACACAGACCCTCACAGCAGTCGAGCATGAAACACAGGATGCCTGATTATATATGTCTAGAGGCCTAACTGCCCCTTAGTCTTTTGGATTTACATATATATAGATGTATATATACATTTAAAAGAAAAGTGTCTGTGTGCATGTATATATATTTATAGCTATAAAGCTTTGAGAATTTTTTGGGGGTAAATATATGTTTTCTCTCTCACAAACATGTACTGACATTCTCAGTTTCTGTGTGCATTGAGAAATACAGATTTAAAAAGAGGTGCAGTAGACACTAAGATGATTTTTCGTTAATCCTGTTACGGGATATGTAATTGTATTAAACATACATCTTATCAGTCAAATAATCCCGTTGTGACAAACCTGATGGCGGCATAGAGGAACTAATTTCTTCACTGCAGGATGCTCAGATTGGCCTATTCTCCTAATGGCCAGAGTTAGGATGAGCCAATGGAAGAACAGCGGAGTGTGCAGCACAGCTGGGAGCAGCAGAGCAGGAACACTGCCTTGCATCCAGGGAGGCACATTAACACTGGAAGAGCAAATGCTGAAATCAGGCAGTTATATTTTTGGACAGCTGACTAGCTTCATGTTCTGATTTATATTTAACATGAAAGTCTCTGACAATGACAATATTAAGTCTGCTCTTCTATCTGAGAAGGCCTGTATTTTGCAAATAGCCAAAAAAGATCTGATATGTTTCCGCAACTATGGGAAGCAAATGGGACCTTTAAAGAATTTTCCTGCTGGCTTTGGGTTGATCTTTGGCAAACTGTTCCTTTTCAGCAGGTAAATAACACCTGTAGCTTCCTTGAGTACCCGACTAACGATGCTGAGCTTATGTGTACCTACATGCTTTGCAAATTTAGTGTCTTTATGCCTAAGTGAATGAATTACTGTATCACAGCTACCATGTGGTATTAGCTGCACCGCTGAGAATCTAAAACAAGTTTTTGAGATGTTAATGTCCTGCTGACTTCAGTAGGAGCAGGAGTAGAAACTACTGGAAAGCTTGAATATTATTATTTTATAAAAATTTATTTTTTTCAGGCCCTTCTTCCCCAGTCCTCCACAGCAATTCACTCAAAATCTGTGTTCAGTTTTACAGTTTTCTTTCTTCCAGTATTACAGTAATGCTTCAGCTACCATATGATTTCAACATCCCTGCAGGATTCAGAGAGTTAGATGTATTTTTTTCCTCCAAACCCAAACATCATGTTTTTACTTAGATCTTCTCTCACTTCTCCCTGAGGACAATGTTACAATTTTAAAATTTGTGGTTTCTGTGTTGCGAGATGAGTTACAGGAGCTAGTCCTTTCTAGGTTGCAAGTACTCGTTGCAGTATTTAAATAAGCTGACCTGATGCCTTAAAGTGGGCTGAGTAACAAGCAGCAGTGTCAATCTAGTTTTTCCCAAGATTTAATTTACAAGAGCCTGTGTATTTCCCTGTTTCCCTTGTGCTGCTCTGTATTGCTTTTGCTGTAGCCTCCAGTGATTTTTCTGCTCATTTAGTTCACGTTTGCCTGGGGATATTAAAGGTTATTTTTATCAAAATTTACAAACATCAGTTATAGATGGAGACAGTCAAAGGCTCGTTTCTGCACCTCTCCCCTATAGTTACTAATAGTAATTAAGAAGTAGGAAATTTAGAAATAGAACTGGATGATAATAATAATGCTAATATTTTTCTATTGACATTGCTTTTCTGTTTTTTTGTTCAGATTCTAATCTCAATGGATTTTTTTTCCTTTTTTTTTCCCTACTTCTGCGTAGCTGAAGTCCTGTACTTCCCTCCTAAGATATTGACCAGTGTTGGTTCTAATGTTTCCTTTCATTGCATCTATAAAAACAAAACCAAGATTGTAGTGTCCAAGAAGATTGTTTGGTGGCTGAATTTAGCAGAAGAAATCCCAGAAAGTCAGTATACGCTTGTGAATGATCGCGTAAGCAAAGTTACTCTTTTCAACTTGAAAGCAACAAAACCTAGAGGAAGTTTCTTCTATAACGCATTATACTGTTGTCATCAAAATAGGGAATGTCATCATAGATACGCTGAATTATATGTAGTAGGTAAGATTCCAGATGATTTTAAATTATAATTTTGGTGCATTTTAATAGTCGGCTCAGAATATTTCCATTTTAAACTCCAGTTAGCTTTTATTGAGCAGTTATGATTTGTAATGCATGGTTTTTGTATAAGCAATTATATCTTTATTAATAACATTTCAATGTGTTTTAATTAGATGTGAATATTGCTATCACATGTGAAACGGATGGGTACTTAACTAAAATGACTTGCAGATGGTCTGCAAACCCAAACACATTGCTCCTGGGGAGTTCCTTGCAGTTAAGATACTACAGGTATGTATAGCTTTTAATGTTAGTTTGGAATGTATGTTGGGAAAGCATTGCTCTGGAAATACTACTACATCAAAGAATTCTGAATAAATGTAATTATAAGCTGTGCTTAGTTTCTGTAAGCTGGAATTTTTCCAAAGTGGAACTCCAGGGGTGTTAACCACGTGTGCAGAATGGGAACTGTAGATACCAGAGTCTGTAACATTGATTCTTTTTACAGGTTTTTTTCAGCTTTTGTAAAACCTGTAGATGCAGTTTGGAAGCCAGTTCTTTTAAAGTAGATGTGTTTGCTTGTATCAGTTATAAAAAAATTATTCTTCTAGTTGCTCGTATCTACAAATTGTAAGGAAATAAGGAAAAAAAGCCATTCACAGTGAGAGTGACTGAGCACTGGAGCAGTGGCCCAGAGAGGCTGTAGAATCTCTGTCCTTGGAGACTTTCAGATCTCGACTGGACAGGACCTTCACCTGACTCTGAATTTAACCCTGCTTTGAGTTGGAGGTAGGACTTGAGACCTCTCGAGGTCTCCATTCAATCTTCAATTTTTCTGTAATTCTGTATCTTTTTTTTCTATATCCAGACAGCAGATAAAAACACAGGGATGGAATTTAATTCGTTCCAGATGAATAAAATCTTGCTTATAAAGAGCTAATCAAATCTTGGTTCACAGTAGGCATATTGTTTTATGAAGGTAGCATCTTTGGTGGCTAGAGAAGTTCTTAGTTTTCATCATTTTGGTCAGGTGTTTTGGCCTGGTTAGCTTTCAGGTAGTTGGTTAAATTTTGTCTGTCTTTTGGATAGAGCAGGAGAAGTGGGATGTGGTGCGGAGAAAAAAAAAAAAAGTTTACAAAATACAAAACCGATAATTAAATCAGTGGTGTCATCATCCTTATCTTCATTTGTGTGCACAAGTATTGCCGGTGGGATTATTGTTTTATGATGAAACTAAAAAAAATCCCTTTGAGTTACTAATATATTGAGCTTGGGAGTTTCCTAGAACTGTGTTAGTCTTTAAATAAACAAGATAGACAGACAACCCTTCCTGAGAACAAATTTTTTATTTTACTGCTGTGCTGGACTGGATATGCGGAAGTTTTGGCAAACAAGCTTAAATCAGCCCAAGGGCCTAATCCTTTGGAAAGCTGGACTGTCTTCCCTGTTGGAGGTGGACTGAAGTTTTGAACTATTGTATTACGCAGGTGAACATTTCTCAGGATTTTGTGGACTAAAGTAATAACTAGAATGTTCGAGATTTCAGGTGGAGGCTTTTAGGGCAGGATTAGTGACTAGCTGACTGCTAAGGTAGGTTTTGTTTAAACTGCCTTTACAAATATTCATATAATGAGTGTACTGCTGGGCAGGGCTCTTGAAATAAAAAACATGCTGCTCTTGCCACGTTTTCATTCCAACTTTTTCACTGTTCAGGTTTAGTTAAAAATGCTATTTTCTAATAGGAGGTGATAATCTGTATATTTGCTACAGTGTTCCTGCTAGATCAAATGGTGAACATTAATACAGGCTGAAAATGCTTCCCAGATGATAGTATTTTTTGTGATCTTTCTTTTTGTTCTTTTTTTTTTTTGGTTTGTTAACAGTAAGATCTGAAAGAAGAGAAATAAAAAAATAAATTGTGAGGGATCACATGAATGTAGTGACGACCCAAAAGTGGAAGTATAAGACATTTAAAAATTTATAGTTACAAAACCAACCAGTATCATTTGCATAACATTCTGTTGCATATTGGGAACAAAAATACAAAAAGAACTCGAATGTTTACAAGCTTGAAACCACATGAAATAGGTTTTTTAATTGCCCAAGCTTGATTGCAAGAGGCACCATAAATATGCTGGAGTTGCTAGTATTTGCTTAGACATAGGCAAGTCCTCACAGCGGAAGTTGGAAGTTAGATGTGTTGCATCAACATCAGGCGTGTTGTGTTTTCCAGGAGCATGAAGCTATTCTTCTTAGTTGCTGATGCAATTACATTTTACAGATGAAATCCAACGCTCCTCAGTAATGTGGTGTGATAGCTTCACAGTTGGTGTTTTGTTTTGTTTGGGTTGTTAGTACGTCTTCCTCTGCAGTCAGTGCTGCCAACAGAAACAGAGGAGAAATGGTCATCCTGTAAAAACAGTGAATGCTAAGCTAAACCTTCAAAGCATAAGGCACCAGTTTAATCTGTATTAGCTATGTTGGCAGGAGCAGGAGAGATTCAGCTAAGTGTAACTTTTGTGGTTCAGTTGAGTAACTAATACCCTATCTGGCCACTCTCACCACAAGTCTGAGCTGCGCACAAGCTTAGGAGAAATGAGGAGAAACACGAAAACTTTCCATCACCGATAAGATGTTCAGTGCCATTTTATCCAGAGTCTGGGTCTCCTCTGTTCTGTTGCCAGATGTGATACTGACTGTATGTGGGATTTTAATGGTGCCCTCCAGAATTGATACTTTTATGGGATTTCCATCTCCTGGGGAATTCACTGTACATGCCCGTTTCGTCCACGTGGCAGCTTTCCCCTGGACGCCAGTTGGTATTTTGAAAGTCTTATTCCCGGCTGGAGATCTGCCTTGCTCTGTTTATTGCTAATACATACCACTGAAGTAACATGATTTATGAGTATTTGGAGATGCCTGCTTTGGTACCTGTTTCTTCCTGTTGTTAGTCTCTCATCAAAAGATTTTGCACTGGGGAGAGCCTTTATATCCTGCTTTATTTAGGCTAAGAGCCAAAGCTTTGAGGAGTAACACTGTAGTCTCTTTAATCTATTCAGTGTAGATTCAAGTTCAAGATCTGTCCAAATAATAATAAAAAAAGCCCAGATGGTTCCAGTGACACCATTTGTTTTAATTGCCTTCAGAGTTCTGTTTTACTGATGCCTTTACATGAGCAGCTTATAGTTCCAATGTATTAATTGAATGGGTTTTTTTTCTCTTTTAAGGAGCAAAATTTATTGTTCTGACTTTCCAAGTACGTCTCCAAAATCAGAGGTGAAAGAATGCCATTTACAGAAGAATCATTCTTTTGAGTGTACATTTCAGCCTATTTTTCTTTTATCTGGATATACCATGTGGATAGAGTTTAAGCACTTACTAGGAACTCTTGAATCTTCACCAACTTGTGTCGTTCCAGCAGATGTGGGTAGGTCAAGATTTGTGCACATCTTTCTTCACTTGTGACATTGGATTTGATTCCTTAAATGGTGTAGGTAAAGTACTTCACAGCATTTTAAATAAACTAGATTTTGGAAAGAACATAAAAACATAAGAGCTTTGGTACTGTCTTCTAAAAGACATTGCATTAAATGTTGTTTTCATACATTTTTCTTGGCACAGCAGCAGATTGTAACTGCACCTAATACTGATAAAATGTCCGGTTTTGCATTTTTATCCTCTCAGGTGTTTTGCAAAGACATCTACTGAAAATGCAAGTATCATGTTTAAAAAGGCAGTCTCATTTTGAAGGTTCTTAGTTATCTAATTTTTCTGAAGTCTTCAATTAGTTAAGTTTATACGTTAATACAGTGTAGCACTAGATGTATTAGTTACACAGTTATATTCATTTAAAATCGTTAAAATCCTACTTTTGCGTGCTTTTCAAGAGTTCGTTTTGTGGCACAGAGATCTTAGATTTGTGTAAAAGCAAGAGGCAGGAACAGTGGGTGTTTCAAACACTGCAAAATGTGCAAAGCAAGTCTTATTATCTGGTCTATAACTCAGAGCATTTGTTGGACTGTGTATTTTTTGGACACGAGTGTGAACATATGTAGAGAGAAAACATGGCAGCTAGACCACAGAAGTGCTACATGAAATAAAGCAGAATAATAAAATACATCTATAATGCCTATGGGGAAGCATGCATACAGAGAACATAGCTTAAAACAAACTGTCCTTTGCATTTCAAAGTTTAAACAGAATAAGCAAAAACGAATGTCACAGGAAGGAAAGGCAGAGTTTAGTGCATCATAGCTAAGTGGGGTATGAGAATTATAACTATTATTATTCTTATTGCGGTGGCCTTGCAATTTTCAAGATTGCTCCTGTCTAGTTCAGAGAGCTGCTGCTTGTGCCTTTTTGACAAGCACATTCATTGATTATCAGAGAACCAGTGGGAGCCTTGGGCACCAGAAAGGAGGGTGCTGTGAGGGCTGGTGGGCGCAGATCCTGCACTTCTGCTGCTTCGGCCATTTGCCAGGGAGCCTGGCACCTCGTCAGTGTGGCAGCCGTGGTGTTGGTGTGTCGGGCACGCCTGTGCTCTTGGGAAAGATGATGGCTTTATGTGATGCTGCTCAGCGAGGAATTCTAGCAGAACTTTACTAGTCTGGTTGATTCAAGTCATCATGTTAACTAAAAAGTGATGAACAGAATTGACCTACGCTGGATGAAAGGTGCTCTGTATCATGGTAAAACAAGGTGTACTCATTCTATTACCCCAAATTTAAAGCTTGTTTCATTTTTTTGGTTGTTTTCTCTGTGCTCACCATCTCATTAGTCAAAACAAGTTTATTCTAACTTTTCTTTGTTAACAAACTAGGGCTTTGTGACAGTCCTATTCAGTCTGCTGGAGAAGCTCAGTTTTGGTGGAATTTCCTATTAGTGAAATCAAACCTTAACATAATATTTCCATTAATCATCACACAATGTCTGTCGTGAGCATTTATAGGAGCTGCCTTTCTGGGCCCTGTGTGCTGCTGCTTCCCACCGTGGTGCCCCCCCTTAGTGCCAGGCTGTATTTTCTGTTGTTTGTACCAGGGGAGGTACCAGCTGCTAGCACCAATAAGAAGCTGTTGTGGTTTAAATTAAGATGAAACGTACTGAAACTTGCTCATGGATTTTTTTTTTAAATTTTATTTTTTAAAATTTATTTTTAAATTAAATGTCTATTCTGTGAGAAACCCTGATTTTGATATTTCAGCTTAAGATTTTCTTTGGTGATTTTAGTTTGGGTCAGAATTGGAATGAGTTTCCAGTTAGGCATACATTGCTTTTCTCAGTCAGCAGTGCTTTTGTCTGCAGTGAAGGGCCAGCCCGCCTGGGTGGGCGAATTGTTGTGTTTGCGCGATAGTCCAGCCTTACTTGGAATAACAGAGGCCACAATGTGTTAGCTGCCACCCTCAGGACAGGAGAAAGTAAACCATGATGACTTGATTTAATGCGAAATGTCTCTGCAGACATTATAGTCTTTTTTTTTCTTTTCTTTTTTTCTTTCAATTTTCTAGTGAAGCCGCTTCCTCCCTCCAATGTTAAAGCAGAAATCACCCGGCATGTTGGGCTGCTGAATGTGAGCTGGACAAACCCAGCATTTACAAACAATGACCTTCAATTTCAGATTCGGTATGCTGTGAACAGGGAAGAAATTACATGGGAGGTACTGTCTTTTTGTAATCCAGATTGAAGCATGACTTGTGGTGTTGTCACTTAGTGCGTTAGCTGGCTTTTGTGGAATTTGCGGCATGCAGTGAATCATGGTTATGAGCATTTGCATTATCTAGCGATGGAGTGTTACTGATTAAGCCACTTTTTCATTGGATTCATTTTCAGGAATTTTGACTCTTAACTGATGCCTAAACAGCCTTTTGTTCTTACTCTAGATATTTTTTACTTCTGTTGCAG
This sequence comes from Falco biarmicus, assembly GCF_023638135.1. Lineage (NCBI taxonomy): Eukaryota > Metazoa > Chordata > Aves > Falconiformes > Falconidae > Falco > Falco biarmicus. Next base: position 4,794,446 of record NC_079298.1, on the reverse strand, counting down.
CTTTATGAAGTTTCAAATGTGCCAAGGTCAGCTCTAATAAAAGTTCAGAAACTTTGTGTTGAGTATGTTGTTCAGGTCCGGTGCAGAGAACTGGATGGGTCAGGTTACTGGAGCAACTGGAGCAGATCAGCCTATACGCTTGTAAAAGATATCAAAGGTATGTGTTTTTTGCGAGTGCACGGTGGTGGTCTGTGTGGTTGCAGACAGAAGTGTGACACTTCTTCCAAAACCGTGTAATCTTGCAGCCCCCTTACAAGGCCCTGAATTTTGGAGACTTATTACTGAAGATCCAGCAAGGAGGCAGAAGAATGTTACGCTGCTGTGGAAGGTGAGAACAATTATGTTTTGATCTTTCACTTTGACTCAGAAACCATTGGTGGGATGGCCAGAGAGGGAGTATGATAGACACGTGTTTCCCTGGGAGGTGAACTTGGGCACTTGCTGGGTGTGGGGCTTGGTGTGCAAGGCACTTGGGGTATGACTTCTCTTGGGTTCCTGCCTCTTGGCTAATACTGGAGGCAAGTGAGTATTGATTGTAGTACTGTGGTACAATGGGAGGTGGTTTCACCGCCTTAGCTCAGTTGGTCCACTTTGGATTTACTCCCTCCTGTTGATATCACTTCCTCCCTGCCTTGTCTGTTTTTATTCTCCAGCCTTTCTTGCAGCTAGCTGGCACACGTTGGGCTGATTTTGTACCCTCATCGTAACAAAGTTTATAGTAATGTAGTAGGACAGAAACTCCCCTGGTGCTGTGTGGTTGCTTTGGGTGGGTGGGAGGCAGGTGAGGCTCAGCACAGATGAACGCTGGCAGCAGGCATGTTTCCAGACTTGGCCACTGAGCTGAGTTTTGTAGGGTGGACACATCTGGGGTCCAGCTGCATGCACCACAGCCATGGATTTGCATGGGCGGCTGCATCGCAGCCACGTGGAGCGTCCCATAATTCCTGAAGTCTTACAGTCCTCACTGCTTTAGGAGAGCCCTCAGATCTCTGAGCAGGCTACAAGCTTCTGGCCTTTGTGCAGAGACCTGACCTGCTGTCCGCACTGTACTAATAATGCAGCTGAAGTGTCAGTGCCGTACTAGGTGTTCGTGTCAGCCTCTGCTTTCAGTGTGAGTTACACAAATGCTGTGAAACAGAGACTTGCTCTGCAATTTGCTCTAATACCCAGAAAAAAGAATAACATAGAATCGAAGACTGTAATTTGTAATGAGATGCAGCCTTCAGCTGCCAAGTTCTGCTGACCAGGATCTCTGAGCAGAATGTGCCACTGACTGCTAGACAGCTGCCTGTATAAACACCGCCGCAACTGCGCGTAAACTGGGCAAAGCTATGTTAAAAGGTTAATGCAGGACAGAGGAAAAAAAAGGACATCAGTGCCTGCCTGCTCCTGTTTGCCAGTGTTTGGTATGCAAACAGTCATCTGTTCTGGTTTTTCAGTCCTGAAAAATACTGACATAAAACAGTGAGTGACAGTGGGAGCCTGAAAGTTTGTGTTTCCTTGTGTCCCCCCTGCCCCCCCTTCACTGGAAAGGCAGCAAGTCAGTGTGTCAGCCCTCAGAGAGAGCGGCAGGAGAAATGAAGTCTTTAAATGGACTATGGCACCTTTGCTAAAAGGAGAGTAGCTGGTCTATAGAATGTCTTTATTGGGTCATGTTTTCTTAAAATTGGAACAGTACCTTCTGCACAAGTAACATTTGCTTTTGAAATCAAAGACTGGGAAGTTAATTAATGCCAATGTTTGCTGCAGCCACTGATGAAGAATCACTCATTGTGCAGTGTGAGTCGATACGTTATAAAGCATCAGACCTCAGGAAACACCACGTGGTCAGAATATGTTGATAATGGCACTACCTGCTCATTTCCGTGGATTGAGCGCACACATACCGTTACAATTTTAGCCATGAATTCAATTGGAGTTTCTTCAATTAATTTTAATTTAACTCTGTCTCAGCAGATGAGCACAGGTAAGAACACTGGTTGGTAATAGTTTTGAGATGTGGAAAATGCTAGGAATCCTTGCAATGCTTTTGGACAAAGCTTTCTTTGTATTTGTCAGAATAAAAAAATGTTTTATGATGCTACGTTCAGCTGTATATAGGAAACAGATCCTGCATCTCACCAGCAGAGCTATTTGAAAAATGAAATTTCCATGACATGAAAATCTTAATGATCTTTGGGTTGGGAAAAGAGTTGTCTTTCACTGGGCTGTCTTTCATCCCCTGACAGAATACGATTAATCAAAGAAAAATAAAGTCTTGCTGTAGAACTGATTTTTCATTTACTTTGCCTTGGGAACACCCAACATTCCTGCTAGGGAATGTATTGTTGTTTCCAAAATGAAATGTGGTCTTGTTTCTCCGGCAGCTCACCTGATGGGCTGCCAGAGTACATAGTTTTCAGAGGTTTGGCTTTACTTCCTAGGCAGCCTCTTCATTGATTCGGCTGTGCTCTGCTTTATGAATAAAATAAAGGCTATGGCTTTCAAATACTTCAATTGTGTAGCATTCATATGCATTTATATGCTGTGGGAAACATTACTGCAGTCTGTTTGTAGAACTTTATGGCTGTCATGCAATTTCAAAAGCATTTTTATGGATAAAATTCTTTCTGATACTGTGTGCAAGCATATCCTGGAAACCCTGAGGTCAGTAGTACATGTCATGGGAAGTGTTTGTCCGACTGCATTGCTGTCTTGGTATTTTACTTGGAGAGATTCAGTAGGGTTTAGCTTTCAAGGCTCTCAGTGTGTGCTTTGCTAGCTAGATGTTGACAGTTCAGTAGTTGTTGCTAATCTTACAGTGAAGGAGTGATAATTAGGGAGGTGCATGTGAGAGTAAGGGTGTTTGTTTGATGTGGTAAGAAACTTTTATCTAGTTGGTGTTTGGGACTAGTTGGAGTAAACCAAGCTTTGCTGGCTTAAAGAGAAATAACTTGTGGACTAAAGGTCAGGCTTTATTATGTAAATGATAAAATGCTGACTCTGTAGCAGTCATCCGTGTGTGTAGTTGATAGTATACACCTCTCCTGCTAACCCAGCTGTCATCTCACCTCCGAGCTCATGTAATTCACGGCCATTTTCTCCTTGTTCTGCCAGTGAGTGCTGTGCAGTCGCTTAGCGCTTACCCAGTGAACAGCACCTGTGTGATTTTGATTTGGACGCTTTCACCTCAGATCTATGTGATAACATCTTTTATTATTGAATGGAAGAACCTTAACAAAGAAGAGGAGATGAAATGGGTGCGAGTTCCTCCAAATATTAGCAAATATTATATTTATGGTGAGTGTGCACTTAACAATTAACATAATGCATTATATTTTCATGGAACTGAAAAATGTAGCATTACTGAGCTCTCTGATTCTTTCTTCTTCCTCTCTGATGGCTTTTATGGTAAGGACCAGTAGAGCAATTCTGGATTATCGTTAGAGGACTGACTGTAAAGGATTGACTGTTGCAATAACAATCAAGTTAATAAAGAATGAAGCTCAGGAGTCTGTTCATTTTTTGGCAATACAATAAAATTAGTTCTGGAATATTGAGTATGCCAGCTAATTACCCAAGTTAATGCGTGCATTTCATTTGCATTTTGGCTTTACTCATAGAAATTTTTACAATAGTCCCATAAAGGTGTTAATTCCGTGAAAGAAAAAGACTAGGTTATCCAGTATAGATTAATAGTTTTAATCTTCTGATATTGAAGCATGTGTCTGTAAAAGATGACTTTTGTTATTCCCTTCTCTGGGCTGATCTGAACTCTGATATGTGACTTGGAGCCTCTGTGGAGGTAATTGTTTAAAAAATAGGGTAACAGTTTTGATTGAGAAGGCTCATTTCCTCTCTCCAGATCACTTTATTCTGATTGAGAAGTACCAGTTCAGCCTGTACCCTGTGTTTGCTGGAGGAGTTGGCAAATCCAGAGCAACAGATCAATTTACCAAAGGTGACTTACGGGATCTTTCTCAGTGTTGTTTATGAAATAGGAGCTTGTAAAAGTAACCTTAAATGCAGGAGAAGTCTGTATCTTACCAGAAAGAAATGTCAGTATTGAAGTCATTTTGATATTACTATAAAGAGTGATCTAGGACTTCAGTTGCTTTCATTTGAAAGCTCTTTGTGGGATTAGTTAAACAAGGGATCTGAGTTCCTGTGCATCAGATTTAACAGCTGAGATCCTAGGGCTCTGTGATTCTTCGTTCTCCAATTGTGGACTGTGCTCTTATTTCATATGCTCTGATTTAATTTCTTAATAGCAAGAGAGCAGTGGGCACCTTCCACAGGGATGGAGGAGTCACCTCAGTATTTGAAATAATTCCTTCCTTTGTTTGTTCTCAAGGTAAAGGTTTGTTGATGTGCAATAAAACTCTTTTATCAAGTTTTTTTTGCACTTACACTGTGGTTTCTACTGTTTATGATTTCCCTATTGCAAAGTATTTGTTCACAGATGAATTATTTTACTGCGTTATTATCTGAATTCCTTTGATTTCTAGGTGGATATGAAAATGAGAATAACGCCAGCCTCTATGTGGTTCTGCCAATAGTTATTTCAACCTCAGTGTTGTTGCTTGGAGCGTTGCTGGTTTCACACCAAAGGTAAGGTGTTCGTTGTCATGTCCGAGTCCCAGGAGGCCTTCAGAGGAAGGCGGTGCAGCTTAGATGATGCCTGTCTGCCAGATGGCTGGGCAGGGTCCTTCCAAGGAAAGCTAGGAATTATGTTTTATCATAGATTTGATACAGTGTAGTGAAAGGCAATGGACTCTGTGGAATACAGCACCAAGGATTAAAGTGTCTTGAGCGTGCAGGCTTGTTACCTTGTGAAAATCACGCCCTTTTGGGCCCCTGCAGCAATGGGACCATCAGGGCTGTTCATTTTCACTGGAAGCATCACTTCAGCCCATACCACGTGCTCCTTACTTCTACAGAAGGATTTGTGGGCAAGTTAATGAGTGTCACGTGCTTTGAATTTGTAAAGCCCTTGGGGTTTGTATTTAATTATCATCACAAAGGTCTGAAGTAAAAATCCCTCTGGATTTTGTGGGAGGTGGGTTGGGGTCTCTCAGACAAGACCACCTGTACCTTTTATATTTTGCAGCACTGCCCCCTGGTACGTCACTTCTTTATGTCTTTATTTTTCCTCTTAAATTTTGGCCATCTAGAATGTCTAAAATGATTGTTTCATTATTGTAGTGATCTGGATAAATTGGCGCAGATTCCTTTTCTGACATAGCAAAGGTGAGTGATGGTAGCATGAGTGTACGAGGACAGTACCAACTCCCAAATTTCTCTAATATTTCAGAATGAAGAAGCTGTTTTGGGAGGATGTTCCAAACCCCAAGAATTGCTCCTGGGCGCAAGGAGTTAATTTCCAGAAGGTGTGTATTTCCCCAGTCCCCAGCTCTGACTGCTGTGTGCTCAGTACTGACCTCTCCCCACTGGTTAGGCTAGACCCTGCCTGAATTACTGAAGGAAGCAGCTGGGAGCCCCTGGGACGGGCAGCACAGCATGCCCCTTGAAGCCAGCCTCTGGAAGTGGGTCAGGACCAGAGACCAAACACCTGCTGTGAATGTTTAAATTGCAGGGTAGTTAGTAAATCAGTTGCAGAATCCCATATGTGTCATGCTTATGCACCTCGGTGAGCACCACGTGTGTATCGAAGGGCATGTGCTTTGCTGGGGTAAGCTGCCTCTCCGTTTGGCGTGTGGCTCGGGAGCTGTGGTGTGATGAGCTGTGACAAGAGGCTTTACACGGACTTACCCTCTCTGCGCCAGCAGGCAGTTTCTCATGGTCCCGGAGTCCGTCAGGGTGAAACCATAGAGAAAATAATCTGAATTCAAGGCTGTTATTCCTAAAAGAAAGAGCATCTAAAGGCAGAAGATTTTTCAGGTATTTAATTTGCGTTCCCAGTGAAGGTTTCTTTTCTCATCTTTTATTTTATTTCATTTCATTTAAACAGAGAATGGACATTCTTTGAAGTCTAATCATGGTCACTGCCTGCTGAACCATTGGGCCAGCTCCCAGGCTTCCTATACAGAATTGTTAGAAGATTTTTCTATTTATATTCAGAAGACAGGAAGCACAGATACAATACAATGCTGAGTTGTTTAAATATAACGAATCCTGAAGTAGCTCTGTCATAAATCTAAAATGCCCTCACAAAAATGAGGAGCAAGTGCCGTATTACAGACTGAAACAGTGCAGTTTGTCACTTGCACAGGCAGAAGCACTTTTGATTTGGCGTTTGTAACTCTTGTTTACTGCCCTGCTGAGGCTGTGGCTGGCAAAGGGCTGAATACTTTCAAGCCCTGGCTTTCAAAAGGAGTTGAAAGAGCCCAGCCCTTCTCAGGACACAGCCGTGGAAGCAGAGATATCAGACTGGTTTGGGATTTATCCAGCTTGAGTGCCAAATCTGCCCAGTTATTGACCTCACTTGAAAGTGGTTGTTTTTTTTAAATTCCAGTCGAGTATTTGTTCCAATTGAGAGCTGGCTTGGGAGTTTCCACTGACTTCAGGCACATCAAAGCGATCACATCTCTTACTTGCACAAGTACTTGTTTGTCCCCTTACAGTCTTTTGAACTTTTTACAGGCATTTGGGTGCTGCAGCAACTCAGAGAATGCAGAAATTGGGTGTGTGTTGTGCCTTCCTGTTTGCTTGCTTGCTTTTTCCTGAAAATACTGATGTGTGTGTTATGTGGCTTCTTTGTTTGTTACTATGTAAACATGCAGCCACATCAGTGCAGATGCCTTGAATAATCTCCAACGTTAGATCTGTATTTGAAAAAACAAGCCAGAAATCCTTCAGGAAAATCTGATCTCTGTGGTGGTTGGGCAGTTTCTCCTCATTTTTTTTACTTACAATTTTCTGTGGCTTTTTTTTTCTTTTTTTACTTCTCTGATGAACCATGCTCTATTTTTTAATGTTAAATGAAGCTCCTGGAAGCCCTTCCTTTGGGGAAGATGCCGTTGTGGTTGGACGGAGGGAAGAGTGGCTGTCCTCCCAGCTGGCGGTAGCAGTCACACTGGCTGGTGTTAGCTGAGCCTGTGCCTCTGCCTTGGTCTGGAAAGCGAAGCGTGTTTTACTGCGGGGGGTCACTAAACCCCTGAGTGGTCTGACACAGCTGCTTCCATGGCCAGGGCTGGGCTCTTGCAGCAGCTGATAATTGCAGGGGTGTAAGTGGCACCGAGGCCCCTGTATTTCGTCTTTTCATCTATAGCAAAAGGGCACTCGTGACAATCCTCACTGTCCCCGATTGCGGAGGTGCATGAAGTTTGTACGTTGGATTTAGCATGTTGGAAATGATTCTCCTCACCGACTGGCAGAGCTGAAATAAGTGTATGAAAGGTGATGAAGTTTTAATTAGGGAAGGAGGGTAAAGCTGACACCCTGGTGGCACTGCTCCATATTCATATTCCTTGTTCCATAATTAATGGGAAAGAAATGATGCATGCAAGTATGAAAGAAATTGAAGTTTGACATGACTTTTGACAGCTTGCTATGCAGTAGAAAGCATGCCTCTTCTGAACATTGTACTAATCTTACTGGAAAACGTTGCTTAATGTTAGTTAATTGCACTGAAAGTGCAGTGCCCGTCCTCAGATTAGCATGATCACCTCCCACTTCATAAGTGTCCAAGGCCAGGACACATTCTTTGAAACAGTGTTTTTAGGACCAAATCCTGCTTTTGTACGCGTGAATGGAATTTCCAGTAGAAAAAGCAGCATGTGGTAAGTGTATGGCATTTTTCCTTAGCTGTAATAAGCACCAGTTACATAACAAGAGCCGATATACCACTGCCAGAAAGTTCTGATGTCTTTCTGAAGGCATTTGATGTAGAACTTCTGTCTTGTCCTGGTACGTATCGATATTAAATCCTTGAGTCAACACCTGATCGTTACTTTGTATATTCACTATAGTACACTTGGGTTTTGGTACCCCGGAACTGTGTTTATAGAGTATTATTTTATCCTGATCTCACAGCAGCAAGAAGTTAAAATCAGCATCAAAACCAGGCAAGTCTTGCATCGAGACACTGTCTTACAAGCCTTTACATGTATGCATGATGTCAAAATCATAAAAATTCCTTTTGCTCAATAAAATAGTAAATAAAAATAAAAAAACTTTAGGACCTAGTGCTGGAGAAATTACTTAAACACAACCACAAGTATTTTACAGGGAAATTAGCACCAATTTTGCAAAGGCTCATGCATTTCTAAATTACCCTGCTATGTCCGTGGGCCAGTTTGCAGTGTGTAAAGTTAAATATTTGCGAAAGTCAAAATCTGGTTGTAGCAGAATTGGGCCGATGGTGTATTGTGATGTATCTGTGTTTGCACTGGAGTGCAAAGGAGGTTTGACTTCAGCCTGTCTCAGGCGTGGTGCCTGGCTGGCGGCTTGGGGGTAGGCTCTTGCTTGTCAGACAGATACAGCTTAAAGCCGAGACTGAGCAGGGGAGCAGCGCTGCTTGAAATCCCTGCTGTGGTTGGATCTCGTTGCATCTGGTCAGCAAAGCTGGGGAACAGGTGACCTGAGGCCATGACTTTTCTCCCATTTTACAGAACTGCTTTGCCTGTTGTTGAACAGAGTTTGTGCCCAGATTCTACCGTACGTGTGTATCCTGTGGAAATACAGCACCATTCACCCAGCTTACTCTCCAGTTGCTGACATGCTATAGGTTTACGTCTACTCTGGATGCTGGATTATGCATTGTATTTGATTAAATATGGGACATGTTTTAGTAAGTGATGTGTCTGAGTTGACAGATGGTGGCCTTTGCCAAACACCGCACCTGTCTTTGAACATGACGTATTTAATCTTGGCAGGCAACGTTACCTGTGTGTTTTCTGTGGTACCCACATGCATTTGTAAAAGCAGGTACCGGGGGCCTGGGGTGAGGGAGCAAGCAGATTTGGGGAGGAATGTAAATCATCTCCATGCAGGATAAACCAGCTGCCGGTTGTCGGCGGGCCAGTATATCAGGAGGAAATGTGGATTTTTGGTTGTTCAAAAGCATCCTATTAATACGTCCCCCATTTAAAAATGCTGCTGTGGGCAGTGTACACCGATGGCCTGTTAGTCTGCTTGCGCACAGCAGCGTCTCTGTTCCTGTATCAACTCACAGCCAACCTGTGAGAGGAAGGATGGCTTTCATCGCACAAGTGTAAGTTACGATTATTTGGCTTGCCGTGTACAGTAGAGTAGCAGCTCGTTTCAGTAGCTGGTTCATTTTAGATGCAGTTACGGACATTATTTTGAAGAGTAGGAGAGGCTGCAGTGCGCAGGCTGGCTTCGGTGTGGGAAGGTGATGGACTTGTGTGGGGCAAGTCCCAGAGCAGTTGGAAACCAGCTCGCCAGCTTTGCCACCTGAGGGCACCGGCGATACCGATAGCTGGTCTAGACCGAAGTAGTAGCCCAAGCTGTGCCAGTGAGTACACTCTTTTCTATAATTATATACTAGTCTAAGTATTTTGACATGTTCATAGCCATTCTGGCAGCTTTCCTGCTGTACAACACGCTTTGCTAATATACACAAAATCTGGTTTTATCTATTTGTTTTGTCTTGAATTCATTAGGAAATCCGTGGTTTTTTCAAGTGATTTTTCCTTTGTAGCTAGGAGTTGCAGTTTTGCCATTGGCTCGGGCCGCTGTATGTTGTATGTGCATATCTATTAGGTAGCAGTAAAGCGTACATTTTTCCAAAATAAATGTCTGTTTCTCTTGACGCAGTTCAAGCGTACAGCTACTATTCAGATGGGAACGCCCTAAAAATACTACAGAAAGGCAGAATTTTACCCTAAATGATACAATCCTAGCAGGGAAAGTTACTTTAGTGGACATGTAAATGATTAAGTCTGTTTATGCAATCTAAATAAAAAGCCAAGGACATCTAAAGGTATAAGACCTTTGTCTTGCAAAGCACTTGCGTGTGTTTTTAACAATATGCGCATGTTCATTAATGTAGAAATGAATGGGACCACGCAGCTGTTTCTGTTCCAGCTTAAATGACGCGCTGTCTTGGCTGGAGCGCTGAGCACGTCACCGAGCGCTTGCTTTGCGAGCCTTGACGCACAGGCAGGTTCTCGCTTTTTTTGTCCTGTCAGTCTTCACCTACACGCAGACCTAAAGAGGAAATGTGTTGTGGAGGATTTGCAACTATATACTTTTCACTAAAGCAATGGGTGTTTTCTCTGTGATTCTTAAAATCAATAGCTTCATGCTGAAATAAAGTTATTAAGTAATAGATGAGCATTAAAATGTATCTTTTCTTCTAGCCTGAAACTTTTGAGCATCTTTTTATCAAGCACCCCGAAGCAATGTCATTTGAGCCTCTTCTTCTGGAACCAGAAATAGTGCTGGAAGACATCAGTGTTACTAAAGCGTTGAAAAAAGAAGACACACAAGATTTTTTAGTAATTGATTCAATGTTTACAAAAATGCAAGACTCTGAACGTGATTCTGCTTGCTCTAGCAGCCATTTCAATAGTAGCAGCTTCTTCGAGAGCTCCCATGATGACAAAAGCAGTGGAGAAATTAGAAGGCAGCCCGATATTAAATACGCTACCGTTATCGGTGACTCCAGATCAAGTGGGCTTTATGAACAGAAAATGAATCTAAGAAGTTGTTTTGATAGATGCTTCTTAGCGGAAGATTCCTTAGTTACCGGCGCCTTGTCCAGTAGCTCTTGGGAGGTGGGAAATGGGGCATTTCTGATATTACCTGATCCGCCTGGCAGGCAGCCCAGCAAGACTCTTTCCCTTTCCCTTATTTCTTCAGAGGGATTTTCTGAGCCTTCAGAGCAGGATGATGCTTTCACAGATGGAGACAGTCCTGAGCGGAGCCTGTATTACCTAGGGATAACATCACTGGAAAAAAAAGAGAATGACATCTTTGTAACAGAAGGGTCCAGGGTGATGTGTCAATTCCGTACAACCAGTCTGCTCAAAGATGTGGGGTTTCTTCAGCGTGCACCGCCTAATTTAAATGCGTTTATCCAAAGTAGCCTTAAATATAAAGCTGTTGTGCCGTACATGCCGCAGTTTCAGATGACTGCTGCCAAGGTGCAGGAGACCACAGAGAAAAACTCGTAAGTCATCCCAGTGTAGTCTGATACTCTGGGTTTTTAGGCGTTGATACGTTCCTCCGTTTTTCCCCTCTCCCGACTGCTTTCAGGAGCTCTCCTCTTTTGAAGCCGGGTAACTGGTTCTGTATTCGAGTGCCAGGATTTTAGTAGGAAGAAATTCCACGTCTCAACCTAATTGTCAAATGCGAGGCCTTCCTTTAGAGATTTGATGGGGTTCAAATTAGTCCCTGGTGCCAACTTCCCTGTCCCTGATGCCTGGTAGGTGTATGTCTGAGCGCCCCGCTGGAGAACTGCATGTGAAATTGGACTCTGTGCCGTGGCTGTTGAGGCCAAGAGGGCTGGATGTGATCCCGGTAGCGCCCGTGCCGATGCTCGGTAGCTCCGGGCTGGGCTGTGGCCTGTCCGCGGGGCAGAGCCATGGGCAGCGCCATAAGCCCTCTGTAGCTGCTGCCACGAACGTACACGGCCACCGCATTGCTCCTCCGCAGGCAGCGCCCTGCGGCACCTCCCTGGTGTCATCAGTGCGTGACAAGAGATGACTGCTCCAGCTGGGGAGAGGTGGAGGGGTTGGGGCTTTTTGCAGGCCGTGCTGTGGAGATTCTCGAGGGCTGGGAAGGATTCGAGCAACATTCGCCGCACGGACACAGCTCCTTTCTCACGCTGTTACTCAAGGCCCGTTACAGTTCCCAGCAGCTCGTACCCGGTGGGTGCTTGCGGCGTGGTGCTGCCAGGCAGGGCCACGTGTCCCCGGGGGGAGCGCAGGCGGTGCAGACCAGACACGTGGTTCTTTGCTCCTTTTAGGAGTAAAGTATCTCTTCAGACATGTCAGCAAACTGTGCTGAAAGAGCTTGTTCTTGTTTCAGCGTTTGCTTGGGGACTCCACGGGCGAGAGGGAGAGGAGTGCCCGAATGTGTAGATGGAAGTATGTGTTGGTTTGGGGGGGAAGCTGGGTAAGAGTGGGCATTCCTCTGGGAATGATTTCTAACGGTGCTACTGGCTGAGCTGCCCTGGACCGGTGCAGCCAGCAGACGCTCAGAAAGAGTAACACTGGGCCATGGTGCATCAGTACGTGCTTGAACTGGTGGTGAATGGATGCACTGTACAGACACCAAATATAGTTGTTAGGGGTCTTTTCTCCAAAATCCTGATGTATTTATTGCTTAGCAGACATCTGTGTTAAATTGAGCCTGTGAATACCCAAATGGTCCACACCTGAAAAAGTGGTCAGAGTGCTCTAGTTCAGTTGTTGAGAGTGAAGCCCTGACCAGTGATGGCAGACTGGTGGCTGCTGCTGTGGGGGCTCTTTTAAAGGAAACTGAAAAGTTTCTGTAAAAAACCGTGAGGGCAGCGACGTGTGCTGAGCAGTGCCTGGGTGTATAAAACACTCCTTGAAGAAGTAATGGTGGAAGGAGCTAAAGGCAGTACAGTGAGAAGAGAAAGAGAATCAAAATTCTTGTGGCTACATTAATTGTGGGGTGTTATCCAGGTAAAACGATGGACTTGGAAGTAAAACGTCCACATTTTTGTTGCTGAACGGGAGAGTCTGGTAGAAATGGTACTGCCGTAAAATAAACATCTCTTCCAAACCCCTTCTCTAAAAGCCCACAGTAGAAAAGGCAGTCATTTGTCCCAAGGATCCTGTATTTTTCATCTTTGGTGACTGGCCTGGCTGGCTGGGCTTGGGGAAGTCTGTTGGCCTTCACAAGCCCAGCTCCGCTCAGCTGGAAGGCTTCGGGGGGAGGAAAATCAGATCTTGCACCCCCGCTGTATTTTCTGGGATAAGCAGGTAAAGAAAACTGCACTTACTTGCAAGCCAAATATATTTTTTCTACTTCATAGTTAGTAAATATTTTTGTATATATGCCTTTTCAAAGAACTATTTTGAGAAGCTAAGAAAGATGATTACATTGTGTATTCCAAAACTAAATTTATGTAAAACTTATACAGGCAATTAAAAACAAAAGGGCAAACCCCAGCAACAATAGGGAATGGCAGGAGCAGTGTGGAAGCACTAATATTTGTGAAAGAAATCCTGCGGAGCAGAAGGGACCAAAGCGAGTATCTGTCTCCACCTTGAATTTAAGACAAGTGTTACGGATGAGCCCACTGCTTTTTCTCAAGCAAGCTGCTAACCTGGCTGGTGCTGGCGGGTTTGTTTCTGGATGTTGCATATGACAGATCTAATGGACTTGTTTCTGTATGGCGGGGGAATTACAACATGTTTTGTGTTCGTTGTCAAAACTCTTCTGTCACTTGAAAATGTGGTTGGAGGCTGTAGGGAGAAACGTGAGCGTTCCCATAGAGTTCCAGGAGTAAAGCTGTGTTAGCACCCTGGTGAATGCTGGGCTTAGCATTCATCTGAAAAAAGAAATTCACTCCTGCCAGCATGTTAACTTGATGTGGCACAACCTCCAGCGGCCCGAGAGTGCCCAGGGAACAGAGCTGGGTGTTGGATTCTGCTTCTCCTCATGGTTTGTTTGTCCACCAGATCCAACACCTCCTGAAGCAGGAAGATGCGGGGCAGCTCCTGTAGGCCCGCTGCCCCCCCAAACCCACCCCACTAACGCCACGGGGATCCCTTGCGGGGCAGCACCGGCTAGGGTGGAAGACCTTGATTCCTGCACACCAGCCTTCTCTGGCCACCGTGGGGAGCAGAGCTAATGGGAGCTATGGAGATGTGGCTGCTGCCCTGGTATAACCGGAGGGACTCCCCTTCTGCTGCCCCTGCAGCGCCGCGTCCGCTGGAACTTCGTGTCGGGATGTGGTTAGGGAATCGCTGGGATGTGGAAAAGGGTGGTGCGGTTCTCTGCAGACTGGAATAATAAACACATAGTTCATCATGAGGTTTGGATTTCCGTAATTACAGCATCTAGAAAAATTCTTTAGTTGCGGTTGAAGATCAGCTGTCTCAAGAAATGAAAGCTCACATTGATTTTACTGTACAAAGTCCTTACCCAGTAACTCAGGAAGGACAGGAGCACGCGTCGGCGCGGGAGGGCTCTGCCGCGTGACCCACTGAAGGCTTTCCCGGGAAAAGGCAGGAGTGACCGTGCGCTGTGGTGCGGGACTCCGATGGGCCTCAGAGCTGGTGGCAGGAGAGCGTCTGCAGCCTGGGCGTGCTGCGGTGCCTGCTGCCGTGCCTGCCGCTGGGCTCGAGCGTTGCCTTGTTAAAAAGCAGGCGTGCAGACAGGCTGTCCTCTGTGGGAGGTACCTGGGTGCAGGCACCTTTGGGGGTCCGGGCTGTCCTCCTGGGTGCCTCTCTGCCGTCCTGCTCAGGGCTTTTTCCCAATGGCCAAGCAAGTGGTGCTCCTCAGAAAAACAAATTGATCTGGTATTTACAAAACTCCCCACTGTGAATGTAAAACTACTGTAAACACCGGCTGATTTCTGCTCCAGCAAAAAGGAAAGATGTGTAATTACTGTGGCCGCAGCAGTGCGATCCCTCGGTGTCCGTGTGCCTTCTCTGAAGCAACCGCTGTGCCCTGTGTGCAGTCCCCGGGTTTCTGATAGTGCTGGTAACCCCGGGTCCCAGCCCGCAGGGAAGGGCAGGAGGCAGCTGTACGAGTTTATTCAATAAATACTTCCTGAAACTGCCTCTCAGCCTGGCATTTCCATCCGTGTTGAATGGACATTCAATCCCGCTCCTCACCGTTCTTGGCTCTTGTGCAAAGCCAAGATCTGCATATCCTGAATCCACCATCTGCTGCCGTCTGCCCTGCTCTCTGCTTACGGTTTCAGCTGCGGCCGCTCCTGCAGCAGCACCGGCCTGTGGGAGAGGAAGCGAAGAGCTGGGGTCGCTCGGCTGCCGCCTTTTCTCACCATTAGTTTTTCCCCTCAGCCTCGGGTTGATATGTTCGTGTAGCACAGCTGAGCTGCTCCCGTCGGTGTTTGCAGTGGTCTCCTTTCACGCAGCAGCTGATCCATGTGCTTCACGCAGGAGCAAAACCCTGTTTTTTTATACCTGGGCCGGACAGCGATGGGCAGGTGCAGCGCCTGGGCAGAGGCGGTTTGTAAGGTAATTTTCAGGGTGGTTCTCCCTGCGGAGCTGTGAGCAGCCAGCCCTCCCGACTCCGCTGGGTGGCCTCGTGTCTGGCGGTCGGTGCCACAAGCAGGGCAGGCGCAGTGGGCCCTGGGCTGGCTGCGTGTGCCGGGCGGCTACTCTTCTGCCAGCGGTTGGGCTGTGGCTGTTGGAGATCTGAGACTCGGTTCCCCCTGATGTGCCGGGGACACGCACCACCCACGTCGAGGGAACTCTGCTCGTGCTAGCAGTGAGTTTGTGGATTTTTAAGAGCACGTACAAGGTTATTAAGTCCACAGGAACTCCAAGGGCCCTACAGCAGTTACACCTGCAAGCACAACCCTCTTTCAGGCACACTTCCTATGGAAGGGAAATTTAAATACACTATGACATCTTTAGGGTTATCAGAGGAGAACAACTGCTGTAATAATCTCCCAAAGGAAGATTTTTCCTGGCAGCTGGACTGCTGTAGCCAGATGGGAGGCAGGCCCTGCCCCCCACCGCAGACCGACGGCCCACAGAGGCAGCGGGTGCCACTGGGCACGGCTGCTTCCCCCAGTGAAGGGCTGGGAGGAGAGGATTGCACCAGGAGCTGTGTGCTCTAAGTGGTCTGAAATGGAACAGAGCCAGGAGTCCACGCTTGGTGTCTCCTGGGCTCCAGCTCCATCTTGGCAAGAGACCTGGGAAGTCCCTGCCAAGAAACAGGGAGAAAGTAGGGAATGGGGTCAGGCGGTGACCTGCATCAGGGGAAGAGGATCGCCGGGGGCAAAATGGCTTTTGGCTGATGACCTTCATCTTCATCTCTGGCCTGACACGGTTCCCTCCAGCCAGGGCTGCTCCTGGGCTCGGTGCTGAAGGGATTCACCTGCCCTGTGGCATGGAGAGGGAAGAGAAACGCTGCAGAAATGCATTTTGGAGCATCCCCGGGGGCGTGGTGCCACCCTGAACCTGCGGCTCGGCTGCAGGAGTAACCCAGCATAGTTCCCATTTGCTCCTAATAGTGAAACTCTTAATGCTTCGCCGTGAATATCCATATGCCTTGGCTAGAAATAACCCAGCGTTACTTCCCAGTAAAGCTGGTCATTTTTCAGCGAGATGAAGTGTTTTTGCCATGGCTCCACATCCACCAGGGAAGGCCTTTTCACTTTAAACTGGACAAGCAATTAGGAGGAACCATGTGCAGCTTCTGAAACACAGACTAAGCCCTAATATTAAGCTCTTGCAAATTAATTTTGAAGAGCATTCAGCAGTGTAGCTCATTTGTCTAAGAAAAGTAATCAAATGTGTCTGTTTTCCTTTTACATATCACTTGCAGCTGTTAAATGCCCCCCCCCCCCCCCCTTTTTTTTTTTATTTAAACTGCAACTGATGTATGAAGCAACAAGAAACCTCTTTTCAGTTTTTGTGTTTTGTGCGTGCAGGGTGTTAGCCTGCCTTCGAGACGCTGAGCTGTGCGATCAGCAGTCAGTGAAGTCTGCAGTAAAACAGGGTTGGGGTTTTTCTTTTCCCCTGGCATAAACTGTGAACTAATCTCTTTCTTGTATGTGGCTTGCTTTGTTGGAGCATTTACAGTAGTTATTTCCCTCTGATAAGAGTGTAACTTGAAACACCACTTTCTAAGAGTGTCAGAGTAATTTCATAATAATTTTTGTGAATAAAATGTTTCTTGTCAACGTTACTGTTGAATAGGTGTTCGCCTGCTGTAGCAAGCCCTTGCCTAGCCAGGTTAGTCCTGTCCCCCGGGATTCCCCACTGACTAGCTCCATCCCCACCCTCTGGTTTTTAAATTGGGAAAAACTTTAGAGTTTCACTTCACAGTTTACTGGACCTGGACCTGAAGAGACCGGAGTTGCTGTATAACATATAACGTTTCTATCGGCTGGCTCTCGGAACACAACGTACTGTTGTCCTGCAGTGCCCCGTGCTGCGCAGCCGGCTGCAGGGCAGAGCTCAGAGGAATCGGGGGCGGGGGGCCCCACTTTTACTAGGACGGATGATCTTAAGGGTCTTTTCCAACTTCAACGATTCCACAATTCTACAATCTGGCTCATTTGGTGCTCACACACCCGCTCTTTCTGTGGCTGCCTTGCAGGCCTAACTGATTTGAAAAGCAGATTTCTTGCCCACGTCCCTGCCCTGATCCCAGCTGGGTCAGCGCAGCTGGCACACTTAACCGGCTCCGTGCCCGCGCTGGTTTTTGGTGTCTCCCTCCCTGCTTTGAGCAAAATACTCTCACTCTCCTGCGATGAGATGTTGCAAGGTGTCTGTGTGATTCAGAACAAGCTGACAAAGGCACCGCTGTGAGCAGCTGGTGAGCAGCTCCCTCACCCGTCACGAAGTTTGGGCCCATTTTGGGACAGAAATAGCAACACGGAGCCCTCGAGCGCCCTGAAAAGCCACCGAGTCCCACGGGAGCCAGGTTGTCCCTATCTCCCCTTCCACTGCCATTGCCACTGCCCAGCATGGGGCTGCATGGGGAAGGATCCTCCATGTCCCCACCCTGAGTTATTTCATTCTGCAAGCCCTTGGGAATTTCTTTGCCCTTCAGCCAGCTGAGCACACTGTGCACTCGCCTGCTCTGCACTGCGAAGTCCTGCTTTGCACTTGGGCTCTGCCTGCTGGGAATTGTCCCATCCCTGTGGGCAGCACAGAGCCTGGGGGGGCACCCCTCTGTCTTGGGGAGCGTGGAGGATCAGCGGATCACTTATTTCTGAGCACGTAAGGAAAAGTCCTGTGATGCAAGCAGGATTTGCAGCTGGATGTGGGAGGGGAAAAGGGACCAATGGAGGCAAGCAATGAAAACACTGAATGTTGGGTTTTTTTTATCCTAAGAAATGTATAGCTATCTTCTTGTGGTTTTGTGGGGGGTTTGCCTTTAAATAAACACAGAATAGGTAAAATTACTTCTTCAGGTATTTCTTTTATAGCCACTGTCTCCCTGACACCTCCATGGGCAAGTACTGAAATTTGCATCTACCTCCTTTCTAGGCATCACCTGCCATTGTGCTTGCCCAGACCAGGGAAGCTGCTCTGACCGGGGTGGCCAGTGGATAGATGAGGATGGGGAGGCAGGAGTTTTTTCTGCATCAATCTGTAAAAAAAACCCACCAACCAAAACAACCACCAAGACCAAAACCAACATGTGCTGGGGGAGAAGTATCAATATTTGGAGATTTCTATGGTTGTCTGTAAGAAATACTACAGTATGATGCACTTCTGGAGTGTCTTTTTATAGTTACATGAATATTTTGAGTAATAATGTTTTACACAATGCAGCTGGTTTTATTATTCTACTTTATTATACTGCAGTATATTGTACTGCAGTAAGCTACCACTATCACTAACGCAAATTATCCCTACTGACACGTGTGGGGAGACAGCAACATGACAGGCTATGGCCAGAGCGCGGTGGCTTTGGAGGATGCACTGCAGTTACGGGGGTAACGCACGCTCTCTGTAAGGGCGCTGTCTTCCTCCTTCCCACGGTTTATGTTTAGAAGACCCGCAGGTGAGATCTGGTGAAGCAGGGGCTCACCAGCCTCAGGCAGGTTTCCATTCCCTGGTGAGTTCGGTAAATTAACCTGCGGGTACCAGCTGGGGCCAAGCTGCTGAGCACCAACGGCTATTTCTGTACCTCTTTTCTGCACAGATGTTGCACTTAATTTCCTTGATTCCTCTTTGCTGGGATGTGGTTCACCAGGCTGGCGCATGGCCCTCACCTCCTGCCACAGAGGATCCAGCCCATGGCACTCAGCACCGGGCTGCGCCAGGGGAGCTGGTGGCTGGGAGATGGTGTCACCAAATAGAGTAGAAATGTCCCCTGTGTGCCCACAGCAGCTCCACTGCCCCAGCCAAATGCCTGCTATTGCCCACTTGCTCTGTTTTTTGTGGGTCACTGCTGGCGAGGGGCAGAGGAGATGCCCCTTACTGAGCATCCCCACACCCCACACCTCTCTGAGACACAGGGTCTGACTTTCTGTTGCTGCTACCAGTGAGACCTGCTCTGTCTGGTTAAATCTCAGCGTGCTGACCCAGTGACTGTTTTATGATAAAAAAACTTCTTTATGTAAGAAAATTGCCAGCCTCATCAGACTCTGCAAGAGCCTTTAGCCCATCAGGGAGCTACTGGCCTTCAGGTCTGTGCAGAGCAGGAGAGACCCCATTTCTCTCTGCAAGAGCTCAGCAGCTCCATTGTACCACCTCGTGTCCCATCGAACGAGTGCTCGGGGATGGAGGAGTGCCTGACACACCAGGACAGGCTGCAGAAATGACAGGAACCTCATGAAGTTGCAACAAAGAAAAAGGCAAAGTCCTGCACTGGGGGGAATCACACACACACCCCCCTCAGCAGCAGCACCAGTTCAGGATGGGTGCCAAGGGGCTGGAAAGCAGTGAAAGACTTGGGGGTCCTGAGTTGGCTGTGAGCCAGCCCTGTGCTCCTGTGACAGAGTCGTCCCCCAGCACCCTGGGCTGCGTTCAGAGCACTGCCAGCGCGTCAAGGGGGTGATTTAAAAACACAGAAATGAGCAATACCTGCTTCAAACAGTTGCCCAGGCTGTGATTTTGCTGTGGATATTCCAGTTTACGTGTTCTCTACTGCAGAAAAAGTAATTAAAATGCAGGTTTCTGGTGTGAACTTCTGTAAGACGGAAGACCCCATTCTTCCAGTTTTCCTTCTGCTGAGAAAGCAGCAGGAGTTAATTTTGTCAAGGCCTGAACGAAATCCGTGGGTCCTGGTGTGCATACAGATTTTTCTGATGTGCAACAATAAAACACAGAGATTTCAGCCCCCGACCCCGTGGCCAGACGCTGCCACTGACAAAGGCGCGGTGGCAGCATTGTGGCTCTCACAATAGAGCACTGCGCTACTGGCACGCAGCCCCAGGAAGACCAAAAGGACCCGCAAAAATAATTTCCTTTCAAGAAGAGCCAAACTGGAAATACGCAGCACCCTTGTGGATGGAAAACCGCTCGGTTTTGGCAGGTGTCATTCTGTTCATTGATTATCCTAAACAAAAGAAAAGTGAATTATCTGTGTGAAACTCTAATTAATTACTACCCATCAGGAGCTTCTTATGCAAGAGCTGTCATCAGCAAAGCAGGGAAAGGCACTGAGAAACTCTCCCTAGGAGATCTGAAAATCAGTCTTGATGGCTTATGAAATAATGCAGTGTCCTGCTGTTCGGGAATGAATGGGAAAACAAATGATGAGGAGAGAGGGAGGAAAGGAGATCCTGGGGGGCTTTTAATGTTGATGAAAAGCGGTGGACAGCAAGGTCTGGGCTGTGTGGAGCCTGTGTACGATAAAGGTCACGGCAGCGCACACCTCTGTTTCTATTTCAGCTGTAATTAGAGCGTCTTGTCTTGCCTTTCTTACCACCAGCAAAGCACAGCGCCTCTTGGCATAGTCCTAGATGGGTTGTTGCCGAATGCAAATGAAGCTCATTTCCCATACCTGAAAATTACTTTTAAACCATCCATTTATGTCTTTAAACCTGAGCACAGCATTAAGGACAAGTAACAAACACAAAACTTTCTGGTGCTACTTTTACAAAGCTGCTTCTCAGCAGAGAAACTCACTTCAATATTGAAACCAACTGCTTGTCAGCTGTGTCACTTTGCAAAGAAGAATGGATGTGATGGGAAAGCCAAGGAACAGACTCACTGTTAATCCTCCCAAATCAAAACTGGCAAGGCAGCGCTGGGAGACACAGCAGGAGACACAGCGCAGGCTTGAACTTGTGCTGGAAAGAAACACTCAGAGACTTACTTCAAGCTTCCAATGATGATTAAAGATCTGGAAAAGAAAAGCCTGGCAGTGAAATAATTATTTAGTCTTCTGCCTGCCTAATGTCAAAAGCGAGCTGCAGAGACCTGCTGCTGTTTTGCTAGAACAGCTTGCCATCCCTCTGCTTTCAGTTGTGTGGTCATGAAAACACCAGCTGAAGAGCTGTGCGGCCGCTGCTCCTTATGGAGTGGGGACTGTCTTGCTCCTCAGCTCCAGGGCCAGGGGAGTGTCCTGTTGGGGGGCTCGGGCCTGAGCTCCCTTTCTGCACTGCCCACTGTCCCGCACACCCAGGCAATTTCTTCCACCTGGAGCAGGAGGAAAGATGGCTGCAGGGAGATTTCTTCCTACAACTCTATCTAATATGAAGGTGTTTGCTGCGTTTCCTTTTGTCTTCAAACCATGGGATTCTGAGACATGCTCTGAAAGTACAGACAATGTTTTGTTTCGTGTCTTATAACTATGGGTCCCCTTTTTCCAATCAGTTGGATATGAAAATAGATATTGAATTAGGAGCCCTGTCTTTATCACTCTGCGATGACTAACATCCAATTTCCTATCTGGGGTTTTAATAGATTGCTCTCTAAACCACTTGGAGCTATCTAGCTGAAGCAGCTGCTCCTACGTTGCTGCATTAGCAAGGTTAAAACTGCACTAGCTTTCGCAGAGATCTGAATTCAGCACATCTAAAGATATATTTCAGTGCAAGGTCTGTTTTGTGACACGTTCACGCTGCTGCCCAGAGCCATTAAGTGGTGACAGTGCCCAGAAACGCAAGCCAGGCTAGCGTCAGTGTCTGAGGCAGACGAGGAGGGCCGAACGCCAGCAAGGAACAAGCTCTTCACAGCCCGCCCGGCTGTCGTGAGCAAAGGAAGGAAAAATTCTGCTTTGATGATGATGCAGATAGCATGGGTTTAGAAGAAGAGATTTTACCCCACATTTTCTAAGCTGACCCTGCACCTTCAGAACCCATTGCTAAAACCCTCCAGCCTGCTTACTCCATCACCAGCAGACATAAACCAGCTGGTCCTGTATTTAGCATTCCACTCTGCTACTGTTGAATCTATGGGAAAATAGAGGGGGGCTTCAGAGAGCGTGTATTTCCACTGCTGCCAAGTAAGTGAGCAGAACAAAGCATTAGGATTGAGTTTAATACACGCCACACAGATCACAACCTGAATCTTGTCTTGCCTGCCATTAAAGTGGTCAGAGATACAGCTGACATTCATTGCTCTAAACAGCTGTTGTTTATTTCATCTTGTTTTCTTCTAACTTCTTTCTGTTGGATCAGCTATGGTCAGGCTAAAACATAGGAGGTTTCGTTGTTGTTTTAAAAAATTGCCGTTTTTTGTAGGCAAAAGGGAGTGTGCAAAAGACAGGGGAACTTTTCTTGTCAATTTGAGATCCTTTTTCACACTCAAAAAAACCCCCACACGATTAGGGTCTAAAGACTAAATGGCTGCTGCTTTGGTATGCTTTTAGAGAGCTGATGTTAATTAGCTGAGCCTAGTAAATGAATTGTTTTGTAAAATTGGTTATGTTAGTGGAGTTGTACCCTGACTGAATTAGATACGTTTTTCGGACATGATTTTCTAAATCTAGCGAAAAAACTAGATGCAAACAAGAAAGCTAAATAAGACCTTTGTAAGCCTCCTGACATGCAGAAAAATCATTTCCCTGTGCATTTACCAGTTGAACCCTGCAGATCGTGTAGCTGCCATCTGTAGCCAGTGCTGCTGATAGACCAGGCACAGTTGTTCAGGTGTCACTGCGCTGACACAGAGCAGTCCCCCAAGAGAAGGCTGGGCTACAACGGCTGATGCTGCTCTGCAAATACTGCGTGTCCACGCAGTCCTTCTGCTGGTGGTTGTGGATTGCCAAAGACTTCAGATGTTCATGTGTGAGGTGCAGCTTTCCCTGGTCTGCACTCTGGATTTGTGAGCTGGTGTGTGTGCGTGTGCAAAAAAACCTTGTGCTGCAGACCAAGCTGGAGATGAGCTGCAGAAGAGGAGTGAAGAAAGTCACCTTGTAAAGAAGGTTGATGATAGTAATGGGTGCTGGCAGTCTGTGCACAGCACTGAGCAAGCCCGAGGACACAGTTACAGCGGACGGCTACAACTGTTCTGTGCCCTATTTACCAAGTATAGTGACCTGTAAGAGAAAAGCAGAACGTTGGCTCAAACCATCAAAAGACTGTGAGTCCTAAGGGGAATGATGTCATTAGTCAAGATGAAGAACTGGAAAAAGGGACAAGAAACATGGGAGTGCTGAGAGCCAGTGTTCATCCTGCTGCTGATTTACCTCAGGGAAAGCGCTGCACTGTACCAACCTCACTGCAGCCCTGCGCAGGCCGTTTGGAGCCACGCATTCTTCAGGGCTGATCAAAACACGTCAAGAGCCGAAGGAAGGAAGTGTGAAGTGGTAGGGACATGTCATCTAGACACCTTATGGACTTCAAAGATGAAGTGTCACAGCCCAGTTCACAGACATTTACCCAGACTCAGACTTGCAGATCAAGACCAGAAAAGGGCGGCAAAAGTCTATGGAAGAAATACCTGTTCCATTACATCCAGCAGTGCAAAAGGTGGGATGAGCCTGCTGTACATGCCTCATGCTTAGGATAAAGAGGAACCCTGATGTGGCTCTTGACATTTTTCCTGGGAGCAAAAGAGAGAAAAATCACTTTGCAAGGCATAGGCACATGTGAGAAGTAGAAGGGAGGGCCCTGAGCAGCATCACCTGGGGCCCCCACCCCTGCCCAGGGGCTCTAGTTAAGCTCAGTCTGGGCTGTGCTGAAGAAGCACTTTGTGGCTCTATTGCACCTTCATGTGGTTCATGGACTCTCTTGATCCCTGCCTGCGGGATGGACCTGCCCAGCCATCGCTAGGATGCGTCTCCTCCTCCAGTTACTATCACTGGGATGTGTCTCCTCCAGTTACTGTCACTGGACCTGAGCCAGCCAGGGCACCGCTGAGCCCAGACCTTGGGATGGAGGCTTGGAAGTCTGCCTGGAGTAAATGGTAAGGTAGCAAGGTCTGTGTTAGAACAAAATGGGCTTAAATGTGTTAAGTTGCAATAGCTGGGTTTGGGGTTTTTTTCCAGATTGCTTAAAATGATTTCTTCTAAGCAGCTTTAAGGAAATGGTATGTAGAATAAATTATTTGGATGATCATATACCCAGCTTGGGCTGGTGATTTGCAAATATCCTGCCAGAAATAGTACTGTGTGAACAGAATCATGGAATAACGGAGGTGGGAAGGGACTTACAGAAATAGTCTAGTCCACCTTCCTACCCAAAGCAGGGTTGGGTAGGGCAGGCTGCACAGGGCTGTGTCCAGATGGGTTTTGATAGCTGAACAAGTTTAAGGTATAACTTGCAGAAGTGTTATTTTCTTCTACGGAGAGCTGGATATGCAAGAATCATCACTAGGGATCTCCATGGTTGATGTAGAGAGGCCTGCCGAGAGAGTGGGTTGAAACTCCATTGAAATTGTCTGTTTAGGGTAAATGATCTTAAACCTGTTTCATAGTAGTGTTGGGCCTTTAATATTTGTTTCAAAGTAAGCCTATTTTCCTATTCCATGTAAAAGATTAATGTTCCATTAAGCTAAGTGGATGGATTACTGGCACTTTACAAAATCAAATATTTCCCAACAATGAAGTATGCTAGCTTTAATGTCAGGACTTAATTTCTTATCTGTTACATTTATTACCTGTGATCAGATTAGTTGATTAGATGGAATTTTAGCTGGTTCCTTCGTAAAATACAAGGACCTTCCAGCCTTAGCTGTTACGCAAGACAAGAGCTGAAGAATATTGTTAGCAGCTATTTTTTTCACAGAATTCGTCAACATCCAGCCAACAGACCAGCCCTCCCTCCTACAGTTTTATAAACTGGGCTGGATGCATCAATACTTGGGTTTTAGGCTGCCAGCCAGTGAGTCCTCACTGTGAGGATTAGAATTATTCCCCAGCAGGTTTCTCTGAAAGTGTCAGCTGTGACCCTGACCACCAATTTCCACTTTGACCCTCTCAGGGATTTAGATATTCATAAAAGGCTCAGTCGAATGAATCAGCTCTGCCTGACAGAATTGTCAATACATACTGGGTGGCTGAGGTGGAGGAAGAGGAGTAAAGTGCATGCACTGATAGCTGTACACAACCAAGGCTGTAGAGAAGCTATAGAACTGGCTAAGTGACACAAGCTTTTTTCTTTCTGAATACTTTGCCTGAAAAGAAATGGTCTTGTCCTGTTCCCCCTGCTAAAACCAGTACCTGGTCCCTTGCAGGCAAGGTTAAGGTGGTACCTCTTGGGCCTGTTACAAAAGCTGTTGACCCTCGAACCGAATCAATGGGAACACCCAGCTTTTCCAAAACAGGGCACAAAATAACCCACCTTCCTGCTGATTATTTTTTTTTCTGCTCCGTTAAGTATATTTTACAGGGCGCACAGTGCTTCCAAGCTAGTGTCTGTGATGATGCCCCAGGGTGAACTGTTCCCTGACACCTCTTAGAGCCCAGCGTACAGAGGAAAATGGGAGTCAGCCATCTCAGCCTCGCATCCCAGAAAGTGCTGTGATGTTACTTCTGCACTGAAATGTTGTTGTCTTCAACAAAAATATTCTGGTTTTCAAACTTATTTCTGAAGGAGAAATCATCCATGGAATTACCCTCATTGGCTTATGTCACCACTGCTTCCAGTCTCCTGAAGTCCTGACTGCTGCAGGCTACAGCTGGATGCTTGTTTATTAAACAAGGAATTCCTGTGTTTGCATGCCATCCTCAGCTTTGCTTTAGGGCTGCATAGAAGTACACTATGTTTAAAAACTACATTGCATTTTAGAGGATTTTAAAACTAATAAAATGAGCTTCAGCGGTTTAGTAAGCTGCGACCCTTTTCATACGGAAAGCTAGTTGATCTTTTCTAGGGAAGCTAGTCTGTTGGGTGGTAGGGCTGCCTGGATTGCTATATTTATCTGTTTATATGCATGACTTGGGAATCAACAGCAGCCTTGTCATCCACTTGTGAGAGTGAAAAGACTTATTAACAGCCTCCCAAATGAACTTTTGAAGGGATAGGAAGTGCATCCTTCACAGCACAGTTAACTGTTTCATGCATTTCTCACAAGTAGGCTTCTAATAATATTGCAAGGAAGCTAAGCAGGGACGGAGTGTCTGCCCTACGCCTTGTTGCTCTTGCTCAGTCTTTCCTTTAAAAGCAAAGACAAGAATTCTTCTACTTCTGATATTAAATGTGGAGGGTAAATCTCATTGCCTGATCACAGGAGCACAGCCTCTGTTATACCACATTTAATTCCCCTCTGTTTGATGTATATGAGCTTCTTCAGTTATTTGAGCTGCAGTGGAAGGACAGAGATGGGAGCACAAACATTCATTAGTTCTGCCCAATGAATTAATTGATTTCTTACAGTATTTAGGGTGTTTGTTTCCTTCCCTGATTTCCATACTGTCCTATTCATCTCTCTGCAGCCTCCCATCGGTTTTCACCTGAATTCCCTCTTTCTCTAGTACCAAGACCTTTATGGAAGAGGAGGGAAGATGACAAAGCCATCTGGGTTTAATGAACTGAGGGCACAGAGGAAAGAAGACAATTGTGGGGGGAGGTACTGGTTGTCTTCTCTGCTTGGTGTTGGCAGTACTAGGAAATCTCCTCCTGGTCCTCTCTGAGAAAAGCAGTTTTGGAGGGGAGGGGGTAGAACAAACCAAGAACAAAACCAGAAGATTGTGCAAAATACCACAAAATGGGAACTGTCTTCTCAGTGGAAGTTCTGGGGCTGTGCTGCCCCTTTGGGGAGGGGTGGGGGGCACAGGAACTGGGAAGCCTTTCTGCCAGTGATGTCCTTCATGGTGCCTCCCCAACTAACCAACCAGCAAAGAGACTGGGAAAAGAAGTAATTTCACCTTAGGCAGAAGAACTTTCCTTTTTCTTTTGGCAGTAAAGGCTGCGTTTCCCTTCGCTTCCCTTATTTTTAGTGTTGCTAATACCAGCAAACCTCATCCAAAACACATTTGCTTTTACTCCCTTTCTATTTTAATAGGCAACATATCTTTTTACTTTTTTGACAGTATTTCACTGAAGCAATTTATTCTGTTCTGTACAAGCTCTCCTACCACATTTATTGCCAAAGTATTTGAGTGCATTAAGCAAAATAACATCTGCCAGGTTATTTGTCTTCTGTCTCCTCAGGAAAAAGAGGATGCAATAGTGTCCTAGTTTGGTAAGTGGGACTTTTTCCCCATCCTCTTTTACATCTATATTGTGGGTTTTTTTTTTATTTTTATAGTAGAGAAAGCAATGCCCAGGAATTGTACATGTCCCACGGAGCAATAATTGGTGACACATTAATGAGGTTTACTTCTTGGTTCACTCCATAACCTCAGATTTGGTCCCAAGAGCTCTACTTTCTGGTCACAAAGCTGTGCCATCCCTCCGCTGACCAGCAGTGACGGTGTCAGCAACACTCTTCATCTTACTGGGCAGCCTTTTGGCTATGGTGGGCTTGCAGCACGGAGGATTAGGAAGGTAAAAACCCTGCATTTGATTTTGTTCTGTGGGGAACTAGAGTCCAGGATGGTTACCATTGGTGCTGCTAAGGGGATGTTCTGCACTGTCCTGTATACTAGCTTGAGTTTCTGAAGCGCTGTGAGCTGCCTTCCCAGTTGCACCATGTATCTGTACTTCAACTGGGAGGTGATGAGAGCATGAAAAATCGCAATCGAATCATACACCATAATGGGACAGAAATGGTAAGAAGTCACCTGGAGATGATGAGAAGCATTACTTAAGACTGGCAAGTGGGAGCTCAGTGTCAACAATGCATCCAAAGATATTCCCGAGTTACTGCCTGAACTGACCGCTTGTGCATCATCTCCTTGTTGTTGGCACTTGAGTGTTTGGCACCGTCAAGTGTCTGTCCACTGCCTGGTATGGGCCCTTGTAAGCAAGAGGCCCAGCAGTGGAGGAACACTGTCCCATCGCTGTGAAAGATGCCCCCCTTCAGAAAGCATTCAAAGCCTTGGAGTGTATTATCCTGCCAGTTCCTGTGTGGAAGGCAGTGGGATGCCAGGGTTAAAAGTTTAAGCATGAAGTGACTCTGGAGAATGAG
This sequence comes from Falco biarmicus, assembly GCF_023638135.1. NCBI lineage: Eukaryota > Metazoa > Chordata > Aves > Falconiformes > Falconidae > Falco > Falco biarmicus. Next base: position 4,766,442 of record NC_079298.1, on the reverse strand, counting down.
AACAGATGCCTGCCTCCTACCTACTGAGAGAAGGAGAGTAATTCATCGCTGCCAATGAAACTGCTTCATCTCTATGCCTTTGCCTAAATTTGTGCCAAGCTGTATCACTTTAGGAGAGGTGCACTTGGAGGTGGCCTTTGGGCAGCTTCTCTGTGGACTCTCGCAGGAAATGGTTTGGCCATGAACAGTAGCTGGATAACCAGATGTGCCACAAGCAGGAACCTTCAGGATCTGCCAGACAACTGTGTGTCTGAGAGGGAAATAGATGCCTGTGGGCAATGATGAAGGCCTTGATTATACAGTATTGGTCAGTGCAAGTTGTCCGTAACCTTCTCACGGACTGGCAGGATATCACTCAGATTTGTGGATATTAAGTCCTTTAGGATGTTTAGAGTTTCCTGATGCTGAAAAACTTGTGCTCATGAATGGTATTTGGTAAATATCAGTACAGCGGTGTAAGAACAGTAAGCCTTCCAGCGTTCAGTCCTAGTGCAGATTATGAGTGCTCAGGGTCAGTGGAATATCTTAATGCAATGGATGACTTCTTGAAGTTGACTTGGCAGATTCAGCAGAGGAAGGTAAGAATAACACAGCCTGTGATACAATCACAGCATGACCTCTAAGCAGGTTCTTAATTTTATCCTCCCTGTATCAGCTGCCAGTATTCAAGTTTCCAATAGGATGTCAGAAAACCAGAGCGCTGTGAAGAGAGGAGCATCATTTGAGGTTGCTGCTGCAAGCTAACAGGCAGCAGTAACAACCAGGTCCTCCTCCCCTCAGGGTGAGACACTGCTGTCTGTTACTTGGCTTTGAAACTTCACCAGTGTTTGTGAATTGTTGACTGAATCGGGATTACTGGTATTTCTTGTTGCCAGGGAGTTAAAAAGCTAGTATGTGCTGCCTGAAAGCTGTGGGGGACTAAGAGTAAGATTTTAATTTTCTTGGCCTTGTACTCTAGAAGATAGGGGGTTCTTTTAGCCGTTTGGGAATTTTGTGTCCTGCCATAACTCATGTATGTTCGGTGCTTGCGGTTAAGAGACAACTCTCCTAAATACTCCATAGCCAACAATCAAGGATTTGCCTCAACCTAAATCACAGAGATTAAATCTAGAATCTAGAGAAGGGTTGACCACCTCAGGTTTGGCAACGCTTCCCTAGATTCTAGATTTAATCTCTATGGAGTTTCACAAAGTTTAACACCCCTGCACACCGGACTCGTGATCAGATGTCTTACATGACTTGCTGACCAAGGCAGCATATGGGGAGGGGGAGAATCACCTTGTTTCTACTTGCTGCTCTTCCATGGTATTGAAATGATACAAACGGTTTGGCAGCCCCAATTTTGTAAAAGGTATTGGCTTGTTTTGAGAGGCCTAGCAAAAACTGTAAAAACGTTTGAAGAGGGGAGAAAACACCATGTATGACTAATTTGAAGAGCTCAATCTACTTGACTTACCAAAAAGTAGCTTAAGCAGTGACTTGATTAGCATGTAATAAATATAAATTTTTGGTTTAGGCAGGGAGGGTGGAAGAAGTACTATTTGAAAGCTGAAGTCAGACAAGTTCAAATTGGAGCGGTAAGTAAACTTTTTATTGCCTGTTCCTCTGGTTGCTCACTGACTGCTAAGTGGTGACCTCTGCTTTATCTTCTGACCCAGGCTGGGTGATGTTGGGAGACAAACTTTAGTCAAATACACAATACCGAACAGGAGGAAGCCGGTGAATTGCAACGACCGATGAAGTACAGAAGGTCAGACTAGATCTGGTGCTGGTCTCACTTGCCTCTTCTGGAGGCAGTTGGGACCTGTGTGCCATATTCTTTCCCAAAAGCACACCCTTTGCATGACAGAACAAAGGTGTTCTCTACCTAAGGATGAGGCTTGGGGCAGGGCAAGCCTGTATATTGGTGCGGATCAGTACGTGTCCATCCCCGTGAGGGAGTGTATGGGGCTGTAAGACACCACAGCACCTTCAGACCTACAGTGCCATCCTGACCTGAGGCTCAGCTCCGTCTCAAGCAGGGCTCCTGCCATGCATTGCCGCAAAGGCTGCTTTGGCCACTGTTGCTTTGCACCAGGGCAAATTATCCCCGGACAGCTGCTTAGTAAAGTGATGTGGTACCAAGTGCCCTTCCTCTGCAGGAACTGCAGGCAGCCACAGAGGCAAAAGCCTAGCTGGCTGCTCTGTAAGGTGATAGCTCCCGTTTCTGCTGAAATTCAGCTGGCATCCCCGTTGCCCCAACCTCTGGTGTCTTGCTTTTGTGTGAGATAAAGGTCAGCTCCTGTGACCAAATGTAAGCATCCTTAGTTCCACATCCAACCATGATGTTGGGAAGAGATAGTAGTGCAAAGCTTTCTTTTTGGGGACTTCAGACATGATAGGCTACGAAATGTTGGGAGTGGTAGTTTATTGGCAAAGGGAAGGATGAGTTGCAAGTTGTAACAGTGCAAAACGTTCTAGAGAAATGCTTTTAAGTTGCTTCAAAAATTCTGGCACTGTGGGATCTGTATTCATGGAGGCTGCCTTCTGTACCCTTGCTTGCAGTATGAAGTAATGAAGGAAATACAGTATATACCTAAAACTATAATTTGAATTAAAGTATTAGCAGTCTTACAATTTTTTTACACTACATGCACAGAAATAAATTTGCCCTTTTTTGGGGGGAAGGGGGAAATAGAAACTTTGTTGATAATTAGTTCTGTATCTTCTGTATGCAAAAATAAATGTCTGTAAATTATAGAAATCTCTCGAGCAGTTATTAACTCTTAGTTTTACCATAGCATAACTGAACAGCTATACAGACAACCTTTTTTTCCTGTTTATGATTGTGGTACAAAACTTTCATTCAATACTGTTCTTCTACACTGCACTGCATAAAGACTGGTTTATCAAGATCTGGTAGGGTCTGCACTGTGCATTTGTGGGATACAAGGGTATGGGATCATACTTGATCAAGAATTGTAACAAAGCAGCCTTCTGTTCAGTTTCCAGAGGCTGTAGTCATTAATCCCTGGGAAAGAAAACAAGGGTCTGTGTGTCATCCACAAATAGCAAGTTTAACTCTTAATTTAAAAGGCTTTATAATGAATGCACTCTATTTTTGTGTTCTGAGGTGTTGGGAGTTGGTGTGGGTTCTTTAAGCCTTTTACATGCTGCTCCTCAGTTGGGAAGACTAGAAACTTCCTCTTGTAAAATGTGAACTAAGTTCTTCGCATCATTACTCCAGAAACTTGGCCTTTGATAAAGACATCAAACGCCCAAGGATCTTGCATCGCTCTTAGGATCAAACAGAAGCTCCTACCGTAACGAAACCATATAAAATGAGTTATCCTTATCTTCCACATCATGGGTGTTTGGGGGTGGTGTGACCAGCGAGTGGCTTTAGCATACAGCTGCAAGATAGTGTGCCATTTTTAGGATACTTTGCCAGCTTTAAGGTAAGCTGCTGCTTGTCAGCCAGCCTGAGCCAAGTGATGTTGGTGTGGCTTTCTGTGCCTCTCGCAGCATACAGGGCTGTGTACCTTCAGGGGGCCGTGCTGGGGCGTCCCCTGTGCCGCCCCTCACAGTGTACAGGGCTGCCCACCTTCAGGGGGCCGGTGGCTCCTCGGCCGTGGGGGTGCTGGCCGCTCCGTCCCTCAGGGGGCCGAGGGCGATGCTTCCCGAGGCAAGCCCTCAAGGCGCGCGGGCTGCTTCCTCTCCCGCGCTGCCCCTGCGGACGCAACGCTAACGCCAGGCCGGCTGTCTGCCTTGCGCCGGGTGCCGTGCGGCAGGCTTGCCCTCAGCGCTCGCCTTCCCGCCGGCGGGGGGGCCGGCCAAACGGGCTGGCGAGGCCCGAACGCCGGCGTGGCCGCCCGTCCCGCGGGGCTGAGGCGGGGGCCGCCCCGCTGGCTCCCGCGGCGGGCGGTGCCGGGCCTGGGCTCCCCCGGGGCAGGGCCGAGGGCTCCGGCGGGCCCCGCGCCCCCTCCCGCTCCCGCCGCAGGGCCGGCCGCCGCCGCGCGCCCCTCGCCGCCCCCGCCCGGCGGGCTGGAAGCGGGGCGCTGAGGCGCTGAGGCTGAGGCTGAGGCGAGCCCGCCCCGCGCCCGCAGGGGAAGCGCCGCGCTCTGCCGGCAGCGCGGGGAGCGGAGCGCAGCCCCGGCAGGTGGTGGCCCTGGTAGCTGAAGCCGCCGCCGCCGCTCCTTGCTCCCGCTACCAGCGCCGGCTGGGGGAGAGCGGCGGAGCCATGGAGCGCTGAGGAGCGGCGCTGACTGGGGACCCGCAGAGCACCCCCCTCCCCCCGCCGGCGAGGACGCCGGGCCGCCGGCGAAGGTAAGCGCTCCCCGGCTCTCCGGGCTCGCCGCTCCGGGCCGGGCCGGCAGCGGCGCTGGGCTGCCCGCCTGCGCCTCGCCGCTGCTCGCCTGGCCGGGCCGCCGCCAGGGCCGGGCCCCCGGCAGCCCCCCGGCAGCCCCCCCGGCGCCGGAGGTACGGGGCGAGGGGCGCGGGGGCCGGGGCCGGGCGCTGCGAGGCCCGGCGGGGGTGCGGCCTCCCCCTGCGCGCCGCGGGTCTGGCTGAGGGAGACATCTGAGTCACTTGTGGGTCGGTTTCTGCAAGTTTTGTGGTATTGAATCACATGGCATTAAGAACTGGTAGGGTTTTTTTTAAAAAAAAAGGTAGTGGTTTTCCAGAGAGGGAAGATGCACTTGTATTTATTTATTTTCTTGCAGTCTTTCTGAATTTCTGTTAGAATTATTCATTTTACTTCGCACCTGTTAAGGCTGTCTTGTTGAAGCATCGCCTCTCATTTAAAGGAGTCGGATTCTCGGGATGGAATGGGATGGGATGGGTGCCACGCTCTGCCCGTGAGTGGGGTCTGGTATCGGCTGCCCACCCAGCGGGGCCCGGCACCCTTCCAGCTGCTGGGGTCAGTCCTCCCAACGCTGCTTTCTCCATGACATTTTCTCTTCCAGGCTTTACAGCTATGCATCGTGTTCACTAACATGTGGTTTGAGTCAGTTTGTTTTTTCTGGTTCTCCTTTTCTCAGTTCGGTGCCTGGTGGGAGTTGTGAGTTTAGAGAGGATCTGGAAGTTGAGCGTTTCCTCTGCGGAGCTCTGCACCGGCTCTGAGGCAACAGCTGCCTGCGAGCCCCTGGGTGCCGCACAGGCTGGCGGAGAGGGGTGCTCCTTTCCCTCCCTGGGTGAAGGTTGAGGAGTGATAAATCAGCTGTGATAGGCAACGAGCTATTTACTGTAGATCTCTCGGGGTGCAGCGTAGCCACGGAGGCATGGAATTGTTTTGTGTGTCTGCTGCAGTAGGACCTATCCCAAGAGGTCCCCTACGCTGGAGAGGGAGTTCCTGATAGATGTGTAAGGTATCGTAACGGCACAATTGATACAATGCTTTTTTTTTTCATTTGAAATTCTGATGTCCAGAGGAAGCACCAGTGAATAAGCTGAATAATTGCATTGGCACATTTAAAATCGAATGAAACGGAGAACTTTTTATACCGCTATGAGCAAGATGCTTATTTGCTGCATCCCTCACCACCAGCTTCAGAGATGGTGGCCAGATTGTAAATAAATCTCTGATTTATAAATCATCTAGAATCTAAAGCTCTTTAGTAAAAAGAGTGCTTTTCTAGTACACTATTAAGTATACTGGCTGCATATAGCAGATTATTCATTGTAATTATCTGTCTCTCTTGTCATCTAATCTATTCTAATACATTTCCATGGGCCTGCTCAGGTACTCCAGGTACAGCTACATTTTACTTTATTCTCATCTTTGAACATTTTAGATTCCGGTAAACCATTTTAATGTAATGCTTAAACATGAATCTGAAGTAAAATACAAGATGCAGCCTTGTTGCCTGCTTCTTCCGAAAATATATTTATGGAAGTGCCACAGAGAGTTTCGTAGCCTGCTTTGTCATCTTTCCTCTCACTTTTCTCAGTGCTCACCAGCCCCTCTGTTTGCCCAGCAGTGGCAGCTTTGTGTCCCAGACCTTCCTATTCTTCCCCAACCACCCCTGTACTTGCTTCCCAGCTCTTTCCACCTCACATGGAGGCCTCTTCTTATTCAGCATTCAGATCCTTACTGAAGAGTCTGACTTACCTGTCAGGAAGTTTGTAACGGATTAGCTGTCTAATCATCTCTGTGAACAGTAGTCTTGTTTAAAAAGTCATTACAGTCAACTATCTTGAATTTCCGTATATTAAATGGATAGCCATGGATAGGTTTGTAAAATCCTTCCTAAAACGGCAGTTTTAAGCATTGACAAGATAGGCCAGTTGGGCTGATTTGTTTTACGCGAACAATCCTGCCCTGGAGTGATCTGCATTGTACAAGCTGTTCTGGTATAGATGTGAGTAGTTCTTATGCATTGAGAAAATGGTGCATAGACATACCTTTGTTTGTTTACATTTAAAGGCTATTATGCAGCAAATAAAGCATGTAAGTCTTTACACTAGTTCCATCAGTAAATTAAAGTGTCTAGTTATGGCAGTAGGATAAATTTAGCTGTAGCGGATGGAAAAAAACCTATTAGAAAGGCATAGAACAAACGATGATGTGAAAGTGCTCCCCTAAACTTGAAGGCTATTGCAAACAAATATGTGTCTACATATATTAAATATGAAGGAATTACTATCCTTTTGCTTTAGAAGCAATACATACATTGCTTCTAAGGCAAAAGGATATTAATCTGATGTTATTACTCATGCTCTGTTTTTTCCCCCTGTATTTCCCATAGTTTAGAGAATTAAAATAATTTGTCAGCTTCACTTTCAGATTCTTGCTGCTGCAGTGTTTTGGTTTGAGGCAGTGGAGAGGAATGGTTATTTAACTGTTTTATGTAGAACATTTTAGCTGAATTTCTTTAATTATGAACAAAGTTTTCAGCTTTAAAAACTTGCTTTTACAAAAAAAAGAACAAATTGATAGCGTCGTGTCGCTTGCTAAAAACATGCACGAAGGGCCTGTTTCTGCTTTCTGTTGGTGCCGTTCTGAGTGTGAAATGCCATTAGCTCGTGCCACTGGCTCTGCTCACCTGTAAGCCCTACATGCCATTATATTTCAAATAGCTTAAGAGTATATCCCTTATTCACATTAACATATTAAAAAGTGTGATGAATGGTACAGAGAAGGTAAGTTAAGACCCTTTTTCCTGGTCATACAATATAAAAACAAGTAGACATGCAGTGAAATGGAAAAATTCAAGACTGTTAATTGTTTTTTTTCATTAGATATATAATTAGTTGGATTGGGGGACTATTTGCTAGAGTGTTCTTGAAGCACAGAACTTGTCTAGATCCAAAGTAATTTCTGTAAATCACAGAAGTATCCAGAAATATGAAAAACTTTGCAAATACTAAAGAGACAATTTTGGAGAGCTGTAGAAAAGATGTAAATGTTTATCCATCATAGCTTAAGCCAGTCTCTGAGAAATAAGGCTTGGAGGAAACTTTCTAGGAGAGCAGATTATTCTGTGTCTGCCTACAGTAGAATTTCTTGCACTTTCTGTTGAAGCATCTGGCGCTGCTGTCAGTGATGAGAAAATAGATTAGTGGATGATGATGGATTAGATCTGTGGCTATTCAGATGCTTAAAATGTGTAATTCTGTAAGTGCACATGTGCACTCTGAGTTTGGTACTTTCTCATGTTTGTGCACTTAACAGTGCACTTTGCTTATTTTTTTAGCAAGTCAGGGGACAAAAATCCAGAAAATTCCCCTGTATTTGTCTTTGCTTCTCCCTTTTCTTTCTGTGTAGTCTTTTGTGTGTGTGTGTTTTGTGGGGGTTTTTCCTCCCCTCCGTCCATCTCTCTTTCCTGAATGTTCTCTCCTCTTTGGAAGCCAAGCAAGGAGTGTTAGATGTATTTTTCCAGTGGGGAGTGAGGAGGCAAGAGGAACCAAAAGCTAAGTCATGGGCTGGATAGTGCTTTGTGCATGTGTAGTTTGACTGCCTCCTTCAACCTAAATGTTGTCTTTCACCTGCTGAGAGATGGCCAGCAGGCAGAGGGGAGGGGAAGTGTCCCATTATGGGGGGAGGCATTGTCAGGTGGGGGTGGGACACAGGGTGTTTCTGTGAGGGCAACCGGACTTGGCTACTGTTGGTGGGGAAGCCGTGAAACCAGGCTGTGACAAACTAAGATGTAGGATCCAGAGGGGTCTGTGCAGGTTCAGGGTGTGAAAGAAGTAAGGACAGTGTTGGTGTTACTGAAAATGTAAGTTGGGAATTGGGACAGTGTAGATCAAATGTATTGTATAGAGCAAGTTATTTTATATAGAGGGGGAAAAAGAGGTAGCTTATTTGGGGTAGAATTATAAAGCTTGGTACCTTATGGGCTGAACATCTTTACTTTTAAATTGTTGAAGAGTTAAGAGACGGGTAAGAGTTGGTGCTAGCAGGTGGTTTATGATGGGCTGTGGGACAGTGAAATGAGGCTGGATTGGATTTGGCTTTGGGGCTCAGGATGACGTGGGTGGGTGATACAGCATTACTGTTGGTGTATGTGAAGTTTTGTAGATTCTGGTGGGGTGGAAGTAGCTGAGAATTCAGTGCAACGTGGCATAAAAAGCCACAGGAAAAGAGATGTGATGTCATGAGCTTAGGTGGTTTTTTTCCCCCACGTGTGGAAATGTGACATGTAGTAGTATGACTAAAACTAGGGTTAGGGTTTGGCAAGCTGTGGGATTGATGCCTGTTTCTTTCTGTAACACCAGTAAGGGCTGATACTAACAGGGGGAAATGCCTTGAAGGATAAGTCTTGACTAGGGTTGAGCTTCTGAGCTTGGAATTAGAAATGGGAGCAGTTAACACACTAAGAAATGTGCTGAATTACGGTCCATAAACTGTGATGGCTGGATTCAAGTAGGCAAATGTCTCTTGATGGGCTCTGAAGATGAGCAGCCTTGCTGAGCTGGAGTTAAAGTCCAGGTTTCTGTTAAAACTTGCTATGCTTAGATGTTTCCTGTTAGGCAGTCACCCTTGTGAGCAGCCATATGGAGACTGCTTTTCCTACCCAGCAAGTGGAGTCAGCTCTGAGGTTTTTAGAGCCTTCACTCCATGAAGGATTCCATCCGACCCTTGGTGTAGTCATACTGACCCTTCATTGCCAGTAAACAAGGGCATTTGTCCCTTGCCTCACTGGCTGTAGCCTTGGGAATAAATGTGGATATTCCTTTCAGAGACCCAAATCACAAGTGTAACTAGAGCAGTCCTACCCCAGTGGGTCGTTCAATATTAAACATGATGTGTCAGCCCCTTTAGTGCCCTACAACAGAGGTTCCTTCAGACCAGGCTGTGGAGGTTGGCTGGGGGAAGCTAGAGCCCGGACTGTCCTGCCCAGGCAGTTGCAGCAAAGTTGAACTTGATCAAAGAGAGCTGCAAACTTCGTGATTTTTTTTTTGTTGTTTGTTTATCATTGAAAACCTTAAATCCTTATTACTACTCTTCAGAGGTATTTTCCCTACTCTTGTAGGCCATTCTCTGAAGATGAAAGCACTAAGCTGACTGAGGCTTTTACTGTTTCTTTTTATAATTGAAACACTAGCTAATTCAGAGGACCTTTCCTTCTCAGGTGATTTCGCTGTTGGTTGGCCAAGAAATAGTACAGCAGTTCTGTTTTCCTGCAGGCTGCAGGTAATTTGATGAGATGCCATTATTTCAGTGTATGATATGCTTTATCTTATATTAAATTAGTTTCTGGTAACAGAAAAGCAGCAGAAGCCACCAGGATCCTTTGCAATGCATCAGAGAAGTTAAGGTGACTCATGTTTTCTTTGTTTCTTGGAGTGTCATGAGTGATGCCCAGAAGAGGATGGAGGACCTCCTCAGTGGTTTTGCATTATGTTGAATGTCTAGGCTATGTTTCAATGGAAGCATGAGACTGCAAACATTAGATGACATTTTTGAGAAAAACTGTGAAAGTTATTTGCTGAAATAACTTCATTTGCAAACAGCTGCTTGTTAAGAACGTTCAAGTGACCTGACTTAGCTGCTAAAGAGTTAATATGTACTCATTTGCTCTCTAATTATTTGCAGCGCTGCTGATAATACCCTACTTTTGACCTGATTATAAGCAGCAGATTTTGCAGGGAACAGCGGCTATTTGTGGTAAAATGTATGCCTTCCAAGCATGAAGTGTTAGTGAGCAGCACGGAACTAGAATTTCTATAGTTAAAACATAACAGGTAATAAAAGGTTGACTAAAAGGGTAACCAAGCATCTGGTGCTAATACCTTTTTAAACAAATACTTTTCAACTTGCATGAACTGGGCAGGCATTGTTTGTGTGATGTTTGCAATGGAAGAATGATTTTTCACAAGGTATTCAAGGCATATTTTGTAAAACAATGCACAGAGCAGAAGCTCTGTTCTACAAATAAAGGAGTAGGAAGAGAGAAATGGAAAGAGAGGTCATCTAAAATAAATTCAAGGAAACAATACGGTCTTGAAGACTACAGAGAGCTGGGCAAGCATGGCAGAGTGGGGAGCAGCAAATAAGCGGATGCCAAAAGGGTGGCTTTGTAAGTCATGTCTGGGAGAGAAGTCACCTCTGCTTCCCCAAACCCCAAAGGAAACTCGACCTGTTGGCAGTGTTTTAGAGAGAATATTCTGCTGAGGCAGTGATGTGTTTTTTTACAAAGATACCTCAAGGAAGCTGCAAAAAGTAGTTTGCGTGAGAGCTTAATGCTGGGATTTTCTCATCAGTATTCTTTCAGATGTTTTTCTTGTACAACAGTGTTTCTAAACTTGTAAACAATAAGTTGACCCTTTCCTTTGGGAAAATAAATAACCATGGTTTTGCCTGGGGTCCTGGGTGAACTCAGGTGCCACTGACACAGAAAAAACAGTGTTTCTTCTGGAAACTGACGTGAATAAAGTGACTGTGTGCAGTATGTAAGTCTGGGAGCTGTTGGAGCTGCAGTGTTTTCTTACTGACATGTAAGAATCAGTTTAGGGATGTAAACTATGAAACATGAAAAAAAAAAAGGGGTGAAATTTTGCTTGGTGGGGGAGAACCTTCTCTAACCTTGTTGCTAAACAGAAGCTAAACGTCAGAGTCAAGCAGACTGATGTGAATTGAATGATTTCTGCCTGCGAGATGGTCACCGAGTGAAAAACTACTTCAGAACATTGGCTGAAGGAACAGTACTATGCTCAGATTGAAAAATACAGTTTTGCAATTGATTTTTGTTTCATTCATGCTTTTGTAATTCAGTAATTGCTCAAGGAAGCAATAGACTGCATACCGCCTGAACAAACAGTACCAGAAAAACCTTCTGAAACTGCCAGAGCACTTGTTAAATGTGAAGGATAAATCTGGAGTGGAGCTCCTTGCAACAGGGATACTTTCAAGAGTGCTTATAAATAATGAAAACAGGAACTTAAGGAAGAGAGGAATCCAAAATTATTAATCCTCAGTAGTAACCATTTCTGAAACTACAAGCCCAAATAAGAAACAGAAAATGATCCAACCTCAGAAGAGCTCTTGAGAAGAAAATAAGTATAAAAACATATGGAAACCTTCGGGGTGAAGCTGCTCTGTTTGATGGGATTCTGTTCAAAGAAAAATCATATTCTCAGGATGCACAGTGTGCTCAGGAATACTAATAATAAATCTCACAGTGCCTGTGTGTGGGGCGAGAGCTAAACCCCCTACTGCCTATTTTGGTCATTCCACTTGAAGAAAAGGCATCTATGTATAATATTTGCAGTCTCTGTAGGCATCAGCTTGGAAAACTGTCACTGAAGTAGCACAAGATTTTCTGTTTTTCGTCTGAGAATGGCTAGTGTTATTGTGAACTTGAAACACCACTTGCCATTCTTGGGCAGAAGACAAAGAACATTTAGAAGCAGGATATTAAGTGTTTTTTGAGCACTTAGATTCAGATCGCCACTTCTCCCATAAGTGCTCCTCTTCCCACTAGAGAAAACTTTCAGGGTATCTAGGGTTTATCTTTTGGCATCCTCAAAGGAGAACGGGAAATTTGTTCAGGCATTGTCATCCTTGAAAGCTATAGAGGCTTCTCCAGGGAGCCTTGGTGGTGAGGTACAGTGCAAGAAGAACAAAGTTGGAGAGTCAGATTGGGATGAGCAGTATCCTTGCCTGCTAACCTTGAGGATTTTGTGACAGATCTTTGCTTGAGACAACTCTAAAAGGGGTACATCATCAAGAACCTCTAGGCCAGTGGCCTATTGCTTTAATAACAATTAATGTTCTACCATAATAGTTCCGAGGATACCCATCCCCACTGTTTTTTCCCAGGTATGCAGGGTTGGGAGAAGTGACTATGCCTCACTTGGTTTTTTGGTTGGTTTTTTTTTTTTTTCCTTCTTTCTTTTCTCTGGCTCAAGTTTGCATTTCCTTTCTAGAATTCACTCAGAAATTTCTATTATAACTCCTCTTCACTGCACTTTCCTAATGAATTATGTATATACGTAACTTGCAGACCTCTGGATGGAAACCATTAACAAAAGATAAATACTTGGACTGGATAAGCAGGGTGATTAGAAGCCTGGCATTTTTACGAAGCTGGTGATCTTCTTTTCCTATTCTGAGCTTTTCACTTGCTTTCAACATATGCATAATGTTTTGGTATCCTGAAATCCCCTGCCTATACTGTTAGAGGTTTGATGTTTTACTTGCCATGTGTCCAGTGTTTGCCCTGTTCTGTAGGTGAACTGGGCCTGTGTGCTTTTTCACATTTTACATTCATTTTTATTGTTTTCTGTAATTTCTGGAGAAGCCATAGGAACTTCCCCCCCACCTCCCCCCAAAGCTGCTTGTGGGTCACTGAATTGATTCAAATATAAATTGAAGATTTTTTTAAATGCCTTTTCTCGGAGAGGCAAGAACAAGGTAGTGTTTAAATGAAGTCAGGCACAAGAACTATAAAAATAAAGACTTGTTTCCCTAATGCTTAGTTTTCTTCTGGAGCCTATTGGCATATTCACAGAAAAACCATGTATTTTTAAAAAAGGAAAAATAATCTGGTCACAGGCAAGTAGCTAACTAGAAGGAAGGAGAAAGGTACATTCTTTAGCATCTTTCCTTGTTCCTTAATCATCCACTATCAGTGTAAAAAATGTTCTCTACAAGTGCTAGTCTACAAGATTAGTACTGTTATGGTGCAAGACTCCTATCATGTAACACATTTGTAATGAAACTAGTTCCTCAAATCATTTATGTGTAGTAAAAGTTAGGAGGTACTCGGTAAGCAAAAGAGGAGGTATTTGTTTAGACCTATGTAAAAATAAAGAAGCTTTATGATAAGGAATAGTACCTTAGCTCTAAGCAAACCTCTGTTGACTTTGTGCGCATCAGTAGAAAGCTTTGGTGAATTTTGCTAGAGTAAATATTGCTTCTCTTCCTTGACCTGAGGTATTACTGTTGTGGAGCTTCCTTGTTGCTCTTATCGGCTGGAGGAACTGATACTAGCTGCATTTATTTATTTTTTTGAGGGCCATTTTTTTCTAAAACAAGGAGCAAGCAGGGAGACATCTTCCAAATTCCTCTCCATGGCATGGCTTATGCTTCCACGTGCCTCTTCACCAGCAGAAGTGCACGTGCTCCTCTTCTGCTTCGCTGTAGGTATCCTGCTGTAGCACTCGCCTTTTAGGAAACTCCTTTCTGTGCAGGGCTTGAGTGCATCAGAGAAAGCATTGGCAACCATCCTCCAAGAAAAAATGCCTTTCTCCTTTCACATAACTCACTATATGATTAAACTGCAATATGGTGCAGTTGCTGGAGTAGTTACTACTATTGCCTTTTCCATTTTTACTCTGCAGAGATATCTAATGGTTTCTTTATTTGATAGGTCTTGTGGTGGTCTAATGGATCAAAGACCTGCACGTTGGTGGGCACCAGCACTTGCTTTCCAGTATGACAGTGTAAAAGCAGTAAAGAAATGGCAAACTGAGATGGAAGCCTCTACACCAGAGCTGCAGTACTCTCGGGTCCAGGCTCATCTTAAAGTTTGCTTGCATGGAGTAGGCTGGGGAGTCAGAGCTTTGAAGTTGTTTTTTCAATGCTGTTTTTAAGAGGTGCATTGCAGCCAGGTAAGAAGTGGATTGATAAGGCAATGCAAATGGGTGATTGCTGCGCAGAGCTGTCTGTATATCAGCCGGTTCTCAAGGCAATGGATTGCCGCTGCCTGTAGCACTGTTGAACTTCTGTTCAGTACTTTGACTGAAAAGTGCAGGGGGTCTTTCCAGTCTGCAGATTAGCTGTGGATTTGGGAAAACACAAGAGATAGTTATAAAACCATCTTGAGGTCAACCTGCTTCTTTCCAGAGCTGTGTCAGTCCTACCTCCAGTACTTCAGGATAAATACATACTTATCATATTCGTTCTCTTTCTACATTTGTACCTGTTACTTTGTGGTTGAATAAAACAGATTTTCTTTAAGAAAGCTTATTCTATTCAGGAAACTAAACCCATTTTGGTTTTCATTTTTGATATTGTGTCTTTGGGAGCAAACAAGCTGCACCTGGGTTAAAGCTGTGAAGTGCAGTCATGTGGCATGCACAGCTGCTTCATACTGTTTTGTGCTTCAGACATATACTTCCATTATTATTATTTTTTTGAAGTATGGTTACAATGATAGGTTTCAAAAGGGTACTTGTAGGTGTCTAACAACTATACTTTATAATGAGAGTAATTAAATTCATAGAAATTAGTCGTTTGAAATTAAAAGAAAATTGTGAGCAGCATGAAATTGTTCTCCCTGTGTTCTTGTTTTTATCACTGCATACTTGGTGGTGACTAAAATGCAGGCCATGTTTTTATACTGTAAGTATAAACAACTATTATTGTCATTTCTGTGAATTTTTTTGATTTAAAATATCTGGAGAAGACTTTTTTTCCCTGTTGGAAGTCTGTAGGCTCAGATCATCTTTTTCTGCAGAGGAGGGTGAAAGGAGTGTTTTCCATATGTCTTTGGGGTTAAAATTATCCTGAGCGCTGTATGGCTATGGTTCTGCAGATGAGTTCAGTTCTGCACTCTACTGCTAAAAGGGGTAAGTCTAAATGGAGAACGTGGCGAGAATGCTTTGTTCCTGAGTTGTTCAGGTTCTCCATTGCACTCAGTTGTCTCCATACTTACAGTTTGGCCCTTTGAATTAGCATGTCTTTAAGTAAGCAGTAGACATATTTCCAAAAATAAGTGATATTGTAATTTTCAGTTATTAACTCTTTGGGTATCTGCCAAAACTTCTATCACAGAGACCTGCAGTCATATTTAAGGACCTACAGGCTGTCTCCCAAGCCAGGTTAACTCACTGGGCTGCTGAGAAGCCTCTGCTTGCAGGAGGGATGCAGCTTAGTGGCTCCCCTTGCTCCAAGCTGTGGAGGAAGGAAAACAGCCAACAGCTAACATCTGCCCCTGGGTGGATATACAACAACGTATACTGATGTGCTGCAAGTGCCCCTCTACAGATCCTGAGTTGCTGATTTTCAGTCTTTTTCAGCCCATTGCCCTCAAAACAGCTGGTAGTCATCTTGTAGCCTGTCAGGGTCTCGCTGTCCTTCAGAAGAGGAAAGGATTTGGTGTTTGGAGTCTTTCTGCGTTATTTAAACTCTGTGCAGGTCTGAAGTGGCAGGAGGTCAGTGCTGTTTAATCCCTGCATGAACGGAGCAGGCAGAGCACCTTCTCTGCCCTCCTGGTGCAGCCAGGCTGAAGAAACTTGCTGTCTTCCCTGTCCCATGGTGCTGCCAGGGGACACGAAGTCTTCGCTTTTCTCCTCCATGCTGTTGCGTAGAGGTGGCACTTCTGATCTCCAAAAGCCAATACATGTGAAAATGAAGGGGGTTAATTCTGCGTAGTGCAATGCTGCTGGACCTTAGGATTTGCCTTGAGTTTCTTGCATTTTCCTGCTATTTCCAGCAGTAGAGATCTGCCTGTTCCTACCCTGAGGCTGTGAAATGTAGACCTAATAAATTAGTTTCTGACTGCTTCTTTGCTTGTGCTTTCAGTAGTTTTGCTTGCAAAGCATTCAGTCTTTCTCTTCTGGGATGCATTATAAATGCCACTTTCAGCCAGGTTACAGGCTGCTCTGTGCACCATGTTTACTGTAGAAAACCAGCTGTGGGTACATCTTTCACAGATTTATTTTGGGCATCTTATTTGGTTTCAGGAAAAAACCATTTCCTTCTATTCTGAGTTCTCAAAGGAAGGAATATGAGCATTTCCTTATCTTGGTGGCAGCACATTTATGGGGGGAGCACCTGAGTGTTGGAGTAAGTTAGGAATGTAAACGCCTTTTGAAAGGACAAGAGAAGCTATCATATAGTGCCTCCTCCAAAATCCTGTATGAACAGATTAAGTTGAATGTAATTAATAACATCAAGAAGAAATCCATTAAGTTGTTATAGTAACTGGGAAGCTAAGGTTTCAAATGTATGATCTGAGTGACTCAGCTGTGGGGGAAGGGATCTGAAAGCCCACATATGGAGAGCTGGCAGCATCCTTTTCCCCCAGTCTCTTTTCTGTCCATGTCCCAGGAAGCACCACTGCAGGCACATTGCGTGATTAAGACTCTTACCAAACCCCGAGTATATTTGTCAACAGGAAGGACAAGTTTATTCTATCCACCCCATCTGCTGCAAAAACGTGTTTGGTTTTCCTGTTGTATATCCATGTAACGATTAATGCTCATCTCTACAGCATGTCTGGAGATCCTGAAGAAAGTTGGCAAAATACGTCCAAAATAAGTGGTAGTGGTAGCAGTGCTAGGTCTTTCTGGGAGGCTTTTTCATAATGGGTAATAAGGAATCTGTGGGTTCTTGGGTCCTGCAGGGTAGCACCACCTCATTTCTGGAGGTCCCCTGGAGCGAGGGTATCTACTGAGGTTTCAAAAAAGGGAATTTATTTCCTGTAACTTAGTTGGGATCTTTTTATAGATAAAGAAGGAAGTATATTACTTTCATTGACCTCTCTAAAAAATACTTGTGTAGAGTCAGTGTGGGAAAGGATTGTTTTATTTGCATATCTATGGTCTTTCATCATTTGCACTCTGCATTTTCTTGGGATGCAGCTCTCACCACAACAGTATATAAACATTTACCTGCTTCTCTGCAAGTCTTAACATCAGGTAATGGCATGGATGTCTAAAGAACAGAGTGCAGAAATCTGGGATGCTTTTTTCAGCCTGATGTGAAGATATTTTTTGCCATTGTAATTGGCTTGGTTCTTAGTACGCAATTCTGCATCCAGAATTAATAATAAACCTTTGAAATAGCAAAGGCTTGCTATTTCGTAGTGTAATTCTCATGTGTGCAGCTTCTGCCTTAGGAACAGTGAAGTCTTTGTTGAGCAATTAATTGTATAATGGCAATCTTCATACAAGATAAATGCACATATGTTTAAGTGTACAAAAAATTACAGGTGAGTATATGGTTGTACTAAAGGCCCTACGGAAATACTCTGCCACTTGTGTAATTTGGGATTCTTTGATCTGCTATCTACTGGGGTGACAAGAACAAGGTGAAAAACTGATACTTTTTTTTAATCATTATATTCTCTAAACTGTAATAAAGATGTTGATATATTGCTTTAAATTTTGCAGGAAGAACAATTCCTGCTGTAAAACACATCTAGTAATTTAATACTGCTGTTTTACTACAGGAATATGGGTGCCCTTTAGTTTCTCAGTAAGGCAGTTCTGAAAGATGAGAGCTTTAAAACTCCTCTGTACTTTTTACATATTGGAGATTCATATAGCTGGTGGTAAATTAATGATTTGGTGAGGCCATAGTAAGGCATATATCCTCTTAATCTGCTGTCCATCTTTGAAAATCCTTACATTTATTTTCATACAACAATTTATAGAAATGAAATAAAACATGCAAGTAGCCCTAAGTCAGTTCTTTTTCTTAACTGATTCAAAACTCTGTTACCGGAGAGTGGTGCAGAAAGCCCCTGGTTGCCTGGTGATGCGGTAAAAAGTTAGTGGGTTTAAAGATTTTTCCTGTTCTGGAGAGATGAGTCTAGAGAGCAGGTGCAGTGGAGGGCACATTACCATGGCTGTCACGTTGCTGTGTGGCTGAACAGGGCTGTAGTATCTCCCTGCAGGGGCACCGTGTCCACACGAAGCCCCTGCACGATCCAAGCAGCCTCTGCAAGCTTCTCAGCTGCTCAGTGCAGCAGTGCTACCTCTCCAGTGGGAGTTTCGTTCTTGAGAGCAGCAGTGGCAGCAAGGCCAGGTCTTCGGTGTGTGATCTTGCTTATGGGAGAAGAATATTGGATGAGCAGGCCATCTTTCATTTTGAAAGCTGGCATTTCTCCTGCCCAGAAGAAAAGTCTACTTTGCCACCCTGAGAAAGGAACATGGGTTTTGTCTAAGCATGTGATAAGGATGAAATGGGAAACCTTGCAGAAGTGTTAGGCCACTCATGTGGCTTACAGCATTTTGTAGGCTGATGCCTTGTGGCATAAAAAAAAAGCAAGTCGTGTGCAAATCAGGCTGCTTTGACTTTTTTTTGCACTGGAACAAGCGAAAAATGTCATATTCTTCCTCCCTAACCTAAGGTTAGCTTGAAAGAATACTGTACTGGTAATACCTAAATATTTCATTTCTGGAGAAAAGATACATGAGGTAGTACATAATCATCTGTGGCCAACAGAATTACCTGTTTTAAAAAGAACTCAGATGTTTTGCTTCATTGCTGCAAAGGTGGGGAATGGTCTTTTGCCAGCACATTTTCAAATTTTATTAGAAGAGCAATATTAATTGCATTTAGTGGCGTTCCCTTTACCAGTAGTTGAGTATCTCTTACTTTATGGGCCAGAGACTGTTGAAATTTTACCAGTTATTACATCTGTAGATACAAATGCTGACTCTTCACATCAAGACTCCCATCTTCAGTTGCTGTTTCTCAGAATTGCCAGCTGTGTGCAGAGCAGTAGTTGTTTTCTTGGTGAGGCTGTAACTAGGTTGGGATTCCCCTGACCACACTTCGAACAACCTGGGATTCTCATACATCCCTGTGTTTTGGAATGTTTAAGTTTGCAATTCTATTTGCAACTTCTGTGTTGAATAATTTGGACAGAAGAGCCAGAACTTTCATGGTGACACACACAAAAGAGCCATGACATGAAGCCTGTCCCTCTGAAATGATGTCTGTGCTCTGAAGCGTGGGGATGCTGCAAGTAAAGGTTACTGAGCAGTGCACTGCTCATTAATTGTGCTCTTTGTAGTTGTTGCAAATATGCAGCATGAGGCAGACACTGAGTGTTGGAAGTATCACCCCACATAATTAAAGGTTTGAAGAGATTTAAATAACTAGGAAAAAAATGACAATGATAACAATGAGACGTTTGAGGAAAAGGCTGGTGTTACCACTTTCAGCTAACATAATAGCACTTGATTTCTGGGAAAACTGTGGAGCGATCTGAAGTATCCTTTCATTTAAAAACATAAATGTTTGTAGTTTCAGCCTGGAATCTACAATAATGCAAATATTTTCCCAACAAGCAAAATATTAGCTACTGAAAGAAACAAAGTAGCACTAGTATAAAGAAACAGTAGCATCTGCTTTGGCTAAAAGAAAAATCCTGGAATGAGAAAGCTTAAATGTTCTTCTAATTAGGCTTTTTCTAAGTCTCTTTTTATAAATTAGTTTTTCAGAATACAAAAATGTTGTCATAGTTGCCTCTTAAAATATATAAAGTAAAATATTTTAATGGGAGTGGTTAAAGCTAGTGGTTGGTAGAAAACATCTGTGCATGTGAAGAATGCCAAAGGCTTTTCCTTTAGTCTTAATTGTCTTTTATTGCATGGACAGACAGAAATTTCATTTTGGAAATTGCTAGTATGGAGGAAAACTGGGATATGTCAGGTTTGTAGGTGACCATGCTAAGCTAATGCAGTCAGGTCCTCTTTAATAGTGTGAATGCCATGCTTTGCCTTTGCAGGTGAGATGTGAAATTTAATTTTAATTACTCTCTGTTTCTGCATAAAAAGGGGACTGTCTAAAAAGTGGAGCCATTTGATGAACCACTTATCCTCCAAAGTCAGTGTTATGACAGATACTTTTAGGCATGAATTTTGGAATGGGTTTGAGTTCTACTGAGAAGCCTGAAATCCTACATTTAGAGAATTTCCTTAGTTCTAAATGAACAATTAAGTTATTTTTTTTGAAATCTGAGAACGTAATTCTTTTTTTGACAGATAGAGGGGAATAAGGCGAACAGTGCGAGTTAAAAATAGGTTCTCTTTCCTAATCTGTACGTATACAGCTTGCGTACTCTTTCCTGGGTGCCCTCATGCAGTGGTAAGCGTAGCTGGTTCTCTGTCCTATTTCTGGCTCTGCTTTGACTCAGAAGTGGTTTTGAGTCAGGTGCTGCTTTTTTTTTTGGTGCGCTTGTGTCCGCTACTGCAGGGCTGGGCGCACTCATCAAATGCTTTGAGGTCTGTGGGTGAGAGGTGTTGCAGCGATGTTAAATGTGTCCAAAACTTGGGTAGGAGATGCTGAGGCAACAGTTAGCTTTACTGTTAATATATGGCTGTTTTTCTTATGTGCGTGTTCCAGGATATTATATAAAATTTTTGAGACAATGCACTGTAGCACAGAATTATTATTGTTGTACTTAATAATAGAAGCTACTGCCGCACAAACTCCGTGATCTAAAAAAATAAATCCATTGTATTTCACTAACAAAAATGATGCTGCAGACAGGCAGTGTTGATAGGAACAATATATCATGCGTGGCTAGATGCTGTTACCCCAGAAGTAACCTCATTTTGTACTCATTTAGCAGCACGGAGAGGTCTCTCCCAGGCTGTTCTTTCTTCTTCCTTGGACTGCTTACAGGATTGTCTTTTATGAGCAGTCTAGGATGCACAATTTATGAAAATGCAATTTATCAGCTGCAGAATCCTTTTTCCTGGTGAAGAGAGGACACAGGGGGGCAGATGAAAAACGGCAGCAGCTGTTTACCTTGGCACCAGGCATCCTTTTTATTTAGTTTTTGTGTGTGTCTGTGGTCAGAAAAAGCTATTTACGTGACCTCGCTGTGTTCATGATGGAAGCATTTACTCTCATTGGCCATGGAATAGGTTTTGCCTCGGGCAGCTAAATTGGTTTTTAGGTGGTGTTTCACGGCCCACAGGGTTGTTTTTGAGGCTGGGCGGTGGGATGAGCGGGCCCTGCCTGAGCGTGACTATCTGGTACAGAAAACCACTGTGCTGCATCGTGGAGAGCTCTTTCCCCAGCTGTTGACTAGTGCCTTCTCTTGTTTGAAGATGCTGCTGGGTATCTGATCATGTTTGTTCAGTCCCTCATCTCCCATTTTATAAGCCATCTTCAAATAAGACACAGCAGCAAGAAGGCTTATGGGAGACTCAAGGGAGATTCTTAATTTTTATGAGATTTTTACTTGCCTAAACAGTACAAGGGGAAAAAAACAACCATACAGGGCTGTGTGCCTGGCTGCTGGGGAGGGAGTGAGGTGGTGTTCATCTCCTTGTGGGGTGGGAGAAGGCTTCTGGAGCAGCATGGAAATGACATTTATAACAAGTCTCTTACTTGCGTGGGGCATCCCCAGAAGGAGCCAACGCTCAGCTGCCGCGTTGCGCCGTGACTTCTCTCTTCACGTAGACCTTGGTGGCCAGGCACAGCTGGTCGGCAGGTCAGAGATCGGGCCACAGCACTGGCTCTGGTAGGTGGGGTGAGCTGCTGCCCTGTGATGCAGATGCAAGGCACGGATAAAATGGAGTAGCTAAGCCTGTCCCTAGCAAGATTTGAAGGGTCTGCAGTCACAAAGCTGTTAGCGTTTCTCATAGATGCTTTGAATTTTCTCCTTCAGCCTCTTGCTGTGTGGCTGGTGTGCAGTTAAGATTTCTTCTTGCTGTTGTGGGTCCCCTCCTTTGCAGGTCTCAGCTAGCTTTGTTTTGGTTCTCAAGGGACCTCTTGCTGTGCTGATTTTGCATTTCATCTTTCTCCACTATTCTTTTGCATTTTTTTCAAAGAGAAAAATTGGGAAGATTAGGAATATTCCTCTGTTACAAGAGTTCTTCTGAGGATGGTCTTTATTTGTAGGCTTGATTGTATACTTGTGTGCTTAGGATCATTCTGTTGCTTTGCTGCATGGCTTCAATATTTTTATTTTAAAAAGGTGCGGGGGGTAATCCATCTTGCAGACTGTTTGAGCTTGGCCCTTCCCATAAAAACTTCAGAGGAAAGAGAGATCTGAGGATTTTAGAACTTCTCCTCTTGGACTAGAGCGATCTCTGGGTGAGTGTTTAGGAAGGTAAGAAATAAATCAGCGGCATGAGGCAAGTGCTGTGTGAGCTGGCCATGACACAGTAAGTGAGTTTCCCCACGCTGTTCATCCAGCACATGCTAATCCTGCCTGATCTGCAGCATTTCCGTTATCTGTGTAGACCAGCAAGGCTTAATGCGTTATGCTCCTTTCCTAATAAAAACACAGGGGGAATATGAGGTCTATTTTTTTTAAAAAAAAAAACCACCAAATCTAAAGGGGGGAAATTTGCGTTGTGTGCATTTTCTGCCACACTGTTTTTTGTTGTGCTTTTAAACTGATTTTTTTTTTTTAAAAAAAAGCATAATTAATTGTTCTTTGCTCTCTGGATGCAGTTCAGCTCCACTCCAAGGTGTGGGAGGCTCTTCTAGTCATATGCACATGGAACAAGAAAGGTATAAATTGCATCTTTTAATAGTATGCTTCACTTTTCTAAGTAATTACCTTGAAATCCTGCGCATGCTGGTAGGCAGCACTATTAAACTGTATCCTTTGTTGCTGTCAGAACAGATTTTTAAATTAATTGCATTTAACCTCAATAGTAGACAAACGTTTTTAGAAAGGTAAGATTTAAAAGCATTAACATAGTAAAGAAAATAGAATAGTGTTTTCTGTAATTCTTTCTTCTGCCCAGGCTATTAACCTTTGCCTGAAAGTTCCTGAAAAAAATATGGTCATATTTTCTGAGTAGTAATAGTGAAAAATATTGCTTGTCTGTCACAGGGATTCTGCAGAGCATGTTGGGCCTAATGACAGTAAGCAATGTAATGATAGGTTCAAATTACTGTTGATTTTCTTACCATAACTGAAACAAATGAAGAGCAATGACAACCTGATTGTACCCTCTGCTGGAAATCAGGAAGCGACTGGAATTTCTGGAATAGACTGACATGGTTATTCTCAGCTTTAGTGATTAGGTCGCCAGAGAAGAGATGAGTCTTTGCAATCCTCTTAACCTTTGTCACTGAAATTGGGAGTAAGAAAACTCCTTAACACCAATATAGCATTAAGAAGCAGGTGATATCTCAGTAAGAAACCTCCTAATGAAAGTTAAGACACTGTTGTAATAAGGGTAATTTACCCAGTGGTAACATGGGAAGGGAGGGGATTTTAAAAATTGTGGGGTTTTTTTGTCCCTGCACGACTTTGACAGAACTTTCCCAAGTATGTACAAAGAGTATCCTGTGTATAGAATTTACCTTTTATAATAAAAGAGTTGGTTTAATTTATATTGTAGATAAATTTGGAACTTTATCACATGGCACAGATGTGATGGCTTAAAACCAGCAAATTAATTTAGACTGGGTTTGCATACTCAGCCTGTAATTCACAGGTTGGCAATTATGAGAAAGCTTAAAAGCAGCCTTACAAGGGGACAAGCTGGAGTAATCACTCCTCTAGTTGGATCGTGTTGGTAGATCCTTAGCACTTCTATGGGAAATGTAGTTTATATGAGAATTGCAGTGATAAGCAATAAAGCTAGTTTTACCTCTCAGGGCAAATCCTTCTTTTCTGAGTCTGTTTTCACAGGTTCCAGGCATTTGTGTGCATAGATGCCCTTGCGTTGATTTTGTGTAGTGCTTTGAAGTCTTCTCGACATTTTATGAAAATTATAACAGATTGAGTTTTCTGAGGAGGAGTGAGTTTCTCAAGAGTTGCCATAAGCTCTGCAGACCAGTTTAGTTGCTTCTGTTCAAAAGAAATGAGAAAAGACCACTGAAAAAAACCCACCACCTTTTTACTCTCTAAAGAGGAAGTAAAAAGGGCTGTTTGGGAAATTCCTATGTATGTATTTCTGGGAGGCTATGTCCAAGTAGCTGGATGTTTTAGTGGTAGTCACAGAGCTAAAAATTTAGGGCTCAATACTGAAAAAAATAGCCTAGCACCTAAATTGGTAGAAGGGAAAAAGTTACAGTTAATTCTTCTGTGGCTCGAGATGTGTGCATGTGAAATGCACAAAAAGAAAAAAAAAAGGTAAAATCTCTGAAACTAATTTTTCAGGGGAACGTAATTTCTGCAGAAACATTTGACTGGTATTTCTTTGAAGTTTTGTTTGTTGCATGTACAGCTTGTAACCATACTGCACGTTAGTTCCTGCTGTAGGTGGATGGCTCCAGTACCTGCGGTGCTGCTGCCATGCTGTGCAACCAGTTGGCCGTGACCTCCATTTCCTTTTCTGTAAGCAAGCTGACCTTCTTAGCAGTCCCAGGGCGAAGAATTGCTCTCACATTCTGGGGTTGCTGGTTTTGTTTAAAGTAAAATACAAACCCATCACTGTTCAGGTACCGATTACTATTTACACCTGAAGTTTCTTTTGACCAATGTTAAATCCATGTAGGGTTTATTTTTCTTACAAAGAACCGCGTGCAATTTCCAAGCTTGAAATGAGAGCCCATGTGTTTCGTCTGGGAGAGCTAGACCCAAGATTATCACTTTTTTTGTGTGACTGTCACCCTGTCTGACTACTCTCCCTGTGAAGTTTTGATGACTTTTAAGGAGAAACAAGTTGTTTGAAACCCAGCTCACAAATGATGTAATTATCTGTGTGGTCAGATAATCTTTTTCATCCCAGCCCTTTCCTTAGTAAAGCTTCTCTATTAATTCACCATACAAGTTTCTGGTTTTATCTGTGATCATCCTCAGCTTCTGCTGAACCTGTAAGGATATGCATTTTGTTGCTAGGAAGAATACTGCCCCAGTAATGTGTGTCATGGCCCTGGCAGCGCTGCTGGCAGTTAGGAAGGAACAGGTATGGTACTGCAGAATGTGCTGTATGATCTGGGTTTCACTGGGTTTTGTTTTTCATTCTCTCCCAATCTTTGTGTCTTGCCTTCTTGAAAAGTGGGAGGAAATTAAGAGTATGAAAGGAGCCAGATAAACAGCTCTGCTTGCCAAAACCTTTTGATAAGCCAAAGAGCTAGCACTGCGTGAGCAGCAAAAATCTAATCCTCCTGGTCCAGCCTTGTCTGTGTTACATCGGTGAGGGGAGTATCCTTAGGGGTGAGAGGGCTGATCTGCTTGTCGTATAACCCTGTGGCTTTAAACCTGCCCATGCAGAAGCTGAAATGTGTGGGGAAAACAGTGACGTGGTGAAATGTGTGTCTGGTATTCCAAATCATACCAGAACTTGCACACTGAGATGTGTTTTAGGAATTTCTTTAAATAGTGGATTTCACACTGGATGAGTTGAATAGCTATTTTTAAAAAGGTGTGTAGGAAAAGGAGGATTTATAACACACATCTATGTAGTTCTGTTCTCACCACTGTCAGTTGCCAAGTTTTGAACCCTGTTAATTCATACCTTTGCTATAAGGCTTTATCACTCTGAAATTGCTGGAGCGTTTACTGTCATTTTTAAAACCCATGGTCATTGAACACAAAAAACTCAGGTGGAAGAACTAGGGCAGCTTGAGAAATCTCATACCCTACCTAGGATGTATTCCAGCAAAATGGGTTAGACCCAACTGCAGCACCGAAAGAGTAGTTTTCGTTGTAGTCTGACATCAAATACAAAGCCTTGCTGCTTTTAGGCACTCCCACACTTAAGCAGCCCACTGGGATATAGTTTCTTTTTGAAGAATTTGGGTAGTGGAGAGAAATTCTTCGCTTGTAAAAAAGATTGCATTAATTAGAAAATGTGCATGGGAAAAATTCTGCAGTAAGCCTCTTTCGTTTCTTTTCCCCTAGATGTTCATCCCAGGTGTCAGATCTTTTATGTAAAGACGCAAGAAAAGAATGACTCAGATTTGAACAGTAATTTAGTCATGACTAATGGAATTCTTACATTTTCTTGATAGGCTCTTCAGAAACGCGATCCACATTGAACAAAATATGTTTTTTATAATTATTCATGTTCTGGTTAAATTTACTTTAAGAAATTGATAAATATTTATAAAGGAAAGGGAGTTGTGGTATAAGAGGACTCAGACATCCACAGAAACGATGTGCTAGTCAGTCTCGTCCATCTCTATTTCTTCTCTCCTCGTGTCAGTTCTGATGCTGAAGTTCAGCAAAATTTAGAGACACTCTTAGACTCTCAATCTTTCAGATTTTGTTTTCCGAAGATGTTTTCCTGGATACTTACTTGTGTGTGTATTTACTATGTATTTACTTATTTATTTATGTTGGTTTGTGAACTGACATGTATTCAGAGCGAGCTGGTGGAAATGCTCACCAAGCCACTTCCGATTGTATCAGCAGCCCCGGCCAACTGGGGAGGTCCCAGTTGACTGGAGGACAGCAAATATGATGCTCATCTACACGAAGGGCTGGGAGGAGGATCCAGGGAGCTACAGGCCTGTCAGCCTGACCTCGGTGCCGGGAGGGTTATGGAGCAGATCATCCCGAGTGCCACCCCACGGCACGTACGGAACCACCAGGTGATCAGCCCAGCCAGCGTGGGGTTATGAAGGCAGGTCCTGCCTGACCAACCTGATCTCCTTCTGTGACAAGGTGACCTGCTCAGTGGATGAGGAGAGGCTGTGGATGGTGTCTGCCTGCACTTCAGTAAAGCCCGTGGCACCATTTCCCACCGCATTCTCCTGGAGGAACGGCCCGCTCATGGCTGGGCCGGGGGTGCTCTGCGCCGGGTAACAGCCTGGCTGGGAGGCCGAGCCCAGCCAGTGGCGGCGACTGGAGTGACCGGCCGCCAGCGGGACGTAGCAAGGGGTGTCCCCAGGGTGCGGGCGGGGGGCAGCCCTCTAACACCTTCACCCATGACCGGGGCGAGGGATCGAGCGCACCCTCAGCAGGTTTGCAGGCAGCCCCGAGCTGGGGGGTGCTGATCTGCTGGGGGTCGGCCGGCTCTGCAGGGGGGTCTGGGCAGGCTGCGTCGAGGGGCCGAGGCCGATCGGACGAGGGTCCCCAGGGCTCAGTGCCGGCCCTGCCCGGGGGTCACACCAGCCCCTGGGGGCAGGGGGCTGGGAGCTGCCTGGCGGGGAAGGGCCGGGGGGGCTGGTCAGCGGCCGCTGGACATGAGCCGGCAGCGTGGCCGGGTGGCCAAGGAGGCCAGCGGCGTCCTGGCTGGTACCAGAAACAGTGTGGCCAGCAGGGCCGGGGCAGTGACGGCCCCCTGCGCTCGGCACTGGTGAGGCTGCACCCCGAACCCTGTGTGCAGGATCGGGCCCCTCGCGGCAAGGGGGACCTGGAGGGGCTGGAGCGTGTCCAGAGCCGGGCAGGGGGCTGGGGAAGGGGCTGGGGCACAAGGCTGGCGGGGGGGGCTGGGGGTGTTCAGCCCAGAGAAAGGGAGGCTCAGGGGGAACCCGATCGCTCTCTACAGCTGCCTGAAAGGGGGGTGCAGCGGGGTGGGGTCGGTCTCTCCTTCCAAGTAATAGGGCAAGAGGCACTAGCCGCAGGTTTTGCCAGGGGAGTCTTAGACTGGATATTGGGAAAAATGTCTTCATGGGAAGGGTGGTCAAGCCCTGGAACAGGCTGCCCGGGGAGGTGGTGGAGTCCCCATTCCTGGAGGTATTTCAAAGATGCGCCTATGTGGTGCTTAGGGATATGGGTTAGTGGTGGGCTTGGCACTGCTGGGCTAATGGTTGGACTCAATGAGCTTGAAGGTCTTTTCTGACCTAAACGATTCTATGATTTATTAGTCCCATTGTGGGATGTGCTGCAGTGTGAGCTCATTTGTGTTGGGCATCACAAAGTGTGCGCAGCAGGTCAGTAATGGATGTCTCAGACTTGTACTTACATTAAGTACATACCTCTATTAAACACAAATCTGTTTTCTGCTGCTTTTGCAACTGCTTCCTCCTTTTGGTCTTTCTATGATTTTTGTCTAGATTTTACAATAGAATCTGTATTTATTTCTGGCAGGAAATAGTTATGCCATATTATTCCTAGTCCGTGCATACATACCACTGTCATGGTCATCTTTTCTTGCATAATATTTGGGACAGTGTCATCTAATTTGCTGCCTGCTGGCAGTTTTGCATTCTTTTTATAACAGGGCTTTTTACTTTCTCCTAGCTTTTGAAGATTGGTGGAGTCATTAAAAGTATTCTAGATTTTTATTCTGATACTGTAGTATGTCTTTTATTCTGCTAATAGAGTAATAACTCTTGGACTCTAGGAAAATTTTTCACAATGAAAATAATCAGCCATTGGAATAATATCCCCAGGGAAGTGGTGGATACCTCAACATTGGACACTGTCAAGATCTGGCTGTACAGGGTACTGGACTATCTTGTCTAGAGCGTGCTTGTGCCAAGAAAGGTTGGACCAGATGATCCTTGAGGTCCCTTCCAGCCTGGTATGCTATGCTTTTATGACTTTTTTTACTTCTAGCCTGCTCATCGAATTGTAATATGGATCAAAAGCTAGGTAAGGTTTGCAGAGAGCAGTGACGTTGCCATGCAACCATGCTGCCAAGTGTCCAGTTTTTAATAGCAATTCCATTGCTGTAATGTCTAAACCCACTCCTGATTGCTTTGACGGGGCATGCATGTGGCCTGTGGTCATGAGAAGAGGGTTTTTGCTCAGGCCATAATTCTGTTTATCCCACTAGCTTGGCTCTGGTGACAGCCAGTGATGGATGCTGAGAGGACAGCAAGCCTGGGGGGAGGCACTGCAGAGCACTTTCCATTGTTTTCTGTCCTTTGCTCCTGGATGGTCCTGCTCATCCTTTTCTGGAGGGAAGCTGTTTAGGTGCTTTAGAAGACAAATCCCTCGGCTCTTTTCCAGTGCTACTTCATACACGATGAAGCGTACAGCCCTGTGTGCTGGCACTTGTGCTGAAATGGCAGTGAGTTATGTCTGGCAAGGATCTGAGCACTCTGAATGCTTTGGCTGGCAACGAAGGGATACATGTGTGTTGGATGTATGAACCCTAAGGAAATGAAAACAACTGGAGGTGCCTGTGCCACAGCCAGAACTGCAGGCAGTCTCAACTACCATGCTGGCATTGTGCGTTAGTGTTTCCTTGGAGTTTGTTTTGTTCTCTCTCTCTCTCTCTTATTTTTTTTCCTAGTGTGGTTTGGTTTAGGGGAAAGCAGGTTCATTACAGCACTTCTTTTGTTCATGGAAGAGCAGATGAGCAGTTGGCTCCTGGAAGCTGCAGTGTCCTTAGACCTCTGTGGTCACAGGCACGACTATGTGGATGCTATGTCTGAGAATTAGCGTGGGGTTTTTTCTTTAAGCTTTTTTGATTTAAATAGGTGGACATGCAAGCTAAATACTGTTTAACCTGGGCACAATGGTATTAAGGTGACCCCCTGATGGCACAGTTGTGTTGTAGCTGTACGTCAAGCTGAGCTGCCACGCTTGGGTATGCAGACTCCTGAATTCATTGTGGGGTGGGAACCAAAGAACAGGTGTTGTATGACCAGCAATTGCCATGTAAGATGACTTTCAGTACCGGCTGTCGGGGCTTTGAACATCACAATAAAAGTGATGGGTGCAGGCTGCCTGCTTTCTGGGATCCTGACTGCTGGTAGTGGCAGGGAAGAGAACTGGGTGCCTAATTTTGACGCTACATCTTTCCTCGTCAGCTGGGTAGGTGGCCAGGGTCTGGCAGTCTTTTTTTTTTGCAGACAGTCTGAATTGCTTATTGCTCTCCTGAATTTGCCCTGCATGAGCAGGTGATCTGAACACAGTTAAAAATCCGTGATGTCTCCGAGTGAACATCATGTTAGAAGTCTTAATATTGCCAAGCCTGAAACTGCTGCACAGCTTTTCATGGTGGCTTCAATAATAAAGTTCATGAACAGTGGCCCTTCAGCGGTCTTCTAGCTCAAAAATAATCCTTCCAAGCATAGGGGGGTGGAAATTTGTCAGCGCACAAAAAGTGGCACTCCAGCTCTACCTGTTCTTTGGGGGAAAAAAAAGAAAAACCCCAGCACCCTCAGTCTTCTCTGTATAGAATCCTGAATGTAGCTTTTTTTAATGAGCGCTAAATCCACAGCAAGAAAGAGTAGGGGGCCTGGGAACAGTCCGAGGGGGGCTGTTCCCATGTGCTGTTTTCCCCTGCTGCTTCGGCTGCTCGGCTGTGTTTTGTTCCCCTTAGCACTCTTGCATAGTTCAAAGTGGCTGCAGTGTCACCCTCTACAGAAGGCTGTGATTTAGTGGCTGAAGTGGTGTGTGTGTGCCAGCACAAGAATAAATAATGTTTGTGAGTTATGATTAAATCTTAGAATCGCATACAAGCGCAATTCCTTTTCTTCTCTGAGAGCCAGCTCAAGCCATTCTTGGAGACTTTCTATACTGTACCTCTGAAAAGGGCTCATTTAAAGAAAAATTCTCTGCAAGTAGAACCTGTTAGCTTTGATCCCGTATTACTAGACATGTTCCAAAGCTTGCTTAGATTGCACAGTGTTTTGAATACTGGTTACTTTTAACATGATTTTACTAAATATTGTAATTGACCTTTCACTAATAGAGAGCTACACTTGCACCAGCATCTGCTGCCAAGTGTTTTATGAAAATGGGCAGTAAATTATAAATCAGCTGTGATGTTAGCAGTTAGCTCCACAGTTTGTTATCAGAACCAGTGTTTTATTCAAAAATACAACTTTTTCTTTCAGGTTGCCTCTCTGAAGAAATTTGATTTAGCAACGTTTGATTTTATAACGGGGTGCGCTTTAATCTCGATAATGAAGAAAAGCAGAAGTGTGATGACAGTAACTGCAGATGACGTAAGTTGCTTCTAAAGGCATGTTTTACTTTTCACAGTACTTTATGCAAATGAGATAAAAAGATAGTTTTGTCTTATTTTGTAAGTGTCAGCTGACTTTGCTTTGGTTACTCGTTGGTTTCCTTAGAATTGTTTGCAGCTCATATAATAGGCAGAAGATAAGCCCAGCACATTTGAAAACAAATAAGCCAGCCCTGACACCATGAGACATTTAAAGGAGTCTTGTGCAGAGCATGTACCTCACAGGTCTTTGGTCAGTGTAACGCTGGCAGGCAGCAGGCAGTGTTTGCGTACCTTATGGAAGCTCTCTTCTGGATCCCATCTTTGTGCATATGCTGTACTTCTGTACTTACAAATGTTTCAGCATCTCTCCCCAGTGTACTTGCTGAACACCTAATGTGATGATGTGTATGTTATTCCATTACTACACTTGCTAATCATCATCATAATACCCTATTAATTAAACTCCAGTTCCCATTCTCTGGAGAAATGTATCAGTTTGTAATGATGGCATGATAACCACAGCCTTATTTGTCTTGTTTGTCACAGCTGAGGCTCGCCAAAAATGGAAAATCACATGGAATGTATATGAAAATACAGTGGAGGAGTGGAACCTGATAGCGTATCCTATAGCACTCCTTCAATAAGTGTTTCTTTTGGACCACATGTTGTACTGCTTCCTAGTCAGTTTGCCTGAGCACGATGCTTGTCTGCTCAGGCCTTGCTGATACAGAAGGCAGGCTTTCCTTTCTGGGCTTCCTTAGGAGTATTTTTGACCTGATTTTGTGCTGTGAAAGAGTAGGGTTTGGATCACTGAAGATCTCTAGCATATTTTTGGAAACACAGCATGCCAAATACGTTAAACTTCTATCTAGGTCATTATGATGTTGATGCCTTAGTAACGTCATGAATCTGCACCAGCATGCCTCGTAGCACTTCAGGCTATGTACAAGGAGTAGAGGAGCTGTGGGCCATGTTGTTTCCTGTCTGGATCCTTCACATGGTTGCGGGGTGAGCAAACAAGCAGGGAAAGCTGAGGAAACTAGTAGTATGCCTTTCTCCTGTCAGTTTTGTCTTTCCTTGCTGTGTTGAGATTCCTTGCTGAGGGTAAGAGAGCAGGCAGTACCACAGAGTTGTTTAATGCCCTCAGGACAATGGAGAACATACTTTCCATTAGAAACTATGAGGCAGCGGAGGAGTCATGCTACTTTGCAGTTGTTCATGAAGGATGTAATAAATTATTATGAAAAAATTATTATGAAAAATTAAACCACTTTTTTTTTTTAAAAAAAAAAAGTTACTCGGTGCTGGCTGGGAGAGCACAGTGGTAGCAGTTTGTAGGGAAAGTGAACCAGGGGATTTGGGGAGGCTGTAAAGTGGGCTTGGAAAGGTCTGTGAAGGGTGGAGAGAGCAAAGTGGAGATCAAAATTCAGGAGCAAGCAGAAGAAGAAAAATGTAGAGGGGTTGCCATAGATATACATGCTGATTGTAATAAACCTCCAGCTTCTACTGGTAGCTCATCACACACAATACAGAAATATTCTGATTTATATCGGACAACTATATTTGACTAGCTAAATTCTCTGAGTAAGACCAAAACTGATAACCCTTTTGCAGTGCTGTTGTTCTGTGAGAGGACTTCTGGCTTGGGTTTGAGAAGACTGACAGCCAATTCTGTGGTCATGGTGATGTTTTTAAATAAAAATCACTAGAAACTAGAAGAAAAACTGCTTTAACTGATCAAAACCTTTTTTTGAGACTGTTTCTACTAGCAATGCCATACGTAGTGCAGATTAGCTGGGAGTTCTTCTCACTGAGTTGCTCTTGGATGATTCAGGATGTGTCTTAAGTCCAGTATTCTTGGCACCTTTCTCTGCCTGGTGATTCATCAAAACAAAAAGTGGCAAACCAATGTGTTTGTGCTGTGGAGAGGAATGATCCTTAGGTGGATATCGAGTGGAATGTTCTCTGAGAAAGTTTGAAATATTAAAAGTTTAACATATTGCCAAAGTGACATACATTATTGAAATGTTTAGTTAGAATTAGCTGTTGAATTTAGCTTAGACAAGTTATGAGTGAATTTGCAAGTTCATTCATAATTTGATAACAGTGCAGCGCAGTCGGACTCTGCCAAGATTTCGTCATACAATTATTTTTTGTGAGTAGCTATGGCTGTAGAACAATTGAATGTGTTTCATCCTCATGGAGGAAAATATTTGTTTGCAGAACTTCAGTGGCTTTTCTGTTTTTGCAGAATGCTCTGGATTACCTGGAGTGTGGGCTGAGTAAGTCCTACAGTACTTCTACCCATGCTCTGGGCATAGACCTCTGGAGAGGAAGAAGATGCTGTTCTGGCAATTTGCAGTTACCACCGCTATCCCAACGACAAACAGAAAAAGCAAGGACCCCTGACAGAGACATTGTCTGCAGACCAACAACTCTGCCTTTGTTGACACCTCCAAGTATAGCAATCACCACTTACCAAGACTGGTAGGTTGTTTCCCTTGTTTATGAATCTCACACAGTTGGGGTTTTTAGTGTTTGGTTTTGTTTGTTTTGTGGTTTTGGTTAAAGTTGGTTTTTGGGGGGTTTTTTTCCTGCTTAAAGTTACTAGATAGTTGTTTTGAATATCTTAATCAGTATTTTTGATCTTGATCCGTTACCATGGATGTAAGTTTACAAAGTAATTGCCTTTTTTTTTTAAATTCTACTTCTGTTAAAACCTCTTCTGTTCACTTTTTTTGTGCATCTTCATGAAACTTTAGTGTTGTAAATTCTGAGCTCTGTCAGAGGATTTGTGTTTATTAGCTTTTTATGCACAGAAGAGTTCAGGATGGTGGTAGACTTTTCTACAACAGATTGGAGAAAGAGACTTTAGCTCTCTGGTTATTTTCTGTGCAAATGTTAGAAGAAAGGCTTGGAAAAGCATTTGACTTTGATGTTAAACTCAAGAAAAGTCCCCAAGAAACTATCAGAGAGCTGATTAAAAGGGGATTGCTAAGAGGTGAGCTCCAAAACAGAAACACAGGATGTTAAGTGCTACAACAAGGACGTTCATCTAGAGGGAGGAGGAGAAGACAAAGCCCCAAGTGTTCACGTGTTGGAATAGCAATTTTTAGGTTTTGGGGGTTTTAGGCTTTAATGGAATAGCAATTTTTAGGTTTTAATGGCAAAATAACGTTAGATGTCCAGCTTGCCATATGAATCTTGAAATGGCATTGCCATGCAACCTTAAACCTTGTATGCTCAACTTTGGAATTCAAGTGTTGTTTAGATTCTAATTTTTAAATGCTCCACTCTATTTCATTTGTTGGCTGCAAGACATGTTCATCATTTCCAAGTCTGATTCTGGTTTTAGCTTCTGTTAAGCTCGGCACTCTTCAGAGGTGGCATTTCAGTTTGCATTTGAACAATTACAGAGGATATCCTAAATTTGTTAGAATCCTTCAAAAACAGTTTTCCTATTGAAAATAGGATTTTTGAACTATGTACTTGAATAGATGAGATACAGAAATCAAAGAGGAATTAGCAGGAGCTTTTGTTCCATTTTTGCATTTAATTGCTGTGGATAAATTTAACAAAATGAGTTACCTAATTTCAGATGGATTGTGAATTTTGACAGTAAAAGGATTGGGTTACCTTTATAAGCATTTTACGAGTGCTCCTGTTTGCATACCTGCAGCAGATTGTAATCTTGACTGCAGGACAATTAGGAGCCTATGCATAAGGTGTGCTTTTAAGAATGAGTTAGTTCTGATCTTTGAATACACCTTCATACACGATTTGGGAAAATGCAAGGAATTGCAATGGATTTATCATTACTTTCCCTTGTAACACAAGGGGGCATTGCTGCTCCTCTCTTCCATTACAGCAGACTCTATGTATGCTGTTGTGTTGCACAAAATGTGTTTTCTTGAACAGTATGCCCACAAAGAGAAAATACTTAGAACTGATACTCAGGTTACTGCTCTTTCTTTACTGCTGTTAATCTCTTATAAGTGAGCAGATAGCTTCCAACTTCTCTGGCTCGCTTGACACTATCATATCTGTTTACATCCATGTAGCAAGTTGGGAGTTGCTGGTTTGTGTGACCGCAATGCAGAATGCGGTTCGAACACGTCTTCACACAGGCATCTTTGCATCCCCCTCACCTTTCTGACTTGGGCACCAGTTAGATTGACTGCTCTTACAGCCGGGCAGAAAAATGGTGTAATCTTTCCCATTTTCTCTTTAAGTTCTAGTCATCAAGTGCTTTTGATGAGGTTAGCACTGGTCTCTACCCCATGCCAGGCAGTTCCTTACCTACAAATTTGCAGTTACTTGAGGCCTGACCATGCTCCCGGGGGTGCAGTCATGGTTGAGGGTTTTTTTGTGTAGTAGCAGTGTAAGCCGAATCTGGTCCCCAGGCTGTTTGGGCTTGTATATTGTGGTTCAGTTCTGTATGAAGTATACCCCAGATGCGGGTTATATTTGTGTAAGCCCAGCATGTGCCATTGTGATGAAACAGCTTTGGAATGATATGAGCATTAAGAGACTCGGTGAGTGGGCAATAAAGTGATAGGAAAATTTCAGTGTAGATAAATACAATGTGATATATCTGAGTGTGAAAGAATTGTAGCTGCAAAACAATACTACTATGCAGGAGCAAGGTGCTGGGTATAGGATAGAAGTCCAATAGAGTTGTGAGTTCAGTGCTTATTAATGGTCAGAAAAAATCGAGTTAATTGTTAAAGATTTGAAGGAAAAGAATAGTGGATAAAAGAGAACATCAGGATGCCATGGTGGGAACCCATTACTGGTCACATGTTGAATATAGTGTACAGGTCTGGTCCTTCCTCTCAAAAAAGGGTATAGCAGAACTAAAAAGAGTTAAAGGTTTCTAAAATGATCAAATATATGGAACAGCTGCTGCACTGGGATTGTCCAAGGAGGCCTGAACTCTTCAGCACAGAAAAGACACAGCTGAGCAAAGGGACAAAACCAAGATATTATAAGTGGTATGAAGAGAAGAGGTAGTTGGTCTATTGCTTATTGTCCCATCTAATATAAGAAAAAGGGGCCATCAAATAAATTGGCAGGCATGAAGCAAGTGCAAGGAGGTCGTTCTTCATGCAGTTTATAGCTATGCTGTGGAACTTCGTGCTGTAGGGGAGACCGTAGATGCTAGGAGTTTGAGCAGGCTTAAGGGAAAGCTTAACAGATCCTTGGAGGAGCAATCTGTTGTGGTTTCCTTCTGAATACATAAACTCCATCTCTTGTTCAGCTTCTGAACTGCAAGTTGTTTAGAACTGGGGAAATATTTGAGGGGAAGTATATATGTTCGCTTTCTGTTCCTTTCTGTTCTGTGCTTTTAATATCTTGTGGGAGACAAGATGATGGGCTAGATGTACCATTGGCCTGACCAGTAAGACCATTCTTTGAATATGTCTGGGTTTTCTTTATCACCCCACTTTATCTTTCCTTGGAGCTTTACTAAAAATGCTGAGGCCACTGGCAGAAAATTCACATGTTTTAAGCAATCGGGGCGGGGGGAAGGGCTTTACCTGTAGGTGAGCCTAATGCCATTAAACAGTGTAAATCTCAGACTGGGTCAGGAAAGAGGATACTCCTTGTGAAAAGGGTATCCAGCTCTTAGTTTCATAGGATTATAGGATAATTCAGGCTGGAAAGGACCTTGGGAGGTTTCTAGTCCAAACCTTGTTTGATGTGAGATCAGCTGTGAGCTCAGACGTGGTTGTGCAGTGGGGTTTATGTGCTTTGATCTTGAAAACCTCCAAGGATGGAGACATCAGATCTTCTTTGGGCAACCTGTTCTGCTGCATGACTGTCTCAGAAAAAAGCCTCAGTATGTCTGGTCAGAACCTGTCTTGATTTGTCTTCTGCCAGTTCTCTTGTGTTTCCCAGCATTTCAGTGGAAGGTAATGGCAGCGTGCTGTTCCTTCGAAGCGTGGCGTGTATCTTTTTTAGTCCACAAATCTACCGCATTAATGCAGCACCAAATATTCAGATTGCGCTGCTTTAGACACCTGTCTCCGGACCATGGAAATTGTTCACTAAATTTGTTCCCTGAGTTTACCTTGAGGATGCAGAGGTTTCCTGACCTCTGTATGTTCCCAAAGGTAGACAGTCTTGCTACTGGTTGTACAAGGTCAAATTCATTGGCAGTGTTACGGTGGTAGAGTTAGTGAATCATGCAAAAAGATGCTCTTCACTGAAATGTAAATGGCCTTGGTATAAGACATTTGGGGTCCATACAGCTAAAATGCATAAACAATGTAAGGTCTAGATTTAGGTATTCTATAAGGTAAATCAACGTAACTCTTATGTGCCCAATAGAAATTGTTTAACAGTCACTTAGTACGTGGTGGTTTTATTCCTGAGGGTTTGCAGAGCTGTAGCTTGGAGATGCTTTTCACAAGAGATCAGTAGGACTCGTTCAGAAATGTGTAGGTTTAGCCAAGCTTTCTGTAATCTATTTCTGTGCATATGAAACCCCAAAGACAGATGTGAAACATCTCATTATTATGACATGAAAAATTATTTCTAGAAATAATGTCTTTATTTCGTTTGTCTAGTGTGCATAGTAGCTATCATCTTTTTTTTTTTGTAATGGCTGTAAGATTTTTAAAGAGCTTCCTAGTGATACTGTGATGACAGTTAACTTCCCATGCTGATACCCAAGCTCCTCATTACACAGTTATACTTAATGTATGTTCAGAAACGCATATGAAACTTCTAAAGGGACACTGTCTCTTTTATTAGGACAGGTAGGGTGGAAGTGAGGCTTTCCATGCATATTTCATACTGAACAAAGAAGTCACTTCAGTTTGAGGTTTTGTTTCCTATTTGTGCAAGCCATTGTAGTCTTTGTAGAAATTTATCATCTTAACCAGAAAAACAGTGATGAAGTTTCTGGAGAGGCAGGGCTAAGTCAGAACCTGATCATCAGGGGTTTGCTCTGAACTGTGAGGGGCAAAAGCTCTACATCTGCTGGGGTTATTTCTCTTTTCTCCTGTTAACTTGATTAAATCCCTGGAGGAACTCTGACAGTGTGTATTTGGGGTGTGCATTCTGCCGAGCCATTTTTCCAGTTCTTCCTTTTCCTGTTAGCACCAAATGTCTGCTATACGCTCATTTATATTTTTATTGTTCTTGTGCTGGAATGCTGTTTTGCTTTCTTCTGGATGGTTTATTTAGGCTCACTGATCTCCATTGCTCCAAAGCATTTCACTGTTTGTGCTCTGTATTGAACAACATACCAAATGGCAAGTATCTAAATTATCAAATGAGATTTTTGAACCGAAACCCTAGAGGAGAGTTTGTGTAATAATATATCTGTGGTTCTTCCTGGACCAATTTAGGGGATGCTGCACCTGTGAAATACAATGCTTCCCAGTACTACCCATGCAGCTTGCACAGCTCTGAATGTTGCCAAGCTCTTTGGAAAACCTTACCTATCAATGGAGAATATAGTCAGATTACAGTAAGACAGCTTCAGTGCTTTGTTTTCTTTTAAAAATATTTTTCATGGTTTGATCATCACTGAGATAGTACAGAATTCAACATCAGTGCTGTGCTACAGACTGTGTGCTAAGAATGCACTGACTGGAGATTTAGCTGTTCCTGGGATTGCGTAACTGTGGTTTGAAGAAAAGAGTAACAGTTCAAATGTAGAACATATTATTTGGGAGGGGTAGAGGAAAACAAGCCTATTCCTTCTTTAAGTAGCTTTTCTGCCACGTTTTTTCAGAAATCACCTTAAATTTAACTTCCAGTGATAATACAAAAGTAAGAACTGTGAGAGGGTGAGCCATGACTTACATAATTTTTTTAACTTCAGATACATAGGAACCTAAAAAATAAAGCTGCTCCAGAGTTGTTTGTTTTCATTTCTTTATTAGAATTTTGTTTTCTTGAGACCAATGCTGGTCTGACAAGATCTATAACCAGCAAAGAAAAAAATGGGCAAGCTGACTCCAAAGCAATAATTCTAAGCCAGCTGCAATGTAATAATATTTTGTGTGAAAATGGCAAAGCAGTACACATACGAAATAGCTTTCATGAATCATGCAAGGGAAGAAGTACGTAGGATATAGATCTTCAAGTGGCAATCTGAATGTGGAAGCCTTATAAGCTGCTTTTGCACAAATTTTGTCCATATTTTCATGAAAGTTGTTAAAATGCTTTCTGCAATCCTGCTCCATATTTTGTAACTGAAGCTTTGTGCTGATAAATGCGGGCAAGAGGGAAGAACGAGGGTGTGAAGTATACATTTGTAGCTACACTTAGAGCCTCCAAAACAGTTCTCTTACCTTATTTTTTGATGCTCACCAGCTCCTGTGTTAGGTTTGACAGCTAGCTTTTTATTTACACCATTTCTACACATTTGACTCGGATCTGTGGGGATATACTGACAGTTTTGCATGAAGTTTCAATGTTGATACAAAACCAAGTTTTATGTTGAGTCCAAAAGCGTAAGGAAATGAAGGTCTTAAGAATTGCTATGGTTAATATCTAAATATAATCAGGAGTGCTCTTTTTCAGGGCATAGAGATTAATTAAATATTAGGACTACAGTATTAAATGCTAAATCGAAATATGTGTCACTAATTGTCCAGTGCAAAAGCTACCTTGCTCTTCTGCAAAAGCAAAATGAGAACTCACTCGGTTCGAAGGAAGTTGTCTGCTAACAGAGCTGGTTGCTATTTGAGTCACATTGTTGCCACTTAGTAAAAACATTAACCATTAGTCTGTCTTTACTTTTTCAGATATTTTTTTTTTACAGCATACGTAATTAATCAGCAGATTAGTGTTTTGTGTGCCTGTGAGCATGTTGTGTTGTTGCTAGCCATTTGTCAGTGACCAGGTCTATAACTTGCTTTCTTCTGAAACAATTTTATTGTGCGGGTTGGTGGTCACAATCTAAACAGAAAATATGAAGGGATTGATCCTTTTTCCCATGTCCATCTGAAAATCTTCCTGAAGTTTAGGTGTGCAATGAAGGTTGTGTGAGTGCATTACTGCATTCTGAAGTCTGCGTGCGCAGTGAGGGCTGATGCGTGTATGTAGTGTCAAATCTATGCTTGTAGTACTGCGCGTTGTTCTCCAGATGGTGATCGTGGGCAGTAAATTAGATGCAACGTTAAAAACAAAGCAAAAAAGAAAAATCAGTATTAGTTTTTGAGCAACTGAATCTGAGATCAAACCTTCAGTAGAAATGCTGACTTCAGCTCAGGCCAGCTCGTAGCCACTGTGAAGCTGTTAGGCTGGTTGCAATTAATTGAGGGATAGACGTGGAAAGTTAGAATGATAAAGGGGATGGAGATTTGCATGGAGGATTAAAAAGGATAATAAAACCGTATTCAGGCTAGTAAACTAAGCAGAAGGTCATATGCCCAGTCGGTGCTTTACATGCTTGAAATCTGTAAATCCCATGGAATGAAAGGAAATATTTAGGGTAATAGGAAGCTTAAGCAGGAACAGTGAGATGAAAACCAGAAGTTCAGAAGGAGTAATGCTGTTTTGGAGAAGTGTGGGGCTTTTTTCTTGTGTTTTTTTAAATGTTTTTTCAGACTACGGGATAATGCCCTGTGAAATAGGTTGAAGTCTTATTTCTTAGATCATTTCAAATTCAGCTAGGTAAGAGCTGAAGAAATATGCTACAAGCTTGGAATAGAAAAAAAATAGATGAGCTGGCTTCCTGTATGATGTGAAAAATAAAAACCTAGGAGAAAAAAACCCAAACCTTAAAAACATGTGTTTTATTTTTATACCTATATTTAAAATGTCTTAAATCACAGAATGGTTGAAGTTGGAAGGAGCCTCTAGAATCATCTAGTCCAAAATGTTTATTATTCCTATAAATCACATAATTTTTTTTGTTGTAATAAAGCAGGATCAATTATTCTGATTGAACATGCTTCCTGTATTTCAGAAGCCTATACCACATTTCTGTGGGGCGTTTACTTACCTTGAAAAAGGAGGTCAACGGTATTTGTCATAACATCTCATATATTCTATAGGGAAAATAGTTTTTAATTACATTGT
The DNA here is from genome assembly GCF_023638135.1 of Falco biarmicus. NCBI lineage: Eukaryota > Metazoa > Chordata > Aves > Falconiformes > Falconidae > Falco > Falco biarmicus. Next base: position 4,725,519 of record NC_079298.1, on the reverse strand, counting down.
GCTGTTTCTGGAAAATGTATATGATAGCTTAGGTTTGAAAATCAGACTGACTGTGATTTGTCCTAAGTTTCCTAACAATATGAAAGACATAGAGAGCATTGAAGAATGTTAGATGTGGAAACAGTCCTAAAGGATTTCATCAGCTCAGTGCTTTTATTTGTTCTTCAGTAGGTAGAGATATTATCCGGTACATTTTAGAGATGGCTTGTTCCTGGTGCTGAACACTGGTAGGAGCTTGGACTGCTAGGGACGCCTCAAGATAGTTTTTGAAAAGCTGAAAATGTTTGTTGCGAGATAGTTCGTATGTTGTCTGCAGGTAGATCATAAAAATTACATAAAGTTGTTCACTAAGGCTTGAATCTGTTTGAGCTCACCAAGGTGAGAAGTAAGAGCTGCTTGTCTGGTATGGGAAGAGGACATGCCTTGAATTTGTTGTCATCGTTGCTCCCCACCCCAGCTTCTTTTTAACACCTCACAAAGATGTGGAAAAATAAATGTAAGTAAGCGAGGTAATTTAGAGAAGTGCCTTCTCTAAAATTTTGTTATTTTCTCCCTTTGTAAGATGTTTCCACCAGAGGATATCCCATCCTCACCTACCTGGTTGTGAGGATGGTGGTTCTTAGTGACCCAAGAACTATGTAGAGCAGAGGATCAGTCAAAGAAACATAACTAGCAGTGAGGCTGTTGGCACTCACACTTAGCCTGCTTCCCTGGCTCTGCTACAAGAAGGCTGGTTTGTGGGGGGTCACTAGTGGACCCCCGTCCTCATCTGACATTACGCAACAAATCCTGTAGATCTCTTTATAAAAACAAATCACAAGAATCCTTCAGAATAGGAAAAAACGGTGGGCAACCTAAATATACAGGGGTCACTGCTTGTTTTATGCATAGTACAAAGGCAAACCTATCTAAAAAAACCAACTGCTGCAGAGATAATTCGTGCTATCTCTGAGTTATCACTGAAGTTATTTTCTCAGCTAAAAATATACAGATAAGTGTTTTGACTGCCTATATTTAGACATTGTCTCTTGCTGTCAGTTTTTGAAGCTCTTGGATCTTCTCATTTGGCATATTTTTTTTTTATTTTTATGTTTTCTGCAAGGCCTAAATAGAAGAAGTATGATTTATCTGTGGTGTAGTTGGTGTAGAGGAATTTTAAGAAGAAACATAATGTTGGATTAGTCATAAGTTTTGAATTTAAATTGTCATTATTTTATAAAGTATTTTTGTACACAATTTGTATTTGTTGGTGTAACATAATCTTTTTCTTAGTTTGCATTTATTTGATTTGTTGGATTTTAGTCTGCTTATGTGCTTAAAATGATAGCATCCCCTTTTTGTATGAATTGCAAGGTGAGCCCAGTAATTTTATTGAAGATGATCCTGAAGTTTGGTGCTGCCAGGTTTGCCTGGAGATACTAGTCGTTCAAAACAGAGGTAGCTGTAGGCACACAAAAAAGGCTTTTAATGATTCAATTATAATTATATACCTCAATGCAGAATTAAATAAGACATCTTGAAATGTATCTAGAATGGAAAGAAATGAGTCATTGTTAATTAGCAAAAGACAATGGAGCTTCTGAAGTATTATGTTCAACCTTCATCTTCCCAAGAATATAAAATACATGGAGATTATGGAAATACAGTTGATATAAAAGCTGAATCAGAGAAGAGTTTGACACAACTTTCTTTTATCTTCAAAATTTTGTCTATTGATAACTTCATCTGAAAGGAAAGATCAAACCCAGTTTGCTTTGTTACCTGGAGAGCTACCTTCTGGTTCAGCTGATCCTTGGCATTAGTTACCATTTTGTTCAGTATTACACCATGGTGGTCTGTTTTGTGCTCCTGTGCAAGCACAGAAGTCGTTTTACTGTGAAGGCCCGTGTACCTCTAAAACCCACAACAGAATAAAAGCAAATGTCATGTGCATCAAAAGGGTCTGTGTTTCCCAGTCCCCCCCAGTTTTCTTCCCGTGTGTGCTTGCTGGCGGTGGGCAGCCATGTCCCTGCCGCATGGTGACCAGCGCTATGTGTGGCATGTGCCTACGTGGTTTTTCAGTGATGCCTTGAACTATCGCTGGAGCTCTGGAATACAGTGTAAGAGAAAGAGTGAATCCTGGCCTGTGTATCAGTTTAGCTGTGACACGTGGCCTGCACACTGTCATATGGCCTCTCGTGTCTTTACACTAGAGCAGAAGCCATGGGGTACAACATATTTGAAATGGATTACAGAGCGGAAAAGATGAGTGTGTTGTTACCTGCTCTAGGTTGCTGTAGGGCTGCGATGTGAATCTACTTTCCAGCATTGTGCCATGGCCATTTAACAGACGACCTCCTCCAGCAGCCCCCATCCTGGATGTTGTATGTCTGGGAAGTTTCAATGCTTGGAGTTTGATTCCACATACCGTGCATTCATCTCCCCGCCAAAATTCAGCAAAGTCCACTTATAGATCATGTTTCTAAATACTTGTAACCAGGCTATTAAATCAGATTACTTAACAGTCTGCTACCAGCCTCAGTCACGTTCTGCAGGTTCTTACCATGTCTGCTCCTTCAGGAGGCTCATTACCTGTCTCTGGACACTCTCTTTCCACCAAGAAAAACGGGAGACGACTTATATACTTGGACAGGCCACAGCCACCTCCTCTCTTCAACCTTGCTCTTATTGGCACTGGCAGTGCACTGATCTCTAGGTTTTTGGCTGTGAATGTATTCCTTTAATTAAGCTGTAATGGACAAAGCTGTGTGTGAATTCTGACAGTTGCGCACAATGCATGTTCTATTTTTTCTCAGCACCAAAACATGAGGCGCTTGGCAAAGCTGGGGGTTACAACCATGCTGTTGAACAGTAAATGTAGTGAGGTTTACCTGTTTGTGTTGGTTTGGGTTTTTTTAAGGAAAATTTTTTAAGGAAAAATAATCATGAATAAATGCACATATAGGCCAGATACTGTTTAATTTGTAAGAGCTGATAAGGTGTAGATGATCTGAAACACAAAGTAATTAAAATATCTTGCATGTATGTCTTGTATGACAGGAGGCACAAATAACCTGACAAAGTGGGTGCCTGAATTGGTTACACAGTATTATCTGTTATCAGTAAGAACATTCCTCTGAAAAGAGCAATATTGGTTTTTTTTCATATTTGTCATTGTGTCATTATCATTCTAGTTACATGGAAATTACAGATACTCATGTTTGTCTGCATTTCATATTAAAAAAGGAGGTTACCAGTGACTGAAGTACTGTGGGTGATACTGGCCAGTAGCTGCGGTGCCCGTAGCTGCCTCTGGACGTGGGCGCGGAGGCACCTGCAGCGGCACCTAGACCTGGGCGCAGAGGCTTCTCTGCATGGTGCTGAGCAAAGACCTGATCCTGGCTTACGAATGTTGGTGACTCATGCAAGATGAGGTGCTTAGTCACAGGCAAATTCGTGGCAGAGACAGGTGCAGCTAACGCTAATCACAGTCAGATAACACCCTGTGGAGTGAATAAAACAACAGCCTGGTGAGAGGCGAGCTAGCCTGTCCAGGCAAATCCCTTTTTAGAGATTCCTTCATGCATCTCTGCAGCAGCATAAAGCCTGGTCTCATCACATTGGATGTAAAGGGTGTGTGAATTTCTAAGACTGTTTTGCCTTGGCTTCTCTTTTCCCTGGAGTTACCCCCAAGGTCTCTGCTTGTGAAGAATGAGTTGGCTTATTGAATTAATAGGTAAAATATTAATCTATAGCTCCAAAATGAGAAAATAATCACAAGTAATACAGGTGGGTCCAACATATGTGATTACTCACTATGGATAATACAGAAGGCATTTAAATACTCTCCGAGAAATACTCTCAATCAAACACAATCAAAGTTGCTAAGGAAATTACCATTATCAATAAGGTATCTTATATCATGCTCTGAGGGCTTATAGTATGTGATATATATTTTTATATATATTTATGTATAAGTAATATTTCCTCATATGTATTTACTGGGAGATAAGGAAAAAATGGCATTGTAGCATGATAAGAAAGTGTACTTTTTTTGTTTAAACACTGAAAAGTGCACGGAACTCAGATAAATTGTGTGTGTCTCTTTCTATGGTGCGATTTACTATGGAAGAAAATGTACCAAATCAAGTTTAGGACTAAATGACAGGTGAAAGGTGTCAGGCTTACCGTTACTACTAACTTTTCCATCCATGTTCTGAATGCAAATAATTTCTCTGTGACAGAGGACACCTTGTAGTGCACTACTCAAACAGTACAATGATGTGGTTGACGTAGACTACTAATTCAGTGTGAACAGATGAGCCACTCAACTCTCTCAAGGTATCTTTATTAAAGATGGAGCTCATTTATTTGTGACTAATCTGAAAAGTATTCTGGATGTTCTTGACAGTGTTAGATGCTTTAAAGACCTTAAAACTTATGAAATCGTACACAGAGCCTGCAACTGCTGGGTGCTAAACCAAAACCTAATGTGTTAGCTGCTTATTGAATGAGAAATAGCCCTGTCAAAAGCAACTGGATGCTAATGGAACAGGAAGAGCTCAAAAGGTCACCTTTGGTATAGGGTGGGTCCCGTTCAACCTTTGCTAAGCTCATAGATGTGGGTAATTTCTCTGTGCTGGTGTCCTGACTCCCTAAAATGCGGACCTTCCCGGTTGCTGCTTTCTTCTGCAGTTGGCTCAGCTCTTACACTGCAAACCAAAGGGTTGCTAGGTACTGTGGTTCTGTCTTCTGTGACCGTTCATAGTGCTCCAAAACATCGCTTTAAAGGCCTATGCAATCAGAAAATTTCAGAGGCCCCTAAATCTGTGGGAATGGAGACACAAACTATATAACTTTAAAATATTAAATATAGAAAAAACTTATCTTCCAATGGTAATATAAATTGCAGTTAACTGTTGCTTCTATTTTTTTGCCTCTTAAATATGGGAAATTTGTCATTTAAACCAGTAATAATGATGTATTTCTGCTTCTCATTCAGCATCTCAGTGTCTGGAGACTTGCAGGAAAGTATAAGAAAAATTGTTGAACATGTCATTTAGAGATTTCTGTCATGGAGCCATCTTCTAGAAGCTGTAGCTTGTGAGACAGCAGGCATTGCAATTGAGCAAAGGTGGGCTTCCCCCCCCCCCCCCAAACACACACACTTAAAAAGGTACAAACTGAACACCAAAAAGCCTCCCACTTCTGAGCCAAAGAGACTTTTCTGCTTTGGGCTTTGCTTAGTCTTCTATTAAAGAAGACATTATTAAGGGAGGGTGGAAGACATTTCCTACATTAGCACCTCTTCACAGCTTCCAGATAGTGTTTCTTTGCTGTTACATTTACGTTACTGTTAAGCCCTAGGTTTGTATTGCTTGGTTTGGAAGTTTGATCACTGTGCTGCGTTGTGGCTCTTGTTTACTGCATTGTAGGAAGATGTGGCTGATCAAATGCATCTCAAATTAGAATGGTGAATTCTTATTATTCAGGCTAAATAACTATTTTGAAGCATCAGAATTTGGTATGATGGTTCGTAGGTATATGTTTAAGTAGAGGCTATAAGACTTGTTGCTACTCTAAGGGAACTAAAAGTAAAATTGGGATTAGGATGGGGTGGAATTAACTAACCCTAATTCTGCCTAAAATATAACCAGTAGCTCTCACTGGTGGGGTGGACATAGTGTGCCTCTTGGTTGTAACAGAAAGGAAATCAAGAAGGCATGAAGTACACATTTTGTCATTTCCTCTTGTAACAGTCTCTTCAGCTTATACTCTTCACCTTTATTTTCCCTTTTCCCAGCAGCTGTTTTGTCTAGAGAACTAACTCCATCACTGAAAAGATTTAAATTCTCCACCACAAACACATCCTTATGTATATAACACTGGCTGTACAGCTGTTTTTTCGTTTTCTTGGAATCTTTTCCAGGTTTTAGCAATGTTGCATCCAGCTCTTCTTTTCACATCAGTGTCTCCTTCCCACCTCTTTCTTACCAGCCATTGCTCTGATTAAAGCCTTGGCTGTCGTTTCCTATCCTTGCTTTTTGATCCACAGCGACTTCCATTTTCACTGAAGCACTGTTCCTTGGCATCTGTTTTCCTGGCCACTTACCTTTCCTTAGTTCCAGTTTGTTGATGTATTTTTTTTTTTTTTTTGTCTTGCACTAAGTGTCCTCCTAGACATTCCCTCTTGTTTGCTTCGCTTACCTCCCCCTTGCATCTTTGCCTGTCTCCCATTGCCTGGATTGCACTTATTTATTCCCAGCGCTGGCTCATCTCGGAAATTACATCTTCTACCTTAGGCATCGAACTGAAGATCGCATCCATGTCAGACCTGTGACATTTCCATTGCAACTTTATTCCCTCCGCTACTGGAGCCTTTTTAACTGAGTTCTTTTCCAGTATAAGTGACTATACCCATATTCTTGACTCTCTCTGCTACCTCCTCTTTTCCTCTGCTTTCTCTATTCATGTGTCTTTATTGGTTTAGTCCTAAAGAAAATTATAAATTTATAGCTTTTTTTTCTCCCTTCCCTTGGTTTATTTTTCTCCTTTTCCTCAGAACCTTGTTCAATCCTTTCACAAAAACAGGCGTTCCTCAACTGCTCTCTTCCTCTGAACTCATCACTCGCTTCAATGACCCAATTCTAATTCCAATTTCTAGTTTCCTGCATGATCACCTGCTCTGATCAACCCTTTTCTTTTATAATGGAAATATGATTTAGCTGACCTGTTGGAGGGGGACAGAGATTTCACTGTCTCCTACTCAGGATCACATTGCCCTTTTATCTCTCTCTAATAGCACTAATTGGCTTCTAGAGTTTCTCTCCTGGAAGCCTATCGTAGATTCTCCCAACCCATCTTCTACCCTGTGTGCTTGGCAGAAATCCAGATATTAAGTAGCAACAGTGCTGTGAGATTGCGTAATGTTGCCGGCCCAATAGGCATTTTTACATCAAATATGTTCAAATTGTAGTCTAAAAGAAAGAAACTGGCTTCTGAGAGTCAGATTAAGTCCTTCCCTTGTGCATCCTCAACTATTAATAAAGGTTCTAGAGAGAGCCATTTCTCCCAAGTGACCTTTACAATCCCGTGTTTGCACAGATGCCTGACTTAAACAGAGCAAACACTGCTATATATGTGTGAGGGACCATCAAAATCCTGCCAGGGTTAACTAGTACAAAGGAACAGACTCTTCATTGCTTCAGGAGCACGTTGCATGTGTGCATTTAGACAGCAAATTGCTTGAACAACAATTAAAAATATGTGGGCAGTGTGTGTGTCTGTGTTTTATGTTTTATAGTGATTGGCACATGTAGTAGTCTTAACTTTCATGTTGTTTGAAGGAGATCTTTATTTTTGCTTTTAAAGACAGACTATTAAAAGCCAGGACTTCTGAAAAGAAGACTCTGTACTTGATGAAAAATATGTTTCCCTTAGGTTTCCTTTCTTTGACAAATAAGTGAAAGTAGTACCCGCAAACCGTGATCCCTTGAAATAATTTTTCTAATTAATTTGCTGTCAGGTTAGCATTATCTTTTTGGGATGCCTTGCTAATATGTGTATGGGTGGAACAACGACTAAGTAACAGAGGGCAGTTTCCAAATTTTTTTTATCTAAATAAGCTTGTGGAGAGTGTGCTGTATGGAAGAATTATCCAATTACTCTGCCACTGACTGAGTGCTGTGAAAAGGCAACTAACCACTCTTCCTTTCCTACTGAAGCATGTAAGATGTTTCACAGTTGCCTCTTCCCTGGCATTTTAATTTATCCTGCCAATTATGACTTAGAAACAGGTAAATAATAGTGCTACTGTAAAGAAAAATATGTGTTCTTGTTGCTTAGCAGTTGCTTTCAACACAGTGAAGATCGGCCTTTGATGAGGAATTGCATGCTTGAAAATGTTTACCACTTATATCAGTTATTCTATTAAAAGTATTAAAATATTTTAAAACCTTCAGCAATCCTAGACACTTTGGTGAGCTAGGAAGCTTGTATGAAAACTCACCCAAGTATACTCAAACTTTTGAAAATTTCCTTATTTGTTCTTGTTCTTCCAAGCAGTTTCATTTTCCTGCCAGTACTACCAGGCCCTTTTCCTTAATCATTCTTTCCCCCTCTCAACTCTGCCTTTGTATTACTGGCCCCATTTCTGAAGAGCTGAAATTACTTGTTACTTAAGGACTACTGATCCTATTGCACAGAATAATCTGTATTGATAGATAAATTGTTGCTTTACACTGTGTTACTGGGACATTACAGAAGTTCAGGAAACGAGATGCCTGTTGACTGTTTTTGCTGGTATATTAGGGGAGCCTCAGTAAACTGGGACTTGCATCTGGTAGCCTCTCCAAGTGTTCTGGTACCCTAGGTGCTCTGTCTACCATTATTTTCTGTTGCTAATGGTAACCTCACAAGTATAGCAAAATTCATTTTTCAGAATTATTGCCAAGGTTATTTTGATAAGCAAGCTTTCGTGCCAGTTAGCTCAAGTCTCTTGAGATGTTCTTGTTCTCACCTCTTCTTGGCTTATCCTAGAGTAAAGCAGCATGTCTTGACAGAATTCCAGTGCTACAAATCAGTAGAGACTATATAGACATTAACTGCATGGTCCTCTGTGTGTGCAGTGTCAGAATTTGGCAGCATGAATCGTGAAGGTAGCTGAAACAGAAAGAGAACTGTTCTACAGCCTTTTTCAGGTAACAGTTAGCTCCCGTTGCCTCCAAGATCTGGAAGATACTTAACAAAAGAAATATCCTGTGTTAATGGTCAGCCTTCAAAATACTCTGAGTACCAAGCAACTACTGTCCTCGACCTCATCTTGGAGAAGCAGGTAGCATTCTGGCTACCCAAAGCAGTGGGTGGCACTTTGTCTTTTCATTCTTTATGCTTTCACAAGGGAGAGTGGAGGCTTGCTTACCCCTCAGTCTCCTTTTCTCATTGCGTTAGCTTAGTTTGTTTTGCATTTCTTTGCTCCATCAACAGCCTTTGCACATCTTCCCACAGTACCTTCTGCAGGCTGTGGGGCTGACATCTCGTTACTAATTTATGAATGTCCAAATAACGAGAACCGCTCCCTTAATGGACACTGCTTCTAACATCTCTGAATTCAGGTAAGGAAAGTACATAGTACGAGGAGCATGCCATTGCACAGCATATTTTATTGCAGAGTGCTTTTAAAAGGTGAGTTTCCCTTTATTCTCCTTGCCATTTTAATAGCTTTCTGAAAAGACATGGAAATATTCTTTCTCTAGTATCGGATGTATTCTCACAAAACCTCTCCAATATCCCATTTTGCTTCCTGGTGAGTTAGAAAGTTAATTTTTTTCTGTTTGGAATTCCAGATTCTAAGCATTGTGTGGATTTTGTTTATCATTCAGCATAGCTTCCAAGCTTCCCTTTGTCTTTCACTAGCTGTCAGTACAGTCGAGACGTAGAGTAACATATCACAGCCTAACACGTCATAATTCCTAAAGCATTAAATGTTCCTGTTCTGCTCCTGTGTGAGCCTCTTGGTTTTAAATAACACTGCATTTCCAGTGTCCTTAGGTTAGGCTCAGGCAGAGTTTTTTGTTGTTTGATTGGGGGTTTTGTACTTTGGGTGGGTTTTTTTTTTGTTTTTAAATAAATCTGAATGATGATTATCATAGTGGCAGGTTAGGCAGAATGCCTGGTAACTCGTCTGTAGTCTCTGCTATAGGGAAGCTGTCTATAGCAAGCCTTTTGCTTGAAGCTGAGGAAGGCATGCTAATGTTTTTGTAAAGTGTTTTGGGATATGTGAGTGAAAAGAACTGGAATGAATAGGAACTGGTGGGGATTTGTTGTGTAATTGATGCCTATACTGTGCAATCAACATCTTGTATGCAGATCAGCGCACTCTCACCGTGGGCTGGCTGGGTATACTCTTTCCTGTCTCCTCCTCCTTTAAAAAGAACTATTGTATTTACATTTAAGGTCACCTACTTTTGACCAGTTAAAAAGATGCTCTGCCACTCCCTGTAGTATTATGCCCTTATTATGAGCATCGAATCTTGTCTTCAACTTTCTTGCTGGGATGTTTTTTTGGGTTTTTTTAGCCTTGCAAGTGTTGGTTTCATGGTGTTTATGTCCAGAAAAAAAAACCTTGGGATTTGTGTTTCTAAATACATATATTGCTGAATTAATTTGAATTAATTTGCATTGTCTTTGCAGGGAAATGCCAGGCTCCCCATCCTTTGGTGTTTCCCCCTGTTTTCTCTCCCTGTGCTAGCTTCTCCAGTGGTGCTTGCTGTGCTGGGGCTGTGCAGTATCTGGCAGTGATTCTGCCCTTTGACCATACACAGATCCCAGGACAGCAAAGCATGCTGCTTCGGCAGGCTTTCAGCTTCGTCTGTGGAACATGCATTCTTGCAGGCTTTGTTCTTGCAGAATATTATTGCTTGCCTTCCCCCCCACTAGACCTTTTCTTCCTGGCCCACCCTGAGCCTTGCGCACATCTCTATCAGAGCCAGCGTTGCTGCCACCCCAGGGGTCTCTCCAGGTGTGCCCGGGGTGTGCTCGGAGGTGCCCAGGAACAATGTCATGGTGTTAGACAGCTCGTTAAAATTTCATGAGAATGTGACACGCTCATCACACAATACGTAGCTCAACAGAATCCAGTTGTCAAAATAATATTGAGCCAATAAGCATGTCATGGGTGGAGCTACTGCAGTATGGGTAAAACTAATTCTGAATGAAGACCTTTTTATTAAACATACTGGGCCTGAATGAATCAAGTTACTTGGCTTGTGACAGGCTAGGGAATTCCTTGGTTTTATTAGTGCACACTGAAAAATCCAGTGTTTTTCTGTTCGGTATGTGAAGCCAAAATGCTATAGGAAAGGGATTGATCGGGAGCTGGCTGTTATGAATTTTTCATGAGCTGGTGTGCGGGGCTGAATGGCTCCGGCGCGCGTCGGTGGGTAGCTGGCAGGCAAGCTGCATCCACACAGAGGCTGCTGACACAGAAACACTTTGGTGCATTTTCAGAGGGAGAGCTGGGCTGATAAAGGGTTTTCTGACAGCCCTGGCTTATCGTCCTTCAATTTATGCTGCTGTTGCTTCAGGCAGCCTTTCCATTTGGAGCCCAGCCTTGTGAATGAGCAGGGTAAGCTCTGCCGATTTATCAGCATTTTTGATCTGCGGCGATGCCTGCGTGATGTGTTTTTCTTACGTTTTCTGAATGGTGAGAGCTCATATAACGTCTAAGCTATGACAGCAAAAGATTCTTCTAGGGAACTTGCTACTCCAGAGTCAGAGATTTACATAAGGACTTTCAAAGAACAAATGCATTTAGAGCTCGAGCTTCCCAAGCTGCCTGGGAACAGACCTACGTCTCCAAAAATTTCTCCTCGCAGTTCACCGAGGAACTCTCCATGCTTTTTCAGAAAGTTGCTTGTGAATAAAAGCATCCGCCAGCGTCGTCGCTTTACGGTGGCACATACATGGTAAGATCTGCTGGGTATCAGTGTGGGTTTACAAAACATTGTGTGGCTGTGGGTTTAACAGGGAAAAATGAGCTGAGATTCATTCACGGTACACTCTGCAAGTGTTAAATGAATAGAGCAGAAGACAGCCAAAGTATGTATAATGCAGTGCCTCGACAATTGTCATTCAGCTTCTGTTCTTTAGAATAAATCCAGCCCATTATTCATCTGTGCCATGGTTAATCTCTGAACAAAGGCAGCAGCCGCTAACTTTCCCAGGCATTACGTTGTCGTAGGTAGAGCACATGAATTCATTTCAAAACCTTTGAGACATGTTTTTTTCTTTGCTTCTGTCAGCTCTGCCTGCAGATGACAGTACGGCGCAGACTGGGTGATTTGGGCAGGGTACTCCTGGAGTTAAATGCTGGAAAGGGCTTCAACTTCCCTGTGAGAGCTTTTAAACAGTTTTTGCTAGCTACAAATTATCTTCTTTCAGCCATTTTTTTCCAAGGAAACTCCAGTTAAGAGTCATCTTTTCCCTCCCTTCAAATTACGAACCCCAAATAGTCAATTTGCATGCCATTACAGTTGATTGTGAGATGCCTCTGACTGTCAGTTATCCTGGCTAAACCGTGCTGTAAACAGTAATCAAAATACGTAATTCAGGAAAATCTGTAAGAATATTTTTTGGTTCATTTTCTAAATTTACTCTGTATGGGTCTTGTACAATCCACCTTTTAAATTCCGAAAGTCTTTATAAATATGCACTAGTTGACTGTGGGAATTAAACCAGAAAACTTTAAGTAACATAAATATTTTTAAACCCTGCTAATGCAGAGCTGTATCCCATTAGTTTCCTATTCCACAGACTAAATCAGAGGAGAGAGGATGAGGCTGTCCCGTTTGTATCTATATGGGCCAGTTGTTTTGGGGTATCTGAAATACCCATCCTTGTCTGTTGTTTTTAAAAATAGAACATTATATTAAAGTGGTTAATTTGAGTAATGCCGAAATAATTCAAAGCTGTATTTACTTCTGAAGTGAATTACTAATTGCTTAGAGTGGATTAGTAGCTCTGACAGTAGTTATGTGCTGTTAAACAGTAAGAAAAATAAGAGGAAAAACTGGCAACTTTCATACCAGGGAATTTTACTGAGTTGAACTGAGATAATTGACTTGTAAATCTTTTTTTAAATAGTTTGAAATGCATTTGAGGTGTAGCAGCATTAAATTAAAATTAGAATTCTAAAATCATGCAGGCTTTCTGCCCCCCCCCCCCCCCGCCTTTTTTGTTTTTTTTAAATTTAATCCAAGCAGTAATAACAGCCACCCAAACTGGTTACATGCTGTAGTGGTTTCAGTATGTTCTTTAGCTTCCTCTAGCATTTTAATTGATTGTAGTCAATAGTCTTTCGGTTTATACACATTAATTCCCTCGAACATCTGTCATATTTCTCAGCATTGAAGCAGTGGGTTACTGCTCATCTTACCCCCACTAGTGTATTTCAAGAAATGTGTGCTATGGAAAGACGGTACTGCTGGGAATTAGTAGAGCAGAATGTGGTCAGGGTTATCTGCATTGTTGGTGAAAAAAAATTTTATATATATATGCACACACACATACACACATATAGATGTAACTAACAATCAGCTTATAAAGGAGGTGGGATTACTCTAGGTTGATTTTTTTTAATGGAAAGATGGAAGGTTCCCATACTCTTAATTTTTTTAAGTTCTTAGTATCAGGTGGTTATGAACTGCACGTAAGTGTTTTAGCCTTAGATAAGATGTAAGCTATTGTAGAAATGAAGAAAATCACCCTTAGAAAGAAAGGTTTCAAGAATGCTTGCTTGTGAGTACATATTTAACGCAGTCAAAACATATAGCAAACACAGACATATTTTCAATTTGCTCTAGCATGTCATAAAACAGGAGGGAATTTAAATTGAGTGTGATAGAACATTTCATTAGAATGTCTGTACAGCTGTTGTATGCGTGTTGCAGACAGTGTACATTCAGCTACGTAACTGAATTTGCTTATTAGTTGTAAATTTGTTATGCAGGGCATGAAAACATCATCACCTGTGCTAAGCAAAAATGCCACTTACGTAAGGTGCTCTTCTGTGTTGAGCTGGAAGTTAGTATCTGGGTAGCAAAGGAATTACTTCAGGAGTAAATGTACAAGAAATATCAACTACACAGTAATAGTAAGCAAGGAAATTGATTCATGCTGTTGGATATCATATAATTTATATCTTTCATAGCCTCATAAACAGTAAAAACCCTCAGTTTGGGGGCTAGTGGCGTGGTAAAGGATCATCTTTCACCACCTTTGTCATTGTTGCTAATGTTATTACTTGATGAATCTTCTGTTCCCTCTTCTATGCCCCTTATTTTCAATTTTCTGTCTTCCCTTGCTCTTTTCCCTTCCTTTTCAACTAATTGCCTTTTCTAGGCATTTTCCTTCTTTTATAACTGAATACGTTGCAACTTTTCTCGTGATTATGCTGATGAAATCTCTGTCATCACCAGTCTTCTCTGATATCCAGTCATCAGATCTTATCCAGAAAGAAAAAGGAAAACAAAATTTCAGTTTGGTTTTTTTTGTTGGTTTTTTTTTTTTTAAATAAGCCCATGATTCAAATGCTTCTGTGCTCTGAATCTTTCTTTTCCTTGGGATCCAGTTCTCATGACAGGACATGACCGACTTGTCAACAGAATTGCCTTTAAATACCTGTGAAGCTGATTCCTTCCTGCTCCAAACCCCTGAAACAGTTTACCGTGGCTGCTGTTGCTGTGTCCAGTCTTCAAATGCCTCACTCATATAAAATAACAGTACAAAAACTCTTAAACCTTTGGTCTTTTCCTTCTACCAGAATCCACAAGTCTCACTCTTCTTTTCTTGCGACTATCATTTTTGTCCTGGAGATCCTGAAAGCCCACGTGCTATTTCTTCCTTTCTGATAGTCCGTTTGTATCACTTGCCTTTGGGGGGTGGGGGTGTGTGAGGAAAGGAGCAGGCAGTAGCTAGCTGACACGACTTGATACCTGTTAGCAACCATCCCGTGCTGAACTTGCACGCACACCTGGTTGCAGCGTTTCCTCTGCAGTCACTGGAGGGAGGTCAGCACCTCTGCAAGACAAGGATGGATGCTTTGTCCACAGTGCTTGCTCGTGTGAGCCACTGCTACCGCAGGAACAGCTCGTTCCCTCTCCATTGCTCATGTCTGTTCTCCCTTGCCCAGGCCTTAGCCTGAGGACTTTCAAAGCAAGAGCTGTAAAAATAACTTTCATTCTCTACAGGTCTGCCATCTCAATCTTGTCAAGTAATACGGTTAATGTCATTGGGATTACACCCAAAGGACGGTCCTTCTCAGCAACGTCTTGGAAGATCCTGAATGTCTTGTGAAAGAAAGTAGATATTTTCTAAGTGCACTCTGCTGCCTATAATACAGTTTTATTTACCTTGCAGTATTTATCTTCAAGATTAGAAGTAGTTCCTCAGTAATATTTATACAACCTAGATCACTTAATCAGTTTCTTAATATATAGACAGTCATTTGCTATGCTGTGTGATGAGCACTGGCTTTTTAATGAAGTGATTTCTAGAATATGTTTATTGCCTCTTCTTAACTAAGACTTGTGGGTTTTTTTCAAATTAGTTCATGTTTAGTTTTCCTCATTTTAGTGGCTTTAAGGTTGTTTTTTTTCTTTATACCCATTATTTAGTTTATAAAGAAAACACAGGATGGAACAGAAATAGTATGCTAGGAAATTTTGCTCTGTTTTTTCTTTTGATTGTGTTTCAATGAAATTGAAATACAGACATGCATTTGCTTTTTAAAATATAATGTAAAATGTAAATCGTATGCTAACCTTAATTTTTTGAAAAC
Source organism: Falco biarmicus (assembly GCF_023638135.1). Classification (NCBI taxonomy): domain Eukaryota; kingdom Metazoa; phylum Chordata; class Aves; order Falconiformes; family Falconidae; genus Falco; species Falco biarmicus. Next base: position 4,710,203 of record NC_079298.1, on the reverse strand, counting down.
ATCATCTGTTTTCATTACACAGTAATCTTCAGTGGTGGAGTTTAGTCTGTTAAATAGTGTGGCATAATCTAGTCAGAGGGGTAGCATTTGAGGGTTTTCCCAAGCCTGGTGAATAACAACTGGTCGGTTTAATTACTTGAAGCTGCAAAATGTACTATAGGCAAATCAAAGCTATCAAAAGATGTCACATTTTGTTTTGCTCTCTGGTGATTGTTCTTCTAGACTCAAATAAGAAAGCCTTACCTAGTGGCAGCCCACACTTGGATCAGCACTTCAGAAAATTCAGGTTTTGGAGACTGTCTGTATACTTGAAATTGCTGAGGATAACAGGTGTTTATAAGATCCATCAACTTCGCCAGTGCTTTGGTCATGTTGCGGTGCTGTGTACAAGTCACAGGGCAGCACGCGCGTGGTGGAGTGGAGCTCCTGGTGGGATCTCGCCCCTGTTGGTGTCCCCTTCAGCACCAAGCCCTACCGTGTCCACCTGCGGTGAGGTGGCCTCTGCCCTGTGCTGCCAGCCCATGCACCAGGGCCCCTGGTCTGAGCTCTCCTGGCCAGCTTCATCCAAGACTTGGGCTAGAGGAATTGACTTTTGCTTTTGAGACAAAGCTAGTGCCTCTCACCATAGCCTGTCTTGCTGAAAGTACTGTATGGTATGCTTTTGGACCTGTTTCAACTTTGCTATATATATAGCAGGGTGCATTTCCATAGTTCCAGCACTGACTAACACACTTGCCTTTACTTCAATGAGCTGATCTGTTTGTGTTTCTCACTGACTGTTGATGTGATTTCAAGCTTGGTTTTTTTCCCTCATTATTTTCATTTTGGAGAAATAGGATGATTCTCTTTCTGTCTGGAGTTTCTCTTTCGAACTGGGACTGGTGTTGGACACACTGTGTTGCTCAGTTATCTACTGAAAGTCCTAGGAGAAACAAACTGAATTGAATAGGGAAAAGGATGGGGAAAAACCAGAAGGTTCCTCTCTTTTTCTGTGCTGAATATGTTCTCCCATCTGTCCTGAGGAGCATTCCTGAGTGCTAGCAGCAAGTGGCAGGAAGGATTCCAAAGGACATGAAGGTGAGGAGGAAAGAGCTCTTCAGACAACAGAAGTAAGCACACACAACAAATACTGAACCCAGCTGTGTGATCTTCACATCTGTTTTGACTGTATATATTGCCTTTAAACCTCGTCTACAAAAGTAGAGGACAGAAAGGAGAAACTTTTATCATCCCCCAGCCACTTAGGTGGGAAAACATGGTCTTAAAATATTCACCAGCTGTTAAAGATTCAAGCAAAGTACAACAGATTATTATATTAATGATAATTTAATTTTGATAGATTCAGCCATTTCTCTGGGGTGGGGAGAGAGAATGAGAGCGGATACCTTCTCAGAGAAATAAACACTTTCTGGAATTTGTAATACCTTTAAGTTTTAACTGTTTGCAGTGTGCTGATCTATGAGGAATGCAGATTCTGAGAGGTTTCATGATTTACTGTGGCAGCGGAGACCTGCCTAGAGAATCCGTGACTTCCAACTCTCATACACAGGCTTACCAATCAAGTTAATGTTTTCTGTGCCAAAATGGTTTCCTTCGGAAGCTTTACTGTTGAATTTAGCTTTGCTGAAAGCTATGTTGATGTATGAAACTTGCCATTGTGATAGCATCTATGGATTTGTGCTGTGTGTTTCTAGGAGGTACGGTTTGCTGCTTACGTGCTCGAGTTGGTTGCCAGGACAGACTGATAAACCACAAATGTGTCTGCCACATAATTTATGCAGTGTAGATTAGCTTCACTGCAGATCTATACATTCTGTAGTCCATCGTTCGGTTGTTTTTATCTTTTTCACCTTTTTTTCCTTCTGAATAATGACAGCTAGCTTTCCTCAATGTTCCCCCTGTTTTACTTCTATTACTTGGGATTGCCTTAAGAGAACATCACACGGGTTCCACAATGCATGCTTCTCTGCATGGGGTGAGTTTGGAGGTAGTTTTGACAAGTCAAGTTTGTAGGTTCTTCTGTAATGATCATGGTATGGGCATTCTGCAATACTCAAAAAAATCAGTTGAGGTTAAAAGATGGACAGTGTTCTTGTCAGAAGTGAATTAAAGCAGTGCCACAGAAAATGCTTGGCTGATGCTGCGATGGCTGGATTTGCAAATAGAAGTAGAAAGAAGAGAGCGGATTTGGGAAGCTGCAATGTGAAAATTGCAGTTGCTCTCAATTTCCTACTGGACTACATGAGTGGGTATGGTATACAAAATGTAAATAATAAACGTGAACTCTGCTCATGGGATGCTATGAATTAATAGGCAGCATTGCTTGACACACACGAGTGCCTGTCTCAGCACAATATAAAGCTCTAACTGATAATAAATAATAGACATTTATTAATGTACTGAAATAGTGACACAAGCATAATGCTGAAGTAAAACAAGAAGAGTGGTGCAACAGCAGCTGATAGTGTTTTGGGGTAAAAGATTGCCATAGCTACCCATAGGAAAATTATTAATATGAAATAAGGTTTTATTTTCCAAGAAACACATCCATGGAGTCAATCTCTTCTAACAGATAAACTTCTACCACTGGGAAGCACTGGAAGAAAACTTAAGTTTTTAAGTTTCTCAGGTGGTTGTTTTTTTTTGTTCTCTCAGCACTACAAATAGGTATTGCTGAGGGGCAGAGTAGATATTAAATAATATAAGACTCTGAAGAAATGGCAATGATTAGCTGATTTATTTTCTTCTGATGGTAAAATAACCCTAATTTTTTTGTGTTGGACAAAATGCTTGATTGATCTACTGTTGTCTCCTGATAAATGTAGACCTTCCTTGTGGTGTGGTATACTACAATATACTCACATTTTCCACGTGGCTAAAATGATGGCATTCAAGTAAGAATCAGGTTTGACCCAGATTGCTTTGAGTTTTGACTATTTCCAGTAAAATGATTGACAAAAGTGTAAGAAGAACTTGGAGTAAAGGGGCTGACAAGAGTATGGAGATACAAATCGGCCTTTAAATGAGAGGAGGAGGGAGGAAAGACCTGCAGGTAGGAGGAGGGGACAGTGCTGAGGGACTGAAAATGTACAGTGTGAGGTATTTTTGATGTTGCAAGCAACATCACAGTAGGAAAAAGAACTGTTTCGAAACTTCCCAGTGGTGCAGACAGACTTCTGTTGTTTCGGAGATGGGGCCCTGTCACAAACAGAGCTGAGATGGGTGGCCAGGGTGAGACAAGCGGGTTACAACTGGGCTGACCGACCCTGCTGCCAGGCATACCCACCAGCCTCTATCTCAGCAGCTTCCCTCTCTGCAGCAGCAGCTGCCAGCTGGCTTTGCTGTCGTTGGCAGAGAAAGCACTGGGGACATGGATTATTTTTGTTGTTGTTGTTGCCATAATAATCTGCTACATTAAGAAGCTGCCTACTTTGCTACTGTCTAGAACTTGTTTGGACTAGAAAAGCAGAGCTCTTGTGGGTAGAATTAGGATGCCTGCACTCATTAGAACGGAATTTACCTTTCTGTGTTCAATGTAACATTGTGTAAAGGCCTTCTGCATTTTTTTTTTTAAGCCAGCAAGTTGCATTTCATCATGATAGAGCAATTTAATGCAGCTTTCTCCGCAACAAATTTAAATGTTATGAAGGGAAAACATCTGCATGGCAGTTAATGGAATTAAATGGGAACCATTTTATCAATTTGCCCTGAATCAATTTGTACTCATGTGGAGAGTTTTTGTTGCACTTCCAATAGCTCCATGTGTCCAGCATTATGTAGTCAGTTACTGCTAGGATGATGATTTTTCATTGTGCCATTGTGTACAGTGTACGATGCATCATAATGCAGACCTCAGAAAAGGACTCTTATTCTGAATGAAAATGTACTGCAGGTAGATTCTTACATATACATATACGGAATAATTTCCATTTCGTTGCATATTTTATCTTGGTACAGTAACTTCTTGGATTCCTGTTTCATTGATTTCTGACGTAGCTAGCTGTATAGACATTGGCATGGAAAAGCAAGCGTGTTGTACCACCTGAAAGGAAACATAAGGAGGCATTAATCTCATTTTATCAGTAAAAGAAAACAAAAGTCAATTAATTTTTCTCTCAGCTCAAGCAGTTTTTGCACTGATACAGGTTGACAAAGTGCAAACACAACAAAAATGTTTAAGACATTGCCTCCTTTAATGATATTAGCATGTAGTTCTTACCATAATAACAAAGTACCGTATGTTCTTAAAATGTGCAGAATATAGGTCGTAAATTAACAGTTGCTTGCTGCCTTTTCAATATCTAAAGAACCATATAAAGAGCTATCTGAAGATTAGAGACATTTTGTGCTGCTGCGTCATTTCAAAAAGCTTTAGTGAACCCTGCTGACATTTTACATATGCAGGTAATAATTGCATAGTGATGGACAACTTCATTAGGTTAGACGGAAAGTTTTCTTTCATAACAATAATGCAAAATTAGCTCTTCCAGTTTTATTGGATTCATTATTACTAAGGTAATTGGAGAGTCTGAACCTCTACTGAGCTGAGTGGATTCTGGAGCTCGTGACACAGAAATGAGGTCTAAGGGAACGTGGTATGTTAGGAAAGCATTCAGTCCTTGTAGGTTTGAGGGTATTTTCAGATCTCTTTCTTTAAAAGGCATACTAAGTCAAATTATGTATTATTACTTGCAGTTAAGGTTTATCACAGACCTAATCATCCATTTATGAGTGAAGTTTGTTTGTTGGGTGCTATGTACTGCAGTGTTTCTCTTTTTTAAGCAGGGAAGACAAGATGGAGGGGGAAAAAGAAGAGTTACCAAAATGAACAAGTTAAAAACATCCTATCCTATATTGCTTAGATAAGCTCTTGCTTGTCTGGGGATTATTTTATTTTGTATTTTTTCTATGGGGGATGGGGAAAGAATGAAAAACAATCAAATATAACACATGGAAACTCAAGAGATTGGCAAGGAACGCAGAGCCAAGGCAAAGAAGAGAATGGGGGGAGAGGAAGAAGGGCCGGACAGCCCACTGATCCTGTGGGAAACCGTTTCCGGATGACTCTGCATCGATTCCAATTGGCACAATCACTGTCACTAGCATGTCAGGCTGTCCTTAGGCAGTTGCAGCTCTGAGAGCCAACTGCTGGGACTGAAGACCAACACTGTTGGAAGAGGCAAGTCTGAAGCCCTGAGCCAGAGGAGTTCTCAGCCTTCCACATCTGACCATCACCTCTGAAAGTCCCTTTGGATTCAGGCTTTCGAGGAAATTTTGTCTGTTTCTCTCAGGTGAGGACCTGAGGTTAGTAACCTACACACTTACTGCCTCCAGGGTCTTTGCATCTGCAAGCGGTTGTGAACAGCTATTGAATACGCTGCCAGCCTCAAGGTGGCTTGTAATACAGCCATCTACTTTTCAGTTAGACTTCAGTGCCAGCTTTCAAATCTTTAATAAACCATTCTTAAGAGATTTGAATGTGTATTTCCCAGACTTGCAAACCATATATGCAGACTGTTACTGTTTAAATGTTGCAGAAAGCAACGTGGGGACTAATTTACCTAGCTAGGAAAGTAAAATCAAGTAAATCCAGGTCCTGGCGCTATTCATACAGTGTTGTAAAACTCCTGGGAAGATAAACAGTGTTCACAGCATGAGTAACTTCTGTTCTTAGCCTGAATTTATCTTCAAAAACTAGAATTTTATCTTGAAAAATCAAGTTCCCATGAATTTTCATAGCAATAGCATTTGCTTTGAAGAAGCTTAGGTAGTATACCCTGGCAGAGGTATTTAAGACATACAAGCCCATGTTGTTGAGAAGCTATGCTGGAGAGCTTTATATGAGCATCTGCTCCTGGTGGCACTGTGCTGTAGCTCTCCTTAGGCGTTCTGTCCAGCATTTGAAATTCCTTCTCTGCCCAATTGTGTAGATGTATTTTATAATACCAGTGTTTTCCTGTGAATACGCTAAAAACACAGAGTAGGTAATAAAAATTTTCTGACTTAAGATATCTCTGTCTACATTGGCATCTCTTCTTGTAGCTTCTGAGAACCTCAGAGAGTGGGTTTTATTCATTTGTGCATATACGTTGCTATGGAATTCCCTCACCTCCTAACCTCTTGTGTTCCTGTTTCTACCAAAGACTTACACTGCAGCTTTCACAGAAACAGAAGTAGCGATATAATGACCGTCAGTATGAGTAGGCTGAGTTTAAGCAGCGTTTCCTCTGTCATAAAATCAAGCTGTTCTTATGCACCACTGATGGAGACACCTCTCTGCTGATGGATAAATGGCATGGCACTCAGTGTGAGATTTGCATGGTTGCTATTATGGCTAAGTGATTGGGAGTCCCACTGTAGGAGTTCATACACAAGTGTGTGATCTGTTGAGGATCTAATTTCCTGTACATTAACACATGAGTGCTCATTTAAGGGGTTCTCAGCCCATTTGCCTTATTCTGCCCCATCTCAAGCTTAAGTTAGATGGGTAGGAAATTGGGATATTTGTATGAAAACCAGATGAGGCAGGTATTCCTAGGGAGGCTCATTTTCCGTAAGCATTCTGTTATTACACTGTGAAAGTGCTCGTGATTGTATACAAGGGCTTGATTTCCTGAGGGCTGTCGCCACTGCAGAGCTCCCAGCATCCTTCTTGTGCATCCTTTATGGTATGCAGTGCCTAAGGGAGCTGTGTCTTTGCTGTGTCCCAGCCATTAGACTGGGCTGGGGCTACCTGGAAGCTGTGCCCCTCCAGCCGTGCTGCCTTCACCCGTTGTTACTACTGTGGTAATTTACTTTGTGATCATCTATTTGGCTCTGTCCTTATGCCAGTTGCCTGAGTTATGGGTGTTTGGGGTGGGATGGAGTCACGATCACGGAGTATTGCAGCTGGGAAATGTGTGCTTGCCAGTTTGAAGCAGAACACTTTGGGTTACCCTGTTGCGTGGGTGGACTGCAGTGACGAACTGCGTTTGCTCTTGGCTATCACAGTAAGTGGATTCTGTGATTTCTGCATTTAAGTATGTCTTTAGTGGTTGACTTAAGCAGGAAAGTGTTCAAAGTAAGTCGTAATTATACACATCTCTTAACTATGATTAATGTAAATTAATGATGGCAAGCCACAGCCACCCTTAACTTCTGAGATCGGAGTATTAGTCTGTTTTCCAAAGCTCTCTCTTCCCCTTGAGGTGACGTGTCCTTTGAAATATAGTCAAGGTCTGTATTGTCAGACTGGATCCCCTTAAACTATTCTGTTGAGCTGCTGGAGGTCAGCGGTGGAACTGAGAACAAATGGCTCTTGCTTTGTCCCTCCAGTGTTTGTTGATTGAGCTGCCTCCAGCCGGTGTTGGGCTTGTTGATTGCTTTTCCAGCAGTTTGCTGTTAGATTAAACCCATGTATACATGCAGTAAAAATACTCATCAAGAGGACACAGTGTATTCAAACATTATTACAAGGCCGCCCTTTTTATTTGATACTGAGCTCCTTCAGTTCCAGGTAGAATTGATGGAAGCTGCAAATGTTGCCTTTTTCTGAATCATAGCCACTAAGATATTTTTTATTTATTTTTGCCCTCAAAGATAGATGGTAACAAATGATAAATGATGTCCTTACCAAAACCACCCCACACCTCAACCCTGCCCAAGCCCCAAAGAACTCCATTGTCATTTACCTGATATTTGCAAGACAAATTTCCTTCAATGTTAAGAACAATGTATGAGGAACAGTCCTACTATCTCAAGAGATCTCCTCACCATCATACTGGTAATGAGATGCAGGTGATTACATAGGCCTCATGGCAAAGGAGGAACAAAAGAGAGAAGATTGTACAGGATGGAGGAGGTAACACTGGAAGATGAACACTGAGAGAAGTTGGCGTAATGAGAAGCCCGCGCTTTGCACAAGCATGATCTTCAAATGGGCTTCTCTGGAGTACAGTGCCGTGGCAATCTCTCTAATTCTAGGATCTATAGTCAGTTGCTGCCTTTTCTTCCAGCTTACAGATGTGTTAAGCTCTTATCTCCATAGACGTAAGGATGTGTTCTCCATTCTGCCTACAACAAAAACACCTTCATAAACCACTAAGCCCTAAGGCTTTGCCCTGTTTTCAAGAAGGGACTGATGAAAATATGCAATACTGTACTTGAAACTTGCCTCCCTAAGGAAAAAGAAAAATCTTTAAATGTCAGGCTTTGCTATTTTTTTACAGCATGTCCCAGAAAGAAGCGCTTTGCAGTCACAATTGCAATACACTGCATGCCCGCCATAGGCAATTATTAGTTTGTCTCGTACTTGTCAGTTGTTATTTTACAATGGAAAAAAAAAATATAACAAGTTGTAAATGCTTTCAGTTGGTCAGCCTGTTGGGAACTGAATGTGAATCTTCTTCAACCGTGCTTGGAAAGTATTGAAGTTTTTTTGAGAATAGTCTTCATACTTTGGGTTGGAATTTCATTTACTCAATTACTGTAAACTAGGACTCCACAGAAGGCTAAGTAAAAAATGTCAGGACTCTGCTCTGTAGGATAAAAATAGTTTCCAATAGGTTTCTCTGTTGTATTCAGAGCATATTTGTATTGTTTAGGTTTCCCATAATATTAACCACTAACAATATTTGACAGCGTACTCCCTTTGTAGTGTACTTGCTCAAAGTAGCCTCAAGGTGGACTTGAGAAACGGGTTTGGTTTTAATGGTTGGTTAAAATAATTTGAGAATTAATTAAAAGGACTTAAATTGATGTTAATTCACAAAGTGAAATTTGAAAAATACGTATATAAAGAACTTGAATCTAGTCTCTAATAATAGATGTGGGAGAAATTACAAATTTTCCCTGTGGCCTGAGATGACAATTGCATTCCTGTTAGAGTACTCCTGTCAATCCTGACCTGGATCACTCACTCACTTGCCATCACCTCTGTCGCTGGACCTCTTATCATTCAGACTCAAATATCAGAGCAGGCCTTTTACTCAGTCTTTCTGTTAGCTGACTTACTCTCACTCGTTATGTAGATCTCAAAAGAACAGTAAAATTGAGAAACTGATCTTGCTTCTGTGCTGAAGGGTTGGGAGGTGAAGCAAGAGAACATGGCAGGGAATAGTCAAGCACAATATTGAGGATTACGTTAATAACTGTGTAAATAATGAGTATGGAAGCGAGCTCAAAAATATATAGAGCTGACATTTTAAAAACTCATTTAAAGTTGCGTGCATGACAATATAAGACAAATATCCACCGACCTTCAAGTGGTGGAATTGATCGGTCATATCAGTCCAAATTTGCAAAGCCAGGAGCATGGTGTTAAGTTTTGAAGTTGTCTCTGAGATAAACGACTACAGACATTTGAAAATGCTGTCAACAGAAGAGCAACTCACCCCCCAAGCTGGTGACAGTTGAGCAGTCAACCTGGAGATTTAAGTCCCAGACATTTAGTTGTTTTTTGGTTTGTGGGTTTTTTTAATTTTTCTCATTTAGTGGTCCTTATCCAAACAAACACCGTATTTCATTGTTAAAAATGTCATTTGCATGTTGTTAAATATAAAATTGGTCTCATAAGAAAGGTGTTGGCTTATTTCTGATTTCTCTTGTTAATGTGTTATGAAGGTAAAGAGAAATAGATTAAAATTATTTCAAGACCTTAGGGAAGATATTTCCTATGTAATAAACACCACAGGTTTGTTCATTCAAATGTGCTGGGGTGGAAACTGATTTTTTGGTGAAAGAGCAATTGCTAGTTGTAAATGAGTGACAGCAGTCATTGTGAAATCCAAATTCTTTTCTTTGTAAACTGAATGGTCCTGGGTAGTAGTGATACAAGCTTGAAATGGCATTGCCTGAGGCAAATAATACCCTGTCTAATGCATTTGATTTTGCAAATATAACAAGCTGAGTTGCATTTTTGCTTTCACTTATATTAATGGTTCAAGGAAAGGAAAGATAAGAAACTGAAACAGATTATTAAATCTGCCTTTTATTGTGATATCACTTAAAGTAAAAGCTAGTGATGCTTTAAGGAATCTTTTGAAAAAATGTAGTATGTAGTGCTATATAGAGAAAAAATAGAATATATAATCTGGTTTTTCGATTTACAGCAACTGGGGGTCTTGGTAGAGGATTTGGTTAAACATCTAATGAATAATTCAGGGTCACTAATTTATGAACCCTGTCATATAGACTAACAGCCAACTTTCAGGGCCTTAGACAAAGAGAATAAATACACAGCATTTAGCTAAACAGTGACCAAACTGGGAAGTTAGTGTGGTGGGAGGGAATGCTGTGATAAGCCTGTGAACCTTTGAAGGGCATCAGCTCTTGGCTGAAAGAGGGAATGATTTAATTCAGATAGAAACTGTTTTTTTTAATAGTCAATATTAAAATCTCTCACCAGAAGCAGTAAGCCTATTATATTATTAATACATTGTTAGTGAGCAGAGGCGTTTGATACAAACACACAGATGGACTTCAGGACCTTCATGTCTATACTCTTAATTCTGTGAAATGTTTTGTTGAACCAGTATCTGATGCATTTTTGATGCTTGACTTCTGCCAGGCTATGAAACTGGAAAACAAAGGGGAGAATGTTTCCCTGATGAGCTTGCAGTCTTAATTAACAAGACTTAACAAAAACAATTACCACAGATAAAGGTTAAAAAGAGATAGGAGAGATGAAAGTAAATCTCAAATAGGGACAAGTATTAAAGCAGAGATGTTAATGTTTGAGACTACTTTGCTTCCACTGAGAACAGCAGACATTAATACAAAGGCTTTTCAGAGCTGCAAATGGCCTATTTTCGTCCTGGATCTCTTGATCTACGTTTTCAGAAATTTGGATTTTGGATTTCAAAGCCAGATAAAGCATATCAGAGGCTTATAGAACACTGCATTGTGACATGTCACCTGTCCAAGTTGGCATTTTGGGTTTAAAATAATACAGAAGTCTCTAAAAACAGCAGTATGTCGCAATTGGAAATAACTTGTTGTTTTTCATTTCAGTGTGACTAGTGTAGACAATTATCTGATATTCCCCATTTGACATAAAGGTCCTGGGTTGGGAATCCTGTAGCTCGTAGCAGTTGAGTCGATAGACCGACTCTAAGGGAGAACTGTTCACCAAAATGACGGGTAATTTTATCTGAGTGAAAAGACACAGCAATGATCCCCTAAAGTGTCAGAGCTGGTCAGTACCCTTCAGCTGGGCTTTTCTTGCAGCAGGCATCTCCTTCAAGTAGCTTTTTGGTTGATCTGTGCTGGTTCAATTGTGAGTTTGGGGTCCAGTTTTATTTATTTGTTTGTTTATAAGAAGCAACGGGGATTTGGAAGTTTTTGTACAGGAATCCAGTCTTTCATAGGGCTGACTGAGCCTCTTAGGATCTAGGAACTAGGAAACTGTAATGGTGAGAATTTTGTGATGTTGAAAAATTGATCTCTGCAGCTTCTTACAGCTGAAGTGAGTTTAGCTTCATGCACTAAAGTTAAATTGATGTGGTATCTGTGACTGGTTTTGTCACCAATAATTCTTGCCTTGAGCAGGATAGTAAGAAGGGCAAACGAATTAAAAACAGAGCTGCTACTGACTACGCATTTTTATTTGACTTTCTTAATGTTAAATTAATTGTTGACAGAGATTACTTAGGTAGATTGGTTTTGTGCTGTAGTTTAAATTAAGCCATTGTGATATTACTTAGCATGCAGGAAAGATCCTTCCAAATTTTGAAAAGGTCACTGCTGTTAATCATTTCAGGAAGGCAGTAAAATATTCTAGTAATGACTCAACTGAAAGGAATAACCAAGATTAAAAACTTCTTAGTGCTTAGTGAGTGTGGTGTAAGGGGGCATACTGAAGAGAAGCCTTTGCGGCAGTGTTCAGATGGAGACTACTGGCTACAAGTGTTTGCAGCTGTTTGTTAGTTTTGATTAATTCATGTTGTCAACCCTTGTGACAAAGTTATTCAATTAACCGTGTTGTATAGCTGAAGAATGTAATTGGGGGTGGAGGGGGACGGGTGGGTATTTGGTTTTAGGGTTTTTGGCTTACTGCCGCAATTAAAAAATTGGGGATTCATCATGGGTTAGATGTTGGGCTCCTCAACTTCCAGAGGTGTTTCCTCTAGTACATATTTGTTGTTGAGTTTGGTTCTGATGAGCTGCGAAGCTCCCAATGACTTCACTTTGAGTGAAGTGAGAAACTTCTGCGGATTGTGACCCTTTTGCTTTTCTAGCTAGGCACCTCAAATGTGAATCAACTTTTTTTAAGGTTTTCATCAATAATACTAGTATGTCTTTTGTGCTACTGGAAATGGCATTCACTTTGGTAAGGTCTTGGTAAGGAGGAGTCAGCACAGACCTAAAGGAAGTATGAGCACATATGAGTAATAGGTACCTAATGCAACCATTCCTGTTTAAAAATGATTACAAATACATTTTCTGTGAGATAATTTGTGTATTGCAAAATTGTCACAGGTCTCATAGGAATGAGATCTTATTTTCATTTTAAGACTTTTATTTATAAACATTTTTAGTCATCCTTTCAGGGTCACAAAATTATTTTTGAAAATAATCTACTAACTTTCTCTACAGCTTGGTATTTATGTTAAATAGGATGTATAGATATAGTACAAGTGAAAGAATTTACAAACTATGCAGTAACTCAATTGTTATTTGTTTAACCATGCCACTAATGAGGTCTTCCTTCCCCTCACCCCCAAAGTCTGTGAATCCTAATTAAGGAGTTCCTTTTAGTTTACAGAATACATAAGCAGAATAAATATTGAAGGATTTAGCATAATAACATTTATTTATTGTATTTTTTAATGTCTAGCCCATGTTTAATTGTATTTTATATGTACCCAACGCTCATCTGCTTGCTCTTAAGCGTTCTGTTCCGCGTGAGCTAAACGATAGTCTGACAATGCACTCTGCACACTCCGTGCTCGCAGTCTATGGGGCGGGAGGAACTCCCCGTCCAGCACAGGTCCTGCCCGAAAGGTGCACAGTGTCCTCTTCCGATAGCCTACTCGGCTGCGGAGTACACGCATGAGTGCTCCTGTGGGTCTGGAATTAAATTGTCCTAAGTGTCTGTCAGAGCTTCAGCGACCTGACAAACTTTTTGTGTTTAGTAAATATTGTCATCTAGAGGCGTCTTTGCATAGCCTACACTTTTATGCTGCATTTCATCCCATTATTCCTAGCAATGCTTTTATCTTTTACCACCCTAATAAGTTTTTTCCTCCTTGTATTAATACCTGGAAACAAATGTTGACAATCAACATAACTGCATTAGCTGTAACATGCCTAAAAGATGACTGTTTTCTTATTTTAATCTTTCTTTATACTAATCTCATGGGGCCTTTTCTGCTTGATTTTTTATTTCCTTTCAAACCTATCTAGTTTCTCTGTAGGAAAAAATAATTGTTTCACTGTCATTTCAGTATCAACATTGGGTATGGTTTTTTGTGCCTGGAGTATCCCTATTGTACTAATTTTTACTGATAAACAAGGGAATTTTGAATGTTTTAGACATATGATCTAAAGAATCCAATTTCATTCGAGTGGCCTGCTGTTTCGGCATCTCTTGGGCTAATGCATTTTCCTGTAGACAACTTGTTTAGCTGAGTTTTTTATCGGCTGTAGCATCTACTTTTTGTTCCTGCTTTTACCAGTCTATACCTTGTAGAGAGCGTATGAATCAGCATTCAAGCTGAGGTGAAATATATTGACTTCACATTTCTCATCTTACATTTAATTTTTAGAAGCATGGGGCACATCTTCCTATCTTTAAATATTTTTAAGATACTGGCTGTCTTATTTAGCTTTTAAAACATTTTTTTTATTCCACTGCAGTAATCCTTTCCTGAACTGCTTGGGTTGAGCTGTTTTGATTGGTGTGACATGTGTGGGCCTCCTGCTGCTATACTTGGATTTACGTTACATGCAGAAGATTAATCTCCAGGTCATCAAGTTTAAGTCTTCTGAGGACAGACCAAGAGGAATTTTCTGTGCTGAATGTTTCTGCGTTGCTTTTTGTACAGAAAGTGCCTTACCAGTATCCAGATAGTCTCTTCACTTGCATCTTTTGATTTACAGTAGGCAAAGTCACTGTATGGGAATGCCTACCCGTACGGGGCAGGGCTGCCTTGCTGTGTCCCTGCTATCCCAGTGCGAAGTGGTGGTGTGGGTCTGCAATGCCGATGGTAGGCAGCAGGAATGGAAGTGGCTCTTTGCTCCCATGGTACTTCATCTTGCAGCTTGGAGCATGGTTGGTGAACATCATGGTTGGGTCTGAGGAGCAGTTATCACTCAGGTTCATGCTTTGATACCTGGGGGTCTTGGATGGTTTGGGGGCCTTAGAGGCTGGAAGCAAGACCCTTAGTCAACTCTGGGATGCTCAGTGAGGAGTGGGTGCTAGCAGCAGGCGAGCTTCATGTCCAGAGCAGCGTAAGTGAGAGGAGACAGGCTGATGGCAGAAAGAGCCGGAAGTTATGCATGCTATACGTCCCATTTACTACTTTAATTTGGAAGCAGCACTGCTTCTGCTCCTCTAACCTGAGGAAGCCCCTCCCATGCAGTATGTTCAAGTCCTGTTTTCCAGAAGAGCCCCTCACCGTGCCATCTGTCTTTCTGTCATCAGCCACGTGAAGAAGGTGTGTGGCTGCTGGAGCACGGAGCTCCCTGTCAGCTGGAGGGGCTGCAGGGTACCAGCCGTGGAGTTATCTCAAGGCACCTACAGAACAGGCACCAGGGGCAGTGGAAAGAGGGCAGCTCCCCCAGGAGAGCTCGGGCTGTGGAGGTGCAGTACAGTCCCTGCCACCAGCAGCAGGACAAAAGCCTTGCTTGGGACCGTGCGCTGGAAAAGGAGAGGTTCTCATGTGGGCTGTGCCAGAAGGTAGACGTGAGAAACGCCCTTCTTCCTACCACTGCCCCCGGCTTGCTGCCCTCACCTCTGCAGCAGCCCCAGCAGCGTCACTGCTCCCCGTCAGACCACTTGTGCCGCTGCCATGAAACACAGACTTTCCTTCACTGCCGAGAAGCTGTGCAGGGCACCGTGGCAGACCCCAGGTACTCCTGCAACATCATTTTTAAGCTTACAGTAATTAATGTACAATTTTTCCTCTAGCCAGGGTAAGTCCCAGAATGTGAGAGGCAGTGTTGCTCTGGGACATGTGCATCTGCAGGAGCATGTGTTTTGACAAGTCCCATATGTTGCCACCTACATAAGGAAATGTAATTTCTGCCTGATCAGCTTTGATCCTCGGTGAGAATGCTAGCGTTCTGCAAGGCACTTTGCTGTTGACCAATCTTCCACCACTTCATACATCACCGTTCCAGATCTGTCATGTCACTTCTAGGGTCTGTTGATGCATTTACAGCATCGAAGTCTCTGCTGTTCCCAATACACCAGCACGGCATACGTTTTCCAGGAATGTTTAAGCTGCAGCCTGCTGGACAGGAGGCTCGGGAAGGTCTGAGACGGGGAGGCTGTTTGGAGAGCAGGAAACTGTCTTTTGGGGGGTGCCTGAGCAATACAGGTTGTCTCCTCATCCATCCCCTTCTTCTGCGCTGAAGGTTTCATCTGACTGTCACCAAGAGATTATCCCAAAGTAAAAATACGATCCACCAGAAGAGATTAAATTTACCTTTTTTTTTTTTTTTTTTTTTTTTTTTTTTTTTTTTTTTTTCCCCAAAGCTGAATTCATCCCGGGTTTTGTTTGTGGGTTTGTGTTTCCCTTTTTTATTGGCAAACCCTTTATTGCAGGGCACCATGCTGTGATTGAAGTAGTAGTAGACCAAATCCAGTATTACACCAGTTGCTGTTTAGGTTCATCTACTATTTTTAATTGGTCTTTTGTCCCTTAATAAGCTGTCTATTGTCCTGCGGATCATGCTGTTAAGTAGTGCAGTGTTTATTATTCATTCCTCTGTTCTCAAAATATAAACCAACCATGGTTAAAACTGCAGTTCCTGACAGAGCACTGGATTTTGGGGAGCTGGATTTCATGAGGTTTGGAAAACAATTTGCTTTTCAGTATAAGTAGTCTTTCACATAATGCATTAACTTTTAAAGGCTAAAAATATTGAAGTGTCCAGGTGGAGTAAAAGTGAAAATAATTTCAGTTTTCTTGTTGAAACAAGACCTGGAAATTTGGTCAATCCAAAATGTGAGTTGCTCTGTGACTGTGAGCAGTTGATGATCTCTAGTAAAAATGAGGCTGAAAAACAGAAGGTTGAGCCATAAAGCACAATTCTTTGTTCTGTTTCCACCACAAATCAGCCAGATTGCTGTCTCGTTTTGCTGGGGTTGTTTTCAGTGCCTGTTGGTATGCTTTTAACCCAACACAGCATGAGAGGTAACATGCAGTTTCCATGATGTATTTCATTTGTACGTTTTTTCTTTTGGAGGTTCATCATCATCCCGTAAATTTTTTTCTGAATTGTAGTAGTTTTTCGCTAGTGGAATGAATACATATGGCAGATACTAGTTCAATCATATGTGTTTGACTTGGTTTAGCGAATGTTGTGGTGATTTATAGGCATCAAGTGTACCTAGTTTGTTGTCCTCCAGTCAAAACCACGGAAAAAAGATTTGGTGGAAGCTCACTTTGACATAACCACAATTAGCAATTTCCATCAAGCTCTGGTGTAAATTAGTTCAGTACATGATGAGAAAAGAGAGAGGAGAGGAGGTGAATACAGTATGTTGGAGACTGCTGCCTCATCTTGGCTGCTGGCTGATACCCAGTGTAGGGGATTTCCTCTTCTTGGTGGAGTGACCATCCCGCTGGGTTTCGTGGCTGCTTGGGACTGCAGTATTGCAGGTACCGGTCAGGTGAGGAAAGGCTTGTCTTGATGCAGCGCTCCACAGAACTGCCAGCTGTCTCTGCTGGGGGAAGGCGATTGTACGGAACACCCGATGTTACCGGGTGTCACCTCCTCCGGCCGAGGGAGAAGGGGGAGCTCTGACAAATCTTGATGAGCCTCCGTTGCCCACCCCAAAGCAGTGGGGCGTTCTGGAAGCAGAGAGTCACAAGAGATCTTTTTTATTTAAATGTACTTGTGGATGTTTTTTTCCCTTTGAGGAGCATGACTGTTCAGATGATTCACAGTTGCTTTCTTGTAGGAATTTCAGCGCCACAGAATAAGCAATCACAATAGCACGTACTTGTGTTGCAGCTTGTTTATTTGAGAAAATACCCGTAACACAAATTGTAATTCATTAATCCATATGCATCTTCTCAACTACAATTGTTAAATTAATTTTAGAATATTTTTAGCCAATTTCATGGTTATGATCTGCATGTCAGGTCTATATGTAGACATCACACTTTTAGAATGCTTCCACTGAAAAGCCCATACTTGTGCTGAAAAGCTGAGCTGCTTTAGTATTGAAATATTGGTATTAAGCCAACAGAGTGGATAGATACTTTTGCCTGCAGCACTCGAAGCATGTTGTTTTGTGCATTGTGATCTGTTACAGTAAAAATTTTCTTGTTCTTGCAATACATCTCTCTATCTGGCTGGCTAAGCAATATTTTTACTTGTAACCTTTGTGTCCAGAAAGGCAAATATAACATTAGAGAAGCTGGAGGAAATGTCCTCAGAGCAAATCACTTGCATTTTCACATGTTACTTTTATGAGATGTTACAGAATTTTACTATGAAAAAGTGTGTTAGACAGGAAGAAGCAAGGTAAGATATTAATCAGACAAGCGTTGGCTTTTGTGGTTGTTTTTAGTCTATATATAGAATAGCAACAAAGCAAAGAGTTGCATTTTTAGTAATCATCCTAATGGTCTGGAGATGGCTAAATGCCATATTATTGGACTGAAAGCCAAGTTACAGCTGATGCTTTTTTCAGCTTTTGAACACAATGCTTGGTATTACTGTTCTGAGAAAACAAGGCAGTTATGAGATACCCTGCCCTACTGCGCATAGTGATGCTACAGCTGCGGGATTGTGTCCAGTTCAGGGACCTCACTTCAAGAAGTAGAATTGGGTGAATCAGAAAGAAAATGGTAGAAATAGCAACATGGTCTATCAGGAAAGTTTAAAAAACTGGTATTATTTACCCTTGTGGGAATGGCTTTTTTAGTTATATAAAAAGTTTCAGAAGGAAATTTCTTTCCATGTCTGCTGCAGATAGGGCAAGAAATAATTAGCAGGTCTTGCAGCAAGGGAGATTATCAGGCTACAGGCATTCAGAAAAGCTTTGGTGGAAAGATGATGAAATGCCTGGGCAGGCTGCAAGGTCTTCAACCTCAATCATTTCTTGAGTGAGGTGAGGCCAGAAAGTTTTGGATTTAGTTGAACCTGGTTTAGAGTGTGGGAAAAGACCAGGCAACGTCTTGAAGTCCCTCACAGGGATGTCTTTCTGCTCATAAAAAGGTACAGCAGATATTCAAGGGAACTTCTGTGACAGCACTGAGTAAGATCTTCTGTGACAATGTAATATGTGTAGGAAAATAACAGGAGTGAATATATAACAACATTTATCTTAAAAAATATTACTCATTTATCTACTTAAATTCCTTTTTTTTATGCAGGCATGTAGGTGAGTAAAAATCTCATTCTACTACATAAAAACAAGATAAATGAGACATCTGATAATACTACTGCTGTGCAATGCTGTTCTCCACTGTAAGTCGTCGTACTCAACCTCCCACCTTTTGCCTATTTAGTGTGTGTTGGTACAAATGACTGTAAGGTATAAAGGCTGTATTTGCACTGAAAAGAAGCTGGTAAGGGTATATAATGCATTGAAAATGGAGGATTGTAGCATTCATTTAACTGCTTTTACCTAAATTCTTTCTCTTAAAAATCTCTTTGATGCAGTGCTGGTCTTCCAGTTACCCTGTGCAAAGTACAGTGGCTTCTTAGTAATTGCAATTAAGGTATATCCATCTGTACTCACTGTGAAGCCATAAGTCACCTTACGTTTGTAGCTGGTGTTTTGAACAATAGGTCAGAGTGGAAAATAATTGCTGGAAAGATTGATGATTGCAGTTATGTAAGGCAGCACATTTCAGTCACCCCTACAGTCACGCTGGTGGTGTTAAACGTGTCAGAGATGGTACCAGGATAACCTTCCCATCCTCAGTGTGACTGTTCCCTGGGCAGATTTATTGAGCTCCAGGGCACACCATGCAAATCTCAAATCCTCCAGGTCTCTGCAGTGATCTTATTTTATTTGTTGGGGTTTTTCCTCTTTTTGCATAGGGGTGCAACTGTGATCTCTCCTCCCTCCTTTCTCCAAATATTTATCTGCATTGCTGGAAAAGCTAGATTCCATTACCAGCCCCTCCATGGTGTGCATCCCCTCTCCCTGACGAGACCAAAGTCCTCTCTCCAGAGGAAGGAGATCTGTGAAATACTTTGTGTAGATTCTTAATTAGAGAGGGGGGAAAAAAGGCATACTTGGACGAGACAGTGCAACATCTGCTGCAGACTAACAGTAGTGAAACAGCAGCTTTTTAGGTTTTCCATAAAAAAAAAAAAAAAAAAAAAAAAAGAAAGCTGTTCTGCAACAGGCAGAGGTACTCAGGCTCACTTAGTTTGGTCTTTAAGGTTTGCTGCCTTGATGACTGTAGGAAGAGGTATTGTTGGCATAGTCAAGTTTTGTCCATGTTGGCAAATCATGGTAATAGGAGGCTCAATAAGAGCGAATCTGGAGAGGAAAACAGTGGTGAGGAGCCAGTGTCCACAGAGGTTTGTTCTCAGGGTTTTACTTTGGGCTGGTTCTATAAGCTGACTGGCTATTAGGGGCTGGGGAGCCCTGGCAGCATCTGAGGTGCACCTTCCAGTTCACTGTCACCTGAGAAGCTCCAGTTCACGTTCCTCAAGACTGTCCCAGATTGCAACCAAAATAACTTTAATGGGGATGGCTGCGAGAGTTGCATCCAAAGTCATCTTCCAGCGTGGACAGGAGCAGGAGTACAGAGCATAAACCTGGTGACATTGATTGTTGGACATTGATCATGGTCCCTTCCAGCAGGAGATACTCTTACCTTCTGCTTCAAGCAGTAGTGGTAGAAACCAGAGCATCTGTTTTTCCAGGTGGAGTCAGGGAGCATCTGTGCACCTTGCACGGTGGTGTCCATCATCCAAACTACTTCTTCCTTGCTTACGATTAACTTGCAGTTTTTTGCATGATATGGAATGCAGAAACTAGTGTTGTGAATTGCCTTTATACTCTCACCTCAAGAATAATAACTGAAATAAAAATAAGATGCAGTAATCTGCTGCAAATCCAATACTACCTGGTTACTATTGCAGTTAATTAAGGGCCCATGGAAATTACACAGTCTGTATTTTGTGGCTGGTGCTGTAGCTACGACCTTTAAATTGGGTCAGTAAGAGTGAGGAGGAGCAGCAGAGTCCGCTGGAAGCCTGTGAACCATCGAAATGCTTGTCAGTATATGCGTCTGTAGAAGGCGTGTTAGAGAGAAGGAGAAGCCACAGTTTCGTGAGGCGTGAAAGGGATGCTTTGTTAATGTAGAGCATAGCATGTACCGTTATGAAAAAACAAGCAAAAAAGAACCCTCAAAGAGGTGATCTTCCTAATAGTCTTGTGCCCCCTAAATTTTATCGAGGTTTTTTATCTAATGGGAATGGAATTTTTGAAAAATCCATTGTAACTGGGTCTTGTCTAGCACTTTAGTGAGAATTAAATTGCTTTATTTAAATTACTTACATGATCTCCTGTGAAATCCTGATAATTATTATTTAAATACACATTTTTGGTTGAGTTAAGAATCTGGCAAATGGTACAACTCTCCACAGGAGTTTTCACCCATTTTCATTATTGGTGAATGATTTCAGTTATTGCCTGTATCTCCAAATCTCATTCACATCTGACTGTAGAGATGAAAATGCTGTTAAGAGTGTGGTGGCTGTTTCTATATAATCTCACTGAGAAGTTAAATAATATGCATTTATATTCTGTTTACCATCCATGCCAGATAATTTTTTTTTGTTCTTTTTCTCACTGTTATTGTTTCAGTGGATGTTGTAGTTGGTTAGGGATGTACGTAGGGCTGAAATTCCAGCTTTTTGATGTCAAAAACCACCAGGATTTTCATGGGCAGGATTTCATTTCATAGTTGTCCTTTTTACTAAAGTATAAATCTTTGTATCATTAATCTAATGCCTGGGTCTCTTCTTGTCTTACAGAATAGAACAGAAGGCAGCTCTTTATGTTAGCCTGTTTATAGAAGGTTAATTATAATTTTGCAGATAATCCTTTACTCTGATTCCAGCTGTTCTGGACAGAATTGGATATACCTACCCAGGGTTTGATATACACCAATTTTATGTCCTTAATAAGCTTTTATTTCATTTATAATGCATCTTGAGTGGCAATTGGCAGCCTGGGTGAATGTAACCACTTAGGTACCAGCCTCACTAGTGTATTTCTTGATTGTTTTATTTTTAATTTAGTAGGACTTGTACTGTGAACCTCAGTCAAGCCATCCTTCTTTTGTACCAGTGACACTTGTATTCTACGTATTTTATTAGGAACATTAGTTTCTGCCACTTACTCTTAGGTTAGTAGCTGCTTTGCTTCATGTGACATGTTGTATTCCCTTTACCTAGGATTTTGTTCGGTAAGATGAAGTCATGCAATTTTCACTAAATGAGTCAAGAGTTATCGAATTGCTGTCCCAGTAATGGGAACCCTTTCTGCTGTGATCTGTCGTTATGTCTTTGCTGGTTGTGAGTGGAGATCCTTATTGTTAAACAAATTATAAACTTTTCAGATTGGCAGGATCCTGTTGTCTCCATATGTAGTAAAGTTTAATGCAAACGAATCACGAACAATAGCAAATGATTGCATATTTCTTTGGGTTAGCAATAATGAGAACTAATTGAGGGTATTTATTTGTATTGGAGAATTAGTTATTATTTGTTCTTTTTCATTGAAGTGGATTCTCTATTGGAAGCAATTTCTGAATGTCCCCTTCTTCATTAAACAATAATTCTTACCATAGGCTTAGGGAGAGCACTTAAGACACTTAAACCACATGCACACAAAAAAAGATTTTCAGTGTTATCTGTAGTGCTTCAGAAGAGATAGTGTTGGGAGTTTTGACCTTTAAATATATACATTTTGTGCCTTTTTGATACTTAAATTGAAACAGTATTCTTCCTTTTCACCTCCTTCAGGCTTTAGGATAGTTTTGTGAAATGTTTAAATGAAAACTTGAATGGTTTTAAATTTTACGCACCCTGACAAAGCAATTAAGGCTGCCATTGGTACTGTGAAGAGAGAATGTGGAAACCTCGATGACAAAGAGGCTGGCAGGGTTGAGGTCTGCAGCTGCAAATAAACCAGAGAAGCCTGAGGTGCTCTGGGACAATGAGTTTATGTTACAAGGGAAAGGTACTGAAGCTTAGCTAAAGTAAGAAAGAGGATGGAGCGGGGTCAAATGAGCAGTGAGAGGAGTGCTACAGATTTGGATTCCTGTGCCTTTTCCATGTTCTGTGGTTATACACACACTAAATGAGGTGCCAGCACCCAGATACTGTTAAGATGCCAATACTGTAAGAAATAAATACCGCGTTGTCTGCTGAGTTATCCCAAGGTGGGTAGTGTCTACAGAGAAAACATCCTTCTTGTTGGGAGACTGGAATCAGCAGAGACTAATAAAGGGAAAAAAATGCCTACCAATAAAACAGTTCTTCTTTTAAAAAGTATTTCTTCAGGTGGAAATTTCCATTCTGTCTTGCAGTTTGATGTGTTTTCGTGCTCGGACTTTCAAGCCACTTTGTGAAATGCCAGAAGTTATTCAAACACTGAAAGCAGCAGGAGTTACTCCTCTTTAATCATCAGAAATCAGTAGGTTGTGCCTTGTGGTAAGACTTAAAGTCTTACAGCATTAATTTCTGGCAGGTGTTTTCCTTGCATAGGGTCTGATTCTGCTGGAATCTTAAAACATGTTTTTGTAGTAATTATTAAGGTTTAGAGTGAGGAATGTGGATACTGTAGCAATGTTAGGATGTTTTGTCTTCAATGAATCTTATTTTTCTTGGGTTTATTTCAGCAGTCTTACTTTCCTCAATGCATACACAGGTTTACTGATAAAGAAAACATAAGAGGACATCAAGAAAGAAAATAAAGTTATTTAAAAAAATCTTGGAAAACTTTCAAGTCAAGTAAATATACCTGTGTATTTCATTAATCATATTTGCAGGTAGGAGCAAAGGCCAGCAGCATTGCAGCAATGACCAGGCGATCCAGGCTGGCTGTTAATGGAACGTGCTCCCTCCAGCGAGGCTGTCCTTGCCTGCTTTGCACCCATAAATCAGTAGGACTCAAAGGATCTCATGACGTACTTCAGCTATGTAAATTTCTGCTGGCTGTCTGAAACTTTGAAATGCAAGTAGATTTTAGCAGAAATTGAGGGGGTTTTCTTTGGGCTGTTTTTCTTTGGGCGATCATGCCAAAGAATGAGCATCTTTGAATGCTAACATGTGCCAAACATTCAGCTGGTTGATTAAAAAACAAATAAAGGGAGGAAAGGGCAAAAAGCGGCAGAAAAAAAAAAAAAAGTGGCATGGGGTTTGCGCTTTTCAGGCTTATTTTGAAAAATAATTGGTTTGAACTCTGTTGATACTGTGTCAGAGGAGGTGGCCAGACTTACTGAAGTATATTCAGTCACAAATCATTCGCCATCGATCTGCCAGTTTTCTGCGCTGACATTTAATGGCTGTCAGTTGCTCATCATTTTAAGAATAGTGATGGAGGGGAAAATGGTAGTCTGATAATGGGAAAGCAACTGTTATGTCAAGAAAATGTTTGAAATTCTGCAATTTAATTATTGCCTTCTACCATGAAAGACACAGGTGGGAGCCATTAACTCAAAAATAACCCCCAAAAAGCAACCCACCCCAAACCAGCCTCTTCTTCAATTCTAATTTGAAAACAGGTAATAGTGAAATTACAGTAGTATTTGCTAATGTTAAAAATGAGAAAATAGCATAATAAGACAAAGATCGACCAGAGTAATCTTCTCAGGAAGGACCAACAGGTAACAGAAAAGGGGCTATCTTTTGATATTCAAATGAAGTTTTAACATTGCATACAGGAGTCGAGGTCTAAGCAAATATTGGGGGGGGGGGGGGGCGGGGGGAGAATACTGTAAAGCCCAGCTGATGAGACTTCTGCCTGAATAAGTTTTACTTATCTGTTCTTGAAATCCGTTATTTGGTTATTAAGCTCAGTGATGTTTTGGCAAGATGAAAAATTAGTTGCTTTGTATTTGGGGGAAACAGGGAAAAACAGTATGTAGAACAGGCTTAAATTACTCTTCTCAGAAAAAAAAGATTCAAAGACCTCTCCTGGAGCTTGCAGAGATTACTGAATGTCCATACAGCCGGGAATACTGCTTGCTTGATCTTTGTGACATGAAATAGGGACTTTGAAAAACTATGGAATAATAAGCACAGCAGCTCCGAGTCAGCTAAGGAGCCTTCACAAGTGCTGACTAACTTTTTTAATAAACAAAGACCATTAAAATATAATGAGGAAATGAGGCTTGTGTACAAGTACATCCTGTTGTTAAATACAGCTGTACCAAGCAACAGTGCTTGGTGCAAATTTACTTTCCATCCCTGCCCCTGCCGTTAAAACGGCCACCAGCTGCAGACCCCTCGCCCTTCTGCTGGCATCCCTCCGAGCCGCCTGGATGCGGGCGTTTGCCCCCGGGCAGGGGGTCAGCCCCGGCTGGCACTGAGCGGGAGGGGAGGTGGCGGCGGCTCAGCTGTTCCCAGTGAGCTGTTATATCAGCAGGGAGAGGCGAGAGCGATGCTTTATGCAGCATTGTTGTAACCATGACACTAAGGACGTCATCCCGTGAAAATAGCAGTTGGAACATTTGTGGAACAAAGCTGAAGCGGCTCTGCTTTTCTGTGCAAGGGTCCTCTAGCAGAGTGATACCATATGCATGCTGTTCATTTACATATAGATTAACTATCTGCTCTCAGCTACTTTCTGGCTTTTTAAAATCATGCTAAGAATTAAGAATGGAATTGCAAATCAACCCACAGGCTCAGGGAAGCATTTTAGTTTCAGAAAGGGGATTCTTTTGCTCGCCCAGAAACACTGTGCATTACAGGCGCGAGCAGGCTCCTCGGGGTGCTGCCCGGTGGGAGAGAAGGTGGTGGGACAGGGACCGGGCAAGTTTCTTCTCAGCATTGCTTGGAGTGGCAACTCTGCTGATTCAACAGCCTTGCGCCTAGTCAGTTCCACCCTCCACTGAATAAAACTGGTGAAAGCCAGAGGTGGCTGTGCTGTAACAGAGAAGCATTAGTGTGCTGGGAATGCCAGTAAAGTGATTTTTCTGGCTGCGTTGAACGCAGAGCAAACCTGTAAATAAAAACACTGGGGAAGGGAGGGCAGCAGATGCAAAACCAGCCTAAAGGTAAAAGAAAGGGATGAAGTAATACCAGCAAAGAGGGAAATGCGGGAGGGGGGTGGGGGGTGGGGGTGGGGAAGGACAAAATGGGTGGAGGCTGGAGGAGGAGCAAGGAAGGAGGGAGACAAAGCAGGGCAGGGGGTCAGCAGGGCTGACGTCAATGTGCCAGCCCCGCTGCAGCTGCCTCGCTGGGCTAGGGCGCTGCCGGCCTGACATGCCTCCTCTTTCCCCATCGTGTCAATGTCGTACACTGCAGTAGGTTTTCTGTATGGATGGTTCTGTGTCTAGAAGCTGGGAAGGGGCTAGAAACACTTAAGCTCCAAAAGAACATCCAAAAGCATGGTCCTCTCTGAGTCACGCCACGTGAGAGACACCCGTGCGAAGCGCCTTGGCTGGTGAAGCAGCGGGGCCCCGTGCGCTGTGCGGCGCCACCGCCTGCGGAGGCAGAGCCGGGCTGAAGGCACGCTCCCCCTATTCTCCCTGGCCACCGCCATGCCATGGTTGCAGTATTTTCCACCTGGGAGGGTCTAGCAGAAAGTACAGAGATTGCACCTGAGGGCTTCCGTGCGTGTCACTCGTGTGCTGTGTATT
This sequence comes from Falco biarmicus, assembly GCF_023638135.1. Classification (NCBI taxonomy): domain Eukaryota; kingdom Metazoa; phylum Chordata; class Aves; order Falconiformes; family Falconidae; genus Falco; species Falco biarmicus. Next base: position 4,684,209 of record NC_079298.1, on the reverse strand, counting down.
GGAGTTTGTCACAAGAACGCTCACAATTGAATTTTGGGGTTTCTGTGTTTTGTTTTGTTTTCTTTTTTTATACGAAGACCTGCCAGTTCTGTTTCAGTTTTCCCTGGAGTGGTATGAGAAAAGAATGGGATTATAAGGGAATCATCACATTTGTAATGCTAGAAAAGTAAATCCTTCATTTGTAAGAGTTGTTTGACAGGAGGTGATGTGCAACAAGGCATGAGAAAGGTAAATCATTACAAGGGAATCCCAGGTGTGCTTCCAGGCTGACATTGCCTCCCTGGGGAACTGCAGGATCTGTGACACTCTTGCCGGGAATGGTTTTTTTCCCGTGAAAATTGGAAGTTTACTGATAATTAACAAATAAATGAACAGGGAGATTAATTGCTATTTTTGACTTCCTTTCCAAAAAGAATGAGTTATGTTCCTAGAAAAATATTATTAATAGGGGTCTTTCCTGCTTTGAATAGTCAGTATTATGTGAAGTATTTTTGTCTTTTGTATGTAGTGAGAGAAAAACAAGCTACAAGTTTTGAATAATTTTCAGACTTCTTTTGTACTGCTCAGAGAAATTGAGGAAGAATTTACTTAATGGAATAAATTCAGCAGAAATGCTAGAGAAATTAAGTTGTTGGGTTTTTTTAAATTCCTATGGGTTTTTCAAATTAGAAACTCATTACCGCTTTGGTATTGAATGTTAGGGTTGTGCGATGACTTGCATGCTCTCTTTTAAGATAAAGGTGCATTTTCTTCCATTGAACATTTGTTGGGAAAATCCAATATAACATGAAGGAGTTACATACCATGTTCCAGGAGGCTGCTGCAAATGTGATTCTCCCAGCTGAAAGAAGCATTTAGATAAGTTTTTCCTGGTGCACTGGAGGGCTTCCGTATCATCTCCAGCAGTTCAGAGTCCCTCTTGCAGCTTCTTCATTGAGTGATAAGTCTGACTCATCTTCATCTTTAGCTTACTCATACTTAATATTGAAACATTCTTCAAAGGAAGGAGATCTAGAAAAACTTTTCACTCCTGGCAACATCCCACAATGAAGACTTGAGTCAATATGTTTGACACAAAGTAATTGACATAAAAGGAATAAACGTTTTATTTGGCAAAGGACATTTCAACGTGAGAAGAAAGGTAAATCCCTTAACTAACAGCACAACCAAGACAGCATTGCCGAAAGTAATCAATCCTCTGCATCAAAGGCACTGCCGGGGCTCTTGTTCTGTGTCCTCAGATCAAAGTTTCCTCTAACCATAAATTATCTTTGCTAGAAATCATTGATGAGTTTTCCATCAACTCCCTCACCCTCTGGAAAATACTGAAGGTGATGTTTGGAGTGAACCGCAGGGAGGAGGCCTCAGGAGAAGGCGGGAGGGATGAGCTCACCAAGCAGCTTCCTGAAGAGCAGAGCAAGTGGCTGCTCCGTTGATTCTCTTCTGTGCGTTGGCCTGATGCATCCTGGCATTTGTATTCTGAACTGTCGTCCAAAGCGGTTACTTACGGTCCTGCTGCAGCCCGGCAGGAGGCTGTTAGAGTAACGAACATCCTCACTGCAACTTGAACGTGTTCAAGGTCCTTGTGTTGGGCAGTGGGACATAGAATGGCAGAAGTGCCTTGATGACCTCCTGGTCATCAGCATAGGAAGCAAGTCCAAACCTCAGGTGGTTTCGGAGCTGCCAACATTGCCTAGCTGTATCTACATTAGATAAGGTATGCACTAAAGATAGCAGCTCTTCATGTGTAGCTTTTAGATAAACATCTTGGGTTGGAAGTTTCTCTTATTTTCTATTAATGTTGTGTATTTTATTATTTAGTTAATTATTGTTTAACACCTTCACCCATGACCGGGGCGAGGGATCGAGCGCACCCTCAGCAGGTTTGCAGGCAGCCCCGAGCTGGGGGGTGCTGATCTGCCGGGGGGTCGGCCGGCTCTGCAGGGGGGTCTGGGCAGGCTGCGTCGAGGGGCCGAGGCCGATCGGACGAGGGTCCCCAGGGCTCAGTGCCGGCCCTGCCCGGGGGTCACACCAGCCCCTGGGGGCAGGGGGCTGGGAGCTGCCCGGCGGGGAAGGGCCGGGGGGGCTGGTCAGCGGCCGCTGGACATGAGCCGGCAGCGTGGCCGGGTGGCCAAGGAGGCCAGCGGCGTCCTGGCTGGTACCAGAAACAGTGTGGCCAGCAGGGCCGGGGCAGTGACGGCCCCCTGCGCTCGGCACTGGTGAGGCTGCACCCCGAACCCTGTGTGCAGGATCGGGCCGCTCGCGGCAAGGGGGACCTGGAGGGGCTGGAGCGTGTCCAGAGCCGGGCAGGGGGCTGGGGAAGGGGCTGGGGCACAAGGCTGGCGGGGGGGGGCTGGGGGTGTTCAGCCCAGAGAAAGGGAGGCTCAGGGGGAACCCGATCGCTCTCTACAGCTGCCTGAAAGGGGGGTGCAGCGGGGTGGGGTCGGTCTCTCCTTCCAAGTAATAGGGCAAGAGGCACTAGCCGCAGGTTTTGCCAGGGGAGTCTTAGACTGGATATTGGGAAAAATGTCTTCATGGGAAGGGTGGTCAAGCCCTGGAACAGGCTGCCCGGGGAGGTGGTGGAGTCCCCATTCCTGGAGGTATTTCAAAGATGCGCAGATGTGGTGCTTAGGGACATGGGTTAGTGGTGGGCTTGGCACTGCTGGGCTAATGGTTGGACTCAATGAGCTTGAAGGTCTTTTCTGACCGAAATGATTCTATTAATTCTATTTCCAGTGTAAGTTTTCAAGTAGGAAAAACTCCTTACTAGAATATATCACTTATTTTAGTATGTCAGGCATTTCCCATGACTAGAGGCATGGCGGCAAAGTCAGTAATCTTCACCTTACTCTACATGATGCACTATTACCATGCTGACCCTTTTCAGACAAAGGCTGTTTTTCCAGTGGGTTAAGAAAAGTACTTATTGTTATATATGCATATACAGCTCTATGTCATTTATTATGAATTCTTAAATCACATTTTCGCTGCTCCATGGCTGTAAGTATGGTATATATCTTCAGCCATATTTCTCTTCATATTTATGATACCTACAGCTTTAAAAATGAGCTGTATTTATTGAAATTATTTCCCAAGGATATGTTGAAGTCTGCTTTGTACACTCCATCTGCTACCTGAGGAGGAGGAAGAGAAATGCACTTTAATAATGAGAACTTTAAGAAGACAAGCATATGTAGTTCAGAATTTGGTTGGGTGGTTTATTATTTTTTTTAATAGTTCTGAGCTATCAAACTGGGGCTGAAAGCATTATGGTTCTCAGTAAAAATGCATGAGGAACACATCTCTAATTGAACCTGAACAAGATAACGTTAATATAAAACAGGGCATACTGAAATAGCTTGTCATGTTATTCTACATCACTGAAGTGGAGTTTTATAGGATTTCTTCCCTCTTAAATCAACAATTTAAGATAAAAAACCCCATACAATTTCTTGGCTGGCATTTTAAGTGTAACATGATTGTATAAATTTATAAAAATGAAACAACTGGAGGTTTCCAACATGGTTACAAAACTGTCACACCACGCTATTTTTCTTGCAATTTGAAGTGGAGTGAAGCTCAGCTATATTGAGTTTTTTCGTTTGTTACTGAAGAGACCCATTGGGTATTTTCATTTGCTATTTTTTGCTGTAGTTTTTCTCTGGCTTCCATCTTTCAAAAAAGTCCCCTTTAGATGGCAGGTCACACAGAGCAAAGTTGCATCTCTACCCTGCCGTGCTGTCTACTCTCCCTTCTGAAGCAGGGTCCTGGTTCTCCTGAGCAAAGAAGTAGTGCTTTCCACCTAAAAGTTTCCAGGTTTTTGCTTCCCTTTTCTTGCTTTCATGGAGAAACTTCTGAGTTTCTTTACACCTTTCAAAAGGAGCTTTTAATTAAAAATGAATAATGCAGAAGAGTTAATTTTAATTTAGATTTTAAGTATATAGAAGAGCTGAATTTTACAATTAAATGATACCAGCAAAGGGCATCTGCATGTTTGTGTAGTGCTATAGCACAGAGCAGTGTGTTAAATATATAAGGGACAATTTTGATGTCATTAAAGTCAACAGCAGAAGTCCCTTTGACGTCAGGGGAGCAGGGTCAGGCCTTTAGCAGGGTAAAATATGACTCCTTCAGTGCACTGTCCATTACAAATATACAAAATACCACAGTATTTTTAATGGTGCTTTTTATATATTTAACCTGTTCAAAGCTTGTTTTTAAGGATTGGTGCACTCTGTATTCTGACACATAGGCACTAAAAGGACTAAACTTCAGTGTTTTGTTCTAATTCCTAAAGTATTTAAATGACTTCTGAAAAGAGCTTTGCCATACATAATTCAAGTATTAGAATATTCTTGGTTATATACAAAATACAGATTTTGTGTTTTCATTGCTTTTATATATTTAGAATTTTTACAAACTCCCTACATTTATGGAAAAGTTTCTAATTGCAAGCTGTGAGGCTTGGTAGTTTCTTCTTTGTGCCTGTGTGATGAAGAGTTCCTTCCCAAAGAAGTCAGTAGAGTTACAGGCTAGTAAGCAGGTAGGTACTTTTAAAATATATAGAGAGAAATATATATGTATATATATATGCATATAGGGGTGTGTGTGTGTGTGTGTGTGTATATGTATATACGTATAAAAAAAATACAAAATCCTGAACTGGCAAACAACTCTAATATTTCCACCCTGCCCCACAATCAGGTTGCAATTGTTTCAGAAAAATGGTTGTCAATCGCAGAAGCAGTTGAGAAAACAAATTGTGTGCCATTTTTAGTATGTTGTCTCCAAGAGAAAGGCTCATGAAATGTGCGTGAAGCTAGTCAGAAAAATGACCTATCATTTTCCTTCTGCCCATGTGGTTTTTTTTTGGTCTGAGTGTTGTGTGCTGCACATCGCAGGAAGGGTCCAAAGGGGTCAGCCCTAACAGCAGGCTCCACCGTAACACTGCGCCAGCTGATGGATTGGACTTGGCAGCTCCTTGTCTTCAGGGGTTCCTTGGTAACTTCATTGTTGAAGTAGGTGACCTGTTGTTAAAGCAGAATTAGCCTTTTGTGTGCCTTCAGGATTTTCCCCCTGAAGTTGCCCTCGCCTTTGCATTTTTACAGATTAGCTATTGATTTAAACCATTCATCATCATTTTAAAGTGATGTAAAATGCAAAGTGACTGACTCCCTGCTTGATGCATCAGGTCAGATGTACCCTTGGACCTGCCAACGCTTGGGGAGGTGGCACGGAAGGTTTGGTTGGCTCATACAGATGTTTATTGACTTTCCTCTGAAGTGCTTTCTCTAGTCAGAGGTGGCCAGCCTGAGATTTGTGCGCAGCTGGTGGTTCAGGGGGGACGGGAATGCTGTCTGAGTGCTTCCTCCTGTCCCTCGGCGCTCTGCTGACAACCCAGAGCTGCTGCTGATGCCACTGGTGATGCCACCAGATAATCTCTGGTGTGAGCTCAGGTTAGCGTAGGATTTAAACCTTTGGGCTAGTTCAGGGAACTTTGTATAATGTGGAATATTACATAAACAACTAGAGCCTTTCTACTCTTCTCCCTGCCAAAGTATGCTTTGTTTTTTCCTTTTACTTTTTTCCACAATTAAAAAAAAAAAATTTAAATGCACTTTTTAGGCATAGCGTTCTGCGCCAACCTTCCCTAACAGTGAATGGGCCGAGCTCTTTTCAGAGCCGTTGGCATTGGAAATGCCAATGAGCCAACACATGTTAACAAACACAAACTTCGGCTGGGGACTGCTTTATATTCTGGTTTTGCTTGTCTGAATCTAGCGGACCTAATGCACAGCTAAAGCATGAGCTCAGCTGAGCGCCACATCTTCCATTTTTCTAGCTGTTTTATCTGGAAAATAAATTTGTCTGGTTAAAACAGGTAGAGAAGGATCCAGCCAACCTAGCGTTTCAGAGCTGCTGCGTTTTTATGGGAGAAGTTTGTGAAGCGAGCACTGACAGTTCACACTGCCATGGGAACAGCACTCATATAATGCTTTTTAATCCACTGTAATCAAGTATATAATCAACATAATTAATTTCTATACTGTTGCTCTCCTTGGTTCACATGGAAAGCTATCAGAAATTGCAAAATTGGTCCTAATTCAGGGGGAGTATTTTCCTAGAGTATTTTAGGTAATTTCCTTTTAGCTAGCTGCTAATTGCCAATCTTTATATAGATTAAATTTGTGTTACCTGGTGTTACCTTTACCCTACTGCTTTGAGATTTAACTATGTGGAAGTACTACTGTGAGAGTGACGTCTTTTTCTATGCAAAATTTTAAACCCAGAACATAGTTTCACTGAAGATCTAACTTTAGGTGGCTGTGTCGGAGGGCCTTTTCGCTGTTCACTGGAGCTGAAAAACTGACCCGTGTGAAGCATGGAGTTTGCCTTGTCGCTTTATTTTGTTTGTTTTCATTGAATGATAATGAACGTTTAAACGATCATTTCTGGGAGTTAATGACCAAGATAAAGGTCTCGAGGCTTTTCTCTGCAGTGCCCTGCGGGTGATACCCAGCATTTCTATGTGTCGCCTGGATGATCAGGTTGGATGTGTGTCCAGTGTGGAAATAAAATACTCCTCACCAACTCTCTGATTTTATTTTTTTGTTGTTGCTAATGGTTTGTTCTTTGCCATTTCTTTTGTCCCTGATGTTCTGGACCGCCTAGTTCTTGTCCCTGTCCACATCAGCAGGGTGTCAGGATAAGAAAGGAGCACTGAAGGGTAGCAGTGATGCCCAGAGCCTCGTGCTGTTCCTTCATGCCATGGGAAATCAGCTCAGAGGGCTCTTTAGTTTATTTTTCTTGGCTTGCTGAACTCGGCCGCACAGGATTGAGCTCAGCTCTGAGCAGAACCAAGTTTGCATCCTCATCCTCAGAGTCCCCATGAAACTTCACCTAAACTGTGAACTCCACAGTTAGCTGTGTTAATTAAACACAAATTTAAAAATTCTTTTCGTCAAGACAAAGGAGTGTGTTCTGCTGTCACTGTTGCAGAGACAGTCTGCATTTCCCAAGTTGTTTTGTTTTTCCTTCTCTACGTTCCTTTTATACTGAAAAGGCGGATTATTATAGTTGCAATTACCATGGAAACAATTACCATAAAGTATTGATCGACCAAGATAGATTAGTAAGCACAAAAGGATAGAGGTTGTCTCTATGGAAACATGGACATTTAGAGCTTTTTTTTCTCCTTAAGAAAATAACTATTGTTTCTTTCCCCTGAACAAGTTTCTAATCTAGTTTACAATCACTTTGTAGTTTTAATTGAAATTGCTTATGTAATCAATACTGTGTTTTGGTATCATTAATTTTCTTCTTACCTCAAGTGAATCTCTGAAATAGACATTTTTTTTAAAAAGGGGACTTGCTTCATTTGCACGGTGTTTTTTTCATATTAATAGCTGAAATGTATCATTACTTGCTAATGAAAAACAGGTCAACAGAATAGGCCATTTGCTTCTGAAAGTTAGCATTTAGTAGGGTTTTGTGTTAATGGATTAACAAAGAAGTAACTAACCTGTTATTACTTTGAGTGGCACAAGGAGTTCAGCATTCAGTAATGCTCTGTAGCGTCAGCTGTTGATCATTCCAGCTCCTGCTGTTGGATCCAGGTCACATACAAAATGGAATTCAGATATTTCATCGCTCAGAAGCACACCATCCTCTCTTTCTAGCAGAAGTTGGTGGTATTCCTGCTGGTGGCTGCAGTGGCTCCAGTTCCGTGGGGTTTGGGCTTGGCACCAAAGTGAGTCTGAACATTTTTGCCATGTCATCACTCCTGTCAAGTCCTGTCCTGTTTAGTAAGAGCTGAAGTTGGATGACGATTCCTAATGTAAAATATATAGTTACTCATCTTGAGAATAGGGCAACACTTAAGTAGCTGGAGATTTTTTTTACTCGCTTCTTAAATTCCTCTAGTGACATGAAATGAGTATGGGGTCCTTCATTGTTTTGTAAATGGTTTGGGTGCTCAGACCTCTAATGGCAATATTTATTTCTTTAAGCAAAGAGCAGTTGCATTAAGCTGTATTCTGTGTATCTTTAACTGTACTTTCTTGTTAAATTTTATTGTAAGTCAGTTTTTGTCAGTGCTGGAACTCTGTGGTGCTCCCTGTTGTGAAACGGTCGCTCCCATGCAGCTTTACCTTTACTAACTGCCTTGGGTAAAGGTGTGGGTTTGGTAGCAGCTCGTCCAGGATGGTTTACATATGCCTTTTCTCCTAATCTGGAGTTTCGCTTATGGAAATAGGTCTTAGCACTGTGTAGGTGGCAATTTAAAATAGGTGGCAAAGGAAGACAAAAGGAGAAGAACTTGAAGGATGATCTGATAAACAAGCAAATTCTGTAATTTTGTTCTTTGTTGGTTCCCTCCTTCTGCAAAATGTTAGGAAAACCTTATTCTTCTCCTTTTCCCTGTGGGGAAAGCAGCCCCGAATGGAGACATTGGTACTAAACTTGTTGTAGTTTCTGCTCTTTAAATGGAATATGAAGTGTATCATTTGCCTGCGTTTTCCCATCTGTTGTAGTACACATTGCTTAGTGCAAGGGGAGAGGTGCCCACCAGCGTCCACGATCACTCAGTTGCTCCATCTCTTTGTTGACTGTATTAGAGAGGGCTGTTCTCTTTTAATGGAGAGTTTTTCACTTGACTGTACATAAAACATTCAATGAGCAAATCTGTTCTTACGGGATGTAAACTGCCTGCTGCACTGAAAGGGATGAAGAAGCATCATTGCAAGTGGAGATGTGTCAGCATCCTCTGCGGGATGTGTGTTTTGCTGGGTATAGAGGGAACATGTTTTCATTGAGGCAGCTCTGTTAGATGGTCAGGAGTTCTCTTCTTGACTCTAACGAACACGACATGAAGCTAGAACCTCATCATGGTATTAACTGATAGCTAATCCCAAACAATTGTGGGGCAGTGTGCTCTGCAAGCATCATTCTTCCTAAGTGCTCACTCAACTTTTAGTAGACGGATAATGAGTTTTAATGTAAACTGTGTGCTAAAGTGAGAAAATTATTACTGTAAGGTCCTGCAGTTTTCACCTTCCCAACTGCAAAACTGTTTTGGTCAGGCTGTCCCAGCTAAGGAAGAGGTAGGGGAGGCTGACCAGCCATAAAGGTGGACAAGGGCAGCTCCGTGATTCCAGTGCTGGGGAGGCTGGTTTCACTAGAGTTGCACCTTCTGTTGTCACTAATTAGTACAAATTTCCTGGAGCAGGGGTTTTCTTTACCAGTAAATTTGTACTGTACCAAAAAACAATGACTGCTTGCTCCACAGATGGAATGAAATGATGACACTATTTGGGCTTACTGTGATTAGCACAATCCTGCAAAAGGTGCAGGGCTTATCATTTATTTATTCCACTGTGCTGTGTTCTCCTAAGTACTGTATTCATTCATAAAATGTAAGAAAAGAGGGTTATATGTCAAGCTAGTAATCCAGCATAGAGACTTTTTTCTGTGTACTAAGAGCTATAATTTAAAAAAATAATGTCATCCTACGCTTATACATAGCTGAACCTTCATTACAAGTAACAAAATTTTTACAAATAGCTGGTTTCAGTAACGCAAGTGGTTTGTGATGTTTCTTGCCATAAAGTATTGCTTGAATCTATATTTCCAGTTGTTTGTATAGGTATACAAATTCAACAGCCATATGTAATATTATGCCCTTTCAAGGAAAGTGGAAATTTTAAGCTTGATGATATGTATATGTATAAATAGCACCTTTCTTCATGAGAAATTCCATGTGTCGTGAATTACTGGAATTTCATGGCAATCTAAAAAATATTTAGCATAAAACACAGAGAAGGGGCAAATGCAAAAAAAAAAACAAGGGAAAAAATAGCTGGGCTTCTGCTGGATAATTAGGTTCAGTGGTGGAACGAATGCTGTGCATGAGAAATGCGAAGAGGTAAGGTCTCATTACTTTTGAAAAATACAGGGCTACATTTTATTTCAAGATATCCAGCTGACTGTTAGCTAGTTTCAGAATAAGTAGGATGGAAACTATCTCTTACCCAGTTGAGAAATGGAAAGGAGAGCTGGACCCCATTGCACGAGGCGTCGGTGTCTCTGCAGCTGCCTCTTGCCCCCACGCCTGCCTCCAGCCCCACACCTGCCCTCTGGTATAGGGTGTATAATGCACCAGGGCTGGACCTGGAGCGGTGACTCTCAGAGAAGGAAAATCTCATCCAGTTTCTGTATTTTCTGTGTAACACTTTGATGCCAGTGACTATTATTACAAGTTAAAGGCAAAAAAATCCCTTCTGTTACTACATTTTTCACTTTGTCGCAGGTTATCTGGATTGCGTCTCTTAGACTTCTGAAAACTTCCATACTTTTAGACATTTAAAAAAAAAATTGAAATAAAAAAATCCAGGTGTCCTAAAGGTTCTTCTTGGTCATGGAAAATATTTTTAGTATATACAATAGCTGTCAAAATCACTTTGATACATTACTGTCACATGAACATTATGCTGTTGACACAAACATGCTTAAGAATTTAAAGAACTACTGTTGAATTCTAATTAGGTTTTGATTAAGTGAATTCTGTGGGCAACACTTTCTGTTTCCTGGGGGGAAACGTGCACTGCTGGTACCAGCACTGCTAAATATTAGAAAGTTTATTTCTGTTTTGAAAAGTACTTTATGTGCAGATTATATTAGAAATAATCAGACTGCATTTTGAACATTGTTTTCATGGAAATCCTTGAAATTATTAGTCAGCATTGCTTATTGAAAGTGCAGGCATGGGCAGTGAAGCCAAGGAAAAAGGAGAAGCATGGTTAAATTGTTTGTTGTACTCTGATAGGCACATTGGATTCACATAATAATCTTTAGTTTCATTGCCTTTTTAAATGTATTCAAAACAACAGCTCATTTTTCTAACTCAGATCTGTATGCTAGTGGCTGACGTTATTTGTTGGGAGATAAATACTTTATAGAGTCTTCTCTATCAAAAACTTGTAAGGTCAGCGAATGCCAAGATATGTCATCCAGATAAACTGAATTCAAGAAGTTTTTAATCCAGATCTCTTGATATAAACAAGCTTCAGTATTACTGGAAATTTTTATTTTTTTTGGCCTTTACCATGTGAGTGCATATTAAGAGGATCATTTCAAGGAAAGTAAATTCAAGAGGTGGGCTTTGCATTATGTTATGGATGAGATGCAGGCGGAATTGTGTTTGTCTTAACTGACAGTTAATTCTGGGATTTGGGTCTGCCTCCTCCCAGCCTGCAATCCTCCTCCTCCTCCATTCCTGAATTGTTTGAAGTTTTGATGTTATTGTAAGGCAAGAGGTGAAATCTGAGCGGACACCTGCTAAAATGTGGACTTCTGAAAAATAAACAACAAAAAGAGGTTACAAAAATGATTCTGCTGGATTTCTCTGTGAAGTGATGCAGCATTCCAGCAGTTGGAAATCTGTATGGTGCTAGAAGGAGCCATCTCCTAGAGGGAACATTACCCAAGAAAGATATGTTTTGTATAATCAAACATATAGGGTTAAAATAAACACCAACAAAAGGGGCTTTGCATTAGAAAAATCTAAGAAGAATATAAACAAACACTAACAAGTTTGTTGGACAAAAAGGAGAAAGCTAGGCTGCTGTGCAGCGAGCAGGAGCAATGTGCTGACTCAGCTGCAGGTCTGAAGCAAAGAACGCAAGCTTATTTAATCCAGCAGACAAGAATGAATTATTAAGACCTGACAATGTAAGCTGAAAACCGGAAGAATTTAGTTTACTTTAAATTGCACGTCAGTAGGTGAATGGGGTTGCATGTTCTGGCTGCTTGTGCTGTCAAGGTCCTTGACCTTGAACAAGGGCTGAACCTTTCCTCTCCCATGTAGAGAGCTCCAAAAAACTGAATGTAGAAGACAAAAGTGGTTTGTCCAAGTTTTAGCAGAGAGACTAGAAAGGAGGTGGGGTCTGGGGTTTCTTCCGTGTTGTGGCTGTTTGCTTCAGCATCAGCGTATTTAAAGAGGGCTTAGCATCTGGTGGTGGCCCATCGGTCCGGGGCAGGGAAGCTGGTAATGGGGCTGCCCGAGCACGGGGGTGTAGGAGACATACCGCCTACCCTGGCCCGATGCCAGCTGCTCTTCCTCCTCACCCCTGGCTGGGTTGCCAAACCCAACTTTATGCAGATTCTGGGATAATCCCAATGTGGGACAGGTGTAATTTGACTCATTTTCTGATGAATCGGTTGGATTTCATGATTTTAAAGGTGTTTTCCAACCTAAACAATTATGATTCTGTGGCTTTGGCCATGCCCTGGTGGCCAGTTTTCCAGAAGCCTGGATCTCAGCAGTCTCCCAAGAAAATTTACCTCCCCCCTACACTGTTTCTTTTCACTTTCCCAGAGGAATTTCTGTGGGGTGGGAAAGGACCAAACCAGGCAGGGTGACACTTGCGTTAGTCCAGGCTCCTGTCAGGTGCAGACTCACACCCAAATTCTCTTCACACCCCCTGGCTCTTTGCTGCTGCGGGTACCCAGGCAGAGACACCAGAACCCCTCTGGTACGAACTAGTCGTAGAAGCCCTCAGCTCTCTTCCCAAATGAGCTGCAGTGACCCTACTGGCACAGCTTCCCCACATTAGTATTTCTCAGTGATTGTTCTGGAAGCCAGCTGTAAGCTGTTCTCACGTGCATCACTTTAATCTGTGCTGCGGCTTTCAATGTATGGGGCTTGAGGCAGATGTATCCTTACAAAGTAATGGTGCTCACTTCTGGTTAAATGAGTGCCTCTTAATTGTGAACCCAGGAATTCACCCTGAAAATATTGTGTAGAAATTTACATTTATATTTAGCTAAATACTCCTGAAAGGTTTGGGGGTTTTATGCAATTTAAGCCATTTTCCAAATTTTAGAATATAGTGATTCTTTAATATCTCCCTTTTAAAAATGAAACATAATATAGACCTTAGCTGACCTTACTGACAGATGCTGTTTCCCATTCGGCTCTGCATTGTTCATTATGTTTATATCTCAATTATTTCTAGCAGTGTACACACAAATACAATATTATTCCTGTTTGCACTGTCAGAAAAACATTTGCTTTCTGTACTGTGTCTTTTCGTGGTCTGGTTCCCTTCATTAACACAAGAGATGTTAAATATTTAGTGTTATATAAATAAGTACCTTGATAGTATGTTAAACATTTCATCAATTAAATTCATACTAATTGAAGACAGCTTTCAAAAAAAATGTCAGTCTGAAGGAAAATAAGTCCATTAAGGTAGGGAAAGTGGCAGTTAAGAAAGAATGCAGTGTCCTTGTCAACCAGAAAACAATTGCAGGCTTCCAGATTGTATGTAATTATTTTCTACTCTTTTTAAGCTCATCTCCATGCAAAATGAGGTTGATAACTTGCTGGGGATTTCCCTGACAGCATCCATAAACAACAATGTACAAACCTCCTTTTGTGATGAAATAATCAGGCTTTTGAGACAAAAAAAAAAAAATATTTACTTTTTTTTTCATTGTGGGGTGTCCTTTTTGCCTTTTAGACGCAGTTATAATGAAATGGTGGGGATTTTTACTTGGAGTCATTTGACTGAAGTTGTTTCAACTTGTAGTCAAATTTGTGTAGTCAATCCCTGCTTTAGAATCATATCACAGCACGGTTTGGGTTGGAAGAGACCTCCAAGACCACCCAGTCCCACCCCCCACCACGGGCAGGGACCCCTCCCCCCAGCCCAGGCTGCTCCCAGCCCCGTCCAGCCTGGCCTTGAGCCCTGCCAGGGATGGGGCACCCACAGCTGCTCCGGGCAGCCTGGGCCAGCGCCTCACTGCCCTCACAGGGAAGGGTTTCTTCCTTGAATTTAGCTGAAGACTTGTTCTAGCAGGTGGGTGTCACAATTTTTTTACCATCTAGCATGTGCAGCAATCTGTCTATACACGTATTAATCCAGATGTTGTACTCTGATCTCTTGGGGAAATTGTGCTTCATATTAAGTTTTGTTCTGCGAACCTCTTCCCAGGAGGCAGGTAGCAACAGCAAAAATTTGTTCTGCCTGTCCTTGATGTGGAGACAAGAAAGGACCCTCCAATTCAGGCTGGGTGGCATTTTTACAGTATGTGGTGGAGGCTTCAAAGAAAGCACCATAAATCTGCTGATATCCATAACTCTTGTGATATGAAGACCAATTCTGATGAATCTAGTTGTAAATATGAAGCTGCTGTTAACATATTTACACAAAGCTCGGCACCATTCATCAGAATATAACCAGTAATATTCTGGCTGTGTGCTTAATGTTGGAAATGGGGGAAGCAAGCGGAAATTACTTTGCACAGTAGAGTGATCTGATAGAGCAAGATGAAGGGAGTAGTGATATGATACAGGAAAAAGCTGAATATATAATAACAGGTGAAAGCCAAGATGGGCGTACAGATGAGCACAGAAGGCAGAAGATACGTTAGTGTGGGGGCTGCCAGTAAATGTATATTAGTAGGAGACAGAATACTGTCGTCTGGGGCAGGGGTGGCAGGATGACAAGGCAGGTATTTAAAGCTGAAAGATGAGAGTCGTGTAGAGATTTTATTTCCAGTTTCTTGTTTTAGTACACTGTTGGCATCAAAAAGAGGAGCTGCTTGCGTGTACCCGAAAGCAGAGCTTGCCTCCGGAGCTCTGCACGCAGAGCGGCAAGTCAGCACCGCGGCAGGCAGGAAAAATTGGAAAGTTTGTGATGGGGACAGAGAACATGGAGTGCAGCAGCTGGAAGAGACCAGAGGCAATAATAGAGTCAAACAATAACGTTTCACGTTGTTTCTAGAGGAAAGTATACAAATGGTTTATGGGGAATGACCCAAAAGATTTTCTGTAGTGGGATACAAGATCGCTTTGGGCTGATGAGTGAGCTAGTGTTGAGTCGGTGAAGGCATCAGCCTGAGGAAGCAAGGCACCCCCGCTGCTCGTTTGTGCGGCTGTTGCTGCGGATAACGAGCTCAGCCCACACCGCCACTTATGGGCTCCATATTAATGTGTTTGTTTCCTTCTGGTATCAAAACAAGGACAGCGAGAACTGAACCTCTGCCCACCACGAGAGACGGAGAGGAAGAGCACTAGAAAATCTCCAGGCTGGGAAGCTGTGCTTCCATCACTGGTACCACCCTTTCCAGCGTGGTGTGCTGAATCTGGTGGCGCTGGGCAAGGACCTACCAGTAACTAGCTACTCTCATCACGTTTCCCCTTCTTGTTTATTCTAAAAGAAGTCTGAATAGGGTCACAGAAAAATTAGGGCCTGGAATAATCAGCCCCTTGAAAGCAAAAGAAGCACGAAGAATTATTTATGCTGTACTTGTAAAGGAGCCTGTTCAATAACGTTAGTTGGCGCCCTACTTTAGCATGAATTTTTCTGCCTAATGTTTCCTGATTTTTTATGTAGTTCTTGATGGTCTTGGGAAGCATCTTCTGTGACTTCCCTCTGGCAGCTGGTGCAGATGGTGCCTTTGCATCACCTGAGCCTTCTTCCCAGAGTTGCAGTGTCTCTTCTGACCTAGCCAGCCACTGTGGCTGCACGTTCTGCTTCTTGTCCCAGCAGTGTGTTGGATACTAGCTGAATTAGCTCTGTGCTTTCTAATTTCGGGAGAGTGATTTGTGGATGTGATTATTTCACAGAATCTGTAGCTGTCTAGGTCCTGCTATTAATTATTATTCTTGTTAAGTTGTGCTGGAGCTGAGGGAGCTGGTGCAAGTTTTGGGGTTCAGCTATGAATTGTTTATTCCTTTGGTCAAGATTTTAGTGGTTTTAGTTAGGACAATATCAATGCAGATGACTGGCTTTCTTGTTTAGTTTTGTGGCTTTTTTTTTTTTTTTTTTTTTTTTTAATCTTTGGCCCTATTGCTGCTTTGTGTGGGACCTGAGTCCTGACCTGGCTCGGATGCCACCAACTAGAGCCTCCACCTCTGGCTGCTGGTTGCAGGACTGGCTTCAGAGGACCTGGGGCGCTGGTTTACAGATGCGGTGTTTGCTGAGGTCTGATCATTGTCACCAGAATGAATTATTCCAGGGTGCTTCCCTTGCCTTGTGCTGTTGTAGCTTGAACTGTGCTGGTGGGACCGTTTCTCACTGTGGGAGAGGGGGTGCTCACAGCGTGCACTACGCCCGGGGGTGTGCGGAGCAAGTGAATGCATTGCAGCTGAGTAGTCATTTTTGTATGTTATAAACAGAATTTTGATGCTATCTAAATCAAATTAAGGTACAGCAGGATTGTATTTCTCATGGTGGTGGCTGCATTCCCCAGTAAATCAGTTTTTTACAAGGTTAAACATATTCATATTGTCTGTTATGAAAAAAGTCTGTGTAGAATATTGCAATATACAGACAAGTAACCCGTTTTCTGTTTTAAAATGACTTTTTCTCCATAATCAGGTTTAGAATTCTGTTATTAGAAATGTTAGGTAGAAAGGATACTTTTTTTTTTTTTTTAAATTGAGGCCTTCAGTGAAGTTTTTAAAGTCTAGCTGAAACACTTTCATCTTGTATGAAAAAGTTATTAGATATCCCTGCAAGCTGCAGAGCAAACCTCTGACTTGACAGTTCTGCTTGTCTTCACACCACACCAACCCATCAGGTCAAAAAGCTTCAGTTCCAGCGCCCTCCCCAAGCCCCATGCCACTAAGAAGCCCATCTGGAGCTTTAGATTTAGACCTGATATTAGAAAGAAATTCTTTACTGTGAGGGCAGCGAGGCGCTGGCCCAGGCTGCCCGGAGCAGCTGTGGGTGCCCCATCCCTGGCAGGGCTCAAGGCCAGGCTGGACGGGGCTGGGAGCAGCCTGGGCTGGGGGGAGGGGTCCCTGCCCGTGGTGAGGGGTGGGACTGGGTGGTCTTGGAGGTCCCTGCCAACCCAAACCATGCTGTGATTCTGTGATACGATTCTATGATTATGTATCAATTGCTGCTTCCAATTCAGTGGAAGTTGAGGGGTTATTTTTGTGTTATTTCAGAAAGAATATTTTACAAATTACAGGGTGCAATTCATCTATAACAGTAAATTGAGAAAGCCCAGGAAATACAGGGTAATACTGTACAGCATAGACAGATTGTTTATAAAATCTCACACGCTTACCCATTTTTTATTCACCTCTGAAATCCAAAAAGAAAAAAACACATCTCAACTGACAGCCTGTAAATCTTTCCAAGATTTTTGGTTGACGGTATGAAGCATTGTTAACTATGGATAGTTTACAGAAGTTTTTAAATGTATTTTATAAATCTAATAGAAGAAATGGCCCAGAGGAAACCATTGGTATATACATGACCCGATGGGCAGCGTCAACACTAGCGATGAGTTCTTGCTGCAAGTGGAGTATGACGTGGGTTACATGACATAAAAATTAATGATGCTCCTCGGGGGCTAGTTTTATGTTAATTTTTCAGAGTTTTTCAGGGGACACTTCATTATCAGAAATGTTCAGCAGATTCAAGAAAATCCTGTTTATGAAGAAATGCCTATACTTTTATGTACTGTATTCTGATGGTCTTGTCAAAAAGCGAGTGGTAGATGGTGTGGATTTGTAGATAGGAAATACCAGGAGCAATGAATAAGAATTATTGACCCGTGATATGTAAGGAAGAAGTCATACTGACAGATGTTTGTGCCTGATACTTGTTATCGTGTGAATCAAGGATGTGTTTCAATAATACCTTCTTCGAAGGTTTTATTTTCTCCTAACCTGTTTAGTTCAGTTCTCAAAAATAAAAATGCATTAACTTTGAATCATAAAATTATTATTCTAATTTATTATTCCAAACAAAATGCCTCTTTCCTGAAGAAATGGCATTGTATCCTTTTAGAAGTAATATTAGAGATCTGAATTTCAGGTTTTAATTTGTTGTATCACAGCTACAGGGAATCAATTTGATGACATGAAAGTTTACTCCTATGAAATACTTCTTTTCAATCCATCTTTTTCATCTGTAGCATAAATACATCAGGTTTTTTAAACATCTAAAGAAATAGATAAGTCATTCCCCCCCAAGAATATTGCTTTTGTATAATGTCACCTAATTTATATATGTTTTATTAATTAGCAGGTATACCTGGGAAATTCCTGGTTTCTGGGTAGTTTTGCTTGTTTGCCCATCACCTCTTAAGGCATCGTGATAAAACTTCACTAATCCTCTCTCATTAGCAGCACTCATTGCTCATCCTTCTAAAGAGATTAATAATTATGTATTTCTCTGACATCAGTTCAGGCATGAATCACACGCATTTGCACGCACAAATGAGGGCAGATCTGCTGGTCCCTCCCTCCAGCTGCCCCATGTGAACTTACTAAACTCAGGGGAAGGAAAAGCAGCTCCTGCAACAAAGTGTTTGCCTTATTTTCTTTGTTTTTAACAAATACTAGAGTAAATGCAAAAATATTTCTAGACACCCACAAGTTAGTTGATCTTTATTTTTTAAAATATAAAATCTTACCTTTCTAAGTTCAGCAGAATCTTCTATCTTCCTTGTATTTTCTTCTGAATAGCAGCAATGCATGTTGAGGAGAATGTGGACAGATATTGTCACCCAGATGTTTGATAACCCTAAGTTTTAGACAGAGCCAGTGCCCCTTTTGGTCCCACATCTGCTGCCACCCTGTTTTGCGTGCCAGTTGTCCATGCGTGTATTGGTGCCCTTCCTCCGCAGGGTGAAACGTGGTCATCGAGCAGTAGGTTTCAGTTCTCATCCCTTATTTCTACGAAAAGGGTTGCTGTGAATCTCACTTTCCAGAGGGGTGAGGGAAGGAGAAATTCTGCATCGTATGTAGTGAGCAGGGATTTATTCAGGCACAGCAGGTCTCTGGTAGGAGCTAACTTAAGTTCACTACATTCCGGGTGATTAATAAGTCGTGCCAGAAGCGTTAGAGATCTAACTTGAGCACATTGCTAGTACATACAGAGGGCACATATACCTCCTGTTTTGTTTTTTTATACATATATGGTACTTGCCTATATCGCAAAGAATTCCACATGCTTTACAAGAACAAAGGGAGAATGCACAAATGACTTTTGCCCAAATCTGACATTGTTGTCTGGGGTCGTGGGACAAATCATGTCATTAGGACACATTCATTCACTAGTTTGCCAAATCAGGGTCTAATCTGATGATCAGCTATCAAAGCGAGTGAACAAAGAATGGAAGGTGTAGAGCGAAGGGCAGCTATTGCAGCCTATGCGTAGGGGTTTCTCATGGAGCCTATGGCTCTCTCCACCACGCCGTAAGTGATGTGTTGCATGCTAAGCCTTGTAAACGTAGTATTTCAGGCCAACCTGATTATTTGCTATGTTCAAGGGGCAAATAACCTCTTCCCTTTATACTTGATACATTATTCATAAATCCTTCTTGGAAATATCTGTTGGCAGTACTAGAAGAGCCAATTATATTCTTTAAAACAAAATTTTCCTGTTGCGTTTTTGAAGGATATGTATTTTTTATAACTGTAATGTAGATGGTCAGTAAGCCATTAGTATTTTTTAAAGTCAGCGTTTTTCAAGGTGCATACTTTCCTCATGAAAAATGCATGTGTTCTGATAAAATAAATTATCCCTATGCTTTGGCTCAAATTAAAATCAATTCCGATGATATAGTGAATATTTTAAAAGTCTGTTGTTTGTTCAGATAGAGCTGATGGGAATGATGAATATGCTTTTAAAACCAGCAATGATTTCTGGAATGAAAACCAAATACCAAGCAAAAGCAAAATAGCACAGATTTAATCGAAAACTAGAAGAAAATAATTAGACACCTAGGCTAACTAATAGAGGAATGTGACAGTGCTGACAGTTGCATCGGTTTACTCCCTGCGACAGCCTGGGCTGGCTGCTGGGTAGAAAGCAGCTTTGCAGGAAAACGTTGGACCTCCTGGTTGACAGGTTGAGGTTGATCCTGCCCTTGGAGCAGGGGAGGCCAGCCCGCAGCTGGCTGCGTTACTGACCGTGTAGCTGGCAGCTCGACATGGTGTATCGGCAGAGGCTCAGCAAACTCTGTTTGCTCAACCTTAGGGAGAGGAGGGGAAGGGGAGATCTCACTGCTGCTTCTAGATGTCCAACAAGAGGGTGTAGAGAAGGCAGAGCCAGCCTTTTCTTATAACATGGGAGATTTCTGACTTGGAAGGAAAAAACTGCATTAACTGTGAGGGTGCTCAAACGCCGGGGCAGGGGCCAGAGTGGCTGTGGGAGCACCATCCTTGGAAATGCTCAAAATTTGACGAGGCAAGGCCCTGAGCAACCTGGTCTGCTGGGACCTGCTTGCAGCAGGGCTTGGATGAGACTTTTCCAGGGGTCCCTTCTAACCTAAACTGTTCTGTAACGCTGTGATTTCTGTGGTCTGGATGGATTAGAGTCCTTTCTTGCATATTGGCCAGCTCAGATACCTCAGGAAGAAATGTAGATACCTTGCAGCTATGGAATAATCTGATTTCTTACTCAAGACCAGCTGTAACACTTGCAAATTCCTGCGTATTGCTGCTAGGAAAAATCTTCTTACAAGACCATTGTGAAAGGAGGGGGAGAAAATAAAAGAGAAAAGGGGAAAGCACAGTGGTGAAGCAGAAGGCAGATGTAAATGGTGCACGTGTATTACACACCATAATGTTTTGCGTCTCAGCTGTAACCAGCATTATTCTTTGGTGCAGACATTTCAGTTGGGTGTATGGCAAGGCCAGGTTTGCAGCAGGCAATGAAGGAGTGAATCTTGGTAAAAACTAGTCCAAAAGCTGGTTAATTTCCATGCTCACCACTCAGGTAGGGTTCCAGGGGTTTCCTCCATCCAGGGTATTTTCATGGTGTCTTGGCAGCCCCATGGAGGGGAATCCCTGCACTAGGGGGTAGCGCATCCCCATGCTCGCTTCCACCTTGAAGTTGGGAGGCAAACACAGTAAATCCTGATAGTTTTAACTTACACATAAAAAGCAAGATGAGTAATATATTCCTACTCTTCCATATCGAGCTAGACTTTTTTATAAAATTTGCCATCTAATGTAAGAAATGTAATTATTTAGAGGATCTTTCTGAATTAGAAATGCTATCAAAGTTATACCACTGTTATTCAGGTGGTAACCGATACCTTCTTGGAAAAATACAGAAAAAAAGAAAAATCTCATCCACTTTAATGATTTATGTTATTTTAATTTCTTTGTGTTCTTTGTGAGAAGACTGTTTTCAGAGAAGCTTTACAATTTAATTTGCTGACTCCCACACACGGCACAATGCTATTGCCTCACAAATGCAGCAGGTTAATGTGTAACCTGGAGCAAATCAGACTGTAATAAAAAAAATGAAACATTTTGTTTTGCTTGAAACCTAATGCTGTTATCTGAGTTGCCAGTGAGGGTATCAGAATGTCTTCCACTGTCTTTTTACTTTTGTATTAGATTTGCTCTAGTAAGGGGATATAAATAAATTTTATATGTTGGTTCCTAGAAATTAATATCTTTTTAAAAGCTTGCTTTCTGCCACCTGGGCTGCAGTCTATGTGAAAATAACTTCTGTAGCTCATGGCAACAGCATTTTAATGGTTCCTAGGCCTATAGTTTACCCAACAAACTTTTAATTCAGAGTTGACATTGTGTTTGGCTGCTGGCAACTCTTCCTCTCAGTTAGCGTGAGCAGCAGTCAGGTCGGTGAGAGCGACTCAGTATTCTTTGCGCATCCTTCAGTGACCTCATGCTGGAGCTGCGTCATGCCCTCTTCCCAGGCAGGTAGTTTTCCTTCTTGCATTAGCCACAGTAGCAAAGAGCATAGCAGGAATCCCATCCCATCCTAGCCAAGAAGCCTTGCTAATGTAGTCTTGATCAGCAGGACAGCTGGAAGAGAGCACTTGAGTCATCACATTTAGCCCTTTGCAGAGACAATCCAAAAGTGCCCGCACGCCACCACTGCATTTTCCATCACCATTTAAGAAACTTAAAACTTACTATAAAGGGTAGAGTCTGCATTCTGTTCTGTAGTTTGCTTGAGTAAGGAGGAGGACAACGCTAAAGATGTCCTCAGTGCCCTCTCTGCAATTGCTCAGCACTTGTCCATGTAACTTCTGGACAATCATATGGTTGGTCACTCTACAGAAGAATTTAATTCACTTCTCTTCACTGATGTTTCTTGCCGGTTTGAGCTGGTAGGAGAATTTCTCCGTGGCTCCAGATGTTGTCCATTGGCTCCCAGTGTGGCACACTTACAAGGTCCCAAAAACGCAGTGGTCCCGAGTGCAACTGCACTGTTGACATCTGTACTGCAGAGGGAGGCAAAATGCTCCTCTTTGCTCCCCCAGAGCATTCCCTTCCTTCCCCATGCAGACCCAAGTAGTCCCTGTTCTCTGGAAGGCTGGCTTAAGGGATGCTGATGTCCAGAACTACTGTCGTTGGCCTTGCCGTGCTTGCGCATTGCCAAATCCTGCTGGATTTCAGCTATTAATACAAAATTTTGGAAGCCATCTCAAAGGAAAAAGACACGCTTCCATAGCTGCATTGCCTGTTATGTGTGCTTTAAAAATTAAATACAAGAACAAGGAGTTTTTTAGTGTAAGCATTATCATGTATTTAGGGGGAGAAAACCTGAATACATTTAAATCTTGTTTTTGAAAATTTGCAGTCAAGTGGAAAAGTAAAATCCTAGAGGGGGTATTAAATGACTGCTGTCAAATACTGCTGCATACACAAAATGAGAGGGTATTGCTGTGGAGGTATGTCATCACATTGCTATTTGAAAAAGCAGTCCATCATTTTAATAAATGTTACAGCTCTGACTGGACAGAGTTGTTTCAGTCTAGCAAGGGGCTGAGTCTGCAGCTCTTCCCCCAAAGAAGAGCTGGCATGAGCATGTTTTAAGCTCTTGAAGTGTCACAAAGTCTGACATGGGTGTTGTTCCTTTTGGAATAAAGCAAGGAACAGCGTTTATCACATCTCCGTTCACGGCTGTGGGCTGCTCCATGTAGATGATTGCGTGGGTCCATGCTCACGGTAAGCCACATGGAGTCCTTGCTGGTGCCAGAAGGGATGGTCGCACCTTCCCAGTGCCACCTCTTGGTCTGCCACACCATAGCCGGTCCGGTAGAAAACTAACTTGCAAACCAAACAAGAATAGTGACTTCTCTGCAGCTCAGCAAAGTGAAATGCTCAGCCAGCAGCCGAAGGGAGAGGGCTGAAACCGCCCTCTGCCCTCCGTATTCTGGCAATTAAAGCGGATGGTTTCGAGACTGCACCCGTGTTGATGTACCTGAGCTGGGCTGATTTAAAGACGGTTTAGGTACTGCTTGTGCCATATGCATGAACGGGCAAGGCATTTACTGGGCATCTGTGATTTCTGCTAGGCTTAGTGCTTCTGCAGCGCTCAGTGCGAGCAGCCCCAGCTCGCTTACAACCCCAGCGTTTGTGCCCAGGTGAACTGCAGTGCAGAGCAGACCTCAGCAGCGGTGAATAAAATGTGCAAATAGCAGAGGAGGGAGCCCTGACAATCATAGCTGTTGGCTGTACAGCAATATACCATAGAGTCACGGAGCAGTTTGGGTTGGAAGGGACCTTAAAGATCACCTAGTGCCCACCCCCCATGGAAACGGGGACAGACAAGAGCCTGCTTTACCTGGAGGCATGGCCACAGCTGCCAGGGACAGTTTTGTAAAGTACCCAAGACCCATGATGAGAAGCTCCTACAAGCTCAGCCCTAGATCAGACCAGGGGCTTGCCTTCTTCCTCTCCCCTTAGGTCTTATATTTCCTTTATATCAATTAAAATTTAATAGAATTACAGTTTTTTATATGTTTCACCCCAGTATCTCACAGGTTACATTTCTGTCTTACTAAGCTGCATTTAACGGTCAGCTGCAGAAAGGGAAATTTCTTTTTTGTCTTCATGTTTTGTTTTAATTCAAGTTTTGATATCTGAATGTTGAGGTTTGGACTAGCAGAAAGATTGGTGGCTGTATCTAGATGGTGTTGAGAGCTATGATTTTATGCATACCGTATAATAGAACGTCACGGACAATGCAGCAGTTTCCTGGGAAAGCGACTGCAGCACCTATGTACAAAAACGAAAGGGTGTTCTGCCGTCTCTTCTGGAAGCTCCCCAATGTGCGTTGAGGCTGCATCCCTCATTTTGGCACTTGTTTCTTGTGGTTCTATCACCTTAGTATTAATTCTGACACACGCCAGTTGCTTATTTTGGTTTGCATTTCTTCTGTTTTGAATGAGGAGAAAACAGACATCGGCTCTGAAGGATTTCTTTTTTAAAAAAACAACAACAACAACAAAAAAAAACCCTAATTCAGATTGTCACTGGAGACTCCTGGGTAAATCTAGCCACTGCTGCTGCTCAACAGTGTATTTTTAATCGAGAGCTCTGTCTCCGCAGGTAGCTGGGGGAGGGGGTAGGCACTGTAATACAAGTTTTATGGTTTCCTGGTGGAATCCCACCGTATCTCACAAGCCGCTTCCCATCAGCAAATTCCCTGTTCAGCATTCTCTGTTGTAGGCATTTGGAGAGATCTTTCGAACGCATTTTATTTACCAAGTGTATTAAAACACCCACACAGATGTCACTGTGGGTTTCTCGGTGAACACTGTATTTAAAATGTTTAGACTGCGTGTTACTTGACTGGTGGGGTGCAAATGGCTCATTTTCAGCCATTGTTTCTACTTTTGAGATTGTAATAGTCACTTCTTTTAAATTTTAGAGGCAGTAAACAAAGATGCAAAGATTTTATCGAATGGTTTTCCTAGGACGGCTCTAACTGCTGTCTCTGCTCAGTGGCTGCAGTAGGGACTGCGATGGCTGCACGAGCTGACCATCTTGCCACTGCTAGTGCTGTCAGATGTACTGGCTGTAATGGAACTAGTGCTGGGCCGTAATGATGAATCATAATGAAATTTATTTTAAATTACATTAATTGATAGAATAAAATGTCATTTGAAAGGGGTTGTTGAACTCACCCGCAGGCTGGATTTCCTCAGCAACCCTCCCCTGCTAACGTGCCGCCCACCGCTTTGTCACACTCCTCTTGGTGGGCTTGGGTCTGGTAATTTCAAATACCTTTTGCCAAGCAAATGAAGTGCTCAGAGGTGTGTATCAAATAGGAACAGAAAGCTGTAGGTATCCACCTGGAGCTTGCCTACAGCTTTTTGTCTCTTTCAAAGATTTAACTATTTCTGGTGCATCTGCAGCACTGCCTCTCCCCTCCGCATCGCCTGCGTCCCAGCGTCATTGTCCACCGCTGCTTCTCCTTTGGGCTGAGGGTTTAATGATGTGCGGCTCTTCAGGTTTGAACCTCTCTTCATGGAAAATTGGCTGGTGAGTCTCCTGGCAATTAGGAGGCAGAGATTTTCCAACAACTGCTTCGCTTGTTGCTTCTCCGGAGCACTGCTGGTGTTCCCTTAGAGCTGTGTGTCTGTGACAACGGCTTATTTCCCCCATGCTCTTCCCAAAAGCTTCCTTTGATTTATCTCTGTTGAAGACCAGAGGTGTTTCTTCCTTGCCAAACCACCACCACACATTGCTTAATATTATTAGCAGTACTGCTATCTTTAAAGTTAAAACTTCTAAAGACATTGATCCTTGTTCCTTTCTGAAGAGCAGTGGAGTATATAAATAAAAGTTTGATTTTTTTTTTTTTTTCTTGACCTGGGGATGTCTAGGCACCAGTCTGGCCTTAAGATCCTTAACGATGATGTTTTCTACTGCTTTATTTTTGTTACAGTAGCAGAGATGAAAAATGTATGGTTCTGCAGAGAAAATCCTTCTTTTGTAAAATCCTACAGTGTTCCAACCTCAGAATTTACTGATTAGGCAGCAAATACAGCAGTCAAAGCTAGAAGAAATTGTTTCAAAGGTCTGTAAGCTTTAATTTGATTCCCTTTTGAATTGGCTGGATGTACCAAATTCTTGCTCAAGTCAAGTCCACTCTTTCTTCTTATACGAGCTGTGTATGCTCATGAAAAATAAATATGAACAGTAAAAGAGCTCTGAATTTTTGATTCTTGCTCAGAATAATGAGGCAGTGCCATGGATTCAAGAGAAGCAGAGACATTTGGGGAAGTATAAGGATGTGGATGCACATTACTTTAATATGCAAGAGTATGTTGGGAATTACTGTTCATTTCCACTGAAGTAGATACATTTATGGTTTTGCAGAAAACCGCTGGATTGCCAGTTTTCACTATATACTGATAAAGTCTTTAGTTTTTCATTTTACAACTCTCCTTAGATGCTGATTTGGAAAATATTTTTTACTATAAGGTAAAGTATTCAACAGATTTTTCCCCTTGTAGAAGTATTTATATATTTATGCTCTGAAGATTTAAAATAAAGATGTGAGTGAGGGCAGGAGGAGCCAGCCCAAAGCTTTTTGTTTCAGTTTGCATCTGGCCAGCCTCTGGTGACCACGTTTTATGACAGCTTGCCAGGGGCGGGTTGGTTGTAGGCAGGACAGCTTCAGGGCAGGTGCTTGTCTCAGAAAAAGTGCTTTTATAAAAATTGTTCTTATGCGACTAGTGTGGTCATTGAACCCTACAGGAGTTAAGTTACTTTGGAATTGTTTTTCTTAATTTGTGCTTCCAAAGCAGTAGGGCATCGGTAGCTCAGGCCATACTCTGGGTTGCTGCAGCTGGATTGCTCAACTCAAGCATCTAAATGGAGCTCAGGTCCAGCTGTTGGCTGTGGGACTCAACTGGGAACGGCAGACTCCCTTACTTACAAAAGTATTTTTTGCATTTCTGAATATCGTGACTCTGATCTGTGTCCTCTGGCCAAAGCTAAACAGAGGTTGGCCACTTTCAGGAAAGCTGAAGTCCAGTGAAAAACTGCAGATTAGGCTTGTGCCCTGTCAACGTGAAGAGCACTTTTTTGGGGAGGCTAAGTCAAAGGAGTGGTCACCACTTCTTTTTCAACTGTCTTAACTAGTATCAGCACCTTATAAACGAACTCATGTATTATACTTAGCTGTTACTAAATAGGTTGTGGCTGTGTTTGCTCATAGATACTCAGTGAATTTTATATGCAGCACGCATTAGGATGGTTGATTTCTATTCCGATAAACCAGTTCCACACTTTACATCAACTCCCATCCTTCTGCAGTTCCAGATGTTCTATTATATTTATGCTTGCATGTAACATGTAAAGTTTATTGTGAAGTTGAAAGTGTTGTTCAATTCTTGTTTTCTCTTACACCTTCCGTTTCATGTTAAATTATTAGTTTACCTATCACTTTGCTGCAATGGAAAAGAGCTCTACTTCATGAGAAAAGAGTAGGGTCTAATTTTAAAGAGTTATGTATTTGCTGTTGCTGTCATTTTGATGATTTTCTAATATGTGATTTTCACATTTTTATATTACTCGTGTTAGAAATAATGATCGTTAATGCCAATAAATTGTCACAAACAAAAACCAGAAAAGGTTACAGTTTATTATTGCATTTGTTTGACTAAATATTTTTTTTTACCCAAGATTTAAATGAAAATACCTTTTAATATTGTTAAAGTGTGGCTATAGCAAATTGCCTTTCTAGTTTTCAAGGATCCTCTGATTAGGATGTAGTGAGCTGCTCTGTGTTTTGAAGCCTGCCATCGTTAGTGTTGTGGCTTGGGCATGTTGATCTCTGTGCCGTGGTTCCCCCAGATGTACATATGGGGAGATGTGTGCAGGTGGTCCTTGAGGAAGGTGCGTCTTGCTGCCTCCAGCTCTTTATGGACCTCTTTCCCAAGGGACACTTTGGGCATACTGGCCTGACCAGTGAGTCTCAGCTCCAGGCTTGGGATTCTCTGCTAGGAAACTGCATCTCTGTCCCAAGTGTGGGTAGCTGCCAAACTCAATGGGATTCGTGTGCTAAACTTTCCTACCAGGGGCTGGCAGATTGGAGAAGCCTAATTCATGGATCCCAGCAGGCTGGGGTGGGAACTAGGTACAGTGGTAAGTAAGACTGTGGACTCTTGGATGGATGCAAAAATAGAGTATTAGCCATGTGAATAACCTTACTGGTGAAAGAGGAGTTGCAAACTGGCCGATTTGTGTGCATCATTTTCTTGGAGTTGATTCTTCTCAATTTACATCCTTTTTAGGACCTGTTCTTAGTCATATTTTTAACATTCGTATTACATTACAGTATTAGAGCACTAGAACATTTGATGTATGTTAGATATTTAGCTTTGTGAAATTCATAATGAACTTAATAATGAGCTTCCAGGACAATTAGCAAAAATGGGGCTTTAAAACGATTAGTGTATGTAGTGCGTGGAAAGATCTATTTCATGTGGTGAAGCTGGGCTTGTTGAGTTCAATTTTCAAAAGTAGAACTGGGTTGTTACTAACAAGTATTGTCATTGCTCCAGTGTGCCCCACTTATGCTGATTAGTGTGCCAGAGATGCGTAACCAGTTACGTTTATTATTTGTTAGCAAATTAGGAGTTTATCCTAGCAGTTACCTTCAGCCAGTTCTCCCAACTATTGCTGATAGATCAGTCTCTAGTTTTTTTGTCTTTCTGGGGCAGATTTCAAGCTGCTCTAACAAGATCTCACTGAAGTCAAAGACAATTAGATGTACCAGCTTCTCTCAGATAAAGAAAGAGTTAAAAATTGGTGTGCCTTGAGAATAATATAGCTGAAAGCACAATAAATTACTCTTTTCAGTTTTGAAAGCAGGGAGTGCAGGGAGGAGAAAATTCATAATGAAAAAGTTGGAATAAAATACATATTAAGCTGTTTTTTTTAAACAAGCTGAATTATTCATGTGAAGCTGAAATCCCACGGAGGGGCTACTGTGAGATAAATAACCCACTCAGCCTTGTTTATGTCACTTGAAGCCCCCCCGGTAGAATTACTGTCATGTACAATTAGACAAACATTAATCTATATGTTACTGTTTTCTTTAGCAGAAATGGCATTCAACTTGTTTGTTTGTGGTTCTATTAACTAGTTACAACCTTTGGCTATTATCAGACATAACAGTTTTCAGTTGCTATTTGAATTAGGAAAAAAAAATACATTCACTGGCCTAGAAACCATTTTATCCAATTCTTATGTCTAAACACACCGGTATAGGAGGCTAATGTCTTCCAGATGTGCTTCTCATATGGGGAGGCTGGAGAAAAATCCGTTTCAGTCCAAGTTTCCATTGTCCAAAGTCCAGGAACAAATATATCTTGCAACTGAGACTGCCCGCCGCTGGAAATGCTCTGTTGAGTTGTGAAGCCTCAGAGGTTTTCAAATGTTCATATTTAAGATCTTGGTGGGGCTTTTGATTGACCACAGAAAAACTGGCCGGTATCTGTATGCAGTACGATGCAAGAGCAGAGGCAGCTGTGGTTGCTTAATCTTCCTGACACAGACTGGTCTTGTTGCTTGTGCTCCCAGTGAAGGCGTGGTTCTGTGGTCCATATCGCCCTCCACTACATTTCTGCATATTGATGACTTTATTTGACATACAACAGGGCCTGCCTTCTTTGAAATCCATAATGTTAAGTCATCTGTTGCAGAACAGAATCAGATATACCCTAGAGACTGGAGGAATGAAAAACATTAGGACGCTCAGCTTCCCATCATTCAAAATGAGATAGTTTGCACACCAGCTGCTTCCTGGGATATGTATTTTCTGTGACAAGTGGGGCAATTTTCTGTCTCAGCAGGTAGATTTCTGTATACAGCCGTTGTTTAGGAGGAGCTGAAGAGACAGAGGCATGATATGAGGATCCAACACAACTCTAAGTAAATGATCTTTTCTCTCCGAACAGTAGGGGTTGAGCTGCACTTCTAATGAAGCATTTTTTAGGCGAGAGAGAGGTGTCATTTGTCAGCTGTGAATTGCCTCATTTAGGGGACTAGATCCATCTCTGAATTTTCTGCTGTTGTGTCGGTTGCTTTCGGAACAGAGAGAGAATTTAATATCTAACCTGCTCTTTGGGGAACAATGCAGCAATATATTGCATGCTGCAGCAAGAATTTGTATTTCAGCCGGCTGGCCTTCCTGTGGCTGGGGCTGGGGTGTCTGCATACCACCCATGCAGTCACACCCTGACATTTGAAAAGGTCATCACTTCTGAGTTAACTACCACTTCTTGCTTCAAACAGTGGGATCCCGACACGCTGTACGTACAAGGGTGTTGTAACACAAGTGGAGAAGGATGTTCGGCAAACGCCCGCTGGTGATGATTGCAGACCGCGCTACGTTTGTGTAGCTTTGCTGCAACTCAGGGTTGTGTATTTGTGGTCAGCCTTTAAAACACTGGTAAGTGTTCTGCAACAAGGCATTATTCTTCAGTTGCTGTGTGAATAACAGAGAAGCACCAGAAATACAGGACATGTTGAGTTGCGTGTAGCCTCTGCTGGAGTCCTTTAGCCCTTTCTTTCAAGGAAGGCATGAACGACTGACTGAAGAAGGGAGAGGACATACTTTTATCAAATCAATTTAAATATGAAGGGAAGGGATGCTTATCTTGCGGGGAGTCACTTTAGCCCACAAGGTCGGAAACGTTGCTCAGCCTGGCCCTACCTGTTACATTTGTAATGTCAGTGGAACTCTGAACCTTTAATTCTGTGTTATGAATCTGTAACTGTGAATCCTTTAATCGGGCGAGCTTTGGTAGAAGGAAGAGAAGTTGGCCTCCCAGCCCTCCAATCAGAAAGATGAGCAGATTTCTATGTTATCTTGTACATTATGGTGGTTTTAGTCATCTGAAGTAGTTCTGTACTTACGGAAGCAGCGGCTCCATAACTTTTCCAAGTAGGCTGCAGCAAGATCTTCAATAGGATGTTCATCATCTTCTTTTCCATACAGGGATGTCTTCTGCCCAAAAGGCTGTTTATATATTGACCTAAATATCAAAATCCCTGGTTAATAAAAATACCAGATTTACTGCTGCTTGTGGTAATATCTGGGGGTTACCTGTGCAAACACACATACCTCCCAAATCCAAAGGTGACAGGCTTGCCCTGCTGACTCAGCAGCAGCAGTACCTACATACACACACCTATTTGTGTGTGATAACATGAAGTGAAATTTAGCCTGAAGTTGCTTTTTCTCCTCTTGCCTTCCCTGCCTCTCATTACTCCATCTTCTCCTTTTTCCCTCAGGACTTCCCTGTAAACAACCTACCACAGGTTGCCCACTCCAGTCTAACAGGCTGGCTGCTGCTGCTTGTGTGAATCATGTAAGGGCATATGTTCCAGCTACAGCGCATTAATTGCCTTTTAAAGTCTAGACACCTAAGAAAACACAGTATCACAGTACAGAGCTTTACGTCTTCAAATGGCGGTTCGAGATTCACCTCTATCAGCTCTTCGCGGGAGCTGTGATTCTTCTCGGGGCAGCGCTTTGGTCATGAAGAGATTGAAACTTTAATTCAACAAGCAAGTTAAGCGCATATTCAACATTAAGCACAATAATCTTTATCCATAAAAGCCTTAAAATTCCCTTCCCTGTGATTTACCTCTGTTTGTCCAACTGATTCAATTCACAAGTGTCATGACACTTCCTTTTATTGAAAATCACTCTATTTATTGTGGAAAAAACCCTGCGGTGTAATGTTTAATCAAAAAGACATGATGGACAGAGAACAAATCTTCCTCATTTTAAAACATTAATACAAGGAAAAAGAAAATCTATCAGCAGCAAGCGAGAGAATCTCCAGAGAACAGCAAACACAAGTTAAGGGCTGTGAAAGAGTTTCACTCCCGGGTTCAGTTTTGCTGCATGGAATGTGATGTTATAATTCTGTAAATTTTGTTTTTAATGATCCATTTCCCCGAGTAGCCTAGTGGTATAATTTAACAGCAATAATGTTTTGATAATCTGTTCAGTGCATAGAAAAATACCCTATAATTTATAAAAGTATAAAAATTAACAGTAGAATTAGAGAATGGTATAAAATTACAGATTTATAGAATAAATAATTCTGTAATTCTTTGAAACTTTTTCTTAGAAAAAAATACCAACTTTACAGTAGAATGTAGTAGGTAATTATTTCCCATTTATCTTTACAGATAATTTTTTTTTTTAGAAGTCAGTTAACATCTTTCTAATTGAAACGATACAGAGATTTTCTACGGTAAAAACACTGAGGAATCATAAGCAGAATCGAATCAGCCAGTATTTTTTAAACTGTACTCTCCAGTTCCTTTTAAATAAGTTCCTTAGGCCACGTATATATACATATATTTCTAGTAGAAGGATCTACCTACTTTCTCTGACTACAGGATTTTGATTCCTGGACTATTTTCCTGTTGTGGATGTGTTTGTTAAGAGTGTAGCTCAGGGACTGCTGTAACAAAACAAGCTTTTGCCTCTGGTTCTGCTAGGAAAAACAATGCTGGTGAAAATCTCAAGAGTTTACTCTTCGGGCCATTCAGTATTCCGACTGCTGCATGGAATCGTTTGGGTTGGAAAAGACCTTCAAGGTCATTGAGTCCAGCCAGTAATCCAGCACTGCCAAGGCCACCACTAACCCATGTCCCTAAGCACTGCATCCACACATCTTTTAAATCCCTCCAGGGATGGGGACTCAACCCCTTCCTTGGGCAGCCTGTTCCAGGGCTTGACCTTCACCTTTTGGTGAAGACATTTTTCCTGATATCCAATTTAAACCTCCCCTGGCACAACTGTATGTTTATGAATGTAAAGATTTGGAAAGTGGACGTTGTGAAGACCAGCATATGCATGCTTCTTGATCCTGCTGGCTGAAACATCCATGCCAGCTCTTGCCAACACTGATACAAGAGGATCTCCAGTGGTCCAGCATCTTCCTGGGTGTTAGAAAGGATTTCACTCCTGACCACAAAAGCTCTGTAGCTAAGCCAACCAACGAATCATTACTGAGCTTTATACAGTAGTTTATTATAGAGCAAACAGTGTTTAGCTAAAAGTCGGTGCTAACGATAGTGCTTCATGCTAGGGCCTGAGTAAAGTACTGACAAGTTTCATGGGGGTGGTGGTGCTTAATAGTGCTTCAGCCTTTGTGGCCAAATGTTGTTTACAAGCAGCGGTAGCAGCAGCACACTGATGGTTATTCAAGGTTTTAAAGTCTCCTAAATGAGTAAATGTTACCTCTTGATTATTTCAGTTTTGTCTGTCGCTTAAAGGTTTGCTTTTGATCCTGGCGCAGAGTGTAGCTAAATCCAAATCTACCAAAATCTTTTAAATGGGCAAGCAATTATATTTCTTAGTGTAATTCAACAAGTTTATTGTTTTGGTTGATACAAAGACTTACTACTCCAATAATTGAGATAAGTGTGTTTTCATTGTGTTCTATTGCTAATAAAATAGTTGTGATTTAACATCTTGCTGGCTAAAAATAGCTAGACCTTGGGCCTAATTACAGAGTTTTCTTTTGCTTAAGATTGTGTGCAGTGGAGGTTGAAAGGGTTTGTTTCCAAGGAAACAAATGCACTGCACTTGCCTTGCATCAAATGTTTCCTGTAAGAAAATGCCATAACCAGGCTCCTGGGAGAGAAGAGTGTCGGGAGGTAACGGTGGCCTGTGCGGAGCCTTTTTCTAAAAACGTCTGGGTTTGTGTTTTCCTGAAGCTGGGAGCGTATTTCTCAAATCACTGTTTGGGTGCATGAAAAAAGCAGTGTAGTGTTAGCATCCTAATTGTGGTGTCTCGGGCTTTGTCACCCAGCTCGGCGGGTTTTCTTCTGTGCAGGTGTCCTAAGTGCTCTTGAAAGATTCCACAGTGCTACAGGAGCATCCTTTCCAGTTAAAAGACACCTGCTATTTTATATTACAGTTCTCCTTTTACATGTAGCTTTTATTTTCCATGTTGGATGAAGAAAGTCAACATATTTTGGGTAGACGTATTTTTGGCGGTTTATGTGGCAAGTGTACAAAAGTCTGCCTGTAGCACGTGCGATGCAAAAAAAGGGCTGAGGAGTGCAGAGGGGAGGTGCTTCTTGATTTCTTACCCTTTACTCTGAAATTTTGCTTTCTTAGGGAAATGGGAGCAATAAAAAATGGTTTAAAAATTGTAGTAATGGGCAAACAAATTGGAGAGAGCCCAGATACCAAAGTCCAAAAGTTTTGTGTGTATGTGTGGTGGTTTTTTCCTCCCAAAGTTGGAAACATTTAGGAAGAGCGTGCCTTCTCTCTGTTCCTGAGGCAGTGATATTTAGAGGGGAGGGAACGTAAGTGATAAGGAGTAACGGTTAAATATATACACTCATGATGCCGGGCTGCGATGTGGACTATTCTGAGATGCATGAGTAAGTCTCTTGAAGGACTTAAACCTCTTCACGAAATCTGTTCTGGGAATAGTATTTTTTTATCATATACCATAGGTCATCCAGAAAGCCAGACAAGAGCAATCCATAGAAAACATCACTGAGGATGGCGGGAAAGGCTTTTCCAAGGGGCGTCTCTGCCGAGAGAGGCAGACTTTGTGCAGAAAAAGTCTGTCCTTCTTACCAGGTCCGGCACGAGACAGGACTGAAACATCTCATTTTAGCCCTGGCATCTTTAGGAACTGTGTGTTTCTACCTATAGTGTTGAACTGCATGGTCAAGATAGATTAATCAGCTTTATCTGTTTGAAATTAATAGGTGTGTATTAAATGATGTGCGATGTAATTTTTCTTTCAAAATGTTATTATAATGCCAAACCAGTAAAATAAATGGATGTTTTCTGTGGGGCTTTGGCAGAGCTTGCACTCTTGAATAGCAAGAACCTCCATTTCCTGCAAAGCCTTTGCTGGCAAAAGGGAGATACTTCACCTAGTTCAGAGAGAGAGGTGCTTTGGGGATTGGTAAATCCCGAGTCTAATCCCCTGGGAGAAGCGGTGCCTCCAGCGGCGGCGGGAGAGGTGCGTGGGTGCTGTAACACACACCGGCATTGCCCAAGGCTGCCGTACCCTGGGAATTAGATGCTTTTCTGCCACTGGTAGTAATGGCAGGAAAAGGAGTGTTATCTGGGCAAACACTTTCTGTACTGTTGCGTGATATAAACCCCTCCAGTGCACCTCTGAACAGCACACGTGAAGCAGATCCTCATGAGGCTGTCATCGAAAATGCAATGCCTGGAATAGAAGTAGATATTCCCTCAAATTCTGTCTGGGTATACCTGTTCTCTAATTAGGTTCAACAACACACTTAGAGAATAAAAAAATAATAATGACTCTAAGAAGTCCTTTCCCTCCGCGCTTCTGTATGTCCATTGTTTCTGTTTTGCAAAGCTGTGTTCCCACCAGGGAAGCTGGGAAGATGAGGGAGGTGTGTTTCTGATGGATGTACCTGGAGAGTAATGGTTCTGCGATTTCAGTGAGAACAAAATGTAATAGTCACAGAAGCGACAAGATAGGTTGCTAAATACATGGGAAGAGCAGGTTTGCAAAGAACACATCATTTTTGTTCAGGCCCATTTCAGCATGCACTGCATTTGAGATCTCTTTGCTGGGGGGTCCCAGCAGAAGGCGTTTGGATGGGTGTTGGAACATCCGTCCAGCTCATATATACATTAGTTTAATGGTCACAGGATAGCACAGGTATTTGTAAAAGACAAGGATGTATGAAACCAGTAAATGTTGTGGCCATGAAGCTGTTATCTTCTTGATATAGCTTCCAAGTATGTTTCTTCATGTTCACTAACCTTGTTGTTAAGCTGGTTAATACTCTTGTTTTCCCCTTGCTCGGCCACCGAAGGATTCGAGTGGGTTCCCCACGCTCTCTGTGCTTAGGGCCTTGCGGTTATACACGAGCAGAGAGCCAATGGAGCAAAAAAGGAGAAAGCGTCCTGCGCTCAACAAAACAGCAGATTCTTTCCTGCCCCCGAGTGAAGGAGATGTAAAACCAGACACCAGGAGCACTCAGAGGAGGTAGAGGTCCCGGCAGCATGCCTGAGCCACCCTGGAGCTCACCCATTTTGGACCTGATGCAGAGCAAATTACTGCCATGTGCTGTAGGAATTTTGCAGTGCGCTGGGCTCTGTAACAGGCATTTAAGGACAAAGCATGACTTGCTTTGTACAGCTAACTCTGGGAAATGTTCAGGGATAATGATGGCACATTCACTGTTTTCAGATTATTTTAAAATTATTACTGTTCTGATTTTTCACAGTTTTAGCATGCCAAAATCTCCAGGCTTGGATGAATGCATAGACATGCATATTATTCTGCTGCTGCAAGTTAAAATGAGAGTGATTTCAATATGAAAAAGTAACTATTGTCAATATAAGTTACTTCTTTGTTACAGAAATATAATATATCATTGAGAGGGGCGTTTCAATGTGCCAAGGAAATTATGTGTTAAACAAAACCTTAACATAGGTAAGTTTTGCAATATCGTCGTAGCTTTTTTAGTTTTCAGAAGGGGTCTGAGAAACTGAAGATTCCTTGGTTTTCAGGGTCCAAGGTATTGTATTATCTTCCTTAGGGTGAAAGTCAGGGATTGTAATATTAGCTAAAGGTCGATGAAGAGCCCTGTTCCGAGCTGCCTCCCTGTCCTGCCCCAGACGGTTGCACTCCGCTCCCACAAGGCACGCACTGCTGGTGTTCTCACTCTGCTTGCTGCTCTAAGGGCATGGTGCCTGGCGGTGGGTACAGTGGAGACAGGCTGTGCTGGCACCAGCCTGCTTTCAGGAGCTGGCGGTGGCCGTTTCATGTCCGAACAAGTGCTAAGTGGTAAATTTGCAAAGATCTGGAAGCTTCTCCTCATGGGCTTCACTTGGGATCACCACGGCCATGGCCAGTGGTGGATGTAAAATACACACTCACAAGTGAGGAAGCATATGGGGAACGTGATTAAATTTTCCTGTCTGTTCTGGGGCTTCTTCCCTGTCACAAAATCAGATGTAATAGAAAATATTTTAAAATATTTTCATGCAGATGGATTTGTACTCAAAGGAAATTGAGAGCATGATGGGAGTTAACATTATGGGAGAGAGCAGAAAGGAGCAATCTGAGTGCCTGAGGAAACTGCTGCTTTCCCTTGTCTCCTGTCAGGAAATAGCTCCTTAAGTACTGCACTCCGAAATTGTCATCTGCTTGTTTTAACACAAAATGCCATCATGTAAAAATACCCCTTTTTCAGTCAAGGAGCTATGAAAGCTAATGCTTGCAAAAACTAAGCTTAAAGGGTTGAAGACACACACACACACACAAAAAAAATGTGTTGAGGGTTATAAGTCATAATATTATGACCTATGTTAAAGAGGCAGTTATTTTTTTCACATATAAATCAGTGCTGTAGATGAGGTCTGGGGAAGCCAACAAAGCTTGTTGCTGCTGGGTGCCTTCCCGCCCGCTGCCCTGGTCCTCATGCTTTATCACGTCCAGAAATCCTGTCCTTTACGTAGGTACCTAAATTGGAGTCCAGCTTTAGATGCTCAAGTCTGAAAACACCAGGGCCACGTCAGAGCCCAGGGCTGTGTTTATGGGGATTTATTACTCATCCAGAAGGCATCCAGCCTGGTGTGGGGCTCGGGTTTTCTTCCTGGCCTGCAGCAGGGAGTGGGAAGATGGGAGAGCATGCCGGCGTCGGGCGTTTGTTCTGCATCTGCTTTTCCAGATGGCTCCGCGGATGGAGGGGGGGACCCAGAGTCACGGCTTGGAAAGCTCGGGAAGCCTCATGACGCTTGATATGTTACCACCTAACTACTCTGAGATGTCTCATCTCTAATTATCAGTCTGCTTACAGACAGGTGATTATATTCTGATATGCAAGGAATTACAGCACTTTTTCTCGGTTACTTCATTTAGTTTCATCCAGGAAGCAGCCATCAGTGTTTCTTCCCTAACCGAGGTAATACAGCAACTGCATTTCCAAAGAAGTGGAGCACTGAGAGGAAATAAATTTCATCGTAGACATAAAGCCTAAGTTTCTGGTAGTTTCTGTTTCCATCAGATAAATGAGGCTCGGTTTTCGTTTAGTCACTTCGTGTGCTGCGGTGGGAACTCGCATCCCCTGCAGCATCTCTTCCACAAATTGGTTTGCAAGAGCTTTAGAGGTTGGAGGTAGCCAAAGTGGAACATAAAATTAAAGCTCCCTAAAGGTGCAATAAAATTGTAGATCAAAATATAATCCAGATGGAAACCTGTGCACTGCATGTACTTCTTCTGTATACAGCACATTCCCAGCTTTGAGATTTTGGTGTGCTCTCACCAAAAATGTGCATTCCAAACGTGTCTTCATATATGCTGTTGACATAAAATAGATAAAAACTCTCCCACTAATGAATTGCAAGCTAAGTCAGTACTAAGACCCCTTGGAGATGGTTATGAAGAGCGTGGTGCTCAGTATTCACAAGCCAGCTGCCGTTGTTGATTCATTATGTTATTTTCTGTTGGAAACTTTTCAGAAATGTTTGCTGGGAAGTTGCAGGATGGATCAAATATCAGCGAGCTGATTCTCCATGTTTTCCCCCTTTTATCAGTTTCCCCTGTTTCTTGTACAGGCTCTTTCTGACTTTCACTTACCCATGCCAGTCTGGCTCACCGGGCTGCAGTACAATGTCAGAGCCAGGTCTTGCAGGTCAATGCAGGCTC
Source organism: Falco biarmicus (assembly GCF_023638135.1). Classification (NCBI taxonomy): domain Eukaryota; kingdom Metazoa; phylum Chordata; class Aves; order Falconiformes; family Falconidae; genus Falco; species Falco biarmicus. The sequence goes on along the minus strand of NC_079298.1, from coordinate 4,645,767 downwards.
TGTGGTGTAGAAGGTGATGCGCCGCGCGTCACTCTGTGCCCGGTGCACAGTTCTCCCTGCGTGGTGGCCAGCGGCAGTGGGCAGAGAGGTTTGGGGGCTTCCCTGAGGGCAAAGGCTGTGTTCTTTTCTGAAAGCAACCACCGTCTCTCAGATTGACCAACCCGGTCTAGTGGAAGGTGCCACTGCCCATGGCAGGGGGTTGGCACTAGGTGATATTTAAGGTCCCTTCCAACCCAAACCCTTCTGTGACTCTGTGTTTTAGCACCCTTTGTGTGAACCATCTGCTTTCAAACGCCTCCTCTTCCACGTTAAGTTGCTTGGCTTGAATGTTACCCATTTGAAAATACAGTTTTATTTACGGGAAGAGAGAGAGGAAGGAAGGTGTTGGTGAGAAAGATGGAGGTGATGTGTCTGTTTCGAAAAGATGAATCGTCCTGGGGGGGCACTTTGGTTTTGCATTTGTGGAGGAAAGATTCAGGGTATATTGATAGCATCGCTCCAGAAACTGCAGTTTCCTGCTGCCAAGTGACTTCTAGTGATACCGTTTTTGGAAAACGTAAAGTGCTTGTGCCATCTCCCGCCTGTATTTATCCAGAGCTCTGCAGACGGAGTTCAATGCAGGCGTAAGGCAGTGTGAGGGAGCCCATCATTCACGTTCGGTGCCTCTTAAACACCGAGAGCACAGGTGTAGGGACTGCACCAGCTGCAGAGCAGGAGGGGAAACAGCCCTGAAGAGCTGAGTTGACAATTAAACAGTCATCTGCATTGGCGAGAGATTTCATTGAACCTCTTCCTAGTGAATACATACCTGTCATTATGCTAGCTACTTTCTGCCGTCCAACACCCAGCTTATCTTAGCCTCTTGTTGCTGCGGGGTTTTTGGCATATGTGTTTTGCAGAAGAGTCTGCAGGAGATCCAGGTTGGATTTTGGAGCTCGTAATTTCCTGGCACACCAAATTACGTGCAGGTTTCAAGTCAGCTTACAGCAGGTATAGCTTATAATTTGGTGAATAGAATTCCAAAATTCAAGAAAAACAGATTATCTTAAAATTATGTTTGATAAGCTAATTATTTTGAATGGGTATATGTTTTATGATTGCATTCCTTAAATAAGTGTATTTTTCAGTATTAAGACAGAGAATACTGGTATTTAAGAGTTGGCAAGGTAATGTTCCTGGAGCAATTGGGTCAGTCCTTGGGCAGCCTATTTAAGAGAAAGAAGGAAATTAGAATTGCAAATCAGTATTTCATCATTATGAGTCAGTGTGGCCAGAAAGAAAGAATGAACGAAAAGCTTCTGTGTGGCTGAGTAGTTGGTTTGGTGCACAAGCAATCGCATCCTTTCCAAATCAATAGATAGCTTTGTACTCTGCCAAGCAGCCTGTGGCAGCGGCATGTGACAGAAGAACCCCAATGATTAGAAACATTTGTGAAAGGGTCGATACTGCTCTGCAGCACAGCTAATAAAACACCGGCAGCAGCACTGGAGAAGTTTGCTTCCGAGTGGTTTTTCAAGCTTTTCCATTATACGCTAGGATGTTTGCATGTTATCCTGATTATTCCAATGTTAATAACTAGGAGGAAGATAAAATATTCCTCTAAACATATTTAGTATTCTATTTATTTCTCTGGGGTGAAACACCCAATATACTCTTGCATTAGTGTAGGGTCTTGAATCTGGAAAGAAAGTCTTTAATAGGGTCTTTAATCTGGAAAGAGATGGCATCAGATGTGCATATTTTTACAAACGTGCTGCGATTCTGGTTTGTCTCAAGATAGCAGAAATATCAGCTGATTGTTTTCAGGCTGCAGTATCTGCGCCTTTCGAGGACAGGGAACATTCCTGCACCTTCACAGCAACCTGCTGTTGATTGGGGGAGTAAAGGTAACGAAGTGCCGAAGGGCCTGGAGTGTTTCAAGCCGGCACGCTAACAGGCCAGCTGCGCAATAGCTGCGTTATGTAACTTTTCTGAAAGACATGGAAAAAAATTACATGCTAGTTTTCTAGCAAATGGTTTTGAAGAGCCTGTGCAATTTTTCACAAAACATTTGACGTGGAGCATCGCTATAGGGGCTGCCAGGATGGACCGATGGGACTAGGACTCATCATTAGTAGGGCTTGCAAAGCGTTTTATCCTCTAATTAATAAACATATTAAATAGGTAGATGTGTCACCCAATGGATAAAGATCAGAATGAACAATTTGATGGTTTTTTTGAAGTATGTAGGAGTAGGAGGCAGGGCAATCAGCAGTGCTTAGACCCAGAAGTGAGGCAGAAGGGGGTTCTCATCATAGCCCCGAGAGTTATATTCATTTATGTCATGTTGATACTGCAATTGCTAGTCTTTCATTTGGGTCTTTAGTGGAGGATAATTACTCAACTGTCTGAGAAGCTATAGGAGAAAAAGCCAGGAGAATGACTTATTATCCTTCCCACCCAGCCACCATTTGATTACTGCCATGTTCCCTGCAATTATCCACATCAAGTTCAGGATGCTAGATGAAGGGAAGAGTTGGAAACATGAAGGGAGATACCGTACAAACGGGAGCAGGGAGAGAAAATGCATGATCTCGGTGTGGTGGGATAGAAAAGAAGCAATAGTGCACATAAATGTCTGTTACCAAATCAGCAGTGAATTGATTTTGCCTTTTCACCAAGAAGAATGAGAATAATGTTGAAGGCCGACGTGGCAGGCTTTCTATTCGAGAGGGACACGCTGGTGTTCCTTCCCAGGCATGGGGGGGTGGAGGGCACAGCCAGTTTAAACCTGGCAATGTTTTATTGTACCAGCCTGAGAGCTGGGGAAGAGCTAAAAGAGCAGAATCATGTCGGGCAGGAGGGGAACACCGAAAAGGAATTCCTTTGAATCACTTGAAATCGTGAGAGTTTTCAACTTGCTGGGCGCAGAGAAGCTGGTGGAGTGACGGGTGGGAGATTTTGGGGGGTGACAGTGGTTTGTTGCCCCCCGAGCCCACAATGTTGGCATGTCCATTGGGAATGGCCCAGAGGCTTGGGTTAAGCTCATTACATGAGCTGAATTTCTCTTATTTGACAAAAAGTAAACTAAATTTCAACCTGGCCCATGGGGGGAGTTCCTGAATGTAGCTCTCCCACAGAGTGGTTTTCATTTATGAAACCCCTATGAGGTGTATCGGTGGGTTTATGCTGCTGGGGTCGGCTAGCCTGGCGGTGAGTGCCAGGCATGTACGGAAGAAGCCTGGGATGCTGGGCTTTACTTCGCCAAAGAAATGGAGGACACAGGGGTCTAGAAATTCCCACAATATTAAGAAATGCCCTGAAATATCTTTTGAGCCGAGTTTTCAGCTATATCCAAATCAACATGCATTTCCAGCATAATAGACATCACTTTTGAAAATATAAATTCTCCTTTTGAAGGCAGTAACAGCAGAATTGCTGTCTCTGCTGGCTGCATGTATAAAATGGCCATTTGTCCAGCTGCCCGTTGTCCCAGCAGTACCATCTGCAGGCTGGGGTTGGAGATGTGCATCTGTCAGTGTACCTGTATATTTATCTCCATCCATGTATGTTTGTGGGCCTTTTTCATGTATAAGATGCATAATTCTGTAGTCTACGCGGATTATTTGCCGCTGCGTGTAAAAACTGGCTCATTTCAAAATGAATTGACCAAAGTGGAGATGCAGCAAAGCAACTGAGGCACAAACTGCATGTTAGGTATCCGTCCTCATCTTTACAGGTACGCTCACTTTTCTATTATACTTTTAAGTTGCCCCTACGTTTTTATAAAATGGTTTTTGATGTCAATAAAATAAAATATGGTTTAATGTTTCATATAACGGTTAAGGAAGAGAAGTGCACAGTTCTTTCAGTCTGGGTTTTGTCTTAGCTTTGACCGTGTTGGTGCAAACTGCTGACTTGTAACTTAGACATTGCCAGGCTACCCCTTCCTGTGTATTTTGAAATTGGATTTGAGATCTTAATTAGTAAAACAACTACTCATTCCCCTTTCCAGTTCGGACTTAACTGCAGGGTGGGGTGGTCCAGCAAGGTTCGGGTCTCGGTGTAAGGGCAGGCTCCCCGCGCCTGGCGTGCGATCCCCTGCTGGGTGCCCCGGGCTGCTGTCCCCTCTTGCCACTTTGGGAACTCCCCGCTCTGTGGGGAGGGAACATTATGCATCGGTTATGACCCCGATGAAATGTAAAGCCTGTTTATACATCGTCTATAGAAAGCCCATTTATACATGTTTGCTTATGCATTTGATTTCAGCCGATGATAAAATCCCTTCCTTTTGGTTGTCAAGGTGAAATGTCTCGAGACTTCACTGGGAGAAAAAAAAATCCAGTAAACGGCAAATTTGCTCGTACATGCTGCGCATTTCTTGACATTGAACTTTTTGTTTCCCCAACAGAGGGAAGCGCAGCATACGCTCCAGCCTCATTAGCCTAACCCCCTTCTTGCCCCCGCGCTGGGGTGGGCGGAGGCGCTGCCGGGGCAGGGGTGCGTGGGCAGGTCCCCTTCAGCATCCCCAAACCCTCGCGCTGGCACTGCTGGAAGCACTTTAAAGTCTCCTTTATTTATCCAGACCCCCCTTTGTCCCCAGGTCCCCTCCCCGGCTCCGCAGCCCCGGCGCTGGTGCAGCCTTGCTGAGCGCTGGCGGCAGCCCCGGGGTGGGTGATGGCGAGGGGCTCTGCGCCCCCGGCTGCGGAAAGCCCTGGTTTTGGGAGCCGCTCCCCGCACGGCTCCGTGGCGGCTGTCTTCCCACCACCCACCCCCTGACGTCTCGATGCACCAGGGAGCTGTGCTGGGTTTGATGTTTAGCGGCGGGATTTAGATGTAAATCTTGTAAAATTCCATTTTATGCAGAGACACACAAATCTGCTCTGGCTCAAAGGCTCTGGGTGAAGTTGCAGCTGCGGAGGTACCTGCTTGGAGGATTTTCTTGCAGGCAGAGCACCTCTCCAGCCAGGCAGAGGGAGGGCTGGAGAGGCAGCTGTGTCCAGAAACACAGACCCGTCCCTGAGTGACAGGAGTAAGGCAGAGCGTACCCGTGTCTGTGCAGAATGACCCCTTGCAGGGAGCTCGCAGCCCTCGGAAAGCTTTGCTGTCTCTTCTGGTTTAGCGGATTGGACGAGCCAGGCCTTTTGCCATAGAGACCTGCTCCCTCCTGGCTGTAGCCCCTAACCTGGGCACGGACCTGGGTCCCCCTGAAGCCGCCTGCACCGCAACACCCCAGGCATGTCATCCCTCACGTCCATGGTACGGAGCGGGTTACGCAGGAAGGACCTGGGAGTGGAGTTTCTGCAGCATGAGAAAACTTTGATTCATCTGTGAAGGTGGTGAATGAACGAGGGATGTGACCTGGAAAGGATAAACAGGAAAATAGGGATGTTTCTCCAGCTTGGAAAAGGCTCGCTTTTTTTTCCCCTGCTGTCTCAGGATCACTGGAAGGGATTACACAAATGAGAGCAGGAAACTGCAGTCAAGGTTTTGCCAGAAATAGATTTTTTTTTTTCTTCTGATATAAATGAAGAAATATGGGAGTCCGTAGAGGCTGTTCCACATGCACCCTCACATTTTGATTGCCAAGTCATTTGCATTCGTATATAAAGTGACATTCACCCTGCAATGGGAGCTGACATGTAATCACAAAGAATAAAAACTCCTGGAAACATCTACGTGCCACTGATACAACTTCAGAAAGACAGAAGTTTGAAAGAAGCAGAAAATGTACTGAATATTTTCGGACAAGTAGAAGGAAAGTATCGTCTTGGAAGATGTTAAATATTAATTTTTTACCTAATCGTCGTCATTCGTGGATTTGGTAAGTATTCCTAGGTTTTGTCCAGCTAAGGGCAGTTCTGGTGGGCAGAAGAGCTTGAAAGTCTGCAATTTTATGTTTGCAAAAAGCAGGTGCTAAAAAGAAGCATTGATAAGGATATGCGTGTTCCTCAAGCTGTAAAATTGTCAGGGTGCTTGCTGAATATTTTCTTTTCTTCTGTCTTTCCTGATCAGATTTTGATCTCACGACGCACCCTCACGACGCCTAGTAACTGGGGGGTGCGGGTGCAAAGGGTGGGAAAAGGATGGAAGATTTTGTATCATGCTTAATTATTTTTGTTGTAAGATGTATATGAACATGAATTTTCATTTAAAAAATGACTCACTAAAACGTCTTTTCACTTGGGTGATTTCATGGTGTTACCTCTGTACCTTCTCAAGTCTGTTGTCAACTACTGTTGCATTTTAATAAGCAGATGGAGCTGCCGCTGCTGCCTCTGCTCTGATCTGGCTGTGTTAGGGCAGAGGGAGATGGGAGGGGACCTTCAAGGGCATGTCCTGCCACAGGTGCCACAGGTTTGTGCTTGATGGACTGCCCAGAAATGGGTTTCCTTTCCATAGGTAAAGGTCCGCTGTTGGAGTTAAGATATGAAGTCATTGGGTAGTGTGAAATATAGTCTTACAGTTTCAGATACCCCATCTAGTCTGTACAGCATCTTGTAAGAATATAAAATATAGAGAAAATTTATATTCTAGATGTTCAAATACTGTATTCTTTAATCTTACCTATACACATACATATTTTGGTTTTACACAGAATTTATCCAATGTAATCTTATTATTACTTATAATCATTTAACTGTGGCTCTCTCTGCATTAGGCTTCAAGATGAACCTATAGCTCAGTATTTGTATATATTAATAAAAATATTGAGGGTCTGAGTCTTTAAACGGTCTGTAAAGATACACAGTCAGCTTTCCTTCTCCAGAGCTCAGAGTCTGCTCATCAAGCAGAGCCATGTGTGGTGTTTCAGGGACAGGAGAATGGAAAGGTAAATATATAAAGAAGAGGGAAAATGCACTACTGTATTATTGGAAGACCTCTGGTTAAAGCAGATGTTAAGAAAGGAAGAAACAAGGACCCCCTGGAAACAAGGAGGCAGCAGGAAGGGGAAGGAAGGAGGGTCCCACCAGTTGCTTGAGTTGTCCATGCGAGGTGTTGTACGTCCTCCCCATCCCAAGGACCCGTTTGTGTTAGTGTGAGGTTTTCTTCATTAAAAAAACCCAACAGCATCTGTCATTACATTGCATAGACATTAGGGCTGTGTCTTCCGCACTCGGTGCGGCGCTGGTGAATCGATAGATAGCTGAGACGAGGAAGATTGCTCTTTCTCTGCTGCGCTGTGGGTTGGGGTGGACGGCGAGGTCATTCTCCCTGCTGCTGGCCATGCCGGCCTGGCAGAGCTGCATCGGTGGCACAGTGCTGCCCTGGCACCCTCTGCCCTTCTGCAGGACAGACCTGGTGGCACGTGTCGCCTCCCCTGTTGGCATGGCGGCTGTGTGCTCAGGAGGGCAAAGTGTGCTGACAGCAGGAGCTCCTGCCCTGCTGAAGAGGTCCAGCACGTGCTGCTCACGTGGGCGTGCTGGCGACCTTACCGTGTTCGTGCTCTTTGACTCTGGTATTTGCTCCCAGGTTCCCAGGCAGCTGCAATGCTTGCAGAGTAATAAGGACCGTGCAATGAAGGTGTCAGATGTACAATTGCTGTGCAGCACGTTGCACAGTCTCGTAGTTTCAGACAAGCACGTTGCCCAAATTTGTCATCTTTGTACCAAAATCCTTCAGCTTTCCTTTCTCCATACATGCCCATTTGTCTGCAGCGGTAGAGGACAGTTCGTATGTGATACCCAGGTGTGCGCGGGAGATCCTAGGAGCATCTCGGCAAGCAGTGGCCACGGGATTGTCAAAATCTGTATAACATTGCCCCTGCAAAATTGTTTTTGTGCACGAGTTATCTCCAAAGGCACCTGGCCATGAGGGATGTGTTTTGGTGCTGGCAGATCAGGCTGGGTGAGCTCAGGGAGGAGGATGCGCCTTTGCTGGCAGCTCTCAACATCGTGCCAGATCTGAAGGACGGGTATAAGTGAGGAATCATGTGGCTGCACCTGACACAGTGGCAGGTTGTTGCTGAGCGTTAGCAGAATCCATATTAGATCTATGTAGATACAGAATTATCACCACAGCTTCCCCTTTTGGCAGGGGGAGTTGTTGGCTGGATTTAGGAAGTTCCTCTTGAGACGGAACCCCAGTAAGCTAAGATTGAGGGGTATTGGATCAGGAGGAAAGGGGTGGGAAGCATTAAGTTGATTTGCCAGAATTACAAATGCAAGGAAGAGGAGAGACTGTGTGCGTTAGTTATGGACAGTGCCAACACCTGCACAGAGCAGAGGATGTCACAGAAATAAGCGTTTCATTCAGAGAAAGGAGACATACATTTTTGTAGCTGCAAGAGCAACATAAGTAATTTTAGCTTGAGGAAGTGCAGAACTCGAATAAAAGCTCAACACCACCATAATCCTGAGGGGGGGGCTGTCAAAGATGGGTCCCGGAGACAAGTGGAGCTATTGGAGCCCATCGGATCAGTTGGAGAAGTTTCAGGTCATTTAAAACTGTACAGCTCAGAGGGAGCCCTGCCACTGTGTTGATTTACAAAGGAGAGGATAGGCGTTAGCCTATAAAGATTCACTTAACCTGTGCGCAGGTGGCGATAAAGCACGTTCTTCGCCCCGTGCTGGTCTCATAACAGTTTCAGACTGAGTCTCGCCAATCATGACCATTGTAACCGGCTGGTTGCTTGTTCAGGGCATGCGTCGTGGCTGAAATTCATTAATTACTGCTGGCCATTTGCACTGTATCTTCAGGCACTTTGTTCCTCTAGTAAGTTTTCAGTCCTCTTCTGAACTTGTCTTTCCTCTGTCCCATCATGCATAAGCAAACTCTTCAACTAAAATTTTTTAAAAAAAAAAAGTATTGTAGATGCTGGTGGAAGCATAAGTGTTCACTGATCTGAACTGTCTAAAACACATTAATTAAATTAAACAAATCAACCAAGTAGCCATTCGCTGCCAGGTGGGTATGCAAGTGAACAAATAACTGCTCCATATTGCAGAAGAGTTGTCAAAACCAGATCCTAACGAAGCATTTCAGAGAGGCTGTTTTAAACGGTGCAGCCTGGGGCCAGCTGGGACGGCCTCTAGGTTCAGAGCAGCGGGTTCTCCACCAGGTTCAGTGGCCCAGGCTGCCCGCAGCAGCTGTGGGTGCCCCATCCCTGGCAGGGCTCAAGGCCAGGCTGGACGGGGCTGGGAGCAGCCTGGGCTGGGGGGAGGGGTCCCTGCCTGTGGTGTGGGGTGGGACTGGGTGGTCTTGGAGGTCCCTGCCAACCCAAACCATGCTGTGAGTCTAAGTTCAGGAGAGGAGCTGGTGGTTCCCGTCCACACATGGGTGATGTGGGGCATTGGTTGCTGCTGCTTTTCGGTGGGGAGAGGGGAGTGCTGTGCTGAGGGATGCTCTGGCTGGACTGGGGCTTTGGAAGCTGTCTGGGGAAACGGAGAATAGTTGTCAGCAGCTGAGTGCACTGGCATATCAGTTCTTCTAAATGCATGGTGGAGAAACGGGAAACTCCGTGGCCGGCGCTTGTTCATAGGGACGTTTTAAAACTCCTGTCTGTCCCCTGCACAGTGCTGAAGGGCAGCTGCCTTGCGCCGATGGGCGAGTAGAAAAACTCCGGAGACAGTGAAGCGGTGCAGGGAAAGGGCAGGGCTCTGCTTCTGGCTGACAGCACGGGCATGGCCTGGAGGGGCTCCGCAGCCCGCAGGCAGCTACAGTCCGCGGGGCAGCTGCTCCTGGCCGATCCTTGTGTCAGGACTGAAATACCGACATCGTTATGGTAGGGGTGATAAGCACAGTGTGCAGAACAGCCACCCTGACATTAACACTTCCAGCTCCGTTGGTTGTTTGCGGTTGGAGATAAGGCTGGAAGTACTTTTCATACTGCGGTGCCGTATATACTGACTACGATTTTTATTTATTTTTATTTATTGAGTTTTGAAGTACTCAAGTTTTGGTCCGGGAGTGAATACTCACCAATACTGTGGGTAAAAATCTGCTCGACCTTCAAGTTACCTTGTTTTCGTGGGGCTTAGCTGTGACTTTAGATGTACTTGAAACATTTTGGTTGTCTTCACATATTAATTCCTTAGCCTTCTATAAATAGGTAGTGTCTTCAACAAAGAAATGATTTATATGCAGAGGGTAGGTTTGAGAGACAGAACTCAAAAATCTGTAGGCACAATTTAGAAAAAGAAGGCCAAATATTTCTCTTGTGCTCACAAATGGCTGTAGGAAGAATAAAGAATACGCTCTTGAAATGTGTCTGCAGCGAAGACAATGCCTGGCTGAAACGAGATTTTGAACAATAAAATAATGGGGATTTAATTGAGTCTGAGCAATGCAGTGTTTGCTTTCACTGTTAGAAGAGCTGGTTACGGAGGGATTCTGGTGGAGGAATGGTGCTTGGTATTTAGTGACCTTTCCCTTCCCTTCATGCTGTATCTTTTCAAGTTGTTCCTGGCTATATTTTCATGCTGGTTTTGCAAGGCAGAAGATAAAAGTTAGAGCATTTGAGGCTGCTAGTGTTGTCTTTACATTATCATATTTATATTCATTATCTCAACTTCCAGTTAAATAATCTGTGTCACTTTATTTGGATGGCAAACTCTTTTTAGCCAGGTTAATGTATATCTAGATCTGTCATGCACGCGTAGCTGTTTCTCCAGTTTCTCCTTCTCCTCCTGGTTGACTTGTCTAAGACACAGAAGCCCAAGTCCTGACGTGACGCAGACAGCCCTCGCCGTGTGGGTCCTGTCAGGGTGAGCCTGGATGGAGGAGCTGCCCCGGTGGTTCAGCAGACCCGCCTGGCTTCGGTGGGTCCCCAGGGAATGCCCTTTGGTTTAGGTGGCATCCAGAGATGACCAGGAAGCCACGTGCTGACTTTGTTACACAAGCCCAGGTTCTCCTTGAACGCTTTTAGAGAAGGCAGTGGTCTTCATCCTGACGAGGGGGGATACCATTGGTGCTCCACTGGCTTGCAGAGCTCTGCTGATTAGCTTCCCTGCTCTGCAACCTCTAAGCATGCTTCTGTGTCTCTGATTATTTTACTTCCCTCATCACCATTGTGTATAAGCTTGAGAGATTATTTGTAATAGTGCTGCAGAGAGTTAAGATAATTTTATTTCATTTTATTTCTTCCTACGTGATCCTTCCCACCCACCCCACCCCACCCCCACTCCCCTGGCCCCCTGCCCCCCCCTCCTTCCCTGCTACTGCAGCCGTGCCCTGAGACCATGTCCTGGCCACCATCACATTTCCACCGCTGATACCCGTTCCTCCCAGCATCTCCCCCTCACGTGCTCCGAGATGCTGTCTGGCTCTTCAGACAACCGCTGCGCAGAGCGGTCCTGTGCTGCACCCCGGCTCACGCAGCCAGATTTAATGTCTCAGACGAGAAGGGCTGGATGAGCTGGGACAAACCCTTGATGAACCGAGTGAAATGAGTCCACGTGGCTTCACAGCGTACAGCAGTGATGCACTGGATCAAACAGTATCATGGGTCGATTTCTTACTGAGTTTGTTTTCATGTTTAACAGTTAGATTGATAGAATTAACACATTTTCATATGCTTTCCTTAAAAAACAAGTAGAAAAGATAAACTGCTGTTAAAGGCTTGCAGTCATTTTTCTAGAATTTATAGTGATAGCTGCATAAAAAAGCAACAGAACCATACAAGGAATCGGGGCAGGGGGGAATATATCCTGTAAAATGATGATTAAATCCCTTTATAAACCAAGCAATGATTTTGTTACTTTGGAATTTTATTTTTTCTTCCAAACAAATTAAACTTCCAGAATTTAGTGAAGAGCTGTAGCGCTTTAATACATTTGCCATCTGCAGTTTCTAATACCACTCTCTTTGTTAATTGTACTGAACAAAAAAAAATATTCTCCAAATAATGGGGAGCTTTTGCTGTTGTGAACGCTGAAGCAGCCCTGCTTTGGTGCAGTGCCAGGAGTGCGTGATTGATTGTATCTGTCTGAGCTGTCACCCTGAGAGGAGCAGCAGACCCGGGCAGGCTGGGTGCAGTGCTGCTGTCTCGCAGAGCTCTAATTTTGCTGGCCCATTGACGTCACTGGGAGGTTTCAAACCAGCCCGGAATGTCTAGTAAACTTGCACATAAATGAAATAATAAAAGTCTGGTAGCTAATTCACAAGCATAAAAATGAGGTTTATTCTCTCGGAAAACCTTTCCTGTTTTGTTCTTTTTTTTTCACAGCCTTTATCTAGTTAGCATTTAAATAAATAAAACTGAAATTCTAATAAGCATCGAGGATCATCTGTGATAGATTGAACAAAGGCTATAAAAATGCTGCGAAAGAGGAGGCTGGAGGAGGGGCAGCAGGAGAAGACCTGCTGCTGCTTACCTGCTACATACAGCCCAGTCTGCCCAAAACTGCTTATTATGAATAGTGCCATCATGCAGCATTTTAATAATTTTGCCGGGCGTCTGCACAAACCATCTGTAGTTTCGTAAGCCCTGTGATGCTGCGGCTATGTCAGATAGATCGGTTGAAATGGAGCGTGGCTCATTATAACATTGCCCTGCTGAGAAGTACTGGCACCTCCACTCGGATGGATGCTCTCTGTTCTTCCAAAGGTAACCGAATGGCTTTTTTTCCTGGAGTTCAGACAGTTTAGAACATAATTTTACAACACTCATAAAAAAATAAATGGGCTTTTAACATCGTTATGTTACATGGAATGGTATCTTTTTGTATTCTGCGTCATGAGCTTCAGGATCTTTCTTTTGTAGATGGTTGCCCTCCAAATGACGAAGCAAAAGTGGCTCACTGAACCAGAGGGTGAGCAGGGCATGGGTTCGGGACAGCTCTCCTCTCCTGGCAGCTGGACACTGACTTAGATCTGCCATAATCCAGAGTTTTTCAGAACAGAACCAGTGGAAATAGGAGTTGGATAATGATTACAGATTTGGTTTTGCAATGTGGGGAGAAAGATTGTTAATCACACTTTATTTCCTTTAGAAAGTCCTGCTGAGGAATCTCATCTGGATGAAAAATAAATACCATGGCTGTGAATTACAATTCTGTGTCACCCAGTGCTGACCAGGATGTAAGCAATGACAGGACTGTGAGTGGGAAAATACTTTATTTAGTTCTCAGGGTTAAATTTAGGCTGAGCTTTGGGTCTGGGGAGCAGAGGGCAGCGCCCAACGCCTGTCTGTCCGGCTCTGGGCATGGTGTTGGTAGGGGTGCTGCTGTGCAGGGTGTGCCTGGCTTTGTTCTGAGCAGAAGTAACTTGAAGGGAATGTCGCATGGCCCCTGGAATAGCTTTTTCATTTTTCCCACCAGTGAAATGGAGAAATTGTAGGGGGCCGGTTCACTGGTACTGTGGAGCTGTTCTCAGGATGGCACAACTGGAAATCACAAGCGATGGGAGGGTGTGTTTTTGAAAAGAAAAAAAAAACCCACCACTTCTACAATTCTTTGTATATAACAAAACCCAGGTCAGCAAGAACCCAAAATTTTACTCATTCCTTCTGCAGGATCCAGATTTCAAACCCGTTTGTCATGGTGGTGTTCTCTGAAAAAGCTAACTGCCCAGAGATTGCCTTACGTGCTAGGAAGTTTGTAGCTAAAAGAAATCTTTATCCCAGTTATTAACCTCTGTAAAAGAGGTTTATGAAGAAAATCCTGATAAAGCTTTAGAAACAAGAATCTGTATTCCTAAGCCTGCTAAGATACAAGAGTGGAAAAAGCCCCGGAACTTCTTAGGAATGCTGAGACCCATTTTTGCATTCCCTGGTGCCGGTGCTGTGCCGTGGCGCAGGGAGCAGTGGCCTGCATGCCCAGCATCGCCACAGGAATATTCCCACAGTATGAACCCAGAGCAGCCTGGGTCAAGGTCAAGACCCTGCCATGCACGTGTGCTATAGTAGTCCTTAGGTATGTTACCACCTATTTTTCAAACTTTCTCACCTCGATTGCTTTACAACAGCATCTGACTCCCCAGCTGACTGAGGAAGGGCTGATCCCTGACCAACACTGGCCAGGCACTCTTGCCAAGTTTCAAATTAAACCTTTACAGCAATAGCCTGAAACGGAAAAGAAAGAAAAAAAAAAAATCAAACCCAGCCAGCTTCTGACAGACCATTTTTTATTGTGGGCAGAACATGTTTTCCATAGTTTTATTCTTGAAAACAGCTCAATAGTTTTTGCGGGAACTTTCCAGGCAAGTTGCATCCTGAGCGAGCCAGGCTGGGCGAGCAGCCGCACCACACTGAGCACTGGGGTTTGCAATGGGAAGCTTTAAACATTTTTTACTGTGTGTCTCCCTCCGAGGTGTTTATACCTACTGTGTGTAGGTGTTAACTCCAAAGAAAGTTTAACAATTAATGTAAGCAGTAACAACCAGCAATTTAAACTAGTTAATTCTGTAGTGGTTAACATAATTCTGAAACTTTGTATAAACGCTCACAATTCCTCTTTCATGGTAGAAGACTTCCCTTATTTCATTTTTCTTTCTGTTTACCTGTTTGCCTGTGTGAAACTTGTGTTTTAATGCAAGTGTCAGATGTGGACTTTGCTGTTAGGAGGATTCCCTTCAGCCTCCCCTTTTGCTTTCCAGAGAGCTGCTGGACCACGCACAGCATCTGTGACAGGAATGAGGGGCCCTCTATTAAAAGCCACATGCTGTGCCCCCCGATTTGCTATTCAATGTGGAGGAGCAATGCAAAGGTTTTCCCTAGCAGCTACTCCCTGAAAGCTGGAGGACATGGGAACCTGATGTGTGTTCGTATGTTTTCTGTGATGAAAGCAATAGGTGTAGGTCTGCTACTGAAATGACAGTGAATTAAATTAGCCCGAAGGGCCTGATTGCATTATAAAATATTTTTAGAAGCCATGGATAAAGCACAATAGGTCGATAATGTAAACTACTGGAATGAATGCCGCATTTGATGATGTAAGTAATACGGTTTTGGGGTAGGAATATAGAAAAAGCAGAGGACTGGAAAAGCAAATATAGCAGGTGCTTGTGAAAATGCACAGGTAGTAGTCTAGACAATTGCTTCCACAGGATTAAAATCTGTCATCGTTAAAAGCCTATTAAAAGCAGATTTGCCACATTTAAAGGAGCATATATTGTGTTGCCTGCACTGGCTTAGAAACTCTTTCAATTTCGATGGTTTGGCCCACTGTCAAAAGCACAAGCATGAGCAAAAAACACAGCATATGTGATTGGTGGGTTTGTTTATAGAAGTAAGAGAATTAGGAGAGGAACTGAATTTGATAGACAGTATATATTTGGCTTTTAGGAGAGCTTGAAATACAACTTTGAGTATTCAAACTGACTCTCATAAGGGGAGAGCTATAATACGGCCCGAAAGCTGGCTGTTAGCTAAAGACGCGAGTGGGCGGTCTGGGGAGCGTCAGTAAGATCTTAGAAGGACAGGCTGCTTCAGGGAGCCCGGTATTAATTACCTAGCCTGGAGGGATTAATGTCTGCAGAGAAACAAGCCAAACTCTTGTTGTCTAAAGGTTGAAAAAACAACAAATAAATACGTGGTTTCTTGCATATTAGGCAAAGAGAAGGAGAGGGAGCTGGGAAGGGTGGACAGCAGCGTGGTAGTCCTCTGGGTAGGCTGGCAGAAACGGGGAAATGAGGATGAACAGAAGGATGCTGAGAGTGACATGAGAAATAAGCTGGTAGTCACCGTGCAGTCTGGAAAAGACCGTTTGGTGTAGCAGGCTCGGTATCTAGGGCAGCAGCTGACGTATTTCCAAGGAAGCCACAGCAGTTATTAAGAGTTGAGGGTTTACAGCAGAAAAGGAGGCAGGTTCAGCACGACGCAGCGGTGGAGTGGGCTGCAGGGTGACCCACAGGAGCTAGATGGACAAGGTGCTTCGCGTTTACTGCCCACCGATTCAACCAGCTTCTTCATCTTGGAGAACCTTGAACCTAGTTTGAAAAACCCGTACGTGTCACTTCAGTGGTGGCTGGTGTTACAGCGTTACCCACCCTGGCTCCGACGGGAGCAAGCTGCTTTACCTGTGAGCTTTTTGGGAAGGAGCTTGTGCTGCAAATGAGCTGAGCGCGAGGTGCTGGGCATGGGGCAGGCAGAGAGCACTGGGACACATCCCCACCGGGCAGGGGCTCGCTCGTGCTCGCGAGAACATTTAAGTGGGAGCCTGCTTCAAAGCAATCTGGATGCTGCTTCGGTTAACTCGCTGGTGCGTGATTGCTGCGATGATAAGTAAAGATTTTCTGTAATTTGGTGTGCTTGTTTGGAGGGCAGAATAGGAGTTCTTTTAAGAAACCAACATAAAATAAAACTAGCCAACATCCTAAGAGGAAGGCCTGAAGAGTTAGTGGCTGGCGAAGTCTGAAGGTGCAGTTCACCTGAAAAAGGTGGAAGCAAGTACCTTGAGTGGTAGCATGTTGATAAAGTTCTGTTGTATGCCGAGTGCTGGATGTTGCTTGGAGACTGGGGGGGGGGGGGGGGGGGGGAAGTGTTTTCACTTGTAATACATGCTAGATCATTTTATAATGCACAGGGAGAGAGTTTTATTCAACCAAAAGGTAAACTTTGGATGTTCCTGATGTTGTTTCCAGTAAACGTGTTGAGCAGGTAAAGGATGCGGATGTACTTTGGGGTGTGTGTATGTCCCAGGAGGTGAAAGAACAGAACGTGTTTGGGAAGGAGGTTGTGCAGTAGGCTGGGAGGCCCTTTCACAGTCCCGGCGTGCTGTCGGTCTCCTGCGTGGCTTTCGTGGCGATCTGCCCTACACTTCCAAGGACTTTTGGTGTTCACTGAAGGTGGCAAACAAACCACGCTTTGGTGTGGCGCGTAAGCACAGATAACATCTATATCATGCAATTAAGTTATTAGACAAAACTACTGGTGTTTCTTGGAGGCTGAGTAGTCTAATAGCAGGACATTCTAATGTCTTTGTTACGCATTTTGAATGAAGTTCTATCAGACCAATACACCAGTCTGCCTTAGCTGTTAAGCACATAAATTTCAATTAGCTAATCTCTTTCTTTTCGATAAACTGTTTCAGATACCTGTACTTGTTCCTTTACGTTTCTATAAAAGTACGTGTATTTTTCTCTCAGGGTGGCATGTTTTAGCTGGTGTGTGTAAGAGGGCTGGCTATCCTGTGCTGCCAGAACCAGGAGGGTATGACAGGGAGTTGTTACCTGAAAACCCATGCGGTTGGTTTATGCAGATGCTAATTCTGTCTGATGGAGAGCAGATACCTTCAGGTTTGGTATCTGAAATACGCTGCGTTCAAGTAAAATATTTAACAGCTTTTGTTTTTATGATATGACCACATGAATCCTAAACCCCCGAATCTGTTTCATTTAATAGTAAGTCCCTCATGGCTAATTTTGCATGCAGTACACAGAGTAGCATGACTATTCTGGGATATGATCCCAGTAACAGTGGTGAGTCATCAGCCGCAGCAACAGTAATGATATGAGGATCTATTTATTACTGCTCTTCTAAGCTGTGAGTTCTTCTAAGCAGTGAGTTCATCTAGAAATTATGTAATTATTCCTCCTGGATGATTTTTCTTATTGGTTTGTAATTACACAATATTCTCAGAACACTTCTGTATTTTAAAATTAAGTCCTCAGAATGACTTAATGCAAGAACGAAGAGATTAAATCTTACCTTGTTTAGATTCATTTTGTTTGACTTTATCAATAATACAGCTTTCTAGATGTTGTTGCACAAACTTCACCTTGCTTTGCAAAACTGTTTAGTGCATCATTACTGGTTCATAAGTTTATAAACAAATATTTGGGGTAGAATCATCTGGTCTTAGGAACTGGTAGGAGGGGAAATTCCATGTATGAGTCTGTGGCTGGTTTCTTGGGTGGGAGGAGGGCTGGATCTATAGCTGTTGGAGGAGTTGTCCTCATTGCCTCCGAACGGCAGGCTCTCCCTGGAGAGGGCTGAGGAGATCCAAAAGCTTTTAGGGAGTGTGTGCTGCCACCCAATCCTCCCCCAGCTGGTACTTGTTTTCATAAACAGCCTTCAGTGCCAAGTGCCGGTCCGTACGAGTTTATCCAAGAAAAAGCAGCACTGCTACTCTGCAAAAGTGAGAGGCAGGTTGTTGGCAAAGATCTTTTTCCTCAAAAATAGGAAAGGGGGTGTTAAACGCTCTTGGAGGCCCCTGGCACAACCTGGGTGTCACGGGAGCCTGGCATGGAGCGCTCAGGGATGCTGCTGGCCCCAGATGTGGCACTTGGACCCAGACTGGAGCTCTTGGACAGAGTTCCCAGCCTGGGGTACCCCTTCCTAGCAGTGTGTGAATGCTGATTTGTCTTGCTGCTTTACACCAGCTTGCACCCCGTTTCTACAGTCCCTTTTTAGATATAGGAACATTTGGGTTTGTGTTCTGCATCGCCAGAAATCATGGGGGAGCCTCGTACCTATTCTAGAAGGTCACCTACTTAAGGCATCGGTCCGTCAAAGCATTGCTGTGCCTAGATTTTCCCATATGCTAGGGGTGGGATACCCCAGGTTACCCCTTCAGATGGCTCCTTCATCTCCTACCTGTACGTGCCAACGTGGCTGTATTGAATTTCTGGGGAACGTACAGACAGGGCTCACTCTTACCCCTGTGAAGACATGATTCAGGAGTGCCTCACATCATGATTTATACCAGCAGAGGAAATCATCATGAAAAATATATTCTGAATTAAAATCTCAGGTAATTTTTTCAGATTAATCGCTCTCCTCTAGCCTGTGGGTCTACTGTACTCACCTCTGCATGGGCCACCTCACCCCAGTGGCCTCAGCAGCTCTGGAGGGCTGCTGAGTCCTCCTGGTGCCACTGGAGGAGGCTCTAGGGACACTCCATGATGCTCTCCAGCCCTCAGCACCAAGAAGTCTGAAATCCTTCCCTGGTGACACTCTTTGGGAACATACCTGGAATTTTTGGCAAACAAGGAGAGAACAGCTCGCCTTCGTTTTCTGGACAAGAGGAGCCACATGCCACCTACTGGAACCAGAGCTATTTCTGCGCAATACCTGGCTTGTTTCTGGTCACGTCAGCCAGAGCCTGTTAGCAGTGACTTTAGGTGAAAGGAAACCAAGGCATCACCGATCACTTGGCTAACGTTTTGATTCCCTGACATGCTTCTAAGCCTGAATCATTGTGCTTCACTTGTGGCTCTTAAAACACCAGCCTTGAGATTGTCTCGATGCTGTCAAATGTTGATGTAGGGTGCGGTGTCACAGTCTTGATCCCTGCACAGTCTATCGTATTCCCACCACGGTTTCTGCCCACCTGAATTGTTGAGGTTCATTTGCAGGTAGGTGACAAGTTTTTCCATGGGAAGTTGCCATAGCATTGAGAATTATTTGTTTTTTGTCTTTGCCTAGAGCTGAAAAGAGAAAAAAAAGCCTTACAATAGACTTCAAAGCAGCCCATCTTCTTGTTGCTACCTATGGGAACAGAAGATGCTTTCATGTTTGTCCCCAGCTGAAACCCCATTGTGAGCTGATCCATGGCATATCCAGGAAGTATGTTTCGGTGTGTAGACAAGGACCTTCCCAACCAAAATTTTTCTGGCAGTTTTGTCACCCGCAAGAGCAGATCTGGGGTGTTTTGGCATCATCTGATAAGAGACAAGATGGAGCATGAAGCAATTTCCCTGTTGAGTTGGTGTATTTGGTACTGAATATATTTTGGAGCAATTCAAAGGCTGTAGATTAAAAAAATCAAAGAAATAAACCTGTTGTATCTTGCTGCAAATGCTGTGGAGAGCCAGAGGCAGCGGGTCTGCTGGGTGCCAACAGGGCCCTGAGTCTATAAGTCTGCAGAATTTGGCCCGAAAATTCCCCTTTCACAGAACGCAGGAAGGAGCTGTGATGCAGCTCTCTGCTAATTAGAGAAGCCTGCTCTCTCTTCAGCATTTGCCTAATATTTTCCAGATGTTTGCAATCTTCATATAAGCATATAATAAAATAATTGATCTCAGAGAAGTAAGGGCTGCAGCTCTCGATGGGTGACCAGGGAAGTCCCTTCCCATGGCTGTGTCCCCGTTGCCACCCTTCCCACTCATTCCGCTGCTGCTGCTGCAGGCGATGAGCTGGCAGCGGCTTCACCAGCGCCGCGGCACATGAGGACGGCAAGTCCTCTGCCGTCATCCTTAGTGGGGATGTGCGCCTGCTTCTTGGCATCCAGAAAAGCTTAAAGCAGGGAAATACAGAGCTGCTAAACTGCAGCGTGTGCGTTGCCGAAGTG
Organism: Falco biarmicus; assembly: GCF_023638135.1. Classification (NCBI taxonomy): domain Eukaryota; kingdom Metazoa; phylum Chordata; class Aves; order Falconiformes; family Falconidae; genus Falco; species Falco biarmicus. The sequence goes on along the minus strand of NC_079298.1, from coordinate 4,625,617 downwards.
CTCATACCTGAGGGGCTGGACTCTGGGTTTTCTGAGGAGTTAGATAAATAGTCCTTAGGTTTGATCTCTATTTAGAAAGAGAGAAAAAAGCGGTGTCCTTCTAGTTATAATCTATTTCTTAGAATTATTCTATAAACTCAACACAGCCCGAGTATTTCAAAAGTTATACAAAAGACAAGCTAGCAAGGCTCTTGAAAAGCCCTAAATCAGATTTTATTTAGTTATCTCATGTAAGTCTATTATTTTTACACTGATTGTACATAATATTGTTTGAGTGTTTATTATATGCAGTATTTTGACATTTCGGTTCAATTTTTATCACTTCCTTAGCATAGGAATAGATGTTTAAAGATGGTTTAGTGGTTAGTTTGGAAGGAGAGGTTAATTAAAAATACGAGGGCAGTGGTGAAACGGATCTGTCTTAGGTACATCATTTCTATATTAGGCAACTTGGTTTTTTCCCAGATCAAGTAAATTCAGTAGATGTCTATCTCAAAGGGTTCAGTGTGGTGCCGTATATGACATGGTGAGATGCAAGCTGGAGGTGTGGACTGCCACAAGAGCTGTAAAATGGGTAAGGAGTGAGCTGCGGGGGAAACACGCTGGAACTGGTGGTACAGCAAGGACATCTCGTAGGCTGGAGGAAGTTAGCAGTGGGATTTTTCAGGGATAAATCCTACATCTGATCTTCTGAAACATTTTCATCCCTGTGTTTGTGCTGATGCCATCTTTTGATCTTCTGTACGCCCACTGTTGCACGTTGTGGTTGGATGTGGTTGCACGTGTGGAAGGCTTGCCTGGCCTTGGTGAAGTTGAGCAATACGGAGCGTAAGGTCACGTGTGTGGGGATTAATAAGAAAAACTTTGGCTGTACACTGCAAACTGATTAGCTGAAAACAGTGGCAGAGGAGAGCCAGCGTGCTGCCTGCAGGGTAGTTGCAGGCTGTGAGCTGGTGTGGCTGTGGGCTCTCCCTGCGAGCAGCTGTGGTCCAGCCGAGATACCGTCAGGGAGACCTCACGGTCTGCTGGGGCAGCTGGGGAGGTGTGCTAGAGATCGGAAGGAACCCAGTACTTGGGAGGAAGCTTGATAAGTTCATGGAGGAGGTTGTCTGGTGCAGAGTCTGCAGTAGCAGAGGGCTGGACACAGGAACACACAAAGTTTTTTCCAGATACAGGCACGTGGATCTTACCCTGCTGTGTAATCGCTTCCATGCTATTTAACGTGGGGCAGAGTATCGGCTCAGGTGGGAGCCTTCTAAAGCTGGCTGAGGTAGACTTCCCGCTGAAGTGCTGCAGCCTGTCCCAGTCCCGATGCTCTCAGTGCCCCTGATCTCTGTTCCCAGCTCTTGGTCTTTGGGGAGCCATCCTGGCTGCAAGCCCCTTGCCCAAGGGATGGAGTCCAGCCATGGGACCAGTGGCTCGGTGCCACCTGCTTGCCTGTCACCCTGCAGCGGGCCAGCTCAGCTCCATGAACCCGTGGAAAACTCGCATTGCTTTGTCTCGGGTGAACGTTGTGCCAGGTGGGTGCAGGGGGAGGGGAGCGGGGCCAAGCCCAGGCAGGCTGAGCCCAGGAGCAGCTTTATTGTAAAAACACCAAGGCAAAGATTCTGAAGCCAGCTGGAGAAAGTGCAGTCAGAGATTTCTTATAAATCATCTCTGCTTCAGCTAAAGCGAGAATCCCCACACGTCAGCACTTCCCAACTCTGGCAAAAGCCCTGGGGGTGTTGAAGCTGGATGACATCATGAGGAAAAGGGGTGAATTCGCATGGAGAGTGATGCCAGTGAACTGAATTCCTGGTTTTGCCATGTGAGTTGTGCCTTGCAAAGCAGAACAGAGACAGGCTAAGCACCCAGAGAGGTTCCAAATGTGTCCTTCTTGTGGTCTGAGTCCATTTCTGGGGGGAAAACCTGTCGGGCTCCTAAACAAACATTTCTTGTTAACCTTTTCTTGTGGTGAGGAGCAGGAAAGAAGTGGTTGGTTCTGTGTGCTGTCCACATCAGTGGCTGGTGAGTGTGAAGTGGGGGCCACAGCCTGTCTCAGTGGGGTGGCTCGGGTCAGCGAATCCACAAGAAGTTGTGTCTGCCTGGTTGTGAAGAACCGCTGTGTGGACATATACGGACTGCACAGCATTTGGAAGGAAGCCCACCGCTCATAGCAGGCACAAACTAGCCCCTCTCCTGCAAGAAGCAAGGCAGAGAAGATGCCTTACAGGTCCAGGGAGCGTTGAGCTTGGCTGTCCCGTGTCACCAAGTCGCCCTGGTGTGTGTCTCCCCAATTCCCGTAGAGCCACTTGGCTGAAGAGCTCCGACATCCAGCCACGAGAAGAAAGGCAGGGTTAGGAACTTCTTTATTACACTTTTGTCTGCTCCTGAAGTTACAGGTCTCTTGAGATCAATGTGCTTCTTGATGCTGTCTCAACAAGGATACTGACTTCTGTTTCGAGTCCTGCTGCTGGGCCAAGTTGCCAGGTCCCTCATGCCCTTGTTGGCAGGGCCATGGAGCTCCCGGTGTTGTATGACACCCTAACTCCGGGGAGAGTGAGTCTGCCTGGTTGCAGCTTGATTTCATCTATTTGCAGTTAGAGACACTTACGAGAGCAGAGATTTACTGGCGGCAGGTGGCAGTGAAGGAGATGCTGTGTCTGTACCTAGCCTTGTTGAGAGCATAAAAGGGCTTTCTTGAAAATCTGGAGAATAAATATTAGCTGAAGGAATAGCCATCTGTGAGTGAAGTTTTGAAGTGGGTATGGATTGAATGCCCTAGTTTCACTCAAATCACAAAAGACTGCCTGCATTTTTTTCATCTGTAAGGACAGTAAATTGTTTGGAGTGGAGTCTGGAAGAACAAGCTGACCCCCTTTTGCTTTACTGCAGTAAAATTATACACTGTTTTAAAAACTAATTTATTAAACTTATCGCTGCTTTCCCAGATCAGTTTTAGCTCCATTAGAGCAAGCCCAGCTAACGAGGTCAGCTGGTGACTGATGTAATAGTATATATTTCAGATTAAATGTGTGAAGAAGTGGATTCTGGCCAAAAAAAAATAATAAAATCCATTATTGGGAGGAAACACAGAAAATTGCCAAAGCTATAGTGAAAGTATTGCCTTCAATCAGGTCTGACATGTTAGTACAGCAGTACGTGGAAGTATAAATGGTGCGCTGCTAACATGCGTCAGCTGCGTTGCTTAATGCCTGGCTGGAAGGTGCTGGGGCTGTCGCAGTATACGCACAGATGAGGAACATTTATAGAGTAAGGGACAGAGTTTCTACGTACCAGCCTGACCCCTCACATAACGCTTTGCTTTCATTGTCGGCAGCCCTGTATATCCATAAATAAACTTTGCAATTACATCCTCTTCTTCGGGAGAGGTGTCTGGTGCTGCGGAGCTGGGTCTGAGCAAGCAAGCAGTGAGCTCCGGTGCCAGTGAGCCAAGGCCACAGCGCAAGGTCCCAGCGGGGGGCTGCGCGGCAGCCGAGAGCTCCAGCCCAAACTCTCCATCTCTTTGCTTCTCTGAGTTTAAGTCATGAACTTACCAGTCACACATTTTTATGCAATTTAATATCTTTTACGTGGCTTCATTTTCTCTTCTGTTATTAAAAAAGAAAAGGAAAAGCTCTCATGGGCATGAATGAGGATTTATGTAATAGGTTGCAATGGCTCCATCAAAGCCATTGTGCTCTATCTTGTGAATATCTATTTAATCAGCGGTTTTAAAAGACCTTATTTGTGCTAAGTGATTCTTCTTTCTTAGACTGCCGCAAGAATTTCATACCCTTGTGAAGACAGAGTGCAGCCAGTCCAGCTATTCTAGGCTTGAATGCTGCTATTGAACCATCTTTATGCTGGAAAGTGTTTCAAGTACCAAAGACGCTATTCAGATGATTATGGAGTCTAGGAAGGAGCATTGCTAGGATGTTACTTCTGTGATGAGGTCCCTGGGCTTATTAACTAATCTGTTAAATTCAAGTCAATAAGCAACTCAGCTATGCTTGCTCAATTTTCTACATCAGAGATTTGCTTGAGAAGCCCTGTAGGCCACCATCATAATGTAGGAGTTAGGCCAACTTTTGATGTCTTGGAGACACCCAGAAGGTTTCAGCCCCTGCTCCCAGAGAGAACTGTGCTCTATCAGCCCTCACAAGAGTTGCCCTTGCTTTGCAAGTAAGAGCAGTGTGTAGTTAAGGTGGCATTGCTCGCTCCCTGCCACCACTGAGCCACCGGGCCAGTGCACGGGAGAGTCATGGCAGGGGTGAGGTCCACCACCGTGTCCGTGGTTATGTCCTCAGGCTGTCTTAGCAGTCAGTGGCTTTTTGCTTCCACCTCACCCAAGGAAATGGAAAGGGGTGGGAGTTAGTTCTGGCTTTGTTTACTGAAACGAGTGGAGCCTGTGAACATAAATTTAGACAGAATTTTATTTCTGTGTGTGGCTGGTTAACAGCACACACAAAAAAGGCTACATTCTTAAATTAAGTCACAGAAAACACTTCTTAGAATAGTAAAGTAAAAAGCTATAATGAATAAGATGTGTTCCTACCAGTAATAAATTCTTGCACTTAAGCAGGTTGACTTCTACATGGCTTCTCAGCCCAGCACATGCCATTTTCCTCTCCGCTCTATGTTATTCAATACTCAACAGTCTCCCTTGCCCAATTAAAGCAGTACCTTGGCAGAAAGCAAAAATCACAAACCATTTGGGGCTGACTCTGCTCAGCACAAAAAGGCTTGACATTAGGGTTTTGTTCCCTGCTTGCATCTCATGCCACCCAGCTATCTTGTTTGTTCTTCACATGACTTGCCATCAGGCCCTTGATATCTGCGTGGCATTTCATGTTCCCCTCGGTCAGATGTTTTGCTGGGTGACGCCAGGTTATTAATATAGCGTGTCACATTTTATTCTGGCTGAGTGGTATAAAGGGAATACCCGTTGTTTGTCTCCCACCCTGGCTTGGTAATCTTGACCATTTCCAGACGCTCCTGGCGGCTGGCAGACAGATAACACGCCGTCCTGCTCGCCCTGGGACTGATTGGTTTCTTGGCCATCATCCAGTTCCAAGTGCATCAACACATTTGCAGAAAGGTTTCCTAACCTGAAAACTCGGAGCTGGCCCACTCTCCTACATGAAGGAAGGAAGGAGCTGGATTTCGGCTGGAGTTCAGAAAAAGCACAGAGAGCAAGGGGAAAGGTTTCAGAAACTGCATCTTGGCTTAGGCTGGAGAAGACAGCTGCCTGAGCTGGGGTGGGAGGGTGCAGACCGGTGCTCAGTTAGTTTCCTTCCAGTCCTCTGCTGGGAATTAATCTGAGCTTGAAACAGGCTAATTTTAATCCATCTTTCTAATTTAGATGATATGGCTAGCAGTGATCTAGCACACGCAGCTTTTCTGCAAGCAGGTGAAGAATTAACACCCCCCCACACTCGGTGCAGAGCCACAGGAAGAACGCTCAGGCCTACAGCGTATAGAATTATTGATCTGAAAACCGGTGTTGAGCAGGTACCTCTGGGCTCAGCCCTCGCAGGAGTGTTGGTGTGCGCTGGAGTGTTTGCTCAAGGCCCCAGCATCACCAGGGCTGGGGTTGCGTGTGTGGCCCAGGACTCCGCTACAGCCCTGCCTGCCTCGCCTGCCCTGCCTGTTGCGCCCCTGGCAGCCCCCCTGGGGCTTTCAGCAGCTCCTCACTAGTTTCCAGTGTTTTCTCTCGTGTTTCATGAGTGAAATCAAACATTTCTTTCCCTCCCTTGGACTGACACGTCTGTGCATACTGTCTTCAGGATTTGCAACACGGAGTGTTTTCACACAATTTTTTATTTTTCAATATTTTTAAAATGGATCCATTTTGGGCATTGACTACTTCTGCCCACTCATTCTTCATTAGCTCAGTACAAACCTTTATCAATACAATAAAATACTCAGGATGTCTAAATTCTATTAGTTCAAGAATGAAGCTTTTGCTATGATGACGTGAGTCTTAAACTGCAATCAGATATAATGATTTTGTGCCATGCCTACACATTTATGCTTATTCACAGTGAAAACTTCACCTTCTGCATTATTAGATGGTGATCAATTGTAGCAAGTACTCTGCCAATATTTCTTCCTAATCTCTAAGTGTTTGTGGCTGTATTGCTGCATTGTTTGCTATTACTGGACTTGATGACTTATGGCTGCATTAATATATTCATAGTTTGGGGCTGCAATTTATTTTGCTCTGCACTCCCACGTCTCAATTTCTTTTGAACAGTGCAGCTTTATGATTTGTAGCAAGTGACTCCAGAATAATGATTCCAGCAAGTGATTTTCGACATGAAACAGAGCTTCTAAGGGATCACTAATTAAGGAAGATCAAAATGAACCCTGAAGCAGGTCTTGGGAAAATTTGCAGGTCTAGAGAAAATAACAGTGTTATTAAATGATATTTTAGGTGCCAACAGTGCACTACCTGCTTTCACATCAGAGAAATAATTCCTTCCCAAGAGGCTTTTAGAAACGCAGCAGGGAGGAGTTGGTTGAGATGCAGTGTATGAGAAGGCAGTGTAGGAGGCGGGCAGGAGCTTTTCTGAAGGGCTTCGTGGTAAGATGATGATCTGAGGTAGGACTTGAGCAAGGAGATGATTTGGCAATAAGATGCAGACTGTTGCAAGCATGAACATGCTATAGAGAAGTCACAAGGTGGTTGTGAAATTGTGCGTAGAGGAGGCTGGGAGTTTGAGCTGCACGTTGAGTGCCAGGAATGGAGTGGAGGTCCCTGCACCATCTCCGTGAGAGCCAGAGAACCGGGATGAGAACCGCATTGATCTGGAGACCTGAGAAGGGCTGGCCTGTGCAGACACACACCGCCGTTTGAGACTTGTTTTGGATGGAGAAGCAAGCTGTAAGGGTGCTAGAAAGGTTAAAGGGGGAAAAAAGACAGATAATGGATATCAGATGTAATGGGTAATAATGTCTGCCTCCTTCCTAACGTGTTCTGAGATCAATTGCTGGCAGGCCTGCGAGGACTGACATCCTGAGCTCTGCCACACCTAGAAAATCTGGGGCCATGTTTTTACTGTATGAGCTCAGTTTGGCATAAACTACATGAAAATGCTGCAAAACTTTTGCCCTGCCTGGCTTTTTGGGCCCATAGTCACTCCTATAGAGGGTTTTTTTCTTGCTGCCCACCATTTCTGTCCTTCTTTGCTCTTGCTGCCCGCCATTTCTGTCTTCTCTCCATGCTGGAGAAGGTTTTCCTTTTGCTAAATGCAGTTTACTGTCCAGAATTATTAAAGCTCATTTCAGAGCACATGATTTAATAGCAGAAAATAAAAATCTGTGTTTTAAATTCACCCTCTTTTTCCCCCTTTTGTTTTCAAACAGCCTGAGGAGGAAGGGAAGGAGTGTGGGCAGGCAGAGCGTGTCGCTGCTGGTCACTGCCGAGGCAGCACTCAGGTGTCCCTTCCAGCTCACTATCATTAGTAAAAATGCAAATATATGGAAATACTGTATTGTGCATGCCAGCAGATGCACGGTTTGTATTTCCTGCCTCTGCCTGCACACGTGCTGAGGTATGGGGGTTATCCAGAGCTACGGTAACAGCGTTGGTGGCAAAGGCAATGTCAGAGGTGTCTCGTTTGGGATGGTGCAACATCCTTTTGATGCCAGCCACTTGCTTGCATCTTGCTTGTGCCTGCCGTGCTGGCCAGGCTTCAGCTTAGCACAGGAGAGAAGGGGTTTGGTAGGCAGCTTTGTGCAGCACTGGGGAGGCAGGAAGGGAACAAAGAGACCCTAAACCTGACAGCTCATCTCTGCGTGTCGCTGTGATGTCCCCCAAGTAAGTGTGCTTCTATAGAGTAGATGGATGTTCAGTGGATACGGCTCATCTGTGTTGGCTCACAGACAGCAAGAGGGAAACGTGGGCATCGCAGGAATCGGCTCCCTCCGAGCCAGGACGGAGGTTCCCTCCCATGTCCATCGGGGTGCCAGCTGTGGGATGAGCCTCCAACGCCACCCGGCTCCATCCCACCATGTTGTAGTCAATTATGTTATTAATCCCACCAATAATAACATCAAGTTGGTGTTTACCCCCATCACTCCTACAGGAAAGCTGTTCAGTGATCTGTCTGCTCTCGAGGCAAAAAATTTTCCTCTGATTTCCAGCCTCAGTTTATTCATGCCTGTTTTATACCCACTTGTTCTTGTGATAGCATTGTCCTTTAGCTTGAAGATCTCATCTCCTCTGCTGGCCTTTGCCCCTGGCACACGTACAGAAGAAGGGCATCATCCCTCAGCGGCCATTTCAGCAGGAGGAATGAGCTGAGTCCCTCCGGCCTTATCGTCAGGACCATGCTATGCTAATGGCAACAGAACAAATGAGCAGTGAGAAGCACAGTGATGGCTGTGGCTGTGATTGACCAGAGTAAGGAGCTGCAATTTAAAATCATACCTGTGAGCAATTTCTCTGCATTTCCCAGAGAAGACAGAAATACTGTGATTGCCAGGGAAGGAGTTATAGCAAATATTCTATTGAAGTTGTATTAACCATGGGGTATTGGTGTTGTTCATCATTGCAGTACCCCAGAAAAGGGTGCCGTTTCTAACCCTCCGCTCAGTCCATGTGCCAAACCACTTAGGCTGAGTAAACGTGCGACTTTCTGCCAAAGAGCCAGGTTTTTCCATCCTTGATGTTTTGTGCTCAAATAGTACCAGTTGGCAGATGCTCGTGATTTGGATGAGGCTGCTTTTACATTAAGCTTCTGCTGGGCCTGAAATGATCAATAAGAGCTATAAAAAAGATTGCCCTTGAAATCACATCAGCGTACTTTGCCATTTGCTGTGAACAGTGTCTTCTCCTATTGAAATAAAAGGTGAAGAGTACAGACATTTGAAAGATGTGAAGCAAGTAAAATTTTGCTGAAATGTATCCAACTGGATTAATTTTTGGGGGGAGGGAAGAGTCTCCAAAGGATTTAATAATCTGAATACCATCTTAGGACATTTCATTGTCTTTTTGCTGGCAGGGAGCACAGATACCAATTATGGAGAAAAATCCCCAAACCAGGTCAAATAATTATTTTATGAATTGAGTGAAAAGGCTTGGTGCATTTCTTAGTGCAGCAGCTTTCCATACATCCACTGTTGGACTTTTGGGTATTGTAGGTGAGTTGAGGGTAGTTTAAAACATCAGTGCAGAAAATGTGTAAACCTGACTCAAAGTCTGTCTGTCTTCCCAGGTCAGATTAGCCAGGTAAAATGGAAAAATCTGTGGTCTCTGTAACTTGTTAAAAATTATTGTCACTTTACTCCTGTCTCCGGTCTGTTTGACAGCAGCTCAGAACAGCTATTTGATTTGTAGTTGATGCCTTCGTGCAACCTGTCGCAGCCGGACAGAGTTAGGGCAGAGCAAAGCGGCTTGCTGTGACTTTGCTGGCCTGTTTGAAAAGGCAGAAGTGCTTCCTGGAGTCGTGCCAGGCGATCCTCTTTTTAAGGTCAGCATGAAATAAACCATGACTCTGGCCGGCAGCCTCCTGATGCTCTGGTTCCGTACAGATACGAGAACACTTCCCTACATACTGGAAGCAGAGATTGTTTGCGTATGGGTCCCTTGAGACTTGTGCTGCTGGCTGGCATTTACCATTACTGCACTGAATGCTTTGGGAAGAGTGTTAAGTGCGGATTACACTTAACAGGTGTATGAGATACTTGATAAATTGATAAAGGATGAAATATATGACTGTAATTCCCCTTTCATTACCAGTAATACCCTGGTGGGGAAAATGCGAGGCTGGACCCCATGTACCCACTTGCTGGGTGGAATTACCCACCCCAGGCTGGCTCTGGGGAGGGAGCAGAGCTTGTCCGTAGGCAGAAATGCTGTAAGGTGTCCTGAAGCAGCACAGAAGCACTGGGCTAAGCTGCAGACCCCAGTGGGGTCCCCATCACACGAACCAGGCCGCCGCAGGCAGCCTCCTCCAGGGGAGGCAACATCCATGTCTTACGTGTTGGGAAAGAGAGTCTGTAAAATGTTACGGTGCTTAGATGCAGCTGTAAAAGCTGAACTGACACTGAGCAGAGCATAGCAGCCAGGCCAGGCTGGGATAAATACTGTCCTATAACTTGAATGTAAACACCTGTGCCGCAGAACAGCACCGTTTTGCAGAGCAGGTGATGCCAGAATCCAGCGAGTGTCTGCTGAGGAGCACCGTGCTCTCCCCGTGCCACCTATAGGGCAGGCCATGGGCGTGCAACTGCCTCTCCAGCACCTTTCCAGCAGGGAAAAGGTGGCAGTTGTCTCTTCGGTGAGGCCCAGCCGGGTCCTTCAGCAGAGCAAAAGCACAGCCCGTGTGCCGGGGCAGATTTGGTCCTGATGATTTGTGAGCGGATGGAGGGTGCTGGGCAGAAACACCTGTAAGGCAAGAAGAGCTGTGTAAGTGCTGCGCAGGGATGGTAATACCTTGGCTTGGGCAGCAGCGGCAGGGAAGAACAGCAGCTGCTCCATCGGTTGCTAGCTGGAGTACTTTGAGGAGGAAAAAGCCCTTAGGAAGTGGCATTGCTGCCTGCACTAAGAATGATCACGTTCACACTCATCTGCATTTACAAGCTCTGGAAGTGAAAATAGAGAGGGTGTCCGTTGTGTTTGACTATGCCTTGCATTTTCCAGAGATTAATGACAGTGAACCATAGTAAGATGATAAAATAGCCCAGGTTGTACATGTGGGAAAATAACAACTGGTTTACAGAATTCAGAATTTCTTCTTTGGAGGACTTAAACAACCACATGATGTTAGCTTGTTACAGGGTAACGTCAAGCTACTTATCTGTAGTAAACATGAAAAGGATTAAATTTTTTGGAACCCTCTGTGCTAAAAGAAAATCCAAACTCATTTCTACCTACCTCCTGTACTTTTCCAACATCTATTTGTGGCTGCTGTGGCATAGCGTGAGACTGCAGCCAGTGTGGCATGGTGCTGCACACCATCCTTGGGCTCGGGCAGGAGCTCCGCAGCCTGGTGGCTTTCACCAGTGCTGGTGAGTGAATGGCCACGGGGAGAAGTAATGGCTCAAGGACCTTATGTGCAAGATGCTGAAAGTTTCAGGCAGTAATCGCTGCAGACAGAACAAGCAGATAGCACAGTGGCATCTGCATAGCAAATAGGGCTTTAAAAAAATAAATGAGCACTTCATAACATCCCTTAAAAACTAGCAGTGCTTGTGCCAAGCTGGCAGCTGAATGGATGTTTGCTGCTGTGCAAACCGGGAGCCTCACCAGGGTGCTGCTGACGAGTTACGCTGGAGAGCTGTAAGGGCTCTTGCTGTGTATATTCATTTTTATCTTTGTACTACTCTGAAGATGGCCCTGGGTGCAAAGCGAGCACCACTAGCTCTCAGGTCTGCCTTGGACACCAGGGCTGGAATCAGGCAAACTGCGATTCAAAGCAGTTTGTAAGCACAAGGCAAGCTAATTCCTGGCCCCATCTTCTGCGGCAGCAGGCAGGCTGTGGGCCGTGGCAGGGGGCTCTGGTTATTCTGCCCCCATTGCACCCGTTGAACAAGAAAGCCACTAGGAAGAGTGAACTTATATACTCAGAGATAACAAAGTCAAATAAACATATATTTTTGCTTTGTGATACACGCAGAGGCTTAATAACATGTTTAGCAGCAAATGACAGTTTACATTACAAACACTTCAGTAAGTGCTGCTGAGTTTTCTGTGCCAGGCAGCTGTGATAGACAGTGCTGGGGGGGGGACTGCAAGGGCTTGGTGGCTGCATGTCGGGAGGCACGGGCATTTAGGCTCTGGAGATAAAAAAGAGTTGGGAGTCACATGAGGGACAAGCCTAGCAGAGGGTTTTGAACACTTTTGAGAGGCCCCTGAGAGCAACAAGGTGTTCTCCTTGGTGGGAGAAGGTCAGGAAGGGGAAAAAAAAATTCTGACTGAGAGCAGTCAGGCTCACGGAGCCTTGTGCCCATGCTAGGGCATCTGCATCGGCTGTCAGTGCGCTCAGCTCTGGCACGCCCGCTGCGTGTCCGATCCTGTTTCATTAGGTGCCGATGGTTTCAAGCACAGACCTTTCTGCATGAAAGGTTGTTTCGAAAAAACAGCAAGCTGTTCTGGTAATGGGAAACAGGTGCACAAAATTAGATAGCAGTGAGAAGCAGTTGCATCTGTACAGATCTGAAGGTGTAAGAAACAGCATTTTTCCTTGCTAATGGTGTTAAAAATCCAGCTGAATGTCATGGTGAGAAACAGGGCTCTAATGATCACAAGGGGATCTTTATAATTAGCAGAGTCTGCCCAAACTTCCTGAAATCCTGTATTTTGGAAACATATTTGATACCATAGTAAAGGTGGTACCGTACGTAGAAGATCAGGAGTAATGCCCTCAGGAATGAGTCTGGGAAGGCAAAGCAGATGGTAAGCCCTCTACTTGTAGAGCCAGTGCTGTCATCCTCAGGAAAAGTGTAAATTCGTAACATAAACAAAAAATACACAAGCCTGCCTGGTTTGATAGACTTAAATGTGCCTGTCTGTGTGGTTTACATTACAGATCTAGAAGCAAACGGTGGGGCTGTGTAGCTCTCATGGTAACGATTTGACTTGCAATGACTATTCAAATGACTCTGGAATACATCAAAATCATAGCACAGTCCTATTTTTCAGTTTTTATTCCAAATCTTACCACGTTCCAAGACTGCTGGCGGGCAATGCTAATCCAGGGGCAATGCGCTCCCGATGCTGTCTCTTCCATATTGCTACTCCACCAAAAAGTTTTGTGCCAAGACCCCCTTGCAGAGGTAGATCAAAGAGCTCAAAAGCCTGAACTGTTGGATTAGTTGGAGGTGGCGTCTTTGGTCAGCTGCAGTGCTTTCATGTGAGGGTGATGCTGTGCTGTGGGAAGGAGCGGGGCTGGTTTAGGATTGATATAGGACTGGTCTGATGCGTCCTCATGGATGCTGGAGGGAGCTGGCCCCATCGCTGGGTGGGGGCAAAGATGGCTGGAGGGCGATGGAGAGTCCTACGGCAGGGATCCAACTGTCCACAGAGGCTTGGTTGGATTTTCTGCTTGTGATAGAAGACTGCAGGAGTTTTTAATGTAGAGAAATTGTAGTTGTTACTGTAAAACTGCAGAATTTGGACAGTTGGGGGTTGCTTTTATTAATTTTCTTTGTTTTGCAGACTGACTCATGAAATCTCATTGTGTTTTACAGTTGAGCATGATTTCTGCTGGCTTGATGTTGCTTATTTGTTCTTTGCGGTGTTATAATCACATCTTTCCACAGGTCCAAAGCAAGTGCCCCCTCCTTAGCTGCTTGTCAGAGCCAGCTACAGCTAACTCCTGCCACCTGCTGTCTTCTTTGCTCTTCACTTCATTAAGACCTTGGTTTATTAAAAAATGCAGAGGGACAAAGGAGATGGAGCTGCTGCTGCCCCGTCGCTTGCACTGTCCTCCCTACTGAGCACTGCTCTGCAGCCACCCTGCTCCTCACACTGCCGACCCTGCCACCTCCTCTCCTCCACCACCACCAGCTTTCCTCTCATCCAACCCAGTAAGCGGAGAGCCTGGATGTTGAGTTTAACTAGCCTGGCTCTGGAGAGAAAGCCAGGGGACAGGCCACCTTCCTTCCCAGTTCTGCAGTGCTGAGAGTGGGGACTCGCTGGGCTGTGGTGCTGCCCCTGCCATTGCTCTCTTTGCCTTTGCTGCGCTGGCTGTGCACTTGCCACGTTGGGGGTTGGTTGGTGGGTCTGCTGGTCCCTTTGGCTCACACTGGGATTTGTGGCTTTCTCTGGCCCCCCAGTCCCCCTCTTCATCTGCTGCTGGGTTTCTGCTGGTGGTCTGTAACCCTGAGAATATGCTGTCCTCAGGGGTGCCACTCACGTGTACTCATGAATTGTGTGTTCCTGAATCTGGCATTAAAAACAGAAGGGCCTCAGGAGACTTGTTTTTGTCTCAACAGATTGATGTCAATTCTTTGATTTGCAATTATTTTCTGGCATAGGGATTGCACCACTGATTTGTGTCAGTGGTTAACTAATGCCCATCCCATATGGATGCTGTCACCTTTCGTCCTGTGGAGCCGGTTTTTGTCTCTGTTCAAGTGGACTCAACTTCTTGGAAGCCCTTGGTGGCCTCGAGACAACCGTCACTCCCTGAGATTGTCACGGCGCTTGGAAAAGTTGGCTGAAGAAACCTGGTAACACAAGTTGGAGGCAGGCAGGGAACAGTGCCAGCTCAGTGCGCTGGAGCTTCTAAGACCATAGAGCAAGGCATGCTTTTTAGAGAGATCTCCTACAGGGGACAGGTATTTATGTAGCTTACCTTGAAGGATTTATAGGGACCTCAGATAGCAAGTCTGTGAGCTATGTGTTGAGGTAACGCAATTTTAAGTCTCAACAGTGCCTGCTCAGTCCTGAGTGCAGTAAGCATACACGTGCTCATGCAGAACTGCCCCTGGGGGCGGCACGGGAGGTTAGGGGAAAGAAGCAGTACATCATGGTTGAGGACTGTGCCCTGGGCCAAAGATACTTCATCCAGCCTTGGTTTGGACATGGGGTGAGGAACAACCATAGAATAACAGATCAGGTGTCCCCTGATTTTTTACCTCTGGCACTTGCCACCACTGCTTCAGTGCTCCGGTCCCAAAGGTTGTTTCACAAATGGGGTGTCTTGACTGCAAGCGCTGTTGCTCGAAGGTAAACTGCAAGCAAATTTTGGCATTTTTTCTCTAGGCTATTGTAGCGGTGGGTGCTTTGTGCTTTGCCATCCTTATGTTTAACGAGACAAATGCAGCTTTATGTTCCACTTAGGCAAAGACTGTGGGGTGCTGCAGACTTTGGAGAGGGCCCTTACAATCTGCAGAGTATTCTTTGGTGATTAAGTTTTTCCAGCAGAGTTCATCAGTTAACTTGTAATGAAAAAAATTAGTGGGAAATGCAGCCCTGAGAGGGCAACTTTACAATCTAATTGCAGTTCTTGACAATTTCAGCAAATGTTTCTTTGGGAGATGTTTTTTCCCTCAGGACACAATTCTAGATGGGCTGTTGTATAGACCAAAAGCAACTGTTGAACTTAGTGTACAGCAGAGATTTGAAAAACACAAGGTTAAACTCTTGCTCTACATATCTCGAGCCACATTCTCCTGATGTTGGGTCATCTGGGGGAAACAGTTTCCCATATTTGACTTCTTGTAACTGTTAAAAAGCCATGACAGCAGAGACTTGGACCCGGGTTTGGCCATCCTGGTGAACACCTTGCCCACCCACCTGTACCACTGGGAGTGCCTGTTCAAAATAGACACTTAAAAATGCATAAAACAGGACACTTGGTAGAGAGAGCTACAAACTCCTTGTTCACCCTCACTTTTGGGGGGGAATTTTCTGTTGATTTAATGGCTGAGCACATGGTTGGCTGAGTGCTGGATCAGGCCCAAGGAAGAGGAGCCAGATGAGGGGGCCGGCATGGCTGCAGGCTGAACTTGCGGAAAGAAATAAAAACGCCTTTCCAGCTGGATTAACTGCGTGATCTATGCTGCAGCATCCCAGGCGCTGGTACGGGAAGCACAGGCAGTGTGCAGCCAGGAGCTGGCTGCGTGCAAGCAGGGTGGCTCCAGCTTCCAAGCAGCCACGGCACTCCGAGCTGGGCGTCAACTGTGCCGGGCTTCTCACTAACGCAGCCTGAATGTCTCCAGCTCATCAAGAGCTGCAAGTGCTGTAGAAATCTGCAAAACCTTCACGGTTCAGGGAACTGTTTCCTGGGGAGCTCTGCCTTTGCCAAGGCTTAACCTCCACCTTTAACCCAGGTCACAGAGTGTCAGGTCCTTCTTAACACCTCCGGCTATGTAACTGTTCACATCCTCTGAAAATACTGAAAATCCCTCGGGCTTAGGTGGGAATTTCTGCATGAGTGACTCAGAATAGGCCTAGGCTAGCAGTGAGGGGGGTTTTTTATGTTAAAAGAGGGGAAAGGAAGAGGATTTGAGTATCTTCCACCTACCTCAAGGCATAGAAGCCATGCTACCGTAAGCCATGCAAAACCAGATCTTTGGTGGATAGTTCCCCTCTTACTAAACTTGTTCCTCTGCTTACACACTTTTTAAACCTTGTGTGTTAACTTTTTCTCGCAAGCCAATTGCTAAGGTCTATGGGCAAGCAGCGGATAGAGTATCAAAGAGCCAGAAGCAGCTGTGCTCAGCTGAGCACTCAGGTTTAGTTCATTGCTGTATTTCCATTTGTGTCAGTAAACTAAATGTTCTCAGTTGAAGATTTTGCAATAAATTGTTTTGAGTAATCAAGGTTAATTTTCTGAATAGGTACGGATTAACTATCAGCTGGCTGTTGTTTGTAGACGCCATAGTTACAGAGCTGAGTTTGTTCCGTTGATTACTTTGTGGGTACAAATAAAGTGTACTCAGGCTGTCATTGGTAAAACAGCAGAATATAAAGAGCAAAAGAAAAGAATATTAATTGAGCCATTACCAGTTTCAAGATGTACTTAAGCAGTCAGGTAAGTAAACAGTACAGTGAGGCACAGTAGATGTAGGAGTCTCCTTCAGTGTGTTCTGTATTATACTGGTGCCCTGCCTTTGGATTTCCAAAGAATCTAAAAATCTTTGCAGTGGTGCTTGTGATTTTTTGATTGCACTAATTAAATGTATGTTCTCATGCATTTTTTAATTCTTGAGGAGCCATATGTGAGACCAAATGGCATGAGACCAAAGTAGTTGCCCTCTATCTGCAGCCACGAGGAACACAGTAACTGCCAGGACACATAGTCTTCTATTGCTCCACTCCAGTAAGTAGTTTCTGGAGACATCAAAAGTAACTCGCTCAGCACCCACTCCCTCCCAAGTGGATACACAACCGTAAATAGACATTTATGTTATAAATATCACTGCTTAAGCAAAGCGTGCAGTCTCTCACACACGGTGTGTTATTACTGATACTTGATAAATTGTTCAGTAATTCATTGGTGGTTGTTCATACGAAATAGTTGGTGTATGCCAGGAAGCAGCTCACATCAGGAGCTGCCACATCAGGGCATGCAGCCTACATTTCACCACCACTGCTGCTTCCAGTGCAGCTCCTGTGTCCCACTCCTGCATTGCTGGAAGCAGTTTGGTGTCACACTGCAGCTTGGTGCTTCTCCAGGAAAGATGTTCAGTTTTATTATACAGGAACCTGAAATGCTTCTGCAAAACCTGAGGTTGTAGTTGGTGCCTGGGTGTTCAGTGGTGAGAGGGTTTGTCCTCTGCTCTGCATCCTTCCTGCCAATGCCCAGAGAACCGCAGACAGGCTATGCCATAAAATTTGGATTTTAATCAGATTTCCTGGTCGGGAGGTAGGTGGCCTTAATGCTTCGAGGTGTCAGGTCACTGTTCGAGCAGGCTGCCTTTGTTCTGAGCCTGCTTCGTCTTTCATTCTCTCCGGCCTCATCTCTAAATAATGTAGGTCAAGTTCAGCGATGGCACCGTCATGTCAGTGGTTTTCTCCAAGACTTCTCTACTAGTGATTCCCTTCTGTGGTGTTTAGTGTTTGTTTTCCCCTTCTCATTCATCCCTTGATCGACCTGTATTAAATCTCTGTGTGTATGTATGGACTCCATACAGAAGGAGAATAAGCCAATACATTTTGCAACTAGACACACGCTCCTGTATTTTTTTCACAATTATGTGCATTACTTACTTTCAGATCTGCCAGAAGTTTTGCTCTTTTAATGTGTGTATTTTGTCTGCCTCCTCACAGGGTAGTTAAAAGCATGCTGTGTGCTCTGCAGAGCGGAGAGAGACAGGGTCTTCCCTGCCACTGTGTTCAGGGGATCTTTTGACTTAAAGAGTGGGGTCAGGCAGGAGCAAGGAGGGACAGAGAAATGCACAGCCGAGATTGCAGCTTGGTGCCATGGCCAGGGTCTAAGCACCTGCCCAGTGGGGGAAATAAATTGGGAGAACATCAGGAATGGGGAGAAGCACATGCCCTGGTTAGAGTGAGATCTCAGCTCCCGCTGCAAGTGAAATGAAGCCTCAGACTTCCAAAGGCAAGAAAATTCATGCTGAATGCAGCTGTACTTCACTTGGCTGAGCTGGAACATGGTCACACATATGGTATTTATATCAGATCTGAATGCCCAAGCAAAAGAGGCCAACCTTCTTATTTTCAGGGTTTATGAGGGGTGTCACTTGCTGAAGTGTCCAGGGTGACTTCAGCCACAAGTTGCAGCAGCCAAGTTACGAAACCGTAAGAAAGTGGGTGTATAATGGAAATGGTGACAGAAGGTTTGGGGCTTTTTGAATTTTTTTAAAATGGTCTTTCATTTTGCAGCCCGGCTATTTGAAACTGATGAACTAATCTCTTGAATGGCTAAGATGTGAACTATGGCTGAAAAGAGACTCGAACATCCAGCTCACACAACTGCCAAGTCCTTGCCAATCTTGCAGGATTTCAAAAATTTGCTTCCAGAGTGGATGGGGACAGGGCTTGGCTGGAGGACAGTGGCATGTCATAGCTTCTCTAGTCCCTGTTACACTTGTAAGGCTTGGAGTGAGGTTTGGCAAATCAAACCCCCTGACTTGTGCAAACACTGTGGCCATGGGGCTGGCATGAGGAGGGCTGCAGAGCCTGGTAGCAGTGTTTAACTGCTGCATGTTCATGCTGAGAGTGACAGGAGCTGTGCTGAGCTTAGAGAAATTCAGGCTGAAGGAAGACTGAGCAGATGTAGTCAGGAAGGAAGCCTCGGGGGTAAATGTTTTATCGTAATGCAGAGTCCTGCTTGCATACAATAAAAACACACCAGCGAGAGGCTCCAGTAAATGTAGCCCTGCGTCTCCTGTACTGATCAAATGACATGGTGTGGGCAATGCAAACATGACACATGCACTGAAAAACATATTTTGACAGACGCGCGTGACACACAGTATGTGTTTTGTTCACAGCTTCGATGTGGAAAATGGCCCGTCACCAGGTCGCAGCCCACTGGACCCACAGGCCAGCTCCTCATCAGGACTCGTATTGCACACAACGTTCCCGGGCCACAGCCAGCGCAGGGAGTCGTTCCTGTACAGATCCGACAGTGACTATGACTTATCACCAAAGACGATGTCCAGGAACTCTTCTCTCCCAAGTGAACAGTAAGCATAAATTCCACTCACATCATATTTTACAGTAACTAAGAGCTTTATGTGGCCTCCTGTAATCCTCAGAGCTCTGTTAAGAGGAGCCTGTAGGTGGTACTCACATTTCATAGCCTGCGTGCCCAAGATGGGTGCTTTTATGGTCTGCCAAGGCATGACTTCCCTCTCCCCCATGCCATCCTCAAAAATATTCCCCTTTTCTCTGTAATCTAGCAGAAGAGCTTTCAAATTCATATCCTGAAATAACAGAGAAATTTTGCATGTTACCTTTCTTGGTACTAGTTCTTCACGTGGGAATTAGTGTTAGGGGTACGAAGCGCTTGCAGCTAACTGCAGGGTAAAGCCCGGGCTGTGCTCAGGGTAGAGACTGCTGTGAGCTGCCCAGGCCACCGTTGGACCTGCAGACAGGAGAACCCTGACGCTCCAGTGCTTGGCTTGCTTGCACTCTTTTCTCCGTTGCACTCTCACCATACATTCTCAGAGCCTGGTTAACATGATCTCTGCTTTTTCTTAAGTAGTTAATGCTCCATTAACCTGGGCAATAGAAATATACTGTACTTACATTTACAGTATTACTCTTCTCTATCCTGTTTTCTGTCATGGGTTGTTCACTACAACCGAGCAGAAAGCTGAGACAGATGGTTAAGCTTGAGAGGATCAATACAACACAAAGCATGGAGCTTAAATGAGTGTCCTGGATTTGCAGCCCTTTATTTTAAAAGGCACAGTTTAAAGTTTTAAAGTGACCATTAAGCTATAAAAGAAGTCCTCATAAAAAAAAGTTTAACTGTTACAGAAGGCCTACAAGTTTTGTCCTAAATCTAAATATTAGCGAGATCCATGAGGAGAATTCTTCTGAAAGGGAATGTCCATCCATGTTGGTTAACATTTAGTAAATATTTACCAGAGACAAAGTAACCACTCCAAATTATGAAAATGCCATGTTTTGTGTAAATGGTGGATCTTGACAGTTGCCCTGTGTTCCCAGCAGTGTGCTGGAGGAGAAAGCTGTGCTGGCATGGGGAGAGCCCTGTCCAGCTCTGCCCGCCACCCTGATTTCCCCCAGCTTCATAGCTGCCTGCAGTTAGAGGGGTCCGTTTACTGCAGGCGTAAAAGCTCCCATGGCTCTTGGAGGAGCCAGCATCTCCTGACCTGGTTTTGACATCAGTGTTGAGACAACTTTAATTAAAATGTCGACTTAGTAGCACTGATACCTGAGTCTGGGCAAGTGGACGTGCTCTGTGGCAGCACAGCCAGGGAGAATACCCCTTTGAAGGGTATTGTCTAGAATCTAGAGGTGCCTATGGCAGCCTGCAGCCATGCCTGCTGTCCTGCCTGCAGCCATGCCTGCTCTCTTGCTGGCAGCCTTGCTTCCTCTCCTCTGCCTGTAGCCATTCCTGCCCTCCTGCCTGTAGCCATTCCTGCTGTCCTACCTGCAACTGTCCTGCTCTCCTGCCTGCAGCCATGCCTCCCCTGCTGCCTGCAGCCATTCCTGGTCTCCTGCCCGCAGGCATGCCCCCTCTCTCCTGCCTGCAGCCCTGCCTGCTCTCCTGCCGTCGCTCTGTGCCCCTGGTGCGCACCGTACCAGGACACCAAGGGATGGAGCCTGCTAGCAGCCACGCTGCATTGCCCTGCTTCCAGCCGCTGTCAGGGCTGTGCTGCACAGCAATAGCTCTGCCCTGCCATGTCTCAGTTCAGTCAGTCATACTGGATTTTTCATATACGCGCCAGTGCTACATATCGTATCGCCAAAAAAATCCCTCTTACTGATGGTGACGATGTATTTTGCTCAGAACTTCTGCTCAGATCTTCCATGATGAAAACAGCCAGACAAAACCCAGTATCTGAATAACATTAAAGACTGTGACAGAGATCAACAAAAGCCAGGAAATTCAAAGCTGACCTTTCCCTGGACCGTTACGGGTTTTTTTCCACCACGGTGTGAGCGTGTTGCCTTAACTTCTGAATTTCCTGGCTTTTATTGCCTGGTGTTGCCAACCCGAACAGCCGCTCCAGCCGGGTTGTTTTGCGAGAGCTTTCTGTTACGAACAAGATTTTATGTAGTGTTAAACAAACGCCGCATGGGTTAATGCTGGTTGGGTTTTTTTGTCTGAGGAAAAACTCCCTCTATAAAACGTGCTTTCTCGGCAGTGAGTGATGCCCTGCCTGAGGTGAATTTACACAGTTTCTCCATTTTTTCTTAGGCATGGGGACGACCTGATTGTCACACCTTTCGCCCAGGTGAGTTGGCAGCCTGTCAGCCTCTCAAATTACAAAAAAACCCCAACAAACCCCTCAAGTGGAGAAGGTAATGTCTCCCATTTTGCCTGTCTCGTAGGTGCTGGCCAGTCTACGAAGTGTGAGGAACAACTTCACGCTCCTTACCAATTTGCACGGCACCTCCAACAAGTAAGTGTGGCGCTTTCCATCGCCTGGCGGCTGGCAGGCAGCGGGGGCCCGAGGAGGGCCTGGCAGGGGCCAGGGAGCCCCGGGAGCCCCGGGAGCCGCTGCTCGGCGCCCGCCGCCGGGTTGCGGCCGCGCCGCCTGAGGGGCCGCCGCGCCTCTTGCGCGGGACGCCAGGGGGCGCCAGAGCGCGGCCCTGCCGCTCGCTCGTGGCGCCGGGCTGCAGGGCCGGGGGCGGCCCGCCGTGGGGGCGGCGGTGTGTGCCTGCTCGGGCAGGGGCTGCCGTGGTGTGACACCTGCCTCCCTGTGCCGCCGTGGCCGCCCCAGGCCTTCGTTAGGGGTCCAGCTGCCTGGCCTCGCCACCCATATTTCACCAGAGAGGCGGTCAGGGCCAGAGGGTGGGCGCCGAGGGGAGGCCCCAGCAGGAGGCGGGGGTTCCCGGGCGGGGCGGGCAGCAGTGCCCAGCAGCTGTGCTGGGGGGGCTGCCTGCCGCACAGCGGGCCCACAGCGCTCCGTTTCGCTCGGTCCTGGCGCTGAACCGGGAAGGCAATGCACTGAACCGAGGGGGAGAGTGTTGGGCTTTATACCTGCTGAACAGGAGAAACTAAACAAACCTTTTTAGGCCTTTGTCCAGAGCCACTGTTTCCCCTTAGCTATTTATAATGAGCCGGGCATCGTCACTTTCTGGCCTGTTTTGCCCCAAGAGAGCTGTTTTGCATGAAACCAGCATCATTCATTCCTGGTGACGTCGGTCACGCACCCACCCATCCCACCCCGGGACGGGCAGGCGCTGGTGGCTCCCATGTCCCGCTGGCTCCTGAGGGGAAGGATGAGCTGCAGAAGCGCATGCCGGTGGGATGCCACAGGCTTGCTGCACTGCTGCATGCGTGGCCTTGCCTGGGTGCCCACCGCAGGCTCTGCTTTCTGCCTTCCAGTGCAACCTTGTGTTTTACATAAAGCCCAGCATTTTATCCAGGCGCGAGGCTTTCCTCCCATTGATTTGTGTTTGCAAATTTTGATGGGAAGGAGCCACCACATTCCAAGATGGAGGTTAATAGCAAAAGAGATGGCTGAAATAGATTCCTTTTTTTAAGCTTTGCTTTTTTGAACAGCTCGAGCATTTCAGCAGTTCCTAATGAGGAATCTGAAATTGGACGGGGCCGGAAGGAAGCGAGGGCGTAACCTGTAGGACACACAGGCATCTTGCAGTGTCCTTTTGAAAACATTCCCAGATTTGATTGAGGTATAAAGTCATTTGCCCAGCCAAAGTAAAAGTCATTAAATGTTTAAACCATTATATACCAAACATCCAAGTCCGTGGCAAAATGTGCTTCCAGGCACTGCGGAGCTTCCCGCACAGTTTCCAGACAGCTCTGCTGGGTTACAGCCGTGCTGCCAGCTCATGATTTTATCATATGTCTCATGATATGTGGTATTTTACTTAAACTTCTGCTCTGGGGATCATGAGAATCTCAGTGTTTCTTTAGCCCCTCCTCTCCCCTCGCTTATTCCTCCTCCTCCACCCCTCCTGGCCCGAGAAAGAAAAAGAGGATGCTGTCCCACATATTTACAGAAATGCTGGAAAATATGAATGTTAAGGGCTGGAGGAAAAAAAAACAACTAGAAGTCATATTTTTTGGACTTCAGCGTCAGGGGTTTTGAGGCAGTTTCCTGATTGGAAAAGAGGAGAGTATGATTAATGGTTTCGGAGTGCCTGTGTTTGGCAGATGTGGCCCAGGACACAGTCAGAAAGCATCCGGCGCCTACTCCTAATTCCCACCAGCAAGAGAGAAGGATCAGGAAGCGAAGCCATGTATGCTCAAGTGTGGTGGTGGCTAAGAAGGGACAGTGCTGTCAGACCCCAGATCTCTGGGTCTCTGTTGCCTGTGCCATGGCTGCTGCAGTAACCAGGATGGGCATGGCCAGGACATAATTCAAGGATGCTGGGAGCAGCGCTGTTCCCTTTTCAGGCACTGCAGTGGGGAATACCTTCCCGAACACTACTTCATCCCTCCCCGCCTCCCCGAAGGCATGTCTGTGCAACTCAGTGCAGGATTTGGAGATACCTGGAGCACGCCTCCCCAGATACTGGAAGTGTGGTGTCCCTATTGGGGAGTTTCTGTTTTTTAGAGATTTCAAGATCTGGCTTTTCAAAGGCTCAGCAGCGGCAGGTCAGGGCAGATTTTCAGAGAAGTTGGCATCCAACATGTGTGCCCTGTGCTGAACCCTTCAAAGAATCTGGGTCCTGTAGCTCCCTCCAGAAAAGCTGAGCCTTTGAAATCCCAGCTGGCAGGCGGGTGCTGCACCAGGGGAGCCCCCTGCACAGGAGCAGGCTCTGGAGCAGTGCCGGCAGATCGGGAGGCTGGGGCCAAGGGGTTGAAGCAGGACTGTAGCTGTGTTACTCTTAACGCAGATCTTACCTGGTTAGCGAGGCCTTCCTGGAGCACTTCTGAAGAACCCCCTGGAGCTACAATTGCAGCAGAATTGAGCCGCTCACTTGCTTTGATTTTAGCTTCAAAGGAGAACTGGCAAATAATGGATGTTTCAGTTCAGTCGCTGACTTAAAAAATTGGGGTTAGGAGGTTGGCTAAGAGAGAGTGTGGGGAAATCTGGCTTCAGTTAAAATGTATCAGAAACTTCTTAGGGAAGCAAAAGCCCAAAGTTTCAGTTTTGGTCAGCCAGAAATACTGCATTCAATCCAAAATGAAGTGTCTTGATTTTGGTGTCAACTCTTTTTAACTTCCTTAAAAAAGAAGCCTCTTTTTGCCTGAGTAAATCATGGTTTCAACTTGAAAAATTAACAGTTTTATTTGGCAAATCTCACAATGAAATATTTTGACATTTGGACAAATACTGCAGCCTTTTTCCAGTCAGACCCTGTTTGCTTGACTTGAATCAGGTTTTCAAATAGCTTTTGGTCCTTCTGAAATCCAGACTTTTCTGATGAAATTGTTGCTCCTTGTCAAACAAAATGTCCTTCAGCTGTCTTAGAGCTTGCACTAGCGACTGCAGCATCTCCTTACTTGTTTCCAGGTGAAATTCAAACTGTTAATTGTAGGCTCTAAAGCCTTTCATTTCTCACCTTACCTATGGCATTGCCTTGTAGCCTGCACACTGGTGTGGTATTTGAGATTACTCCAAGCTCCAGTCCAGACCTTGTAAGAAAAAAAAGCTTTTCAGGAGAAAGCGTTGATTCTGGGGGACCCCCTTCAGCCACACAGACCAGCCTTTGCTGACTTCCAGGCATATTTTGAGCAGAAAATTGCAAAGGCAGTGTGAGATGATGGCACATCTCTCTTGGCATGCCTTCTTTCCAGCACGTGTGTGTGCCTAGCCAGGGGATGTACATCTTTGAGTTATCCTAACAGATACGTTGATACGGTTTGTTAACTGTTTATCTTTGTTAACTGTTGATAACCGTTTGTTAAAATCATTTTAAAGTGGTTGGGGCTTCTTTGTGAGTATGAAAAGGATTTTTAATCGTGGGAGTTGGCAGTTTGAACTGCCAACAGGGTTTGAAAGGATAAAATAATAGCTATTTGCAGAGTGTTCTTTATCCCCTGTAGGAGATCTCCAGTAACGAGTCAGCCACCTGTCTCCAGAGTGAACCTGCAAGGTAAGTGTGGGACTTTGATAATCGCCTACAAGGCCAAATACAGGTGATGCTTATTGCGCATCGTTTTACCAACAGCTGCTTTTCTGCCCCCTCCCCAGTGCAGTTCGGGGCTCATAGAGCTTCTTCTGGGTTACTTGTGCAAAACCAATATGAGAGAACCATCGGGTCCAAAATATCTCTGTTTTAATAGTTTGGCGTTTGGGTTTATCCATGTATATTAGCATGAAAGATGAACATGATTTTGGTTTGATAGTCATGGCCACAGTGACTGCTATTCTTCTGAGTCCCGGTGCTGCACAGGCCTGGACAAGCCCCAGCCTACAAGCCTTGAACAGGCTCAGACACAGCTGTACTTTTTTTTTTTTTATCCTGTTTATTTCAGTTTGTTTCCATGTGATCTATGTAAAAATTGCAATCTCAAAAACCTTTCTCAGGTGAAACTTCCTCTGCTTTTATTAGGGTGCCCTGGAATGGCATTTTTTTGTTTCATTGTTTCTTTGTGGTCTTTTGAGATCTACATTTAGCAATCAAACGAGAGCAGAAGTCAGTGAGTGTGGCTAATCGCATCTTCTTTCCTGTCTGCGCTCCACCTCAGTCACCTTGTCCTCACCCCGGGTCAGAGACCCCAGCAAACACAAGTGGGTTTAACTGCGAACGCGGAGGACAGTAGCACTGAGCAAAGCCTCTGGACAGAGGGCACTGGGCAGTGCACTGTGTACAGGTTGTGCTAGAGCCTGGGCGAGCAAGGGACCCCCGTGGGGGCTCAGCGCCTGCCTGGAGTGCCAGAGCAAGGGGGTGGGCTCAGCAAGCAGAGGCAGGGAGCAAGGTGGTGGGAGCAGGGGGCTGCTCAGGTAGGGTGAAGCACTGAGGAAAGGAAGCAGAGGCAGCCTGCTGTTCACTTATGACAAGTTTCTTTATTTTTACACCACACAGTGCTGAGGGCTTGTAGGACCCCTCTCAGGAACACAGCTGGCCCTGCTTGCGCTAATTTAAAGGTTACTCCCACAGAGAAGAAGATAAGATTTGGAGGAGTGCCCATTCATAAGGTTTAATCTCAGCCTTTCCAATAATTATGTGCTTGGAGGGACTAGTAAAGCTTAATTTTTACAGTGTGTGAAGCCTGGAAAACTATCATTTCCTTTCATGCTGTGTATTATTTACTGTCTGGGGACACGTATAGTCCTGGACACTTCCAGATTAGGTTCCTCAAAACTTGTTAATGGGATGTGGAAAGCTCTGATGTGGGAACAAAACTGGACAACACAAACTTTGCTTCCACTCCCTGTATGTGAGCAGTGTCGAGTCAGAGCGAGCAGGAATGCAACTCATCACCTTATTTAAAAATCTCTTCTAGCAAGACTTTGATTTTGTGGCCTGTATGGAAAAAATCATAAGCTTTCCATAGGTTTGTGTGTATAAGTTACAGAATCTAATAATGAAGAGAGAATTCCCTTACAGGAATTGTTAGGTTAATTTTCTTTACACTTTCTGTGGAAATGATTGCTTTCAACTTTTTAACACTTTGTGGGTATTCTTCTACAGTATTTCCAACACAAGCCATAGGATACTTGTTACTTTTTAGCTAACCCAAGCTTCTAATCCTGGAGTTACATGAAAATTTCAAGCTTCCTTTTTGATTGAAGGGTCTGACACACATAACTGTAGAGCAAGTTGGTTCACTCTACAAAGCTCAAAAAAAGAAAGCAACTGAGAAGAATCCAACTTAGCATTTTTAGCCTTGTGATCCTGACTCATGGTTTTTAATGTTTCAGTGCTGGTAATTATATGTGGATGGGTGAATATATCTAAAAATAATTATATTAACATTTTACCTGAGATGTGGAAAAAAAAAATAAGCCCACATGTGGAAATGAGCCGTGCTGGATGCATTTTCAGCATGCACATTTTTACTTGGTAGCAAAAGGACTGTGGAAGAAAACTGCAGCTCAGCAGCTTGTGGGATTTGTAAAAATTCGAGAAGTGTATGTTGGATTAGTGGCCCCTCAAGTAAGTGAGTTCTTAGCCATGAATCTTAACTGACTTCAGGTGAAGTCTTCAAATGAAACAAAACCTGTGAGTTGTATCATCACAAGTTATGTAAATTGTGACAGTTCGTAGATGAGAATAAGAAATATTTTTGAGATTGATAGGAAATTGTGTTATTTCCTACATGAAAAAGGCCAATATTGACATTATTAGTGAAAAAACCTTGGGTTCTCTGCCTAAATTCAATTTCAGATTCTATTTGCTGATGGATGTTACCAACTCTTGCGGGATCTAGTTTCTAGGCTGAAGCATTCCCTTCCTGGCCAGCCTAAAACATTGCATCTGCCATCCTGTCGCACCCCGGTGCTGAGAGCGTCAGGACTGTGCTTGCTGTGAAGGGACACGTTGAAGGAAGACTCTGAAAACCAGCCTGACAAAGCTGCCACGCTCACAGATTGTCAGGGGCTTTGCAAGGCTTGGAGTCGTAGCTGAGAAGGGATGCGCTCTTCTCAGGTGAGGCCAGCACCCAGCCACCTGCCTGCTTGCTCTGGTGGTAGGTTGCGTGCCCTCAGCTCACATTCTGCCCACGCTCATGTGCAAATAGCCATGTAGTGAAGAATGCCAGTCTTCCTCTATCCTGCAGTTATTTATTTTCTTGGTTTGTGCTATTCTAGCATGTAAGCCAGGACCACTCTGAATTTCTGCCCGCCCTTGTTGAATTCAGTGTCCCCGCTTTGCTGCCCAGAGTGCATCCCAGGTTCTTGCAGAGCCTTTCTTGTTTCCCATGGAAGCTGCGGTGATTCTGCACAGCAGTTCCCTTGATCGATGTGGTGATTGCCTCCCTTTACCTATTCACAGTCATTGTTACCTGTGGTAACTCATTTCAGTATGGCAGGAAACAATTACGGCCATTTACTTTCTAAGGAAGTTTCCATTTAAATGCAGCAAGAGCAAAGATTTTTAGGGGAATTTTTTTTTTTCAGTGTTTACAGCTTTTTTTCCCCTAGATGGCTTCTGATGTGGAAATTATGAAAGGAAGGAGAGTTTTTCCTATCAGAACACTTCCAGTTATGTGCCAATGGCTCCTGTGTCTGAAAGGACGCAGAGTGTTTTTCCTGAAAGTTTTGGAGAAGGAAGCAGTAATGTTTTGATTGGGACTAGGCTGCGTTACATACTTCTAGATAAAAGAATGTGTTTTGAAATAAAATGCGTTTATATTCTCTAGATTGGTTAGTCGGCAAAGCTCGGAATTTTATTTTAGCTCTCCCATGTCACACGTTGATTCATAGATTTACCACAATCAATTGACATCAGTATGAGCACCTCATATAAGTCTCCTTTTATTTGTCATTAGTGGAGTGATTTATATCTTGTTATGAAAAGTACAGAACTCAGGGTTTAAAGCAAACTAGCATACATTAATAAAATTACCCTGGAGGGAGACAAATTACATTCCGCATTTGCACTGGAAGTAATACATGCCAGCTGTTTACTCCAGCTAAAATATTACAGGATTTGTCAGTTGTTTCAAAGTGAGAGGAGCCAAATCTGTTGCTAGTGTACTCCCAAGGAGTTGCATCACTGAGGACCCAGGCCCATGGCGAAATGAATGAGCTGTGTCGAAATTATGAAATTCTTTTTCTTGCTTGCTTTCATTTTCTTGAAAGTTTAAAAAATTCTGGCCAGGTTTTTCATGGGACAAAGTGCTTTCAAAGCTGATACTGATGTCACTAAATTTCAGAGCTTTCTTAACCTTATAACCACAGCCATAAAAGGAAGAGGAGTATGTATTGAACATCCTGTGTTTTGTCCTTGGTATCAGCTTAAGTAAATGTGGCAGATTTTTCCTGTTATTTTGTTATAACTGCAGATCACAGGAACGAACAAAATTGCTTTTATGAATTAACTGAGAAACCATAACATGGAAATATGAAACTGTAGCAAAAAGTACATAAATCCTTAATTAGCTGGTGCGCTCCCCAGCTGGGAAGGATAATGGGAATACTGGAGACCACGCGGTTCCAAAGCAGTGTATAGCAGTGCAGAGCACGATTGCACGGGGCCGGGGTTATGGACGCTACCCAGCTACCTTCTCTGGAGTTACAGAAACAGCGATATAAACACACTGTCACAAACGCATTGTCATATGAGTGTTTCTGATGTTTCTTCCCCATATTACCCCCCCTTTTTTTTTTAAACGTGGCCTCTGCCACAGTTACTTTCATTGACCTTGGTGCTGTCTTGGGCTCAGTGAATCCATCAGTGCCTTCTCTTCTCGATTCAGCTCTCCTCTCCCCTGGCATCAGTGAAAGGTCTTTAGTTCCTACCCAACTGATTCAACTAATAAAATCTTTAACCAGCAACAAGTCTGGCAGTTCCTGCTTAGTTTTGTTCCTTCCTCCATATGTATTTGTTTCACTGGCCCTAATCCCCTCTGAATTAAATCATCTTGCACTGGTTGCCACATTCAGTCTAAGCCTCTCATTCTTCCACCCGTTTTGGTACAATCTTTTCTCCATCTGTTTTGTTTCCTTTGTACTTTTCCCAGGACATTTTTGTATTTTACCACATTCTTCCTCTCAGCTCAGCACAGTATCAGTGCTGTTTGCTTAGACTCCCAGTATCAAGGCTTCTCCCCCACTGCTTGACAGTGGTTGCGGACTTGGTCTTGGTGTTTGTGTGGACTAGCGTAGGCTCTGCACGCCGTCACCTTCCCTTTGCAGTGCATGTGGAGAAGCCTGTGTGTTACCCGTGGGCGCTGCGGTATGTGAACCCCCTCCTCCCTGAGACTGTGGAGAAAGCCCCGTGCCGGTCGTGGCATGACAGGGAGTGAGCAGCCTCCCCGGCTGAGCAGGGGGTCCCGGGGAGAGGCGGCACATCGCTGCCGAGAGATCCATACCCAGATGGACGGTATTTTCCCACACTGGTTCACTTGACCGTCTGCTCCATTTAAATGTTACTGATGGCTGTCGGGAGCAAAGCGTGATGTCAGGGGTCAGGCAGCGTTGTGTGCTTCCTGGAGCTGCGAGGGGCTTGCAGAAACTTTCCTTAAGAGCAGGCGACCAAGTGCCCCTTGGATACTTTCAACACTGAATAATTACAGTCTGTCCTCACAATTAATTATATAGCTAGCAATATAACATAGCTGATTCGTTTTGCAACCCGAGTCTTCGGCGGGTGTAGCGCTTTGGGATATGTCACACACAGGCTTTTCAGGGCTCAGGGGATTAAAGCTTTGTTAAAATTCCTCTCTGGGGATGGGAGTGAAAGATTGGTATTTTTCATGCTTGTGCCTTAGCCTCTGCTTTCCTGTACATCTGCACGTTTGCCTGCACTTCTCACATGCCTTTACACGAACTCAAAACTTGTACTCTTTCATTTTTTATGTGGGTGTAAGATGTACACAGACTCGTGCACAAACATTTGTATAAAGCGTAAACAGAAGGCTGGGTAATGCTGGTGCTTGTGCTAATGAGAGTCGCAACTTTTTGTAGGAGTTAACGATCCCCGTGCATCAAAGTAAGCTCTTGGTTACAAATATCTATAAATCCCAAGTGATTAGTATGGAGCTAGCGCTCTTGCAGAATAATATTGCCTCTGCTCAGTGTGCAGAGAATGGCGCTGGGCATGTGTGAAACAGAGGATTCATTTTGAAGTTCTGTTGGTCGGCTGTGAGTTTGGCTGAAGATCCAGCCTTTTGATCTTGAGAAAGATTGTACAAGTCGAGTAGATCTGGTGGTTTTGGCTTTTAACAAGAGTGCAAGAGGAACCGTGTATCACGACAGAGCTGATCTAAAAAAGTAACCGGTTGTGTACAGTGAATTCAGTGGTGCTGTAGACTTACCTATAAATATTATTACGTACAAATACTGTTTTTAAAGGATGTGGTGCTATAATGATGCAGATTATTTAGAAACTAAGCAACACTGTAAAAGAAATCAGACCGATACCAGCTTAATGACATGACTGAGTAAAATTAAGGCTGTTGAATGGGCAAGTGATTCTTACTGCTTCAGAAATTGAAAGTGCGTTTTAAAGTGAGCTTTAAAAGTTACCTGTAGAAAAAGCAACCATAGCTGACAAAGCTCCAGACCTCGCTGGGGACGTTTCTTGCTCCTCTGGGGTAGTTCATTCCTGCAGAGACTCCGTTTCGTGTGTTGTGCCTGCCTGCAAACACACACCCCCTGAAAGTTGGACTCATGCATCTTAGTAAGTATTTCAGTTATGCTATTGACGTCAATGCAGTCATTAAATAGATTGCCGGCCCTCCCATCAGTAAACCTGTGCCAAAGACCTAGAGGCAGACACATTTTAAAAGAGGAACATCAGGTTTTCTTTTAGCATTTGGAGAGAATAAGGGAAAAGTTCCTTCTGAAGTCACTATGCTTTACAATAAGGGGTGGTTTGGTTTTTTTTTTTTGCTTTATTTCCTAAGACTCATTTTCTGCGAAGATAATGGCTGCATTTTATTTAACACACTTTTGTTATGTTACTGTGCGCATAAGCAGCTCCAAATGAGACTAAAGAGTAATTTTTTGAGCTCAGCTCCAGCTGAAAAATGACACTCATTTTAGGTCTCCCGGCTAGATTTATTTGTGTATCGAGTAACAGAAGGTATTCAGGCAAACCTGTTTAGCCTTTGACTCCAGAAATTCTGCAAGGATTGATTTCATGACATCTATTTAAGAAAATAGCCTTCACTTCTCCTCAGCAGGCTCTGAAGACATACAAGCTAATCATGACTCCATAGCAACAGATAAAAACTGTTTTCCCCTCCGCCCCACCTGTGGATGTCACATGAAGATGCTACACGTGCTGCTGCCATCAGGAGCCTGTCACTCCCTGGGCCCAGCTGCCATCCGCGGCTGTGGGGCGCACAGCCACCATGCCAGTGGGACTCCCTGCGTGTGCTCGTGCTGTCCTGCTGTATCTCTGAGGCACGCTGGCTCCCCTGGGCTGCCCTGGGCATCCATTCATCCCTGCGGCTGGGGAGATGCCGACCTCGCCGAGCTGCCATCCTGCCCGTTGCTGAAGGCAGCTCCGGGTCGGTCAGTTCTCCTTGCCTGGTGTCAGGAATGGCTCTGCCCATCAGACAGAGGCTCCGAAGGGGCTGCGAGCTGAAAACCTAAGGATATATATATAGATGGCATCTTCACCCAGGTGGAGGGAGTACCTTTCCTTGACAAGATAAGCAGGTATGTTGTAATCCACAGCAGCACTGTGTTTCTGCAGAACAGCTGAGGAGCCAAACAGCTGGGTTTTTTTGTTGAGGTTGTCATTTCACTGATGTGAAATGTGATGTCATTTTACGTAGGAGAAAACCATCAAAACAGTCATAGGTTATTAAAAGGGCTTCTCTCTGATGAATGGTTTCTTTCTGAATGATCCAGGCAACTGTGAATCCAAGGTGGCAGCGAAGAGATCTTTGCAGTGGCATGCTCTCATGTCCCCATATTCACTCTGCTCTTTAAGCACAGGTCAAGCCCTGAACGCCCTATATTGCTTTACTCAGCTCCCATTTGTACTGGATTGCTTAAGGCCTCTGCGAAGACAATAAGACTTTGCCATTGCTAATATCAGAGTTGATAAAATCTGTGTTTCTTTTGTTTTCTGCATAGAATGATAATAGTTGCTGTGGGTGAGATTTTGACAGCGCGGTCTTCAATGTACTGAATCAGTTCCATATGAGTTTGAAAAATGTGTACTTGATCTGAGAAAAAACCCAAACCAAAACAAACAAAAACACGCAAACCAAACTTCTGGCAGGCCAAGTTTTTTTGTGGGTTTTTTTTTTTTTAGGTTGTGGGGCACAGTTTGTGCATGCCTTAGTGATGAATAGGGTTCTTCATTGTCCCACTGATTTGAGCCCCTTCAACTTCCATGTCATCAGCATTTTCCAGCCAGTGGGAGCTGAAACAGACTCCTGAAAGCACCCATCAGCTCATCCCTGCAGCAGCTATATATAAGTTTCTCCTTCCTCCCCTGAGGTTGAGCTCACTGCTGCAGCATTGTGTCCCAGACACAGCTGGCCATGGGAGTGTGAGAGGCTGCATCCGAGTATCTGTGCGGAGACGTTCCCAGGGTAATGCACCGCACAAATCCCAGAGCCGTCAGCCCGTCCTTGGCCAGTCCCAATGTTCAAACCTTTGTCTTCCTGCAGGATCCAGTTCCAAGTGTAAGTTGCTTTCTTGTTGTGTTTTACACAGTATTTCTAACTTTGTGTTTTGATTGTTAGTGGCCAAGTTATTCAGTCCGTCACTGGGCAGGAACTCCTGCTGCTTCACATTGATTAGTTGTGGTGGGAGCAATGCCTGGTTCTGGTTTGTAGGGGCATGTACAGAGGGTACAGCACTGGCCTGGACAGGCAGAATTTGAATTTGCCCGTTTTCCTCTCTAGGGTGGACATTTTGCCCACCAAAGTTAACTCTACAATTATAGGAGAACAATGATAAAGATTAAAACTTTAAGAGCTTTGAAAATCAATATATAAACTAGGTAGAATTAAAGATGGCGTAAAGGATTGCTAATGCACTTTTCCCTCTGTTCAGTTGTGGAATCGCGTCCGTTCTGAGACGCGGTTTAGACTCACCAGTTCCCAAATGGTGACACTGAACAATGAACGTCTTGACTGTTTTCAATGTTCAAATCACCTAGAAATGCTCTGGGTTTATTATTGGTATCTTTTAATCTCCTGATTGACTAAAAAAGATTTATATAGTTAAGTGTGGTATGCTTATTAATGTAAGCATGTCATTGTGCAACTAGTAAAGAATATTACGCTAATAGTTAATGAAACATTTTATTGTAATACTATTTTCCCCGTGAGAAGTGTCTGTAAGTGACAGCCTTAAGTATTGTATAATTACAATAATTTTTTGACAGAAAGGAAACAACTGTTAATTTTTTATAGCTATTAATAAAACATACCAGGTTCTTAAGTTAATTCAGTTCACTGGAAAAATACGTATGCTTACAAAGATTTAAATTTTTTAAGCAGTAGACTTTAAAAGACATCTAAATATGTCTGTCTCTGTGGAATATGTTTTCATATCTAAAGGTATCATTGATTGACTTTGTTGTGCATTCAGGCACTTAATAATTCTAAGAATTCAAAATTTAAAAAACCCACCCAAAAACAACCAAAAAAACCACCAAACTCAAAAAGCTGGCACGGCATAGATTTAAAATTAATGTCTAGTGATTTTTTTATTCAGTACTGTGCCTGTTGAAGGCCAGTGGCAAGCAGCCTTTCATCAACCAGAAGAGGAGTAGGATCTGACCCAAGGTTAGACGCTGGGTTTTGTTGTTTCCTAGGACCCATGATCAGTGGCCATCATTCAGTACGAAATACTTAAGTAGTTGGATTTAATTTTAAAAGAGCTATGCTTTTTAATGTAGATATTCTAGTATAAATATCCTGCTGTCATAAATATGTCTTTCCAAGAGGAAATTAAACATCTGTGCATATGAAAAGTCTTCTACCACACCTCCACACACTTCAAAAAATTTCTTAAGCAGACATTTTTGCCTTGTACCTAAAAGACTCCAGGTTCCAGGCGTTCAGAGCGAAGCTTTGGGTGCAGCTTGCCAGGGCCCGCAGGGCATATTCCAGACACCCCAGTATTTTCATTTAAAATGGGTTGAATCCAGTTAGGCCCTTTGTGCTGCAAGCACGCGTTTAGGTAGGTTTTACGAGCTTAGCACTTAATAACAAAATGATTCTAAGATGTCACATCTTGCAAGCAACATATTTTTCTTTAAATACTGTATATTAGGTTGACAGAAGCACTCACTGCATTCTCTGAAAAGCCACCGTACTACTCCCAGAGGTGGAAAAGCCAGCCTGTCCTCCTGCTCCCCTTCCCTCCCTCCCTGCCTCCTTCCCTCTCTGTGAGAAGTGACCTGGGATGGTGGCCCTGCTGTTGCTGATGGGAGTGCAGGATGTTTGGGTCAGCACAGGCACAGGGAGTGCTCAGCTGGCCTGAGACAGCCCGAGAGGACGTGCTGTAACCATCTGCTCGGGGTGGGGGCTAGCATCTGATGGGTTGAGCACAGCGTGGGGCCAATCCCGCTAGCAAAAATTCAGAGAAGTAAACGTTTACAAGATAGGAAACACAAGTGCAGGGTTTGTCAATAATAGATGTCACTGGCATTTGACAGCTGTGAAATGTTTATCTCCCTTTCTTCCCAAAGATACTTCCTTGAAGAAGAGAAATCCAGATACAAGTTTCCAGTCTAACTGGAGTATTTTCTGTTTTAGCAGTGATACTTTATGCGACATGGTCCACATCCAGATTGTAGTCAAAGAGGTATGCTGGGCCTTCATCTTCATTCAAGTTCTTTGGGCAGGGTATTTCCCAAAATTCCTGTTACTGAAATGTCACACACTGTTTGCAGCTTCCTGGGTTTCAACTATATTGCGTGAAACTTTTAAATATTTCCATCCGCTTACAGTGGGAACAAACTATCCAGGTAAAAGCCAAAAATCTGTTAGTCACACTTTATAGATCAGGAACAAAAAAAATGAAACACAAGGAGAGATGATGCTCACACCACATTTTTCAGCAGCAGCTGCTCATTCTGAGCCTGCCTTTGTAACACATCCAAATGTGGTCAATTTAGCATGCTGCTAGAATGTCTCTTATTGCAGATTGCCTTAAATGGAAAGTCATGTGCAGCTTACAATCAGATGTTTCACAGAAATTCTATGGATTTCACTGAACTTATTTCACAGAATTAATTAATTCAGCGAGGCAGTGTGAATGACAGCCCAGAGACCTTGGCCAAGGCTAACACGAGGTGCCTCTATTATGCTGCTAAATGTAAGAAATTATGAAAGGTGCCACGCTGCATAAAACTTAAAGCATAAAAAGTAAGCACTGGAATAATCTGCAGCAGGCCAACCCATACTTGACCTTCAATGGGGAATATTTCAGTTTCCATGTCAATTTAATCTGATATTTTAACTGAGATTGTTAATTAATAAGGGTGCTATCGGTATAGCTGACATTTTTATTTCCTTGAACTTGGTTTGAGGTGCTTAAATAAATATATTGTGAGGGCCTTAACTGAATGCATTTTGAGAGTGAAAGGCTGTTTTTACCTGGGCTGGCTGTAGCGATTTGACAAGGGCTTACACTTCCAAGCCTGCCTGTCGCTGTCAAGCCTGTCCTCCATCTGCCCCTTGAAGGCACCTCTCTGATGGTGCAGCTCAGTGCGAACAGCCTGGTTCGGGTCAGGACCGAGACCTCAGATGTTAGGAAAGTGGTCATACAGGAATCGGACCTCCAGGTTTAATCACCTTCTGGCTAAAATGATCCAGGTGTAAGAAAAAAACCCCACAAGTAAGTTATTATCCGATGTTCTCTATTATCTATTTCTGACTATGGATAACCATTTAATGAATCTGATGCTGTGTCCCTGGCAGTGTCGGGGAAAATATGGTCCAGTGCTGAGCCACATCCCAAAAACATCTTTTAAAAAGGTGGCGACCAGGGTGTGATGGCCTCGGTTTGAAGGTGACACAGAGGCACAGTGGAGATCAGCACGTGCAAAAGATTAATACGGAATATTAAAAGCTGTCAAAACAAATTATGCTGGTTTGTAGGATACTGACATCTCCCTCTTCCTCCCCACCCTTTTACCCGTGGGACTCACTCTGTGATTTTAGACAGATTATTCTAAAAGGACGTATGTGCAGTTTAGTAAACATAAAGCACACTGAGTCACAGCTAGGAACAGCTGAAATTGTTTGCTAGGGTAGATTAATACAGATGATTAGCACAGTGAATATTTTAGCTCTGTTGTGGGCTACTGCGGGTCTGAAGATTTTTATTTGTGTGACTTGAGGCTCACTCCGTATGCTCAGAGTTACAGCGTGCAGACGCGCAAAAAGTGAATCCATATGTCTCAGGGTGCCACCAGAGATCTCTTTGAATGGCACTGGCTCAACGTGCAAAACATTCCACATTTTCAAAAGCTGGAGGACTGAAGATTAAGAAACAACTTTTTTAATTGCGTGTACTTTCAGATTGTTCAAGCTATTTCTGCTGGTTCGGCTCTATGACCGACCCACGGTCTGCAGTGAGCAATACTCTGACTTCCCACAGTGTCGTTTGGTACAATTACAGATCGGCCGATAGGGCTTACTCAGAGTATCACTTAAAAACCCAATATGTCAAAACAGGTCATTTTTTGCAACATGCTGCGTACTTGAGTGGCTCTGCTCAATGCGGAGTAGCAATATCTGTGGGTTTCAGATGTAGGATGGTGCTCATATTCATTTGAGAGGCTAAATAAGGGCAAAAAGTTCACGTAAGGTAAATTGTTGAGGTTGACATTATTACCCTTTGGGTACATGAAATATCTATTGTAGGAAAACAGATTAAAATTCCAAACTAAATCAGTTTTTTAAGCTTCCGTCCTAAGGATAATGCTTTCAAGAAATTACATATAGCCACGAAAAAAAAAAAACCCAAACCATTTAATTATATTTATTAATTAATATAATTTAAATGGCTGGTGTGGTGGCTCAGAATGTAACAGCTGACTGAACGCCCAGTCTTTCCAAGGCTGAGAGCGGGGCATATGGACATGAAGGTTGATATGTGTCTTAAATAATTCCTACGAATTATGACTGGGATGCTTCCAGGAGCCACATTCTTAACTTTCATATTGAAGACCTTAAGGAAATTAAATTGAGAGGAAATGGAGGACAATTTTGTGTTAAATTGTAACCTTTCCAGGAGCCAAGGAAACTGATTTAAACAGGTCCAAGGTCTTACCAACAGCCTGTTCTGCATTGCTGTGGTGGCACAGGTAGCCTCATTCTGACCCTCATTTAAAACTTCTGATTAATTTCCCTTATGAAGAGCTAAGGTTTATTAGTAAACTTTGTCTTTACCTCTAATGCCACTGGCCAAGGGGAGCTTTTCAGGTAGATTGGCACTGTGCTTTGTGCTTCCAGGATTCATTCCTGAGGTTCCTCTTCCATTTCCTACCCCGGTATTTGTTTCGCCACAGTCAAAGGACTTTCGCTCTTGACAGAATACCTAGACCATAAGTTTTATTATCTTCAGGTTAACCCGGTTCAAAACCTGATTTAATGGCTACAGATGGGTACGTGGGTGAAAGTAACATCTGGATTCTGTGGCAGATCCAAACGCAGACCTTTTTGTTTGTGGTTTGCAAAACTTCTGAAGCAATGAAATAGAGTACGGTTAGCCCTTCGCATCTTTCGTGTGTCAGGGTGGGTTTTTTCCCCTTTGTTGAATTAAAATCGTTGCTGTGGTCTGTCTCGATAGTTCCTTCTTCGTCTTAGGCCTGTTGTGAAAGCCAGCTCGCGGTTTCCCAGGGCGGATTTCAGGGCGGCAGCAGGGGCGCCGGCGGTTTGCGCAGACGTGCAGCGGAAGGCGGCTGAGCGAGGCCCTGCGCTCCCACAGGCGGCGGCCATGGCACCAGGTAGCGCTGCCATCCGCACGCTGGCTGCGGGTGAGCCAGATCCAGAACCGGAAGGCGTCTAGCCACAACAGCACAGGATGGTGCCCCACCTAATTAAGCCTGTTGAAAGGCAGGGCTAATTAGTTTAGGTGGAGTGCCTTGTTAGCACAACGATGTTGCTTCCAGGATCCAAGTTGGTTTCCCTGCACGTGTAAGCTTACCAGCCCT
The DNA here is from genome assembly GCF_023638135.1 of Falco biarmicus. Lineage (NCBI taxonomy): Eukaryota > Metazoa > Chordata > Aves > Falconiformes > Falconidae > Falco > Falco biarmicus. Next base: position 4,586,853 of record NC_079298.1, on the reverse strand, counting down.
CTCAGAGCCAGCCCACATGTATCGAATGAGATAATGTGCTGCACGGCACAGGTAGATCCTAAGTGGGTAGCTAGGTAATTTCACAATCATATCCTGATTTTTCAGTGTCTTTCTCACACTCGTGCATTCACATGCACGCCATGTGCTCAGGAAGAAAACACATTTACTCATATAGTAAAGTGTCCATCTTACTGCGGTCCAACCTTTCCTTGTTTAGCTGGAGAAACAAAAACACAATCTGGGCACCCCGTGAGTTGCAGGAAATTGGGATTTCAGTCCCCAGGCTCAGCTCTGGGGCCTGGGCTGGAACCTTCTGCAGCCCAGCGAAACCAATGCTCATCTCCATGCGCAGCCTGCAGCTCTCTGGGCTGTTTTCACTGCACTTTGAGGAGCGTGTTGAGTAAACGTGTGGTGAGGATTCACTTAATTTAAAAATTCATAATGACCTTGGTAACTGTGATCTGTCTTCAGAAATGTGTTCGAGGTATGTATTTTATTTTCTTATGAAACGTCATCTGAAAAAACATTTTCAGCATTCTCCGTGCAGGTCTCTCCTTTAAGTGCACCATCAGTCTTTTGCACTTGTTAGTCCCTGTGTAGGAGAGGTACTCTCTTGCGTGTATTTTATCTCCTGTCTTGTGATTAAGGCAGGAATCCTATAGGGCAACAAGGAATCAAGCCTGGTCAGTAAAATGATAATGTGCCAAACCCTGTGTTTGCTCCCCGAGATAAAGTTGGAGCTGAACAATCTTTCCCGTGCATTCAACAGGCCAAGATTAGATTCTGCCCCTCTTGCCATTTCTGCTTCTCCCTCTCCATGCACTGAGGAATTCCTACTATGCAGGCAAATCCCGTTCCCAGATTCCCCCATGATATCACTGCTAAGTGACATCTGACAAGATGCTTCCTGCATTTTGTTACTTCCATTTGGCACCATAAAAGCACTGTCACTTACCCTTCTGATTTGTGGCATGTGGCAGCTACACTGTATTGTTCGCTCCACGTGGCTGCCTGGGGGGGGGGGGGGGGGGGGGCGCGCAGGGAGGGAGGGAGGGAGGGGACACTGCAGAAACCGGGACTGCCTTGTGGCAAAAACTCCATCCCACCCCAAGGTGAGATGGTATCTCCAATCTAAATCCTTCTTCAGAACTTCTTCAGTTTTCCTCCCTCGTTAGCATTTCAGATTAAACCTTTAGACTTATCTTCACATCAGAAATTACCTCTCTGGGAAGCTTCATAGGCTTTTATTAGCCACCTTCAGGTGTTCTTAGTGTTTACGCCTCGTTTTTGCACCTCATTGTAATGCAAAAGTTGCAGCGTTAACTTTGCTTTGGGAATCTTCCTCTAATCTTTACACTGTAGCATTTTTAAAGTTGAGATTTACACAGCTGTTTTAGCATGCATGCATATCTGACATATGTAAACACACGAAATAAATGTAAGTATTTTTTTAGTTTAATTCAGAACCCTGACTTTTGATTAGCTGGTCCTTTCCAAGTGGTTCCCAATGCTCATTCTCAGTCAAAAAGAGATGTTAGTATTATTTATTCTGTGGGAATGGAGATTCATGATTAAACGTCTTCTGCACCCTGCTGCAATGCCCACTGAACCTCTGGTCCTTCTCTCCAAGCAACGTTTCGTAAATTCAGTTCTTTGCAAGGCAATACCCGAGTAGCATCCCCTCCCGTTTTCCTTCATTCTTTTTTGGTCTGTTTTTAAGGTGTCTGTGGGGACATCACAGGCTCTCCTACCAGCAGTCCCTGAAGAACTACAGCTGTACCCCCCACCCGATGCCTCCTTCAGCTCAGAGCTTCAGCTTCTTGAGCTCAGCAGGGCACAACACCCAGACTGAACTGCTGAGATTGTCCCAGGCAGGTGTCTCGGCTGTTGGTTGCCTCTTCCGTGTCATTATCCTCTCCTAGAAGGAGTGATGCTCTTGGTACTCCCAGTACCTGCTGCCCAGTGCAAGGGACTGGCACTAGAGGACTAACTCTAATGATGAGTGCTGCTTGTGGGCACCCACAGTTATTGCCACAAAGCCTGGCGAAACTGAGCGACTTCTCCAACTCCTGCGATAATAAACCGCAATCACCCTCCTCTAGACTAATTGGTAAGCAATTGCCTCATTACTGCTGACAGTCAGTGGTCTGTTCAGTGAGTTGCCAGCCTGTGTGGGTCCTTGGTGACCTGATTCTCATGACCTGGCTTGTGATCCACCCCAGCCAGCCTGCACACTGGTACTGGTGGGTATAGTCAGGACTTCTGCAGGTTTGTCCAGTTCTGCCTTAACTGGCTTCATCAGGGCTTGGCTCTCGCTCCAGGCTGACCTCTTGGTATGGGTTTCCTTGAAGTGTTTCGGTTTTGCCTTCAAAATGGTGGCTGAGCCCCCACAACTGATCTCCTGCCGCTCACTTTGGGGTGGGTTGCAGGAATCGGGATCAAAGCAGTGCTAGGGGGACAGGCTTCCCAGCACCAGGGCTCTGCAAAAACTCTTGTTTGCTGCCGAGGGCTTCTGTTCACTGCTTGGTCTCAAGACTCCATCATTGTCACAGGATCAATTTCACGTAACTTCAGCCATCTAAAAATTATAGACCGATCTTAAGTAGTGGCTGATTTTTGAAGAAAACATCGAGAGCTCGGGAGCAAACCATCCTGTTGTGCAGGAAGATCAGGAATTTCAGCAGAAGCCAACTTGGTGAAGCAAGGAGCTTCTTAACGAGTCAAAGTGCAGAAAGAGAGCAGGCGAAGAGTGAAAAGGACCGGTAACAAGGGAGGGATGTAGCTGTTTGGGTGTGTGGGGTGAAGCTGGGCAGACCAAAGGCCGATGGAGCTGTGACTAGCGGGGGGACTCCAACGAGGGTATGGAGTATGGAAAGAAAGTTCAGAAGAAATGTTAATCTATGCAGGAAGCCGCTTAGTGACAGCTGGTACACGAAAGGCCAAAATAGGCCAAAATACTCAGTGACTTTTTTTGTCTCAGTCTTCACAGCCAGAGTCTTGGCCCAGGCCCCAGCATCTGCTTCCCCAGGCAGCTTGGGAAGGAGAGGGATGGAGGGGAGCGGTGTGTTAGGGGCCACATAGAGGAGGTGGATGTGTTCAAGTCCACCTGTTGGACAGGATTCTGGCTGGAAAAGCTGGCTGGTGTGGCTGTAAGGTCAGCGTGTGTCAATCACGAAAAATTCTGGTGCTTGAGAAGGTCTGTCTTTGAGAAGGGTGAAGGGGATCTGGGGAACTGTGGACAAGTCAGGCTTTTCCCTGTCACCAGGGAGGTCACTGAGGGTGTCTGCTGGAGTCTGTTTCCAGACACACAGAGGGCAAGAAAGTGAATCTGGAATGATAGACACCGATTTGCCAAGGACAAATTGTGCTTGAAAGCCCTGACCTCCTCCTCCAAGGGCTAGCAGGATGGCCCGGCTGTGGGAACACGGAGGGCCTCCTGCAATAAGCGCTTTGGCTCCATTTCCCACAGCATTCCCACGTGGAAGCTGAAGCAGCATTGGCTGGCCAGACGGACTGTTGACAGGGTTGGGTATTGCTGGGCCACCAGGCTCTAGGGGTGGTGATAAAGGCTGAGTGTGCAGTTGGTGGCTGATGACAGGAGGGGTGTGGGGAGGCTAACAGTGCCCTACAGCTACTTGTGCATCAGTTTGATGTTGGTGATTAGCGGGGGATAGTCCTACTGGTGGGAGGCCAGAGCAGAGGACATCTGGAGGTCCCTTCCAGCCAGTGTCTTGTGACTGCAGTAGAGGTGCCTTCTGTAGTTAAAGGAGAATGACGGCACCTCCGGAGGGTGATTCAGCCCATCGCAGCAGTCATGCTGAGAATAGACCAGGATTACCCCTTGGAGGTCCCAGCCACTTTCCACTGACTGTGCGGGGAGCTTAGGTGATTAACTTTTAGATGGCTAAAGATAGCTCAGATGAGCCCCCCCACCCCAGTGACATTTCTCCAGGCTAATATTACTGCTTATCGGTGTTGCTCAGATTACATTGCAGCTGGCTCAGTGATCGGCAGCGAACACATTGGCTGTTGACTCAGAAACATCGCTGCTACTATGGCAGTCGAGTGACTCGCAGACGTCTCCTGCGCTTCGCGGCATGGCCAAGTCATGCTGCAGGCATTTCTCCCGTCACTGGAAGCCTCTGTTTTGGTGGTTAAATGAGCTGTGCCTTCTTCCTTCTTGGGATGCAGCATGGGGATGTGAAGTGGTTTGGGTTTGTGTCGTTCCCTACAGGCAGGAGGTTCTTCTTTCTCCTTTTCATATTGCTTTCTGTGGTCCCCGTGCCTTCACTTGGTGAGGCGTCTCTGCTTACTCCCCCGAGTCTTCCACTCCTGAATGTGTCCCCGATGTTCTTGGCGGGGGCTGTTACAATCACTGCCTTGGCGTCTTTAGCAAGTTTGGAGCCGTTTTTCTGGGGCCTGAGTTTTCCCAGCAGCCTTTCTGGGCAACTGAAATGGTGTGTCCCAGAAAGGACCTGTCTTTAATTAGGGAACTTATAATGCCAGACTCCTCAGCAGTGTAACGGAGGAGTTCATTTCTTCTGCTCCTTGTTCTTTTTTTTGGGAGAAAAAAAACATGCCCCCCAAAATCTTGGCCTTATTTTGCCTGAGGTCGTAGTGCATGTCAAACACTTTCATCAACAATTTCAGTATCACAAACGTTATTCCTGGCAGCAGCATCTCTCATTTCCTGGCATTTTTCGCAACTAGCAGTAGAAAGCTTTCACTTCATTTTTTTTGTCTCTATCTTCCTCTATCATCTCTGAATACAGACTCCATTGTTTCTGCTGCTTTTGAGCCTGTGTTAAGATTTTGTCTGCGTTCCCCACAGCTGGATCTCCTCCAGTGCCACCTCTAGCGGTGCCTTTGCCAGTTAATCCCATTGTCTCTCTTTGCAGGGGTTTCGCTACCCTGGCCTCTCTCACCTCCTCGCGTGTATTAGCGCTGGCTAACAGAAAAGTCCACGTTTCTAAAACAGCTTTTCGCTAAAAGCATTGCTTCGAGACAGCTCTCCGTTCATTTGCATGCAGTGCCCGTGCCCGCGCCGCCTGCAGCCTGCCCATCTCCTGCCGAGCCCTGGCACCTGCTGGCCCCGCTCCACGGCTCTCCCGGTGCCCAGCGCAGCTGCCCCATGCTGGGGAGCAAAGCCAGAGCCCTTCGCTCTGACCCCCACCACCCTTGCCACCAGAGGGAGGTTGCAGTATAGCTGCAGGTGTGAGAAATGTGAGAGGGGACAGCTAGAGTTACTGGTTGAACTGGAGTCCCAAAAATATGATCGGGAGGGGGGAGAAGGGCAGGATCATCCATTTGTTTGGGGAGTTGCTCAAGAGCGTACTGGCTCCACCTGTTCCACAGGTGCTGGGGCTTTGTGCCTTTCTTAGCACATCTGCACTTATCTTTGCAAAAGATATAATTAGTTTCATTGCATACAATGAAATGTTGGGGAGGAGGGGAAGTGTATCTAAAGACTCTGTCGTTCCCATGATTTTAGATTAATTCCAGCCCCGCGGTCCAGCGGACCGGGAGTGCGCAAGTGTCCATAAACCTACAAGCAGGAACATGTTTGTGTGCTGGCAGTGTTGCTGGCACGTGCGGCGTTGGGTAGTTCTGCTGGATACATCGTGCTTTTGAATAATACCCCCTTTTCGGTACACATCTAGCTTTTGTGCTTGGAAAAAAAGTTTGACAATCTGGTCCATAGACTCCCTGAATATTGGAAAACATACAGAGCATCTATAAAAGAAACCCCTAATTACAGGATACAGGGCTTTTTTCAGTGCTTGCAGTTTGTAAGATGGTGCTGTCAGACATGGAGATTTTCACTGAAGATTTAAAATTAATCACTGCATTTGTGCTCTCTGCCTTTCATTTTGTTCCCTGTGAATTTTCAAACCCATCTACAGAACAATTTTCTCAAATACGTTTGTTGGATCTGTTAGAACAATAGTTTAATTCAAGGAAATAGCTCTCTGCTCATGGGTAGTCATGAATGCACTAACAGGATACATTAAACAAATAAATTATTTGGTGTCAGTTATTCACTCGGCATTGTCAAGGATAAATATGTAAACATGTCCGCACAATCTGTAAGCAACCACAGATATATTAGGGAAGGCAAAGGGTAAATGGCTGACAGCCTGCCCGAGTCCCTGTTCGATCAAGTTTTGGCATGCCATTTGTTGATAAACCTGTTTTACTGAACATGCTCTGTGCTCCCGGGTTTTAGAGTGATGCTAGACACTGGCTAGTAATTATTGCAGGGCATATAATGAATCTTGCTTTTTTAAGTTTAAGTAGCCGTATTCTTTCGTTGGAGGGAATGGGAGGGAACACCTTCGGTGATCTGGATCTGCATGACTTTTATCTAAGCCATGACCACATAGAGTACCTTGTTAAATCACGCAGGCCACCCTTCCTTTTTTCTCCTTCTTTTCCATTTCCTTTTCCTTTTCCTTTCCTTTTCCTTTCTTTTCCTTCTCCTCTTTTATTTTTCTGTCCTCTAACCTGCATCAGGACTTACAGTCAAATGGGTCTCAGCTGAAGCACAGGTGAGTTCAGCTGGTGGATCACATCATATGTGAGGATCCCACAAAGAGGGCTTTTGCCAGCTTGCTTTCATAGAAGCTCTTAGTCATTAGTAGTCAAGGACTGAGAAATGTAAATGAAGCCTTCACTAAACATTAATGACATCTGTACTGCTCGCAAAACAATAATCTGTCATTCATGTGATTAAGTAGAGGATCTCCCTTCTCTGCTTAATCTTTTTGGTCATCTATAATAATGACAATTAAGATAATCTATAATAAATATAGTATGCTATATAATTAAAAATGGTTTGTCTTAATGTCCTCTGACGAATTCTCAGCGATAAAGACTCATAATGTGTATTTTTACAATTTTTAAGAAAGGTCTGTATCTGAATGTGCCTTTTTTTTTTTTTTTTTACTGTGTAGATTATTTTAAATATCTGTAAATAAGCAAAATATTCAAATGTGCTGAAAGCCTCTGGGACAGGGGTTGCGTTGTATGGATTCACACTGAGAATTAAGCACATTTTAAAATTGCACCCTTAATGTTATTTTCAGGTTAGGCGCCTGGGAGCATGCTTTCAGACGTTTCCTAAAGCAGAGTTTTCAGTGCCTGCAAGCGGTTTCATGCACCAGGATAAACATTTACATGTTCCCATACAAGGACATGGGGACTTCAAAAGCCCCAGCTCACCTAAGAGCTGCAGTGGAGTTCAGTTCACCAAATGGACTCATTATTGACCGTTTGTTTCCCCGTCACTAGTGAAACTAGGGAAGCATTTTATTCTGTATTACTTAAATTTTTATCTTTTGTTTCTTATGAGTGTTTGCCTGCTTCAGGTTTTGTTGTATTTTATCAGTTTGTTAAACATTCAGGGAACGTTTCAGCGCCTGCCTACTGCCACGTACATACTAGATTTGGGAACAGATCCAGTATTAAAGCCGTTCCAAGGCAAAATAGAGCAACCGTTCTTACTAATTTTGCTTTGAAGTGAGCAGATTTGATCCCGAGTCTGAATTGTTGTTGAGGTAAGGTTAAGATAGAGTGATAATATTTTTTATTAAATCAACTGGAATCACTGGAATATGGGCACTTTGGTGACCTTGGTGGCTGTCCCCGGAGTCTCAGATGAATTGCTGCTACAAAGGCAGGCTGGAACTGATTGCAGAGTGCTTGTAGGAAGGATGGCTTCAAATTTTGAAGAAGTTTACAATTATAAAGAGCTGCAATTTATTGCAGCCAGGATGCAATTAAAAGTAAATAACCCAGAAGATGTCTTACTGGTACTGTGAACTACTGGCGGCGTACGTGGGATAGGATATACTGCGTTAAAACTTGGGAAGACTGCTGTAAGCAGCAATGCCTTGCTTTTTAACCATCATCATAAGAGTTTCTCTTTTACCCATACAGTCAGTCCATAATTTGATCTTTAAGAGTTGAGGAGAGCAGAGTTTGTAAAGATGTCTGCAAATATTTGTATGCAACATTTCTGGCCTGCCAAATTGGACAACCTGTTCACAAGATAGAAACCCATTAGCAATATTAGCCTGCTATATCATGGAGAATGTAGTTATTTGGCACCTGTAATATTCTGCTGAGCAAAGAGGAGAACTGCAAGTCCTCTCCAGCTTTTTTAACTCACCTGTTTGCGATCTGGTATTTTGGCCACTTAAAACTTTTTAGCCTTTATGCTCTCTGCCAGAAGCAAGACACACTATGTCTTAATGTATTTATTTAAAGGGGACTGGGGTGGCAAGAGGGAATTGTGAGGAGAGAAAAGCTCACTTTGAGTTTTGGCGTTTGGAGCTGGTTTCAAAGTATTTCCTATCTTGGTTCTTCTGCCGTGGCAGTTGAGGGCAAAGACACCACTGCCTCCCGCAGCCCCTGGGGCTGCGGTCTCTGCCCCACCACCGTGCCGTGCTGCCTCCTGAGGCTCGGCGCATTTGGCTAACAGGATGGGGACAGCAAGTTTGTGGGTTAAGAGAGGGACCAGAACGCACGGCTGCAGCTGCAGATAACGCTGGCCTCATGCTCGACGATACCCCAGCCAGCGGGCGAGCGCAGGGGCTTGCACGCGTGGTTGTGCAGTGGCAAGGGGCTGTGGCTCTCTGCTGCAGGGAAGCACGGCACAGACATGGGGTTGGTGGGGGAGTATGGGCCAAGAGTTCATCATATTAAGCCCCCGTCTCATCTGTGACACTTCATAGGCCTTCTGGTGAAGTGTGTATTTGCTCTTCAGCTGAACCACTCCCAGAAAGAGGATGATGTCCAAATCCTTTCACTTTTCACGTACTCAAGAAGAAAAAGAAGCCTCAAGTCCATATTCACTGTGAGAAACCAATAGCATGGCCAAGTCAGCAAATGGGAAAAAGCTTCTAAAAATGGGCTGCTAAGGCACTTCTCTAGTGAGAGATACCGTATGTTCCATTCCATCGTCTTACAGAGATGAAGAAGAAACAGATGGAAAAAGTACCAAAAATGCAGTTGTTGCAAAATACTGGCACATAAATGAATTGTATTTCAGTACATTAGAACATCCTAAGTGCCAACGGAAAAATATTAAATGGTGTGCTGCTTCTGAGGGCTCAGCCAGTCTGTCCTCTGATGGTCTGGCAGCAAATCGGGTCTTGTGACAAAATGTCACCTCGGTTCCTGCTAAATTGCCACCAGGATCAAAAGTCATGCAGAAACACCATGAATACTTGAAAACTGAAACAAACTCCTGTCTTTAATTAGTTCTGTATTCTGTCTCAGAAATGATTTCACGTAGGGCGCTAGAAAAAATGACGGAAATGCTGGTTATAATTTTATGGGTAAGGGCTTAGTTATGCAACACCCAAATATAAACTGAAACATGATACAGTTGAAGACACATATATAGTATTCCAGGAGTTCATATCCAGAAATTGCAGGACTGTTTCCGTAAGTGACCATGTGCACCAGCTGTACCAGGAAGGTTATCAAAGTCCACGAGTGGAGATGGTTTAACGGTGTTTCTGACAGAGGGTGTTGTGCTCCTGATGTCAGTGGGACGCTCACATTGGATTCAGGGAAAGAACACGTCATGTAGCATCTGAACTTTTGTTTATTGTTTATGTGAATCCCTGTAGTAACGCTAGATACCAGTCTGGGAGAATCCCAATGGCGCTTCATCTTTCTCTTCTGTCACTTCTTTTTCTTTCCCCCTGCTTTTGGAGGGTTCCTCAGTTCCCTGCTATCACTTCCAGTTCCCTCTTGTGCCCTGCATGGCCACCTCGGCAGAAGCAAATGCTGCTCCTGCAGGCAGAGCTGGCACTGAAGCATCACGAGCTGTTGAGAGTGTATCGTACTCTCGTGTATCATGCTGTATCGAACGCAGCTCTGGCTGTGCTGTCTGCAGGGACTGATGCTGCAGGAGCGCTGAGCAGAGTGGCAGGTGGCATGGTGCATCAGCAGAGGAGGAGCTGCTCTCACTCACAGGGGCTGCGTTGGTTCTGTTGTTTAGTTCCCTTACCAGTATCACTAGGTACCGCTAGTTTTAAAATATTCAAATGTGATTAATGTGGTATATATCCATGAATATTAACTATTAAGAAAGTTAGAGAATCCATGTTATTCCCTTTTAAGATCATTCCCACAGAAAGCTATTGCATTCATAGAAGAGCAACTTCTAACTGGTGTTCTATCAGACTTATTTTTGGATAGCTGTGTATCTTACATTTCACTAGGGACTTGGGAGTAAGCACTTTAATTTTACATGCTGTTTTTCAAAAACACCTGGTGCAAATTTAGCCTTATCTGTGTAATCGTAGCCGGTGCTTTCACAATTTATTTGTAAACAGTCACAACAAGTTAATGAGCAGGGAGTCAGAGGACTTGGATGTGCCCAGAGAGGGCTGGTTTGGTAGGAATTGGGGTTTCCAGTCTGATTGGTCTGAGACTGGGTCACTTACAAAGCGGCTTAGGAGACAGTTACCCCGTTTCTAAGAAAGGTTGAGCTCACGCTGTCTTCCTTCTGTCAAGGAGGATAATGTCTTTTCTTCTGCTTGACTGTCTAATTTCTTGAAACTCGTAGGGATGTGGTATTTTTGACGTACTTACTGGTCGAGCAAACCGAGCTAAAACTGCCGCAGGTTCAGAAATGACTGACTGAGGAGTCGAGGAGGGCAGGGAGGGTGGAGAAGCTGAGAAGCATGCATACACCTGGAGGGAGGCACACCACCAGAGCCTCATTTCACAGGGCTCGTTTACTTAGTGAGTGAAAAAATATTTGGATTAGTCAAAACCAAAAGACACTGCAGAATTTCAGAGAAGCTACCCAAGGATGAAGGTGATGCATCTTTCCCTGGGTCTGAAGACCCAGACAGAGCTGTGCGCAGGAGGGCAGTGGAAATGTGCAGGCTGGCTTAGTGTCAGAAAAAGCTAGAAACAGTACTTTTATATGGAAATACACTTATTTTAAATTGGGCATTAAAAAGCTTTTGAACAGTAGCAGTACTCACCCATTTTTTCCCCTTAAAATTATACTTAGCAAGAACAGTTTACTATCATTTCACTGCAGCTTTGCCATTGAAATGACTTGAGATGTTTTAAGTAGCAGTTTTCAAAACATCTGCATTTAAATCGTTAATCTATTGTCCTCTAAATGTTTTTGTTGAAAAGGCCTAGGTAAGTGACAATGCTCGTACTTTTACATGAGTAAACCAGGCTTCAGACCAAAGGGATTCCCACTGTTCCCAGGGGAGCCTCAGGGAGATGAAGCAGAAAAGCAGCTCACATGCTGCAAAACGCTGGTGGCAAGGAACGGTCATTTTGCACGACTGTCCAGATATAGTCTGCTAAAAATTCTGAAAAACATTTAGAATCTATAAAATATTCACTGTATATTTATCTCATCTTCTGAAAAGGTAAAATAAAATTTTCAATTATTTAGAACTAGCAGTAGCCAAACCCCCTTGTTCCATACCTTATACTTGAAGTTTCCTAATTCACATTGTTCTCCGTAATATCTAGTACCTTTCCTTGGGTTTTGGTGGTGGGGTTTTTTTCTTTTATTACACAAAACTCTGATTTCAAAGTAAGGGAATATAAAGGGAATAGCCTGAACCTTTCATCAGCTCTGGGGAAAATAAATCCTTCAATATCAAGTGCAGATTTCTGTTCTTGGTCTTGCATTGCCGTGATGGTTCTTTCGGAGGTGAAGATCTGAAGTGAAACTATTGGGGTAGCAGGTCCTGCAACCTCGACCCTGGGCAAGGCTGGAAATCCCCAAAAGGGCTAAATTAGGGTCTAGTGCCAGAGTCTGTCCTCTATGAACCTATTCCTGCTGCTGCTGCTGCTGCAGGAATGCACACGTGCCATGGTTCTGCTTAGTGGAGAAGTCTCGGAGAACACACTACAACAGCACAGTGCAGTTCGTTATTTACACGTATGGTCAGCTCCTCCTTAGTTTGTCTGAGGAGATGGTATTTTTCCAATTCCTAAAGTCATGATTTAGCCTGTGTTAGTTTTATCAACGCAAACATTTTCTATTACAAGGAATTTGAGCCCTTCCAGGTCAACTAATTCACATGATAAAGTAGTTGATAGAGAATATGCATGTTAGAAAGGAAAATACGCTCAAGTTCTGTGTGTTTTGGCTATTTCCACCTGCTTTTTGATATATGTATCGTAGAAGTATGCAAGAATGAGATTACTTGCCATGTTTGGAGCTCTGTGAGCACAGAAAAAACATTTTCAATGCCACAAAGATTCAGATTTACTGAATCTTTACAATGTGCCAGTTCCAAGCACTCCCTGCAAGTTTATTGCTGAAATACTCTTTGGCAGCATCTACTTTCTGCCATGTAACTTCCAACATTGAACATACAGCCTGTGCACAATACTTATTAATGATGTTCGTTGCTTTATGGCGATGGTGAATGATGATGAGGATCTATCCCTATGAAGGCAGGTACCAGCACGAGGTGCAGTTTGGTCCCCCAAGGACACGGGGGGCCGAAGAGGGTGGCAGCCCTGCGGGGAGCACACCCCATGCAGTCCTGGTGAGGGTTTGACAGGGAGGGCAGTGGTATACACACATATGGGGCATACGTGTGTACAGCATGCGTGCTATACAGCAGATGCTTCGCTGAGTGTATATCATAGCAATCCTGCCCTCTGATGTCACTGTTACCTGCTCAGCCAGTGCCATTAGAAATGCTGAATCCATTAACTTTGACAGATTTACGGGGTAAGCATATGTCACTGGTATTATGAGAAGCAGTTACATTCATGGAGAGATTTTATGATTCACTGTATCCGCTTATGTAAACCTTAACTTTTACACTGAGAGCCGCTCAGGAGCGCATTGTCCTGCTGACAGGGTCAAGGAGCAGAGCTTGGTGGGAGCAGGGGCCAGCAGGCTTGGGGAGCAGGGCTGGCAAGGCTGGGGTGCAGGGCCTGCTGGGGAGCACAGGCACATGGCACTGGGGAGTGGGACCAGTGGGACGCAGCGCTGGTGATGTGGTCAAGGCCACAGGGAACACGCCAGCAGAGCTAGGGGCTGGCAGGGAGTAGGGATTGGCAGGGAGCTGGACCAGGTGGGAGCTGGGGAGGGGAGCGGGATCAGGCAGGGGTGAAGGAGCAGGGCTGGAGGGGCGCAGGAGCAGGCAGGGCTGGGGAGCAGGGCTGGTGGGGCAGCAGAGCGGGGTCGGGGCACAGAGGCAGGCAGGGCTGGTGGGGATGGGGAAGTGGGCCGGGGGAGCAGGAGCAGACAGGGCTGGGGGGGATGGAGAGTGGGCGGGGGATGCAGGAGCAGGCAGGGCTGGTGGGGCACAGGGGCAGGTGGGGATGGGGAGTGGGCCCATGGAGCAGGAGCAGGCAGAGCTGGCGGGGATGGGGAGTGGGCTGGTGGTGCAGGGGCAGGCAGGGCTGGGGGGCAGGGCCGGGGGGGCGCAGGGGCCGGGGGCCGGCGGGTAGCCGGCGGTCCCGCAGCCCGGCCCTGCTCGGGGGCGCCCGGTGCCCCGTGCCGCGGGGGCAGGGGCGGGCTGCGGGGCCGGGCCGGGGCGGGCCGGGGCGGGCGGCCGGGGCCGGGGCTGTGCCGGCTGCCAGCGGCGGGCGGGGATTTGCTCGCCGGCGGCGAGGGGAGCGCAGCGGCGGCCGCATGATGAGGGAGCGGTGCGGCACCTCCGGCGGCGCTGGCGGCGGCTCGGGCGGCCCCGGCATGGAGAGGCTGCCGCCGCGCCAGCCCGACTACATGTCCGTCTGCCTCTTCGCAGAGGAGCCCTACCAGAAGCTGGCCATGGAGACGCTGGAGGAGCTCGACTGGTGCCTGGATCAGCTGGAGACCATCCAGACCTACCGCTCCGTCAGCGAGATGGCATCCAACAAGGTGAGCCGGGCACGGTGCGGAGCCGGGCGGCGGGCGGTGCGGGGCGCGGTGCGGGGCACGGCCGCCTGCATCCCGGCTGTGCAGGAGGGAACGCGCAGTTCGGCGCTGGGCCGGGGGTGCGGGTGCCCCGCGGGTCCCAGCAGCGCCCGCCGCGCACACGCCGGCCCCGCTCCGCTCGGTCCGAGGCGCCCGGCGCCCGTCCCTTCGGCACCGATGTTTCCAGGCACAGCGGGCAAACGCCCGCATTTAACAAATTATCACTTCAGAAGTCAATTATCTTCATTGCTGCCTGTCCGTGATAGCGGTAAGCTCTAAGCGTTGCGGTGCGTTGTTGGTCGCTGTTGTGCCCGTCGGTGGGCGCCCCGTGTGTCCCCAGCGGTGGGCTGGCTCCGCACCGCTCGCCCGCGCGGGCAGGGAGCGAGGGCAGGGATCCCGCACAGGGAATCGGCTCCCGGCAGAGATCCCGCACAGGGAATCGGCTCCCGGGGGAGCTGCTCGCCCGCCTCCCGGGACCTTGGCTCCTTTGGGGTTTGGGTGGGTTTTTTAAATTTGTAATGAAAGGGGAGTTTTGAGTTCTACTGCGAGGAGTCAGGTATTTTCTCTCTAATTTAGAGAGAGTAAGTATAAGTAAGTAATATAAAGCCAGAAAAGTACATTGTGCTAAGAGGAGCGCGAGGGAGAGCAGAGACCCAGGAGCGCACCGAGAAGCAGCAGAGAGGAAAGGCGAAATGCGAGGTCTGAACCCTTGTGTGCGACTTTCAGAAGCTGCTGTTCCTGCCTGCCCCCTCCCCGTGCTGGAGCCGGGCTCCCCAGCTCCGTCCTGCCCAGCCGAACGCCAGGCTGTGGCTGCAGCATCCCCCCGGGCAGGAGCCTGGCTGCCGGGCGCTGTGCGGGGTGGCGGCGCTCCCTGCCCCGCGGCACCGCTTGGCTGCCAGCGCAGCCTTCGCACCTCCGGGACAGCCTGGCTGCTCCCCATCCCTTGGCTTTTCCAGCTCAGCTTTCTCTCACCCAGGCTTTAATGCAGTGTTTACAACCGTGCCTTGTCTGATGGAGCAGCTCTGCAGTCCCAGACTGAGCTTGCTCCGTCGTTGGGATTCGGGCTGTGTCTGCTGCATCCCTGGCTCTGACCCGCTGCCACGGTGAAACCCGGTTCCCAGTTGTAAGGCACAAACCCCATGTTGTTGTTGGGTTCTTTCCTAAGTGGAAATTAATGAAATCAGAAATGCTGAATCATAAACTGATTTTATGAAAAACGTTGAGCAGAGAAATCCTATTATTTCGGCTTCCTCCTCTGTTAGCGATTACCACAACGCGCGGGGCCAAAGGAAGCAATAAAAGTTTTATAGACCAAGCTTTCAAGAAAGAATATTTTTTGTTTGTTTGTTTGTATTGAGGGAACCCAGGGTGAAAGCTGAGAAAGGTTTAGGCTGCAGAGGGCTGCACCTCCAATGTGGACACTGATACCCTTAACTTTGAGATTCTTTTTTTTCTTTTTCTGACTGCCAAACCAGACTCGTGAAGGTAAAAGACTTTAACTAAATTGCTTGTTGTAGTAATTAAAAGTTGTGATCTCTCTGTGTGCAGATGGCTTGCAGCTGGGCTGAGCAAAAGGTTCCTGAAACTTTGTTCTTTCATAACCATTTTCTGAAATGTCTGCGTTTTTTGGTCAACTTCCAGTATCATTTTCATCTGCGAAAGAAGAACATTAAATGGCCTCACACCTCACTTTCCTTGCCTCATCAGCACTAAATATTGACATAAATTAATTTGGGGGTTTGTGGCTTTTGGGTTTTGGTGGCAGACGTACAGTCTGCAGAGTGATCTTGCAGAGCAAGAAGCCCTTGGTTTAGAGACGTGCATCTTTAGGAGGAGGCTGCGACGGTCCTTAATTGGTAAGGTTTTTCCCTTCACCAAGTATCCCACTCAACTGCCAGCTTTGGTCAACGGCATTTAAATTTGTCACCGGTAAATAGAAAAACAGTCAGATGTTTTGAAAACAGGATGCTTGGGCTCCACATTATTAAAGAAAAACGGAAAGAGAAACAGTATAGATAGGAAGAAAGCAAATAGACTCAGCATGCTCCCAAGTGCAAGAGCAGTATAAACAGTGACCTATCTTCCTGACCTCCGCTCTCGCCGAGTTCCTGGCCCCGCGCCACCCAAGCCAAACTACGTCATTTGAGACTGATAGTAGGCATGGCACAGCTGTTGCAAGTGTGACTCGAATTTCCTGTCTCCTTCCTGACAGACGTAGTTTAGAAAACCCAGAGTTGCAACAACAGCAGAGAGAGAGGGAGGATCTCGGCATACGTGTTCGCAGGGTGATTCTCAGAAGTCCTGCAACAAAAAGGAATTGCTGGGGGGAAACACCATGCAGGACAGCATCCTGGCTTTAAGCTGATGGTTTTCGGAAAACATCAGTTAAAACATGTGCGTATACGTTTTTAAGATGTGAGTTAATTACAGGAGAAGTGAGGAAATGAGCAGCTAATCTTACTGTGAGCTAACGAGTCTGATTGCACTGACATCAGTGTGAGCCAGGGAAGCACTGCTGCTTGCACGGTGGGACACTACGGTCCCAGGAGCAGGGATTGGACGTAAAACTGGCAAAGGGGAAACTGTTTCCCCTGTGTGTTGTCGGTATCTGTGAGTCCTGCTGCATTACCAGAGCAGTGCCTGATCTGCAGGCCAGCCCAAATCCCTTGCTGCTCCAGCTCCAAGCTTTTGCTGCAGAACAACTGACCGTGCACAGTGCCCTTAGTTTTTTTCTCTCTAATTTAGAAAGTTATCTGGAAAACTACCTGGTTGCAGGGAATGCAACCAATACGAAGGGGATTTATTTTCCTAACATTAATACTAACCTTTTGCTGTGAGGAGAGTATGGCACTGCAGCTGTGCAGTGAAACGAAATTACCTGCAAAAAGCTCTGTAGGCACTCAGTGTTGCCTGAAGAAGCAGACCACATATATTTACATTATTGTAACATATATATTCTTTTTTTTTGCTTGCATTTATCACCCTGTCCAACTTCCAGCTCAGGCAGCTGCTGTGTCTCAGAAGGATTTGTGAGTCATGGGCCTGCTGATAAAGAGGGGGTATATTCTCTCTTGGTGGCCACCCTGTAATGTTGCATTTGGCATTAGGCAGCTGTCCGCAGCCTGGCTTGTCCTGCGGATGGAAGTGCAGGACCCCCTCGGCTCTACTACCTAGCCTAGCATTTGGGATCTTGAGAAGGACACACTCGGTGCATCTCCTGAATCTTAAAAAGGAGCAAGTATTTTTCCCAGCTGAAATGCTGGTCTTGCCAGCTCCAAGCATTTAGGGATGGAGAAGACGTTTGATTCCTGGCTGTGCAGTATGCAGCCCAGACTGTGCCTAAAACAGATATATCTGAATGGGCCCAAGCAGTACCTTTCCATCTCCTTAAAGCAGACCAGTCTTATTTAGAGCTTTTTGCAGTCTGTCAAGTAAGTAAATGGACAGGTGATGTCGTTTGTGCTCTGTGAGGATATTCTGATTTTGACAGAGGTGGTGTCATCAGGGTGCCTGCCTTGTGCTCTTGACACTTTTGAAACCCGCTGCTCTCTCCGGACTGTTCCCTGGGGGACCCGTCCCCGCCAGCACTGCTCATGCAGCTGCAGACACTGCAGAGTAAATCTTTAGTTTCTCATGTCAGCTCTTAAAGCCATCTCCGTTACTCCCAAGTGCTGAATGATGCAACTCAAATCTTGCCACCCAAGGCCGTTTCCAGCCAGTGGCTCAGGGCAGCAGCACGTCAGGGCTTCGCACTCCTATCTTGGTTGCTTGTGAGCCAGAAGCCACTAAGATAAACATAACTGATTTCATTTTGCTTGTATTTCAAAGGGCATTTCAGTCAGAAAAGAGGAGCAAGGCCGCACCTAGCTTTCAGGAGGCAGTGGCTAAATAAACATCTGGACACTAATGTAAACTCCTGGGGTCAGTGGTAGAGGTTGAGCACGGCACAGGGCCAAGTGCCAGCAGCGTATGTGCTGGGCTGCACAGCCTCCGCGCCCGCTCGCCTGTCTTCTGCCAGCCCACCAGCCCTCCGTCTCATCCCCTTTGGACGTGATGTTTCCCTTAAGTGGTGCCGACCTGTTTAGTCTTTTGCTTGCTTTCGCTGTAACTTCCTTTGTTTAATACGCTTTAAAATAGCCGAGTGCCGCACAAAGAGGGGCTTGTTCGCTTGTGCAGCAGCCAGCAAACAAAGAGACTTCCACGTCTCCTGTTTTTACAAGCCGGGATGAATCACTGAGCTCCGCACGCGGTTCCCCAGCCGCACGCCGGTATTCCCCTCGCCCAGGGACTTACGTTATGGAAACCGGGATCTGCTACCCAGCTCTCTGGAGTGTGGCAGGCTGGTCAGAGCAGCCCTTGGCATCGCTCTGCTTCAGTCCCTGCAGAGCCCTAACACGTTGCCCGTGTCAGGTTTGACGTCGGCGTGTTCAGCAGCGGTTAACTGTTTCTTAGACGTACAGCTGCTGTCTGCAGAGCAGGATGCTAGGCGATCGTTGTGCTCGGTGAGAACTGCGGTAGGAGCTGTTTATATCTGAGGTTGGGAATATTCACTCCATCTTGGTTTTATCTGATGGCTTTTCGTTTGTGTTGAGGATGTCCTTGTGCTAGAGGACAGGGCAGTCTTTTTCTTAAGGCAAAGCTATGGGTGATGCAGGAGCCAGGTTTTTTAACAGAGCCACTTGGGAGTGGAGAGCGCAAGGTTCCAGTGAAGCCTGCTGAGTGAGGAGGAGCCGGCTCTGGGCAGTGGCTCTGCCCCAGGCTGTAAAACCCCTCAGAGCTCCTCATGGATGTTCAAGACTTCCGGAGATGGGTCCGAGTCAACTCCTGTGTATCAGTTCTCATCACTATCATAAATGGACTTATGGGGTAGCTATCTCTGTATCCATCCTGTTCCTCCTCCCTTGCTCTTTGGCCTCTAAAATAAATCATTCTGACTATATCAGATATGTCATAAGAGTGGGGTGGAATAGTGGGGCCGTATGTGGGTTATTTAACAATATAATATTCTGGTCTTGTGAGCCCTCTGGGCTGCCAGTTTCTGAACGTCTTAGTCAAACTGATTCAAATGTTTAAGTACTGGAAAGCTGCACCACTGGGAGAAGTGTCCAGCATCGGGAGCCAGTGCCACTGTTTGAGGTGCCTCCTAGAGCACAGTGACTCTGAGCGGCAGATGCATCCTCACCTGCTGGGACTGTTGTGGTAAACGGGTGGGAAAAGCCCATACGAGGGAGATCCCAGGACCAGCACGTCTAGATAGCCACAGCAGATAAGAAGACTTTGGTTTGAATGTTGGTTCAAATCCATCCTCCTGGGAGCCCTTCTGTGGAGCTGCCATCCTCTGGGACGTGACAGTGCCCAGGACCTTCTAACATGTCCTTTAAAGATTTCTGCTTGTGCTGGGATGCGATGTGTTTTAAAAGTTCTGCATTCTCAGACTTTTACGTTATAACACATTAGGGTGGGGCTTAAATAAATAATAGCTCAAAGGCAGGTTCAAAATGAATCATGATTTGAGGGCAGGACTAGAGAGTGACTAACTGTTCAGAGCAGTGACCTATCTGGAAGTGAAGTGAGGATACCGGAGAATGAGCATGAAATCTCGGAGGAGAAGCATCACTTAGATGAGGGTGAGCTGTGAAGGATTGCAGAGTAGGCTTTAATCCTTGGAGCAGTCCCAATCCTGACCCGATTTTGTGGACCAGGGCAGTTTGCACAGCCTTACTCCGAACTCTTTGTTTTTTACCCAGTTGCAGAGCAACTGCTCTCGGTGGGGCGGCTGGGGATCAAAATACTTGCGCTAAGTGAAACTTAATTGAAAGATGTTGCGTTATCAAAGCCAGAACATGTTGTGGAGATGTACTGGTTTGAAGGCTCATCCGTCAGAGCTCTTAGAGGGAGAGATTCCTCTGATTAAAGCCTTTGCCCTGTGTTTAAAGCAAACAAACAAGAAGTGCCTCACCTTGCTGCTGGTTTAGCACAGCTGGGCAAACGCCACATAAAAATTATTCTGCAAATAATTTGCCTATCTCTGTGTGAGAAGGACTTTTCATTTAAATATATTTACATTAATTAGTGCCTTCCGTATGGTTTTGGTGCTTGCGTTAGCCTCATTTTCATTTTGGCAGGACCAACTGCCATGTTTTCTGGGGGGATACTGTCTTGTAGAGCTACACTGACTTCTTCCTAGGACTTGCTCTTTATCCTGTGTTTTCTGAAGCATACAGACTTCTGTCAATTAAAAGTTGCCGGAGTTTTTCCTCATCACGGGCATCGTGGAAGAGTCATCTCAGGGCACAAAGTTATTTGAATTTTCCAGAGCCTGTTCTCCTACTCAGGTAAAACCCCAGCTGGATTTGCTTAAATGATGACTGCAGAGCCTGACTCAAATTTAAATTAAATTTAAATTGCTGCTTCACACGATTAACAAAATCCCATGTTTAATTGCATTGCTCTCTTTGTTAAATGACAAATGCTCTTCCCTCTCAGATGTTTGGTTTTTTCTCTTTTTTTTTCTCCTGAAGATTGAGAGTATAATCCAGGCATATTTCATCTGAATGGCCAGCATCTCCTTATGCGCAGCCCCGAGCTCCCCGGGAGCAGGGCTGCCTCTGCCTGCTGCCTGCCTGCCCTGGCAGGGACGAGCGGCTGGGGAGGCTCGCGGGTTTGTGGGCTCTCCTTGCGTAGTCATTTGGCAGCAGTGTGGTTTGCATGGGTGTGACTGACAGAAGATTTTGGTTTGAGATCTGCAGCCTTCTGGAGCGCTATCTGCTCTTGAGGCCACAGATGTTGTCAGCTGCATCAGGTCTTTCTTTAATCAACTTTATGTCAACAAACAAGCTGCTGTAGGTTTTAATTTTGCTGTTGCTTCCTAGCCTTCAGCTCAGGCTGGTACTCATCATCTCTTCTTCCTGATTTTCCTTTTGCACTTAACATGGCAAACATTTTTCCACCTGGTAAAACTCTATAAAAATGATTTTGCAGAACAAATGTTTTTCCTTTTTGCTGGTTTTCTTTGCTCACCTCTCGTTCAAGTGAAAAATACAACCAGTGCTGGGCTGAAAACGTGGTATGAAGACTGACCACGCTGTGTCAGCTGCTCTGGAAAAGGTGGTACTAGTCTCAGGAGTTACCCCTTGCCTGCAATGTGCCATCGGTGTGGTCCTTCCTCCTTACAGTGTAATTTGTTTTATGTTACAAAATGTACCTTTCAGTGATGAAGAAGAGAGTACAGTTCCTGAGGGATCGCTGCTCAGCTTTCGTGTGGTTGCGAGCTCTTGCCATGTGCAGTTTGGTACTTACTGGTGAGGAAATCCTTACAAAATCGAGTAAGTTGACACGCAGGCTCCGGTTGTGGTTGCGTGTATTAATTGGCTACAAGAGACCTGTTCTTAAGTGTAGGAAGAGCATTTTGGATGGAGCAGAAATCAACCTGTGCTTCTGCCAAAGGAGCTTCAGATCACGCTGCAGACTGGGCCGTACCCCCTGCTGTGGTTTTTCCACCTGAGGAGACCACACAATATGTGCTCTGTCACACCACGCAGCGTGAAATCTTACATTCCCTCAGTCTTGCTATTTCATGTCAACCCAAACAACAAATGTAAAGCTGAACCGAGGGCTGCTGGGTACCAGACACAGTGCTATTGGATACACCGCGAAGTGAATCCATCAGCACTGGGTGCCTCCGGACTGCCCGATGGAGGAGGTGGTAAGCGGATTTGGCCCTGCAGGGTATGGCAGGCATTTTCTTCGTGTGCCAACAAAAACTCAGGCAGGCACACCTTACACATGACACATTCATTTTCAGGAAAGTAAATGGGGTGGTTTCTCTATGACCTTACCAATTCGCCAGCATCGGGCGGAGGGGTTTTTTCTTCTGCCTTACCAGTTCCCAGCAAGTGAGTAACATGCCCCAAGCCTGCTTTTAACTAAGGAGATTCAGTATTGTTTCTAGGCAGTGCTAATTCACAGTGCTTTCCTCGGGCAGGATCCTATTGGGAGTTTTTCCTTTCTGGCATTTTAATGCCATTTGCATATTTCAGGTCTCTGGAAATGAGCTGGAAACCTACCGGTGCTAACACTCCTGCTTCAGGTTCCACTTCATCACTTCTTAAGCCCCGTGTTGCGTAAATACGTCCCACCCAAGGGAGGTTCTGCTGGCTGCTTTCAGAAATGCTAAACTTCATGGGTAAAACCTGAATATTGTTCTGTCTACATCAGATATATGTTACTGCTTTCATGAGCAGCCACATGCTGATTTATGGCAACATGCTATTTATTTATCAACATTTACATTGTGGAATTTAAAATTATTTTAATAACATAAGGCCAACAAGTTGGTCATGATGTTACTCCTTTAAAGTCTTCCTTTGAACATACATATAAATCAACTCTCCTTTGATGTGAAATTGGAGATTTCATAACCGTGTGTTTACTTTTTGGTTTAAAAAATAAGCTGAAGGGAAAACAAAAAAAACCCCAAAAACAAATAGTACTTTGTATCTCATTAAAAATAGTTTCTAGCACATTAAAAAATATATTGTTTTAGGAAACAAGGACTAGAAAGAGTTGCAAAAGCATTTGATTTTTTTAATGACTGATAGTTGACTGCAGCCATTCCACTTTTCTTCAGGCATTGAAATGCGTCTGAAAACTTTCCTCCCTTTAGTAATGATTACTGCGAAGTGGGCTCATTTTTTTTCTTTAAACATTTAAATGCACCTTCCCGTCATCCTTGGTGTGAGTGCTTCAAAAGGAAAGTTGATAGAAATTACGGTGTAACAAGGACAGCTGCAAATTTGTTTGATATAGCCCTTTCTGTAAGTGGTGTAACATCAGGAAAGCACAGACAAATGAATGAGTTACGGCTTCTATAAATTAAAGAATTTTAACTCATTTGCAGATGTTTTAAGAAGCAACAAAAGAAATGCTCCAGCACTCCAAAACCAGCAGGTTTTGAGGAAAAAACAGCAATGAAAAATGACCTTACAAGGCACTTGTGTGCCAGAGATCAGCTTCCCTGCCCTGCCTCAGGAGCGAGCAGGGGGTGCCCAGGTTTGGGTCTGACCCCTGTCCCGGGGCACCCAGGAGCGCACACGGTGAGCCTGGCTCTGCCACTGCTCAGGCAAAATCCCAGCTCCGGGAATTTTGTCTGCCTGAGGGGTAGGTGTCTCTGTGCAATACAGGAATGAGCTGTCCGTGTCAGGAAGAGAGGGCTAGGTATTTGGAAATACTCATTCTAACTTCTGAAACACAGGCAATGAGACTAATCTGATTTTTTTACAAACCTGCATTAGCACATGAGTGTGACATCTCTTCTCTTAGAGCGACCAGAGGTCCAGACAAAAGCATTACACATTTGCTGTTTGACCTGGTTGCTGTATACACGGATGAGTAATTTCCCTCCTGTGTGTAAATAATTTCCGGCTGGACTCTCGTTCCTGCTCCGTCACACAGGCAGGTGAGTGTCAGCTCTTCCCAGCTCCCAGTGCTGGGCATCCAGTTATTCCCAGGAGAAGAGCTGTTGAAACGAGTGGAGTTACACCAAAGTTTAATTGCGCCTCTGGACCTGCAGTAATTTACCCAGGCAATTAAGCTGAGAAGGATTCAGCCCAGCAGCCTTTGCGTGGAAATCAAAGGCGAAAGTAACAATCGTACCACAAATCCTTTTGTTCTAAGGATTTCTAGGAGCCTAGGAGTGGTGGAAGAGTGAGGGATGTAATGTTTGCGTCAGAAGGGTGGGTCGCGGGGAACGGAGTTTATAAACATTTTTACACACTGGAGATCTGCACCGAGATTCCTCCATCAAAGTGTGGGGTGGGACCCCACTCTCCCTAGGTACTCCGGGCAGGCTGGAGCCCCACAGCATCTCAGCAGCTCTTTTATCTTGAAATTGCCCTCAGCTCCTGCAAATGACTAAAACTTTTTTAAGCAGCCTCTTTGCATAAGGACTCTTGGCCTCAGGGAACCCCAGCTGGTATACATCGACTTCAAAGGATTTACATCAGCAGCAGATACATCCTCCTGTCTTTAGTCTCCCTGTAAAGCACCAGGAACACCTCTGATGCCTGCTCTAAAGGGGAGTAGGAATGGGAATAACAGCAGGACTATCGCTGGAGCTGGTGTGGGGCTGGAAAGGCCAAGAGCTGTGTGTGCCGCGGTGTGGCTCTCCCTAACCTTCCTAGGAAAGGAAGAAGAGTTGTTTCTTCCATGAAGAGCCGGAAAGGTGGGACTTTGCCCACTGAAGCACTGGGGAGATGTCCCACGTGTGGCTGGGTGCTGCCCTGGACGCCGCCCCGTGTGGCACAGGGTGGCCCCTCTGCCGGCGCGCTCCCAGCGTGATGGGGCTCCTCAGTCTGGCAGATGTTTGGCCTAATCTACGACAGGCCAAATTTTCTGTCTCTCACACAAATGAAGGCAGGCAGGCCTCGCACACAGAGCTTTTGGTTAGGATGGGGTGGAGGGCCGGCTGCCAAGGGAGGGAGGGAGCTGCCGCGCTCAGTGCTGATGCTGATGCCGCTGCACGCCTGCTGAGCTCCCATGGTCATGTCCTTGCAAAGCAAATAGTGCAGCTGCCGGTGCAGAGGGAACATGAGCAGCAAGGGTGCAGTGTGGGCAGCCAAGAGGGGAACTATGAGTGAACTTTCCCAACAGTAATCAAGGAAATTGCCGCACGCACACACGACTGGAAAGCTGGAAAGAAACTGTGATTCCCTCTACCAGAGAATACATGAAAAAGGGTCACTGCTGGTAATCAAAGAATGATTCAGTTTCTGGGAGACTTAATTTGGTTCAGATGACTTCTGCAGTTACTTCAGAGCATGCAAAACAGGAAAACTCCATGCAATGCACTGGCTTTTTCTCGCACAGCGCTCCAGATGGTTTTAGACCTCTGCGACTTGCTGGGAAGGTCAGCTGTACCACCATGTGTATTTGGTTATTAAAATTTTTGGCTGGGGCTTCATCTTATTTACGTTATCTGCACTCTTTTCATCAGCTGAATGTGTTAACTGCACGGTCCTGTGATCGGAGTTCTGGGTAGAGAGCAGGGACCCTCAAGCCCTTTTCCTGATTTTGCTTCTTTCTGGGGTGGGCATCCCCTCCCGTGTACATCCTCCTGTGTGCACGCGCATATTCTGTGTGTGCCTCAGTTCCCATCTGTACAGTGAGGTTATCGGTGCTTATTTCCTTTGTAAAAGGCACCAAGATGATTATTAATTATGAAAATAACAGCACATGTCCACATGTTCCTGATACGCATTATTGTAATTGCCGAGCTGAGGGCCATGCTGTGCTCATGCACGAGCTTTTTAAAGCAGCACCACTTCTGTTTGCTTAATGGCAGAGCAGTTGGTATTTTCTCATTGCTAGCGTGCAATCTGTTTGTTTTACCCTTTGCTGTCAAATCGATTTAATGAAGGGATCTTACAGAGGTTTGCACATGACATCAGTCATTGATCTGTGCAGAGAGGCAGCAAACGCGCTTTCTCCCCGCAGGCGCCGCAGGCAAATGGCAAAAGCAGTTCAGAGGAAGCTGTGTCACTGCAGAGCATCCTGACATCAAGGGAAGCTCAGGAAAAATCCCAAATGCCCCCCACGAGCAGCAGAGACACTGTGATTGCCGAGTGCACCATCAGCATGCCTTGGTCCATGCTGAACTCTGTTCATTTTAAAAGGGTATAGTGTTATTAAGTAAATACTGCTTAGGTGCCAGCATCATTCAGATGGTAATTTGCAATAAACTTTGCAAAGCACGTGGGTATTCTTACAGCGCTGTGGGTGGTGTCTCGGGCTGTGGGTGGTGTCTCGGCTGGGTCTGGCCCCGGTAGTCCTTTTAGCAGTGCTCTAATACTGCTGTCTTCGTTTATAAAAGGTTGCTGATTAAAAGTCGGGAAAAGTGAGCAAGATTAAGGCTGTTGGAGGAGGTGAAGGGAACAGATTCCTGGTTAAAGATCAGATATGAGAAACCCAAGGTCTTCTATCTGCCCTCATCTCTACTGCAGATGGCTTAGGTGACCTTGTGGAGGCCATTTAATTGCTTGGTGCCGCTGTGAAAAGGCAGCCAATTGTGAGGTAAAGGCAATTTTTTCTGATGTTTGTCCACTGCTTGGAATTATTAGTCTGAAAGGGGCAATTGTACAGAAAACCAGACAGATTCAACGTTGCTTAAAAGTTGTTTGTGTGATCATCTGATTATGGTGTTTTCCTTGTAAAGATAAAGGCCTCGATCCAGAGAAATGTTTCAGCACATGCTTTGCTGTAAGTCTGTGGGAGTGCTCATGTGTCGGTGGCTGGTGCTTGTGACCAGCGAAAATACGTCACTGTGAGGAATTGATAGGGTCAGAGACCTCCTCTCCTCCCACAGGCTTTCTCTTACTTGGTTTTCATTCTCGCTGCCACTCGTTCTCCGTCACTAAGGTTTCTCTTAGGAGTTTCAAAAAGGCTTTTGTCCCTCTTGGTTGACACAAAGTTTACTGGAGACCCCATGAGCCAAAGCCCGTGTCCATGACCCAGCGCTGTGGGATGCTCTCCTGGGCAGCCAGCATCTTTCACATCCTGCTCCTGGCCGTATCCCACGAGATACCATCTTTCACATCTTGCTCCCACCTGCATCCCATGAGGCAGTATTTAAACTGGTTGAGTAACCTGGCAAACGAGGCCTCTCTGTGTGACAGTCACACTAGGACAAGGCAGGCTCCTGCAAGAGAAAGCAGCAGAGATGGTGGTGGCAGAATCCGAGCAGATGGCACCCCATCTTTGATCTACGCAGACAGCCACGTGCTCAAAGGGAGGTGACATCAGCTTTCCACCTCTGATAATCATAAATTCAAGGAGAGAAGGAGGTGGGTTTGCAACTTCATTTGCACCGTGTGGTTCTTATGGCCAAAAGGCTGAGCGGCAGTTCCATCTGGACGGTGCTGAGCAGAAGCTGGAGCCATGCCTGGCCAGTGAGGCGTGATTTTTGTGGTGCTCAGTGCTGGTCCAGCAAGTGGGGAGCTCTGCACGGGCTGTGTGCGGGTTCTGCCTCTCCCTGCGTGCGGGCTCTTGCAGTGGGGACAGGGGTGCAATGCAGCACAGGCTGCCCCGGTGCCCCACATGTCCCACACGTCCCAGAGCACACGAGGAAGCCTCATGATGTCATGCCAAGCGAGGCTGATAGATAACATTTAATGAAGGCAATTGGAGGAAGTAAATAATTTTAGACCAGAGATTGCACTTTTATTTTTGGCGTGCTGGCCGCTGTCGTGCAGTGTGTTACAGCTAGCAATCACCAAGGACATCCTAAAGCAGGGCGAGTGCAGCACATCGGCGGTGACTCCTTGCTGTGATCTCTGTCAGACCCAGGACAATGTGCTTTTCTTCTGATTTGATGCTAAAAGGACAGCTACAGCTTCCTAGTAAAGTGGTTGCATTTCAGCTTAAAATAAATTACAATAATGATTAAATCTTGCAATTGGGATTGTGAATATATTGTAAAAAAGAATTTATTAATTGCAGGCTGACCTTACAGATTTAAGGTTATTATTAGCTTATACCTTTTACCTGAGAAATAGTTCCAGTTGGCAAAGGTACATTTTGCTACATTGCTGCATTTTGCCATTTACCATGTAGGGGGAAAAACGTATGATCACATGGAAAATGTGAAAAATTATGCTTTTAAAAATCCATCTGTGAATACTTGCTTTGAAAATCCTCTGTAATGAAGAGGATTAAAACAAAGCAGAAACGGAGAAGAGGCTGCTGCCTACTTTTGACTTATTTAAATATGCACAGAGCTTCCTCCATTTTAATCTTCCTTCTAAAAAGATGGCTGTGTTACTAAAGCTGGCAAGCCCGCAGAAACCAGCATCATTTTTTTGCTGTACAGTTCAGCTGAGCAAAGCTGATGTGGAGTGGGGACCCCCTTCAGCCAACTAAGCAACCAGGACAATTCATAATTCATAAGTGCTTCCAGCCATCCAGCTGAATACATTTGGATTAGTTCTCGTTTTTTCGTGCAATCCCTGATTTCATTATTCTCTCCTGCGAGCAAATACACCCACGTTCAGCCCTCTGCAAAGATGCTGTGCCAAGCTTGGCTTTGTCTGGGATTAGCAACTGCCGGGCGTTGGGGGATCTCTGGCTTTGATGAACACTGATTTTTTTTATTGACTGGGGAAGGGGGTGTCGGTGTGCCCGAGGAAGCTCTCCTGTCTGACCGGCGATTTCTCCGTGAGGATTTGTGGACGGTGGCGTGGAGTTTTCCAAAATGCCTGAAGCAAACTATTTGTTATCTGTATCTTGGGGTTATATTAAGGTGGGTTTAAATCCTGAAGGCTTATAAATGGCTGGGGTTTTGTACTGTACTGCTTGGATAAAAGCTCTATAAGGAAAACATGCTTTTAAAATGGTTATTTGTGCGTACTGTATGGCAAGAGATAGACATATGTGTGTACTGTGCATGCAGCATACATGTATGTAGATTTTTTTTCCCCTTTGGGAATTCACTGTTGCGGGGTAAAATGATGCAGCAATGAAAATGTGTGATTAGAAAATTAGGAGGACCATAGCTTGTATAGCTGGGTGAACAAATGCTCGAATCCTGGATTTTACTGTAATGATCCAAGCAGATCTTCAGATTTGTGGCATATCTCTGTTATGTGCTGAACATAGGCAGTTTTTTACTTGCATAATTCAAAATGGAGCAAACTTACAAAATTGAGAACAAAAGAAGGTTATAGGATGTGGAACTTAAAAACAATACAAGAATTTGATCTTTCAGAGATTTTCTGAAACATTACCTTCTCATTTTGTTGCAGTAAAACCTAATATGCATCTTTGGGGGAAATGAATTTTGTAGTTTAAGGTACTGAAAAGAAATATCTAGTGATGCTGCTGCTGAACAGTATATCTAAATGAAACTATGTGTCGCTGACTCCATTCCAGGTATCTCCAGAATTTTGCTTTTAACATCTTGTTTGTGGACTTGCTTGTGATAAAGCTGTATTAATTTGGAAAAACATTCAGAAAAATGCCACCTTTGTGTTTGTGCTCTTCCCCTCCCAGTTCAAGAGGATGCTGAACCGGGAGCTGACACACCTCTCTGAGATGAGCCGCTCCGGCAACCAGGTGTCTGAGTACATTTCCAACACTTTCCTGGGTAAGGCGTTGCATCCCAAGCTTTCGGGTGATTCAAAGATAACGATTAATGGCAGCCTAATAGCCATCAGTAGGTGCTTGTGCCCAGTTTTCCTTTGGGGCAGATCATTATTTAAATGTTTTGATTTTTCACTTCCAAAGTGGACATGGGGAGGAAAATAATACGGTGTTTGAATAAGGCCACCCACAGAAGAATTCCTTCTTCAATTCAAAAGATTTTGCTGTTCAGATGGATTAAGCGACTGGGAGCTGCGTTATGCAATGTTTGATTTTTGCGTTGACCTTACTTAAAGGACAAAGTCACACAAGCCCAACTGCATACTCTCATCTCTGCAACTGCTGCCTCATCCAGCTGCATCTTCCCCTTCAGAGACAGGGTTTAGGTTCAGCCCGGACATTTTATATATTTGTGTGTATTTTCTCATTTTGCACTGGATGTGAGAATGAAGGGTAAAGAGAATATTTTGCATTTCATTAGGTTTGTTGGAGCTCGTAGGACTACTGATGTGAATTAATCCTCTGCATTTATAAAATATATTTGTTATGAAAAATATAATTTCCTGTGTTTTCAAGCAGCTTTAGAATTTGTGACCATTGGCATATAAAATGAAGCTTAGCACAGGACCCTCACATACGTATCTCTGAGTCCAACAGCTTCAAATGCTGAATGTATGTGGGATGCCGGAGCTCGTGGGGGACTCGTGCCCTGCGGTTATGATGGCCCAGAATGCATTCAATGTATGACACACAATTATTTCCATTAAGGGATTTTAAAGTGATTTCAGTAGCCAGTTGCAACTGCAACTACTGCATGCATTTTGGACACATCACATCATTAATAATCCATGTAAGCCTGTAGCTGCTTTGCGGGAATCCATGGGCCCTGTCTTATTGCTCAGCTTAATCGTAACATCCAGAACATGAATTAATACAGGGAGTAGAAACAAGACTGCCTAGCTGCCAGCCAGCAGGCCACTTCTTCAGCTGGAGGAGCCTGGAGCGTACACAACGCGCCGGGAAGCATGAACACCATGGCATTTTCTGGGAGTTTGTTGTTCATCAGTTCTTTGCCAGTAGGCGTATGTCTCTGGAGCAGGATATGCTGCAGCAGAAATACCCGGTGTGGCTTGATACTGTGGACCTGATATAAAACTGATAAACCACACATACACTCGAGTTAGCGAGTCTGTGTCTCAGCGGGGACTAATTAGCTGAAGCTGCTGCTGGTGCTAACAGGGCTGTATTATTCCCTGAGCTCAGGCTGGGTCAGGTAACTGCATTTCCTTTTGCAGGTCTTGACAATGGTCTTGTTCCTCCCTATTCTGCTTTTGCTCACATGTTCTGTAATGGTGACGTCCTCACCGTTTTGTGGCAGTCTGAGGGCCGCTCGGCCGCTTAGTGCTGCGCTAATGCCGAGTGGTGCAGGCTCTCCAGATTGGGCCAGACTGCAACTTGATTGCTCATATTAAAAATAAATTAGTAAAGCTTTTAAAAGGTTCTTAAAGCTTTTTTTAGGAAGTCAGGCTGTTACATTTTTATGATTTACTTCCCCCCCCCCCCAAAAAAAAAAAAAAAAACAACTTGGTTTAAAATTAACTGAACACACAAAATAACAGGAGTCTTATAACTGAGGAGGTTGAACAAACAAACAAACAAATATGCAGAGAGGACATTAATTTATGTCCAAACAGTGTTTGTTCAATGGGGATAACCTACAGATACTAGCACCGGATCACATGACTTCATTCAGTCTCCTGACATATTAAATGAGCTGAGGAAGTGACGTCCTTTGCAGAGGGGCCAGTCCTGCCGTCACCGTTTGGTCAGCGAGAGCAAGGATGCCAGCTTTGGATCTGGATGAAGGACAAAGATAGAAAACAGTGGGTTTATTGTTGGCCACATCACGTAAATGGGGAGGATCACGATGACCTTTCGGCACATGCCCTTTCCTGAGGGGCGAGGGATGTTGCTGCTGCCACCACGATGGGAACATGATTTAACAAATTAGAGATTTCGGCTCAAGAATGTCCATTTTGTGCTGCCTTAACCTTAGTCATTGCTAAGGAGATTATGTAGAGGAAAGTCCTTCTGTTCAGCAAAAACACACAGGGGAAACACCCGTTGATGTCAGCTTGACTATTGCTGTGAATAATGGCTTCCTTCTTAATTGCAGTGGTGCAGACACGCTGGTAGTTCTTATTTCAGAGAATTTTAATTCAACCAAGGCAAAAGTAACTGGTGCCTAGATGCCTAGTCTTTTCTGGAGGTCCTCAGAGATGCAAAGGTGCAAAGAGCCTTTTCTAAAAGTTCATAAAAAATGGTTAGTGTGAAAGTTGAGCCATTGTATCTCCATTTTCACCCAGCAAATAAATCAGTTGCAAAGGCAGTAAGTAGCATATGCGGATAGATTTTTTTTCTTAAGCACAGCTCTGCAGCCAAGTTTGTGCCCCACGAGGTGCCTACTTAATGTGCCCCAATGCTCTTACTGTCTCTGAGCATGACGACAGAAATACAGCCTGTGCATTGTATGTTAGTCTGTGTATGTTTGTAAAGGGCAAACCTTGAATGAATCGCTGACACAGATTTGTTAATTGCGTTGGTGTTTTAAGAGCAGGGGGTATGGAGATGAGTTTGGCCCTAATAAGTATCAGTAGAGTGAATGCAAAAATCGATGCTTCTATACTTTATTGAGGAAAAATGTGTTTCTCGAATATATATTTTATTTTCCTGAACATACATAACCAAAATTAATTGAGATCTAGCCATAAGCAGAACTTGGGGCCCTTCAGGCATGGAGAGCTAACTCCTGGACACGTGCCGTGTCCCAAAGCAGTGCGGCTTGAAAATGGCTGTGATGAAAGCAGCCTGGCACTTCGTGTCCCAGCAGGGCTCAGTGGGAAGATTCAGTCTTGCAGAGGGCAAACAGAGGTTGTGTGCCTGGTTTGCTTTGGGTTTGGTTCAGTTCGGTCCCAAAATTAGAGAAGACCCCCGGCAGAAACACATGGGTTTGAACTGGTGTGGAGAGCCACTTAATCAGGAAGGCTAAGGGGCTGATTTTGAGTGGCGTGATGAGTGTTCACCCTGCAAACCATGTTGACTCATTTCACCTTTATTTGTTACAGACAAGCAGAATGATGTGGAGATTCCTTCTCCCACCCAGAAAGACAGAGAGAAGAAGAAAAAACAGCAGCTCATGACACAGATCAGTGGAGTGAAAAAATTAATGCATAGTTCAAGCTTAAATAACACCAGCATTTCACGATTTGGTGTGAAAACAGAAAAGGAAGACCATCTGGCCAAGGTATGACAGATTCTTGCAGTTCTGGGAGAACTAGAGTTATCTGGAAGCCAGGAATGGACTGGCTGGCTGGCCTGTCCCCCTCCCTTGCCACCCCCCACCCCCCAAAAAAAACCACAACCAAACCTGCAGTCAGTATCTCTGAAGTGATGTGTCCATTACAAATGCTTTAATTAATGGTACCAGGCCCTAACAGCATATTCTATGTTCATAAATTCCTTGAAAATACCCCTAAAATAATGAAAAAATATGTGATGAATGCAGAGGAGAGCAAACACCATATCCAGCAAACTGGCTGTGGGGCCTTCGTCTCTGTCAGGGCATTTCTTCTTGCTACCTGGAAACACACATCATAAATAATTCCCCTGCCCCACAAAGAAATGTCATCTGCTTGTACAAGCTCTTTGGCAGCAGCCCTTCACAGTTACTCTGTTTTCGCGTACTTAATTAAGTATGCATGTTCATGCACTCACACACTTATCACAAGATTGAATTTGCATCTGTTTAAACTGTTGGAAAATGCAAAAGACATGAGAGTGATAAATGTCTTGAAAAATATTGTAACGGTTCTGTTTTTGTCCTTTCAAAAGGAACTGGAAGATCTAAATAAGTGGGGACTGAACATATTTAATGTTGCAAGGTATTCCCACAACAGGCCGCTCACCTGCATTATGTATGCTATATTTCAGGTGCGTGATCTTCTGATCCAATTTGCTTCTTTTACAACACTATTTTAGTTTCTAATTGCTTTCTGGTTTGTTGCCTTCTACAGTGTGACAACTTTATTTGATAAATGCGTGTATGCTTCTACCATTTATTGTACAGGAGCGAGATCTACTAAAAACCTTCAAGATCTCCTCAGACACGTTTGTGACGTACATGATGACGCTGGAGGACCACTACCATTCGGATGTAGCTTACCACAACAGCCTCCATGCCGCTGATGTTGCCCAGTCCACACATGTTCTGCTCTCCACCCCCGCACTGGATGTGAGTTCCCTAGTTTGAGCGAAGTGCTTTGTGTTGGGCGGTCATCACGTTCCAGGGTGGGGTGGCAGATTAAAAGCACCATGTTGCCTGTGTGAACGTAGCAGAAAAACCTTAAGCTGAGTCAAGGACCGGTAGCACGCAACTGGCAAAAAGCAGCATGCTGCCTGCTCTTCTGAGGGCTCCCTTTACTGCCAGGGAAATCACCGTTACGAAATTTCAGCAGCACCTTTGCCCGTAATCTCTTTCATCTTAAAGAGCACATGCTGCTTCTAGGCCTTTCTTCTGAGTAATGTCTTGTCCTCAGAAAACTAATTTTTAAAGCACAGTTTGTTTCTCTGAATCAGCGTCCCAGACTGTTGAGAGATAAAACGTAAGGATTTGCCTGACAAATTCCATTTTTTCCTTCCTAGGCCGTCTTCACTGATTTGGAAATTCTTGCTGCAATTTTTGCAGCTGCAATTCATGATGTGGATCACCCTGGGGTCTCCAATCAGTTTCTTATTAATACAAGTGAGTTTTGTTTCAAACACAATAACTTCATCTGCAAACTTGGAAACTAATGGAAATGCATTTTCCATTACAGCACGGTCACAAATTACAACTTTCAGGCTGCATTACTTTCTCAAAATATTGTGCACTAAACTAGATGGACATTTTGAAATAAAGCAGTAATTAAAATGGAATTCCTAACAAAGGAAGCTATTGTAGTGCAATTTGCAAAGTGCCCTTGAATCTTGTGAATACGACTACTTGCTAACGCATAATAATTCGTCCAGTCCTGAGTGCAAAATTGATCATTACTATAAGATAAATAGTGCTATTGCTGTTGACAACGATAAAGCTAAATACCGTGTTTCATACTGTGTTCTGCTGCAACAGGCTAAGCATGTTACTTGATTCCAAAATATGGGTATTGTTCTTTTTTGGAAAGTGTGTTTGCAGGATTCATGCTTTCTGTTGTCAGTGATTCTAAAGCCCGTAACTAAGTCAACTGAGTACTATTTTGTTCATTAGAACCGAGCAAGGGCTGTTTATATTATATACATATGTGCTCGGATTAGAAAACCGCACGCTCTTGGCATGCATTAAGCAAAAAAAGAAAACCTTTCCCGATGTATTGCATACAGATAAACATTTCAGTACCCAGGACAAGCGTTTGCTGTTAGAAGTCACACATTTCACATGCTGGAGTCACATACTTGTGTTGCTTTGCTAGATTCCGAACTAGCCCTGATGTACAATGACGAATCTGTCTTGGAGAACCACCATCTTGCTGTGGGTTTCAAACTGCTTCAAGAGGAGCACTGTGACATCTTCCAGAACCTGACCAAGAAACAGCGTCAGACACTCAGGAAGATGGTGATCGACATGGTATGACCCATGCACTCAGTGCTCCTCCTCTTAGACAAAACCCCTGGTTTCTTTGTATGCTTGCCTGTACTGAGATCCTGTTTTCACTTCTGTAAAGGTATTGGCTACAGACATGTCAAAGCACATGAGTCTGTTAGCTGATCTGAAGACTATGGTGGAAACCAAGAAGGTGACCAGTTCAGGAGTCCTCCTTCTGGACAACTACACAGACAGAATACAGGTATGTCAGCCGAGTTTCCTGGATTTTGTGTGTTTGGTTGAGGGTTGAAGAAACTATGTTCCTGTTTGCACTCTGGCTTTTGAATGGACCATATACAGCAGCTACTGACCTAAATTTTCAGCATTTTCTTCTGTTCTGCACCATGAAGGGGTACAAGGTGGTCCCATATCCTTTAGGTAAAGGGGATTTAACCCTTAGAGCATGGAACGGCGAACATGCGCATTCTGCTGAAGTTAATCTGGAGGGCCGAGTTTTTGAGGGCTCCTGAATGCCCTTGCTGCTTTCTCCCGTTTGTTTCTCCTGTCAAAAAAGCACAGTAAGATTGCTGTAGCATTGCAGGGGTGCAAGATTCTAGTTTGTGGCTCCACACAAAAAGCAGCTCTCACTCTGAGACATCAGTCATGTACAGTCTGTTCTCTCTAAAACATAATCCTTGATTTACAGAAATGACAAAGCAGAACTGGAACAGGGTTACGTAGTTAGTAGGACAAGATACATCCTGATCTTCTCTCCACTTTGATGGCCAAATTCTTAGAACAGACTCATGGGAAAACTCCCGTCATTTTTATTTAAGACTGCTGATGTTAAAACAGGTCACCCTGTTGCTGTCTTAAGTCCTTGCGACCACACTTAGTCAGGCACATTTTTTGTGTGCGTGGAGGGGATATTACTCATTTAATAAAGTAGGAGCATTTAACCATCTGAGAGCATGGAAATAAATTTTGAATGGTGGGAAGCACCTGCATTCAAAAACAAACCTGTATGATGTAATTACCATTGCCACAACTGCACCCCGTCTAAGTACCGAGTTGTCTGAAAAACATGCAG
Organism: Falco biarmicus; assembly: GCF_023638135.1. NCBI lineage: Eukaryota > Metazoa > Chordata > Aves > Falconiformes > Falconidae > Falco > Falco biarmicus. Next base: position 4,551,096 of record NC_079298.1, on the reverse strand, counting down.
CCCGTTGTACTTCTGGAGCAGACCATAGCAGCGAGTCTCGTATACAGAGATGTTACGATGTTAATATTTTTATAGGCTGTTGGAAATCGAGGAGTCTTGTGGTTAGATGTTCTGAATTAAGCAAGCAGATACAGCTTGAAACCGTCCTCTTTTTTTGCATTTGATTTTATGAGTTTTCTGATTAATGTAATTGCAGGTTCTCCGAAATATGGTACATTGTGCAGACTTGAGTAATCCCACAAAGTCTCTGGAGCTGTACCGGCAGTGGACGGACAGGATCATGGAGGAGTTCTTCCAGCAGGGAGACAAAGAGCGAGAAAGAGGAATGGAAATCAGTCCAATGTGCGACAAACACACAGCGTCAGTGGAAAAATCGCAGGTAATTGGCCATGAGCTGCATTTTCGTACTGCCTAAGCTTGTATTTTTAAAACTGAGACAAAATTCATCTGCTTTCTCTAGCACAATTAGGCAAACAGCCAGCTGTTCAGAGGGTTGGTTCTGATTGACCCTGACATCCAGCTGTGCCTGAAGCCCATACAGACTGGCGAGGCTGTTCAGATTCCTTTATGTACCCCTTGGTGTCTCCTCATTTCCAAATGCATGTTCATCTTGCCCTGTTTCTCTCCCAGTTTCCAGAGTGAGTTCGTTTCCTTTTGTTCCCCAGGCTTGAAAAGTGCAGTTCTGATCTCCTCCCCTTCCTTCTGCCAGGTTTCTTCTGCCTTCATGCCCTCCAGCCTCCTTAATTAGCACCTCCTAAACCTACTGACGTCATACCCCGTGTTAGACATTTACATCAATGCCAGCCCCGTTGAAACTGCAGGGTTAGGAGCTTCTCCCAGCTGAGATCCACTTCAGGATGCTGGAAAGGTCTGGCCATCAGTCATTACTGAGCCTCGTGCAGAACAGTTTTGCAGAGCGTGATCTGGCCAGTTAAGTTAGGGGTCTGCTGGAGCTGCTGTGTGCCAGGTGAAGTCAAATATTTTACTTAGGTCAATACAAACCTTAAAGGAGATGGCGCTGCCTTTTTTTTTTTTTTTTTTTTTGGATGAATTGGCTCATCTCTAGTTCTGATTCATGGATTCAATGGTTTCAAGGTCAGATTTTGTTCTGACCTGTGTAGCACAGGCTGTAAAATTTCACCCAGTTAGGCTGTAACAAAGTCGGTAATTTATGTTTGTCTAAACATATTCCAATCTTTATATAGTGGTGTCTTGGTTGTTGTTTTTAAATGACTTGAGCAAGTCATCATCGAGGTTTTTCAGCTTGAATAAGTAACAAAATTGATGATAATTATTTCCAAATGTCCTCTTCGGCTAAGCCAAGTGGTTTCAAAATTATTCACTCAACCACTTGGTGATTTTGTTGGAAAAATCTGTCTTATTTGTTAACCTAACAAGAAATGAATCCTTTGGCCAGGCTTGGCCAGAAAATGCCCATGTGTTCCGCATGTGAGCTCCAATTAATTTTTTTGTTTCACATACGCACTTCACAGAGGTTTCAAAATGGTATTTTTGCTATGCAAAAAGAATGGGAATTGCACAAAATGGCTACCTCTGAAATCCCAGCTAGTGGCAAAGGAGGAAGGGAGGTGGCACATCCATTCTGGAGCAAAACAAGGAATTAATTGGAAAATAGTACGCAAGTATTTCAGATGTTACCTCTTTACATCACAAAAATATTGGAAGATCGGTGGTCAGCTGTCTGGCCAGCTATTCCATAATTTGGGATGTTTGTTTAAAAAAACAGTGGCCTGGTGACTAAGTGACCGATCCCAGGCCATTGGTGCTGTATGGCCCCCGAGCATTTTGGGTGGCAGTGAAACCATTAACTAACCATACAGAATATTTTTTTTTTTTCACTTTAAAAGTTCTCCGGAACATGTGCTGCAGGAAATTTTCATCACCTTTTTGTTTAAGCTGCCTCCACAGTATGTTACAATTGAATGTTAATGGTTCTATTGACATCCTGTTGTGTCTGAAGGAGGCATGTGTGATTTCCAAAGCAAACATCTGCACGTTGAGTCTGGCCCCTCTGAGAGCCATTTTCCTGCTGCACAGAAATGTTGTCCGGCAGAGCGAGGAGAGAAGGGACGCGTTCTGCCAAGACAGAAGAATTTCAATCCTCTTTACGGCTATTCAGCTTTCTCCATCCTGGACGTACGTCCTCTTAGTCAGACAATTGAAAAATGATTTAGCTCAGAGCTTACGCGCCGGCCGGCGGAAGGGCTGACGGGCTCGGCCACAGCCCTTGCTGTTCCCACCGCTGGCATGTTGTCCCCAGGAGCCGGGCAGCAGCGGTCTGTCGCCTTCGTGTGAGAGGAGTACTTCTTGGGATGAGCTGACCAGCTTTCTGCGCTCTTCCCGAAACAAAAGGAAAGGAGAGGAAATCTCCACCAGCGCCAGCTCCGCAGCAAAACGCGGTGCCTGCTTTGGCAGAGTAGAGCAGAAATGCTGAAATGTTCATAGAGAGAGGCAGGACTGTGAAAGAGTTCAGAGTAGGTACAAACTACGCACAGTGGTAAAATACACCTAGAGGTCAGACTTGGCTCCGTAAGAGCAGTGACATTCGGCGTTGGGGCAGCTGCTGGCCTGGGGCGCGCTGGCGTTTTCACAGCTGCCAGCCACACGTGTGCCTCCGCTGGGGTCACGGCGGCGTTGCCATCAGCGCACCAGCCTTGTCCATGGTCACCAGCGGGTCCGACCCCAGACACAGCAAGCTCTCTCAGTGCAGTTGGGGTAGAGGCAATGATGGTCTAAAATGCCTCTCTTGCACTAACAGCTGGTAAGAAGCATCTCTCGGTGGGATGTTCTGCCTTCAAAGTGATGGCTCACCCTGACTCCTGCAGGGCAAGGCTAGTCCGGACCAGGCATCTGCAGGGATCTTTAAAGGCACGCATGCAGCATGGGATGGGGTTGGCAGCTCCGTCGCCGAGTTTTCCTCTGGCTCCTGCTTTTAGTTAAACTTTCATCCAAGGTTTGATTGCAGACATCAACCTAGCCCAACGTTGCAGGTGCAGCTGTGGGTATCAGATGATTATGTCTGCGATCAAGACCGTGCTGGTTTGGGGACTTGCTCTGGGGGTGGGTATTTTGCTTGTAAAAGTCATGTATTCACAGCATCTGAACTTTTTAGACGGCAGCCTGCTCCTAGTCATTCCCTGGCCTTAAGTGTGCCGCGTTCCTGTGTTCCTCAGGTGGGGTTCATTGACTATATCGTCCATCCACTCTGGGAGACGTGGGCTGACCTGGTGCAGCCCGATGCCCAGGACATCCTGGATACGCTGGAGGACAACAGGAACTGGTACCAGAGCATGATACCTCAGAGCCCATCTCCTCCACTGGAGGAGCGGGGCAGGGACTGTCAGAGTCTGATGGAAAAGTTCCAGTTTGAACTGACGCTGGAGGAGGAGGATTCAGATGGGCCGGAGAAGGACGGCGAGAGCATCAGCTACTTCAGCAATACAAAGACACTCTGCGTGGCCGACCCAGGGGAAGAGGATTCACAGAGGGAGGCGAACATAGAAATCGTGACAGAAGATACGTCTCCTGTCGACACATAATGTCCTGTCGCTGTGTGGGTGGATTTTAAACACTTGATGAGCACGCGGGCAGTCTCACGGGCTAGCCTGCAGCCTGGGTCTGAGGCCTGTGTCTGACATGGGCTGAAAGATCTTCCCAGCTACTTGAGATTGGAGTCAGGGTTAAAGATCGTGTAGTGAATGATTGCTCAGGAAATTAACAGGTGATTTACATTGTGGTTTAAGCCTTGTCAGCTGAGAGCATTGTCCTGTCCTGGAGCTGGCTTGGGTCATGACTGAAGAGTAAACGACACACAACTGAGAGATTTTATACTGTTAGTTTTGGAATTTATACCAGTTAGACTGATAGAAACTACTGATTAATAACTCTCCATATAAAACCTGTCCACCTGACCACCTGTCTGCAGACCTGTGTGCCTTCTTTGTAAACACTTTCATGTCTTTTCAAGAGTCTATTAATTAAATACACGGAGTTTAGTATAAAAAGCAACGCAAAGTGTTTCAAAATTGACAGATACTTTTTTGATTCTTCCTGTTACAAGAAGCAGTCTTCCTTTTTTTCATGGGCAATACCTGTCACTTTATTGCAGTTAATCACTTTTACAGACTAAATAGAAGGGAAACCCTCTTTTGCATTATCGCACCTTTAATCGTCATCTTAACACCCCAGGCGACCCATTTAAAGTCACTTCATGCCATCGTGCACCATCTCTGTTCGCTTGCTAGGAATAACAGTATTTTTTCCTCAATGGGGTTTTATTTTTGTCGTGCGCAGGATAGAGGGTAGTTTGTTTCCATGGCACAGCACAGTACATATATAAGTAACGTGATAAGGCAGCGTGTGACGCGCGTTCCCCCTCGGCAGCTCCTTGGCTCAGTGGAATTTGCACGCTCAGATATTTGTGTTTCTCTCGCCTATCGTTCACGTTTCCTAGGGTTAGGTCCACCGTCCTCCTCCTGCACTGCCTTGAGCTCTAACACCTCCATTACTGTTTATAACAGTGTATTTATTACGTAATGTATATACTGTAATGTTTTGTAAGTTATTAATTTATATGAATTAACATTGCCTGTCGGCGGCAATGTTAATTGTGTAGAAAACTCGGAATAAGAGTTGCCTTTTTTTCTTGTAACCTTTTGTATTGCGTAAAATACAAGAACCTGAACATAGCTGAAGAGACAGACGCAACCCAGGAAGGGCATTTGGGTGGCTGCCGCCTGCGGGGGGGGGGTGGGGGGGTGGGGGGGTGGTGTGAGCTCGATGACCGGACCCCAGGGCAGCGGGCAGGCGGTTGGAAGTGCTGAAAACCTAGAGGGGGGTGGGGGTGGGGGGTGGGACCAGAGAAAAGAAACCCCCATGGACAGGCCGGCTTTTAAATGTCACGTTCCAATTTCTGAACAACCCAATGTGAATTTCTATGACAAAAATGTGAACTGATGTAATAATTGTGCTGTGAAACTTCTTCTGACAAAGCTTGTCCGGCATCGTGAGCGGTGTCAATCTCAGTTTGTAAAATATGTTTCAAGCTTTTGGTCCAACTTGTGACTAACTAGTTAATGAAATAGCACAGTTGTGCATGATCAATGGGTTTGTATGTCTGTTGAACACTGCATTGTTCCAGGTGGTTATTTTATTGTTTCCAAAAGTTTCACACAATGTATGTTATAGTATTATATATTGTGTTCAGATGCATTCTTAAGAGATTTTTATATGAAGTGAATAAATGAAAGCATGACCCTGGCTGTTGTTTTTGGTGCTGCTGTTGTTAACAGGGTGGCGCGGGCTGTACCGACGAAGGCGGCTGTGCTACCAGCACCAGGGCAGCGATAGCAGTGGACCCTCGGGTGGCAAAACCCAGCGGACACGGGGAACCCTTCTCTTACGGACGGAAAAGAAGGGTTTCTGCGGCTGGAGGGCACGGCCACCCGCTCCATCGTTCTGGCTGCGAGACCTTCATCTTCCTGAGCGGCAGCTGGCGGTGGAGCGGGGACCGGTGCTGGTGGCAGCGGCGACAGGAAGGCAGTGCAGACAGGAAGGCAATGGTCGCGCAGCCTGCGCCCGGCACAGGGCGACACCGGGGCCAGCTCGCGGGATGCTTTCATGTCCCCGCCTGACCCAAAACAACTGACTTTCCAGTAAAAACAACATCCTGCCGGCCAGCAGCACGAGGGCGAGGGGGCGGTGGGGACACGGTGCCACTCTCGCTGCGGGTGATGCCGGGGGAGCTGGCGGTGCTGGAGACCCTGCTGCAGCATGGCGTGGGGCTCCACAGGCTCCGAGATGAGGCTTCAGCCTCGGCTGGCCGGGGTGGGCAGCTGACACCACAGCTGGGTGCGCTGGGCTGGAAGCAGGGGCAGCCCCGTGCCCGCCACCACGACGCTTTGCTGTGGCAGCTGCGTCCGGCGCTGTGCCCGTGGCTCCAGGGGACGTGTGGGATGGGAAGCGGGTTATGGGGCTGAAAAACCATTTGCAGCTCTGGGTGGAGGAAAGCGGCCAGCAGGGACGGACAGCAAAGTGCTGCAGTTGTGGGTGAGCCACCAGCCCCACCGGGCATGCTGGGGGGAGGCGGTGTGCCCAGGGGCAGGGTGCTGTGCCCTGGCCCCCTCCCCTCTGCCTGCACCCCCCCCTGCACGCCTTCGCTCGCTTTGCCTTCCAGTGACCTAGTTCTGCCAGGCAGCGGCTTCATTAGTACATGCAAACGTGGTGGTGCTGCTCTGGCGCTGAAATAACAGCCGCCTTTCACTTCTCCTTCTCAGCAGCAGCAGAGAGAATGCTCCCATGGCAGCTGTGTTGCCAGATAACCCAAATCCTTTTTGTTTCCCTTCCACTTTGGGGTGGGAAATCCCAGTTCAGGTGCAGGGCAGCTTGCTGGCGCCGTTTTTCCTCCTCTCCTCGGGGGATGAGGACACCTCTTGGCTCTGCTTTCCTGGCCTCCCATCCAAAACTGCCACCGGCCCGAGCACCCTGTGGGGTTCGCGTGGTTTCCTTCAGCATCCAAAGCACGTCCGTCCGTGTGGCGGCAGCAATGCGGTGCTTCCTCCTCATTAGCGGATGGACGGTGCTGATGGGTGCCTGCTCCCCCTCCCCAGTGTTCCCGCTGCGGGTGTAGCTGTGCTGCCTCCAGTGACCCCCCAGCAGGTCCTGGCTGCGCCCGAAGGGGCTGGGAATACATTTGGGGGGTGTATTTGCTGCTCAGATATCTGGGGGAAGCAGGATGAGAAACAACCTGCAGGAAGACAGGGTGCAGAAATGTGTCTTTCCGGAGAGGGGGTGGCTCCCAGGTCTGCAACTGGGGCATGCGACCAGCTGTGCAACCAGCTGTGCATGGAACTGCAGCTTGCAACCAGGGAATGCAACCGGCCTGCGCAGCCCAGGCGTGCGCTGGGGTGTGCAACACCCACTGGGGCTGGGCCAGGAGGGGCTGGGATGTGTGCGGGGTCCATGGTGCAGGACCCCAGCCCAGCCGGATGGGCTTGGGACCTCCAGCCTTGGGGCTGTGAGAGGAGGATGCACACACTGTCCCCTCCTTGCCACCAGTGTTAATGATGGCTGGTGCCAGCAGCCCCGTCTTCAGCAGCGGCCGAGTGGCAGCCGTCCTCCAGGACACAGTTTCCCACTGAGGCCAGGGAGCTGGGGTTGCAGCGGGGATTTCCACCAGCCGTAAACCTTCCCCCGGGCATCAGTCCTGGGGACGAGCCGCTGTTGGCTCTGCACTGGCACCTGGGGCACAGGGACAAGGGTCCCGCAGAGCCCCCGCTGCTGCCAGGAAACTTCTGACCCAGAGGTCGGCATTGTTAATAGAAACCATGATGCAAATAAATCAAATAATAAACCCACCCTGTTGCTTTTTCCCATGGTGCACAGGCACTGTCTGCTCTCCTGGGTGTGAGGGCTGGGTTTCCTTGTTCTTTTTCCCCCCTGGTCCATAGGAGTCAGGGACGAACACGAGCGTTCCCCCCGGCACGCCAGCGGCTGCAAGCCGGTGCTGCGGCCCTGAGCCACGCGCAGAGCTCCCTGCCAGGGAAAGGCACTGAAGGAATCTTGGGTTTCTTCTGAAGAAACACTGAGGACGCAGATTTCTCATCTGAGTAATGACACTCAGTGGCAGCTTTCTGCCAAGCCATCAGGCCAGCGTCTGTGGGTGTCCCGTGCCCCCCACTGCAGGCCTGGATGGGGACAGGGATACAGGTTCCTGCGCTGGGGCCACCAGATGCCAAGCACCAGGATGGCTGGTGCCACCGCCATCCCCTCTGGTTTGCATACGTAGCAAAACCCCCTTCAGGACGGTGCTTATTGTAACGGGGGCTGGGCGCCTGGATGCTGAATGCTCTGCTGGCCTTGCAGCCCCCCCCCGAGGTTTGCGCCACGTTCTCATGGGGGTGCCCCATGCCCCTGAGCACCCTGTGGGCCACCGCACTGTGTCCCTCCGTGCGCCAGCCAGCAGCACAGAGCATTTTCCAAGTTACAAACCAGCCATAAGGATTTGCAAAGTGCTGGAAGTGGTTTGCTGGCTGAGGAGATTTAGGTGCCACTGGCTTAGAGTTCCCCTAAAAGTCCTAGAGATGAAAAAAAAGAAATGAAAAACTGAAGTGCTGACAGTTTTGTCATAAAAAACAGGAAGGAGCTGAGGGCTGGCCCACAAAGCACAGATTTTATCGAGTCTGTGGTGCTGGAACGAAGCCCGAGGGTTCACGGCACCGGCGGCCCCTTGCGAAGGGGAGGTGGGTGAACTGGCCTGGTGGTGGGGACACCGCTGGGATCCCTGGGCTGTCCAGGAAGGACAGGGCAGGTTGTGGCCCAGCTGATGCAATTTAAGATGCTCTAGATGTTTTAGCTCTCTCGAACATCCCTCTTAGGGTGACACAAGGAGCCTGTCCCCAAGGGCTCCCCGTCCCCGAGGGCTCCCAGCCCTTGCTCCTGCTGCACAAGTTTCTGGTCTATTGAGGCTATTTCTGCCACCCTGGTCAGATGCCATCACCGCTTCTGTCTGTCTGCTGAGAAGATGGAGAGGGGATCTTACCAATGCATGCAAATATCTTAAAGGAGAGCATCAGGGGGATGGGACTGGCTCTTTCCAGTGGTGCCCAGTAATGGGACAAGGGGCAACGGGCACAAACTGCAATACGAGAAGTCCCACCTGAATATGAGGAAGAACTTCTTCACGGGGAGGGTGGCAGAGCCCCGGGCCGGGCTGCCCGGGGGGGCTGGGGGGTCTCGTCCCCAGAGACACTCAAACCCACCGGGACGCGGCTCTGTGCGGCTGCTCGGGGAGCCCCTGCGCCAGCCGCGGTGGGGGGCTGGGTGGTCTGCAGAGCTGCCCTCCCACCCCACCATGCTGTGATGCTGCTATTGCAGTGCTTAGGAGGTTGGGGACTGCAAAGCTCTGACCATGGGGCTGAGGGAGGCACCCCTGTTGTGGGGGCAGGACAGGCTCTCCTGGGACAGGGTTTCTGTTATGGGGTTGCCAACACACTGTGGAGCTGGACACAGCTTGTGCTGACAGCGCCGTTACGCTGCCTTTGCTCACGGCAGCTGGTCCGGCTGCAGATTGTCACCGTGTTGGGGGGCTGCAGGAGTGCTGGTGAAAGGCTGACCCATGGGGGACAGCAGGACAGGCCCAGGGACGTCCTCATCCCCACGGCAAGCTCCTCATTGCAGAGAGAAGACTGCTGCAATAAAAATAAAATATAATAATAATAATACATATTGCAGAACAGACATACCCACAGGAGGGGGTCACTGCTGGCAGTAGGTCCTGCTGTGGGTCCCGCATGGAGTCCCCAGATCCCACGGGTCCCCCCCACCCCTGTTGCTGCTATTTGAAGCAGCTTGGGATGGGCCCAAGCAGAGGATTTCAGTTACATGAAATAGTTTTATTTTTACCTTTGACACCTTCCCGCTGCGCTGCTTGGGATGGGCCCTGCTCTGGCCAGGCACCACACCGCGCTCTGGGGAGCATCCTGCTGTGGTTCGGGGTGCAGCGCGGCACGGAGGGCGCAGCATGATGCAGCTCAGGTGCACGGAGCCAGCCGCTTTTTGGGGCGCACCAGCTGGACTGAGCAGGGGGCCACCACCATGCTGCAGGCGGCGCTCAGCCTGGGACACCGGCAGGGCCAGGGAGCCATCCCCAGGGAGCCCCTCGCTGTGGGGCTCAGCCCACTGCCAGCACCATCCTGCCCGTGCACGGCTGCCTGCACAGCTGCACAGCACCATCCTGCCCCAGCACGGCTGCCCGCACAGCTGCACAGCACCATCCTGCCCACGCATGGCTGCCCGCACAGCTGCACAGCCCCGTCCTGCCCACGCACGGCTGCTCGCACAGCTGCACAGCACCATCCTGCCCACACACGGCTGCCCGCACAGCTGCACAGCACCATCCTGCCCCAGCACGGCTGCCTGCACAGCTGCACAGCACCATCCTGCCCACGCATGGCTGCCCGCACAGCTGCACAGCCCCGTCCTGCCCACGCACGGCTGCTCGCACAGCTGCACAGCACCATCCTGCCCACACACGGCTGCCCGCACAGCTGCACAGCACCATCCTGCCCCAGCACGGCTGCCCGCACAGCTGCACAGCACCATCCTGCCCCAGCACAGCTGCCCGCACAGCTGCACAGCACCATCCTGCCCCAGCACGGCTGCCTGCACAGCTGCACAGCCCCATCCTGCCTATGCACGGCTGCCCGCACAGCTGCACAGCACCATCCTGCCTATGCACGGCTGCCCGCACAGCTGCACAGCACCATCCTGCCCACGCACGGCTGCCCGCACAGCTGCACAGCACCATCCTGCCCACGCACGGCTGCCTGCACAGCTGCACAGCACCATCCTACCCACGCACGGCTGCCCGCACAGCTGCACAGCCCCATCCTGCCTATGCACGGCTGCCCGCACAGCTGCACAGCCCCATCCTGCCCACGCACGGCTGCCTGCACAGCTGCACAGCACCATCCTACCCATGCACGGCTGCCCGCACAGCTGCACAGCACCATCCTGCCCAAGCACGGCTGCCTGCACAGCTGCACAGCACCATCCTGCCCACGCACGGCTGCCCGCACAGCTGCACAGCACCATCCTGCCCCAGCACGGCTGCCTGCACAGCTGCACAGCACCATCCTGCCCACGCACGGCTGCCTGCACAGCTGCACAGCACCATCCTGCCCATGCACGGCTGCCTGCACAGCTGCACAGCTCCATCTGCCGAGGTCCCAGGCCACTGCACAGCACAGCGCGCAGGGCAGGACACTGCACAGCCGGCGTGTGCACAGCAGGGATGTCCACTGTGGGGGACACAGCTCGGACACATGGCAGGGACATGCGCTGCAGGGACACACAGGTGGGGTCCGGCACAGCTGGAGCCATGCACAGCTGGGCACTCAGGCAGCTGGAGTGGTTCATGGCAGAGCCCCAAGCAGCTAAAGACAAGTCCAGCTGCAGTCCCACACAGCCAAGGCCATACACAGCTGGATAGATGCACAGCTGGGGCTGTACACATCTGGAAGGGTTCATGGCTGGGGCCTCCGTGCACCTGGATCCTTGCACAGCTGGAGCCTGAGCACAGCTGATGCTTGAGCACAGCTGGAACCACACAGCTGGAGGCAGCTGTTCTGGGCCTGCTCTGGGGTTCTCACCTTTGAGGGCCCTCTGCCTTTTCTGCCACATTGCACAGATGTTTCCCAGCGCCATCCCCTGCCCTCTCCCTGCTCCGACATGCTCCAGCATCTCTCACTCTTGCCCCACAGGGGCTCACAGTTCCGTTCACTGTGCTGATGTGCAAGCACAGCTGGTGTGATACAGGCCGACCTGTCTGACCATCGCTCAGCCATGGCCCCACTTCCATAAATAACAATTTTTTTCCAGCATATTCAGCTGAGCCATTTGGGTTGAAACCTTCCACCCCACCAAAAAAAAAAAAAAAAAAAAAAAATAAATCAGCCTGAGGCAGGCAGCTGTCAGCAGCAGTGTGAGGAGTGGTGCCCAGTTGCGCTGCTGGGGAGCAGGATGTGCCCCCCGAGGGTGCCTGGGCAGCAGCACCACTGGCCGAGCTGCACCCACCCGCATGGGGCTTTGCCGGACCCCATGGGTTGGGCTGCTTTGCCCCCGAGGAGCCAGCGGAGCCTCGTTGCTCCCAGGCGGTGCAAGTCTGCTCCTGCATGGTCAAGGCAGTTGGGGTTTTTTTTAAACGATTTGAAGTTAATAAGCCATCGTGCCTAGAGGGAAAAAACGTGTTTGAAATATTGTTGGATTTGGACCAGCACAAAAATTCCCAGTTTATCTTCCACTGGGGCTTCCCACCGCAGGCAGCGGCATGGGCAGGCGGGTGGGGGGCACCCAGGGCTGTCACCCACTGCCCCCAGCACAGCGGGGAGAAGCCCCCCGAGCTGGCACTGGAGCAGAAAGCAGGTGCTAGCCAGTGTGGCTTCAGCTCGCTTTTATTTTGCTTTGCTGCAGATGACAGGTAATCCCGGCCTTGTGCTTTGATATTTTTTCCCCTTGCTAATTGACACTCTAATTAAGCTCATGCTTAAACTACAGGGAAGAGGGGAACGGCGCAGGAGCTGGGAGCCTGCTTTTATTTGTTCTCACGTCTAATGAGGGAACAGTATCCAAACACGAGATACTTTTGAAATACCCACAGCTGACACTGCTCCTATAGAATTTATTTTATATTCAAAAGCTGACACTCCCTTCACCCCCCTGTGCGCTGCTGGGCCCCACCTTGCACCCTTGGGGTGCAGCGCTTCAAATGCCATGAGTGTTTCTTTGGGCAGAACTGAGTGAAATGCTATTTTCGGGGCTCCCCCTTCCCTATGCCCACCGGCTGCAATGTGGGGCGGTGGGGTGCCCCCACCAGCCAGGAGCCAGGTGCCAGGGTGCAGCGCTGACCCCCCACCCAGTCTGGGGGGCACGTGGGGAGGCCGTTCCCAGCCTGAAAATGTGCTTGGCACTGGTGCCTTCAGTGATCAAATATTTAATAATTATTAGGATTTAATAGTTTAGGACTTTAATATTGGGTTTGATAATATTTGGGAGCAGGTGTGTGGTGAAGTGGGGCTGCTGGCTGCCAAACCCCACACCTGTGGGGCGCACGAGGCTTTTTCAGTGCCGTTGAATTCCTTCTTCCTTGCAAAAAAATAAAAAAGGCGGCATTAATAATATTCCCTCGGCCGTCTCGTTTCTGGACAGGGCAGTGGGGGTGGGGGGGCACCCAGGCCCTGTCCCCACCCCGCCTGGGCAGGTGGCTGGAGCATCCCCAGGGCAGCCCCCAGCTGCGCCTCATCCCTGCCGGGTGTGGTGCTGAGGTGCTGGGGCAGCTGATTAGCCTGATAAGCCCTTGATTAGCAGGGCTGTGGGTGGGGGCCGGGTTGCTGGGAGGAAGAGGAAGCAGAGGAAGGTGGACAGGCTGGCTCTCCTGGCTTGGCAGAGGTGGGTTTTGGTGGCTGGTGCTGGTGAATGGGCATCTCCGAGGGCGGTGTGAGGGGCAGCGATGGGGGCTGGGCCCCAGTGGGGGGGGTGTTCCCGGCCCGCTCTTACACCCCGGGGCATAGCCTAATTACCTCTGCTTACACCATAGTTATTAAACAAGGCAGAGTTGGCTCTGGCAGCTCAAATCGCTCTGCGAGTGTGCCCGCTGCGCCTCAGCTCTGCCAGCACCCCTGTGCCACTGGGGCACCCTGCTCGGCACAGTGTGAGTTCGGGGGGGGGCACTGAGCAGGGCTGCTGGCTGGGGTTGGGGGGGTGCTGCCCCCCATGCCCTGCTCGTGCCTGGTGATGGAGGTGGTCGGTCCCACAAGTTGCCACGTTTGGTTTCAGGGAGCACCTCCCTGTTTCCAGCCCTGCTGTGACTTGTGCCGTGGCTGTGGTTGGGGGGGTTGCTTCGCTGGGGATGGTTCGAGGTTCAGTGGGATGCTGCTGTGGTGGTGCTCAGCCTGGACCGGGTGCTTTGGGGGGCGCTTAGCAGGGCGTGGGGTATTTTGCAGGGTGCTTCTTGAGGGCTGGCTGTGGTCGCGTGTCCCCCAGGGCCATTTCCCTGTGTGCCGGTGGGGACAAGCGGCAGGCGGGGGGGCATGGGCGCAGCCTGTGCTGCTGCTCACGGGTGAGCTTCCATGGAAGCCTTGCTCCCCCCTGTACCCCGAGGACAGCCTGGCACGCCGAGTCTCCCTTTAAACACACGATAAGCTCGCTTTCCCCAGCGCTGTGGGGGACCCCGTGCGGCTCTCTGCCCTCTCCAAGCATGTGTCCCATGGGTGAGGGTTCGCTCCTGTGTCCCTTGTCCCTCTCCTCGGAGCAGCACGCTGAGATGGAAGGGGCTCGGCGTCTCCTTGTGTGTGGGGAAAACAGGGGATGAATAGAGCAAAAACCTAATAGAGCAGAAGGTAACGGGCTTTATTGTGGAGTGAGGAGCAGCTGCATCCCGAAGGGGGCCGGTGCCTGGGGGATGTGGGTGGGTGCTGCTCCTCTCCTCCCCGCAGCCCTGCCAGCCTGCGGTCCCCGGTGCTCCCGGCCGGGGTGGTGGCAGTGAGCTCGCCGAGGGGGGCAGGGAGGGATGGGGACCACCCGGGGGCTGGCAGGGCCGGTTCCCATGGGTTCCCGGTGCTGGCCCAGCCCTGGTCCTGCCGGGGGACTGCAGATGCACGTGCAATGCTCTGGCCACACACAACATGATGCAGGGTGGTGGGGCGCGGTAGAATCGTGGGTGCAGTCTCTTTCGGCACAGATTTGCAGGTAGCCACGTTTCTAGGACCATGCAGGGGCATTTGGTGCTCCGGATCTGGCTGATCTGCCTCTGCGCCCACCTGAGCTCCCTGGAGGCTTGGGCATGGTGGTCCTGGTGGGACCCTGCATCTCCCAGCCCCCTTTCCTGGTAGGGAGAAGCCTTTTGAACAAGGAATCTTGTCAATATGGCACTTTATCAGAGTCCGAGCGGCAGCCTCTGCAAGGGTTTGGGTTTGTCTTTAGCTGTCCTAGAGCAATGCATGCATGTCCACGTTTGTTGTGACGCTCCTGCGTCCCAGGACTTCTAACCTCCAGCAAACACACACCAACCTCTGGCACCCTGCAGGGAAGATGTGAGTTTTATAAGGGAAGAGGCAAACGGTTGAACTTTGGAAAGTCTGTTCTGCAGGGGATGGGGGAGAATTCCCCAGCGCTGTGCAGCGCCAGGAGCCATCGGTGGTGAGACTGCCAGGGAGTCTGGTGTCACCCATGGCATTTCCACCAGGAGCAGATAAAGGACAAACTTATTTTCAGTAAAGGTTTAGTTTTGGTTTAGCGAAAGGGTTGCGGAGCCACGAACGCAGAGATGTAAACAATCCACCGGCTGCCCGTTAATGCCGGGGGATTTGCCAGGGCCAGCTCCCACGCGGGACGAGGCTGGCGGATTGGAGTTTTATTTAGCAAATCCCCATCCACATCCATGCTGTGCCCCGCGCTCTGCACCCGCCCTGGGGCACTGTGTCCCCGGCCAGCCAGGGGACGAGCTGGGCTCCTCCGCTCCCACGGTGCCTGTCACATGTACCTAAAGCAT
Organism: Falco biarmicus; assembly: GCF_023638135.1. NCBI lineage: Eukaryota > Metazoa > Chordata > Aves > Falconiformes > Falconidae > Falco > Falco biarmicus. The sequence continues at coordinate 4,536,029 of NC_079298.1, read as the reverse complement.
GACTGCTCAGATATGAGTAATGCACTCTGGTGATTAATTTTCTGCCTTTTTTTTATTATTATTATTTTTATTTTGTCTGTTGATGTTTGCTTGCAGCTGCCTAAATGCATATCCTTCAGGAGCTGCCTGAGTTTTCCAGCACTTTTGCTGAGAAATGTCCATGTGTCCACTAAAGTGGTTGGAAATTGTTTGGGAATCCATAAATAGGAATTTTACCTTGAAACGAGAAGGGCTCATCGGCACGCTGCCCTCTCCAGGGAGACGGGTGTGCTCTCGCAGTGAGCCGGCTCTCCCTGTGCCTCCCAGCTCTGGGAAGAGCAGGGAGCAGCTCTGTGGTGGTGTTAGCATGGGGTTCATTTTGCCCTCAGGAAGACGAGTTTCGGTCTTGCCACATGGCAGGGATTATTTCATAAGGCCGAGACGCCCCGCAGAGCCAAGCGAGGCTGGAGCTGCGCCATGCTTAGCCCCAACCCGTGAGTTTCCCGCGCGTACGGTGCGTGCCAGCACCACGTGGAGCCTGCTGGAACCCGGGGGAATTTGGTGAAAATAATTTATTTGCCCTTCACCCAGCTTGGGGAGGGGGTTCGCAGGGGAGACTACAGCTCTTCTCGCTGGTTCAAGGCCTGCAAGCCCTGCCGAGGAGCAGCAGGAGGTGGGTTGCCAGCTCTTTCCCGCCTGGAAGTGGAGCTGCCTGGCTCCGGTGGCGCCGTGTCCTGCTGTCTGGATTTCGGAGCAGAAGTGTTATTCCGGTGTGTCCCAGAGGGATTTGGGCACAGCAGGTGTGTGTGCATCACCTGGGCATCCTGCCATGTGTGCCAGCCTGGGTCCTCGGTGTGGCTTGGGGCAGAGCGGCGCAGTGTTTGGCATGTTGCGCTTGCCCTGGGATTACAGACGGATTTCCAGCAGGCGCTGGGCACCCTTCCCCGCAAGCCCGCTGCCTGTGCTGAAAGTGCTGGCAGCTGAGGCAGGTCGTAGGGGCTCCTTGCAGGGATTAAACCAGCCATCTGCTAAATAATCCCGGGCGGGCGGTGGGGCTCTGGCCGGCTGGCATGGGTGGGGGCTGTAGTTGGGGACACTTTGGTCCTGGGGACACTTGGTGCCGGAGACTTGGTTGTGGTGTTGGAGCTCATTTCCCCATTGGTGCATCTAAATTCTTGGAGGTGCTTGGCTTTTGGATTTTTTAACGGAGGGGAAATGGGATATATATATTTTTTTTTTAATGGGGGAAAATGGGATATATTTTTTTTTTTTTAACAGGAAAAACAATGCAGGTATTGCTCTCCCTGCTTGTGAGCAAGGTGAAGTCTTGAGAAATGTACCTGGTGACTGAGATGGTCTTAACGATGGTGACGCAGGGTGAGAGGTAGAAGTTAAGCCCCTGCCACACATACGAGGTGCTGGGGCAGGCTGGTTGTGCCCCACCAGAGCGGAGGTGGGGAGGCAGCTCCTCTGTGCATGCAGGGTGGTGCTGGTGGCCGTAATCCCCGTCCTTGCTGGGCGCTGAGCTGCGGTGGTGGCCGCAGGGATGGTCCCACATGCCTGGGTCCCCTCGCCCCGGGCTGGGGCTGTCCCCGCTGTCCCGCGAAGCGATGGATGCTGTTTTGGGTGAGCGCATCCCTGCTCGCGGCTGTGCGCGGGGGCTACTTCACTATGTGTGTAAGGGGCTTGAATGCATCTTCCCTGCCAGCAAAAGAAAATCATATAACCAGACTTTGGGAGGTGGTTTAAAGCTGGTTTTGCCAGAACCGGTTTTGTATCTTGTGTATTTATGGGGTGATCCTAGCAGCGTCCTGGGTTACTCCAGCGCTGGCATTGCCAGTGCCCTCCAGCCACGCTCCCTCTGCCCTCGTAGCAGCTCTGAGAAATGGTGAGCTCAGGCTGGTGAGGTTTGCACATCCATCGGGGGGGGGCTGGCTGGTGCGTGGCAAGGCTCTGTGCTGCGGGGGCTGGCAGAGAGAAAAGGGGGGATGTGGCACTTTGCTGGGACAGGCTCAGGTGGCATCTTGTAGAGCAACAGTAGTACCAGCTGCTGCTGGCCATGGTGATGGTAGATGCAGGGGTCCTTGGATGGTGGTGGGGGGTGTCCCAGGCGGAGGCTGAGGGTGGCTCTTGCAGCCCCCCCACTCTCTCCCCAGCCTCTTTTGTTCCCCGCTCCGGCGATGCTTCGGCTGTTCTTCATGTGGAATTAATTCCCAGGCGCTCTCGGAAGGCAGTCGGGGAGAAATTTCTCCCGCATCATCCTTTCGGGGCTAATTGCTGGTGATGTGACGTCAGCCTGATGGATTTCTCTCTCGAATGGCTGCGGGAGAGGCGAGGAGGCCCCGGCACCCGCGGATGCGCGCCCCAGTCGCAGCCTGCTGCTCGCCCAGCGTGCCGGAGCTCGCGCCCGCCGCCCACCCCGCTGCATTTATTTTTTCTCCCCCCGTTCCCAGCCGGTCCCCTCGCACGCTCCTAATCTGACAGCGCCTGGTCATTAATCTGGCTCCCCCAGCCGCTGCAATAGGATTACAGGGAGGGGAAGTGCGTCACGAGGTACGAAGAAGGGTTATGCATTTTGGTGAAAGTGGGGAGGGGGGGGGGGATAAAATGGGAAATAGGTTGGTGTGTTCCCGGGGGGGTGTGTCGGGAGCGAGCGCGCATGTGAGGAGGTGTGGGGCGGGAGGGACCGGCTGCGCCGGAGCCGAGCTCGGCTCGTCCTCCCTTTCTCTCAGCATCCTCCGGTGATCCTGGAGGTGATACAGGCACAGCAGCATCCATGGCCTGCCCTTAGCCTCGGCACTTTTTTTTTTTTTTTTTCCCTCCTTGTTATTCTGGCAGCTAAACGAGCCGGGGATCGGAGGCATTTGATTGAAGGGCTTACGTTAAGTATCTGGTAACTGGGATCGTATTCTCCTGTGTTTTTTCAGGCTCCTTGGAAATTGAGGAATGCAATTCTGCCACCATGATGGAAGGTAGGTGATGATCTGAGCATGTCTTTTGGGATCGCTAGAGTTTTAAAAGCAATGGTGGAAGAATCACTGAACCTGTGTGTGGGAATCCTTTTTCCTTTTTAAAAAAATAAAATAATAATAATAAAAAATAAAATCCTCCCCTCCCCCCTAATCCAAATCAAACTGAAGCACCCTGCCCACTGCTGGCAAGCTGGTGGATGGTGATATAATATCAAGCTCATCAGATTATTTGCAATTCCAGCCCCAGCCCTGTGCAGGCAGTTGGGGCTGTGCAGGCGCCCGTGCCGCTGGCAGAGCCACCGGTTCCGCCAGCTACCGGGGCAGGCGCAGGGAGCCCGGCTGGGCTAGGCTGCGCGGCGCTTGGGTCCTTGAGGCATTATCTTACCCTCTGCTCGGAAAGGCGCTCCCCCAGCCCGACGTGATGCCTGGAGGATGGATTTAAGAGTTATCTGTGTGCACAGACCGGGGGCTGTAAAGCCTGTGGGTGATGGATGGGATTCAGTGGTTTCACAGTGTGGCCGAGCAGCTTTTTAGGAGGAAACAAGGATATTGAAAATAATTTTTGCCATGTAGTGTCCCTGGTGCGAAGGTGCAGGCTGTGGGGAAAGGGGGGGATGTTGTATTCAGGCTTATTGGAATAAAAAAGGAAATGAGAATGAAATATGGGCTTCAGGCATGAGATCCTTCGGGAGCGTTGTGAGACTGTCTGATTGTGCGTGGGAAAAGCCCCTGGGCATTAAAGAAATTTTAACCGATGTCGTTTGTCTCAGCCATATGTAAAGTGCCTTTTTTTTTTTTAATGCCTTCTGGAGGAAGGTGCAGGGAAAGCAAGACCTTAATTTTTAAATTTTCTAGCAGAATAGATGCTTCAGGGCCAACAAGATCAATTTTTTTTTTTTCACGGCCCGTTGGCCGAGGCAGGAGGGCCCATCTCGGCAAGGGCTGTGTGAAGCCGCATCCAGCGCTGTGCTCGCAGCGCTGCCAGCATGCCAGCCCGGCGGCCACCCGGCCTTCCCAAGATGACAGGCAGAAAATGGGTGCCTCCTGGCGTGCCCCTGCACCCCGTGGCGCCACGCTAACCTAGGGGGGCCCCGGGCTGCATGGCACCCCGGCTTCTTGGGTTGACTTACGGCATTTGCCTCACCTTGGAAATCCGGTTGCTGCGACAGCCGGCTGTGAGCGTGCTGGAATGGTGTTAAGAAAATGAGCGTTATTGTCCTGTGATATGAGAAAATGCCTTCGATGTCTTCTCTGATACTGATAAAATTAATCCCAGTGAATTTTAGACCATGACATGGACCCCATGGCACCGCTCTGGCATACGTGACGCGCTGGGCAGCCGGCACACAGCCGGTGCAAGAACAGGGCGTTTCGGGGAGGGTCTCATTAACCACAGCTTCTTCCAGAAGTGCCTAATGGAGGAATTAATGTAGATAAATTGGTGTTGGCCTGCTGTCATTCTTGGTTTATTTAGCTACTTTTGAGGCTGGGGGGGCGGGGGGGAAGGTGGCTGGAGGGGGTTTGTTTTTTTTTGGTTGGTTGGTTTGTGGTTGGTTTTCTTGGTTGGTTGGTTTGATGGGGATTTTTGTTTGGGATTTGTTTGTTTTCCTTGAGGATTTTTGCCTTGGTAGTGAACTGCCCGTGGCGTGCTGCTGTGGATAGGGCAGGGGGGTGCTGGCCGGGGGTCCTGCCCCACACCGGAGGGTGACAGAGGTGGAATCACCTTTCATGAACTGGTCTTGCATGTAAAACAACAAAAAAAAATATTTTGAAATACTAGCCATAAAAAGTTTCCCTGTTTTCTGTGACTTATTGAAATGCCTCACACGTTGATCCCCAGCTAGCTAATGCGTGTTAAAACGGAAGTGAGAAAATTAGAAGAATTAATTACTGCTTTTGATCAATTTTTAAAAAGTTGGAAACTGGCTTTATTTGTGGAAGAGTGAAACTTTTGTGACCAATATCCTACTGAAACACTGACACCTTGCAGAGATGCTGTGTTTTAATATAATAATGCTTTTGAATGTTTAGCTTAATTAGGTCTGAAAGTTTTTAAATGTTCATAAAATTCCTACAGTTCCCTGCAGTCACCATGTTAAAGGGTTTTTATTATTAGAGTTATTTAAATCACTTGTCTCACCAAACTGTTGGATGCTGTGCTGGAAGCTGGGGCTGGAGCTGGGCTGTGCCCACCTGGCACATGCCAGTGCCCCAGGGCAGCCCCAGCACCCCTGGGGCGCAGAACATGGGGCCACCCAGCATCACCCACGGCTGGTGGGGTGGACCGGGTCCAGCTGATGGTTTTGGATTCTCTTCTTTGGAAACAAGAGAATTTGGCTCCTTGGCAATGATGCAGGTTGTGTGACTTGTACTAGTTTGTTCTGCGTCCTGTATGGAATATTTTCTCATTCTCCTGGTGGATGGGGAAAAAAACACGTGTTTTTAAGCACACAGTGAAAAGTCACGATGACGTCTAAAAAAATGAAAGCATGGATGCTGTCTCAAGAAGCAGTCCTTGCTGGGAGGAGAAGTGAACGTGTGCCACGGGGTGTTCCAGCCACCACAAGTGGACAGTGCCCTGCGTGGTGCCGCTTGCCCAGCGCTGCTGTTGCCACCCATGGTGGGGATGGGCTTGCTGTGCTTGGCCTGGCTCTAGCAGGTGGGAAGAAGGTGTTGGGGATGGGGAATAACACCCCACTCCTTCCCCCACCTTTGAGTTGGCAAAAACAACCTGCAGCAAAACTGTGGTGTGTCGGCACTGGGTCTGTGTTCCAGGGTGCTGCCGGAGAGGTGCCACCACGCACGGCAGGGTCTCTGCCCATGGGGCCATCGGTGTCAGGGCGTTTAGATGTTCCCTTTGGCTGCAAAATAACTCATCAGTGCTCAGAAATGCTCTGGATGCGTCGTGAAGGTAAACATCCGTGCACAAGATCCAAGTTTATCTCTGTTTTTAATCCATCTGTTGCGTCTCCAATGTACTGATGGTATTTTATGTGGCTTAATTAAGTTTTGAAATCACTGCTGCAGCACATCACTCAAGCCAGCAGCCCTGCCATGTTCGGGAAGGTTGGGCAGCCCTGCGGCTGATGGGAGCAGCCATGGTTACATTGGAGAAGGTCGTTTCTCCTGCAGGAGGTGGTACCTGCATTTCTTCAGAGCCCAAACCAGACATTTGATGGGGAGAAGCTTTCTCAGAATGGAAATTTCTCTGTGACTCTCCTCCCCAGGCTATTTTATGCTTGTTTCTGGGGGCCTTGGCCATTCTGGGAGCTTCCAGAGATGACTGGTCACATCCAAAATGGCAGAAACTTTCTTGCATCATCTTTTAGCGATGGTTGTCTCCAGGCCTGATGTTTTCATCGTGCTGAGCAGGTGGTACTAGGGCCAGAGGCAGCTAATGGCGCACAAAAAAGCCTTTTCCTTGATTAGGCAAGAAAATTGGCTTTGTTATATTTTAGGTGGTCTCTGTTTCAATTAATTCAGTTGGGTTTCAGTAAATGGTGTATTTCAATGGGCTTAGTGCTGGCTGTGTGACTTGGCAAGGGAATGACCTGGTAGAAACAATTGTGTTTTATTTCAGAAAGCCAACAGCAGGTTTGAGGTGATTAACATAAATTCAGGCACGGATGGCAAAACCATCCCAGAAAATATGTGAGGGCTGTAACACTAAATTAGGATCCATTTTTTGAGCTGGAACCCAGCACTGAACTCTGTCTTGCAAAGAGTCTCAGGGCTTTGGCTTGCAGGAGCACCTCCAGCTGCGTCCTCTGGGATGCAAGGGGGATTATTTTCAGACCTGCTGCCTGGCAGACCTGGCACTGGGGAGGAAACCAATTTTTTTCATGAATACAAGAAAAGATTGATTGACCCTTCTGTCTGCCCTGCATAGCACAGGAGTGATGCTGTGCCTGAGCCAGCAGCTCAGCTCCCCTCATAGCCCAGGGTGGCCACAGGGCTGGGGATATTTTGCCGCTTCTCCAATTAGGAGACATGCGTAAAGCCTTTTTTTTTTTTTGGGGGGGGGGGTGGGGGGTGGAGGGGGTGGGCTGGTCCTGCCCTGCATGGGAAGGCTGAGGTGCTGAGCTACTGAGGATGATGCACGTGAAAATGGGGAGTTGGGAAGCAGAGCATTTGCAAGAGAAGCAGCATGGAGCTCTTTAGCTCTTCGGTTTGTGTGTTCAAAGGCGGGGATGTGGTCAGTGTGCCCAGCCCAGAGCCGCCTGGGGGGGACAGTGGGGTGCTCCTGCACTGCAGTGGGGTGCTTCAGCACTGTGCACACCAGGCTGGAGCTGGGCCAGTGAAGCTGCACCTGAAGAATGTCCCTGTCCACCTGGATTGAATTTGTTCAGCTGAACAGGCTGCAGCAGCAACCTCCAGTCTATGGCAGGGGGTGGAAAAGACGACTAATCCCTTTTTACGGGCGCTCCAACCCTTCCCACTGAGCTGGCCTGGGTTTCTTTAGCTCTAGCCCACGGGCAGCATCTCCCTGCGCTAAGGAAGAGGAGGGATAAGCGGCTCTAGCTCAAGACCAACAACCACCAAGGAGAAAGCCCCCCCCCAAACCCCGGGAATCTGGGAAATGCTTTGGATTGGGGCTGGTGGTGCTTGCCGGTTAAAACCCATCTGGTGGAAACACGTGCTGGCTGAGGCGGCGGCAGGGGGGGTTAAACAAAACACAGGCAAGGCAGCAAAACCAAAGTGATCCATGGGATGTAGTGGCTGGAGCAAAACCCAAACAGGGTTTGGTTTTGGGGTAGAAAGGACAGAAAATACAGCAAAACTCAGCAACCATATGTGGTGTGTGTCTGCAAAATGCCTCCATGGAGGGAGCCCCAGTTTAACACGTGCCCATGGGTGCTGCGAACTGGCGCCCAAGCGCAGCAATTTGGGCTTCTCTGCTGAGGCAGAAGCTTTCTGCGTGATTCGTTGACCTTATTCACATTGTACAGACACTTTAGGAAAAGATTACAGGTTAAATCGGGCATCTGTGCTTCTTGAGCATCTGTCACAGGTCTTAAGCAGTTAAAGGTGGAAAACCATGGCTGGGTGTGGAAATACCCTCCCTAAAAGCTGGTGCTGAGGCTGTGGAGCTGTGGGTGGTATTGATGCGATTTACCCAGTTCTTGTGCCAGGGATCCTAACCCACAGCCGGGATCTGAGAGGGGCAACACAGAGGGAAAAGTGGAAAGTAGGGGAAAGCAGACCTCCCCAAACCAGTGACCGTAAACTCTTTGGATGCCCAAAACTTGCTGTAGTTAAGACTTCAGCTACAGATCCACCTGCCCTTGAAGTCACTGGGGTGCGATGCTGGCTGTCTCCCTGCCTGGGCTGCGAGCAAAGCTCCGTGTGGTACCGTTCCCCTCTTCCCTGCTGCCTCAATATAGCTGCTTTCTTAAACTTTAAGGCAATATATGTGAGTTCTACAGGTTCAGTAGGGAAAAAGCAAACACCTGGCTGCCACGGCACGTGCTGGTTCGCGGGCGGGTTATTCACGCGCAGTGCAGCAGCGCACAGTGCAGCCCTGTTTGCCTTGCCAGCCATTCAGTAGCCTCAGCTATTTGCTTTTCGTAGCAGTTCAGTTGCAGGCTGATGTTTCTGGGGGCATTTGAAGTGTTGGTTGGTTTTATTTTGCTTTATTTGTGTGAATGAGAGAGGAGTAAGGCTTGTGGTGGTTATAGCTACTGGTTTTTTTGCACTTGCAGCCTCAGAGAATGTTTCATTTGAATTTTCAGTTTAGGTTTTGGTGTTTTTGATTTTCTAGCTGGTGCCCAGGCAGTCACTGGTGCCAGCACGGCTGCCCAGGAGGTGAGTGCTTTCCTGGGAGCCACCAGCTGGGATTTCACGGCCGGGGAGCATGGAGCTCCTGCCCTGTCCTACAACACCCCCCTCCTCCCCTGCACTCCGGTGGGCTTCGCTGCAGAGGTGGGAAGGGGAAATCCTCTACCAGGCCCTTATTTGCACTGGGTCAGTGCTGACAATGGTTTGAAAAAGTGAGGTACCAAGACTGGAGGAATCCTACTTTGCATCCCGTATTATCTGGAGGCTGTTCCTTACCCATCCCAGCCTTGGAAGAGCACCCCTGTCTTTGGCACATCTTTCTTTGAATTTAAATTATGACACTTTTGTGTGGTGATTAGGTGGGGGGGTTTTGAGAGAGAGAGTTATTGAGGGCGGGGGGGGGGAATAATCTCTTGAAATTCTCCACCTACGTGTTGCAAGGAATTTGAAACATCAACTTGAGATTAATGTCATCGTGTGTAGGATGTGTGGAAATAATCTTGCAGGGATGTTTGGGATGGGTTGAGCCTGGTGATGCTGCAGGCAGAGCCTGCCCTCACCACCCAGCTGCAGCTGTGCCCGGGTGCCGACAGGATTTCATACGGCCCCACAAATATATTGGTTTTCTAGAGTTGGATCTATAGAAATAAAGATGCACCTTGTTATTAGAGCCAATTAATAATAAATGGGTGTCAGGTTTTTAAATATGTGTGTGAGTGGACGTTTGGTTGGTTTGTGCTTCTCTTAAAATGCCGCTGAGAATCGTGCCTATCGCCCGTGGGTGCAGGTGAGACGGGCTGTATCCCCTGCCCAGCTCCTGTTACAGGCAGCATCAGCTTCAAGAACAAGCTCATGACTAAAACATCAGCCTGGATGAGTTTTTTTTTTAACAAGAAGCTTTTACATCAGCTGAAAATAAAAATAAACTTGGGTATTATGAGACTGTTCTAAAAAAAACCAAACCAAAAAAAACAACTAACCAACCAACCAAAAAATAAACCCAACCCCAAAACCCACGCAAAACAAAACCCCCACAACCAAATAACTGTATCAAAATCTTCCCTGAAGAACTGACGCCCCCTTTGCCGGGACCAGGCTTGGGGTGGTCAGTGGATGGATGCAAAGCCAGCTCTCTGCTCTTCTGGAGAGGCACTTTTTTATTATTATTATTCATTATTGCTGGGAGCAGCATGATTAAAAATAATCTTCCCCAAGTATTTTGCTGTCAGCAGATAAATTAATAAGTGCAGTGCTGCTGGAAGCTGTCCTGTAGCCACCTCTTCACTGGTGGGGTTTGCTTGGAGCTGGTGGTGTTGCTGCATGTGCCTGATGAGCTCATCTAGGGTGCTTTTAGGTTCCTCTTAAAAAGCCCTTCCAAATGTCAGACTTGATTTTTAATATGGTTTATTAGTTTTGCAGGGATTTGGCCTGGTTTTTGCGTTAGTGCAGAAGATGCAAAAGAAACCTGTATAGGTCAGTAATAATAATGTCATTTATGCTGTCTAAGTTGCTAATAATAATGCCATTTGTGCTGTCTAAGTTAATAATAAGGTCATTTATGCTGCTTGTTTACCTGGCTCATTTCACCTGGGGACCTCAAGCCCCTTCACGCCGCACAGCTCCTCTGTGGAGTAACAGATGGGCAGAAGAAGCTCCGTCGGTTTGTGTTAAACGTGCCTGGAAATGAAGCGTTTCTTTGGGTCAGGTCTCCTGCCCTTATTTTTAGTTACACTTATTGTCACAGTTAATCACTGCTTTAAAATCGAGGTATTGGTTTGACAGCAGACCGTGGGAGGAACAAGATGGAGAGAGGAACTGGAAAAAAGTGTCTGGTCATGCTTTATTTTGGGTGTAAAGCTTTATCATATGCAAATGTGAATATTGCAATTTTTTTTTTTTTTTTGGATGACCAAATTCAAGAGCAAGTGATGCTTTTTCCTGGCAGCTTGCCCGGTGTTGTACCTTGTTCCCGGGGAAGCAACTCCTGCCCTCACGCAGGTGGCAAACCCAGCCTGGGTGTCCTCTTCTCCACCTGGGAAATGGGGAGTGGGCGTTCGTGGAGGGTCACACAGATGTCCGCTGCAGCGGGGTGGCCATCATGGAGAAGTCATGGGCTGTGTGGAAGGCGGTTTCTTAGCATTGTGCCCAGGCAAGGATTTTGGTGGGTTTTATTAAGTCCTTACATTCTGCATAAACAGCACGACTGCCCACTTGGTGTGCTTTTCGTAGGAAATTGTCAAAGTAGTTGCTGGGAGCCTGTGGTGTGTGCAGGCAGTGGGGTTTGGGGAGATGCCCTTTGAAACAGGGCTGTGGGATGGCCATGGCTCCAGCCATGGAGCAGACATAATGGCAAAGCCTTCCAAGGCAAAGGAGAGGTTTGCAGTGGGTTGTTTTTTTGTTTTGTTTTGTTTTTTTCCTGTATGTGTGCAGGGGGTGGAGGGAACACCATCACAGGGGGTAAAACGTGGGTGAGTTTCCCCTGGATGTGCTGTGTGCAGGGAGCTGCCCTGCAGACCAGCCAGTGCCCTCTGGCAGCTGCTTGGCAACACTTCCCTGACACACCAAAAACCTAAAACCCCCTAAAAATAAAAATCTTGAGTGTCATTTGGGAGGGAGAGCCTGTCCTGGACAACTTCTGAAATAGCACAGCAACCTTTAGAAATGCATCTGGCATTTTTGTGTGTGTACCAGCTGTGAATGAAAGCCACAAATGTACCCAGATGTAACTTACTGACAATATTGGTGGAGATGTTTGTGTCCCATGTCCCCTGGTTGCCACACACCCAGGGTCTCTGAAAGTTGATATTAAAAGAATCTAATCTCTGTGGAAAGCCAGGCGAGGAGCGATCCCTGCAGGTGCTTTACTGAGGCTGGTGAGTAACCTATAAGTAGCGATTTGCATCCTTCTGATGTTAAATAGTGCTTATGTGCTCGGCTCCATTGCAGAAGAAAAATTCATTGATGTCCTGTGTGTTGTGATGCATCCTGCTGATGCTGCCCTTTATTTTAAGGACACCTCCAGCTGCTGGCCTGCTCCTCAGGCTCTGCTTTGGAGTTGGGCAAGGCTCTGAGCTGGACAGCCCTGCAGGGAGGGGGTTGGGCATGGGTCCGCTCACATCTGTATGCTGAGGTTCCACCCGCACCCAGCTGCAGCGATGCCCATTTTTGCACTGGGTCTTGCTGTGGGGAGAGCCCAGGCCTGTGTTTCTGTGGAACAGAACTGTATCTCCTTGGCTCAGGGTGTGTTCCCGAATGCTGGGGCTGCGGGTGACGGCTGGAGTCTTGTCCCTGTGCTGCAGGCACAGAAGTTGTTTGGGCTGAGCTGTGCCTGCGCAGCATGGGGGCCAGTAACGCCCAGGCACAGGTTTTCTCTCCAGTGGTGTTTAAATAATCCGGCATGAGCCCTCTCGCCACGCTGAGAGCAGGCGAAGCCAGGGCTGGGGCTCAGGGCTGCGCCGCTCCCCAGCCCTTTGAACCCCTGGCTCCCACTGCTGCCGTGGGTACTGGGGTGCCTTGCAAAGGGAAAAAGGTGCAGACCAAAAGGAAGGGGGAAGACGTGGAGGTCCTGGGGGCCCAAACCCCTCTAGGTGTGTGGGGATGGATACTCGCCGCTCTGGGGTGAGCAGGATGTGGGTGTCAGCAACCACCAACCCGGTGGTGGCCACAGGACTTTCCCTAATTGCTTCTTCACATCTGGAAGCTGGAATAAGATGAGGGTTTTTTAGAGAGGTGTTGCACGTTAATTCAAAAACTCCTTAGGTGGAGTTCGCTGCAACCAGTTAAAGAGTTGCTTAATTACCCTCCTGGTTGAAAACGTGACTGTGTTTCTGGATCAGCCATGAGATCTTGTCTTCCCACTGTCTGGTGGGGTGGAGATCCCTTCACCACCATGTTTCCGTTCCTGGAGTAGGTGCTCGGACGCCAGCACAGCCATTCCCCAGGGTTCTGGTGCTGTGCCCAGCAGCTGCAGCTCCTGGAGGTGCCCACCTCCCCCTCTCACAGTCATTCGGCTGCCCACATCGCTCCCCGTGTGCCGTGTACTGGTCCGGGGGCCACTGGGTGCTGGGGTCAGGTGCAGAAGCCGAGCAGGACCAAGCCCAGGTGTGATGCCATCTCTCTGCTCCGCGGTGTCAGGTCCCTGCTTGTGGTGGGGCTTGCTGTTAGCACAGGACTGATCTCCTCTGTGGAGACTGAGAGCATCATCGCTGGCCCCCAGTGAAAGGTGGCGTGTACCACATCTGAGATCAGCTGTACGCACCTGGCTCCACAGCCTGGGACCCCGAGCCAGGAGCCACTGCTCCTATGTAGGAGAAAATGATCCCAGAGCAGCGACTTGTGACATTTTATTTTATTGAGACTTACTTGCGATCTTGTTCCAGGCTCTCAAACACTGTTAGTCCTTCAGTGGCTTCCAACTGTCATTTCTGATGAGGAACAAACCTCTCAGCATTTATCTTTATTTAAAAATCAAAACAAAAAACAAAAAAACACCCAAAAACCAAACCCAAGCCAAGCCCACAACTGTTGTTCCTCGCTTTTGTTTTCCAGCGTCTCCTTTCCCAAAAGGCACAGGCAAGGCACTGACACTGTCATGCTCTGGCAGACAGTGATAGGAGTGGTACTGAGGCCACCACCTTTTTTCCTCTTTTTTTTTTAAATCTTCTAACAGGGAGAAGCTGTTGCAAGCATGTGGAAGTTTGATAAGTGTCTGTGGGACTTTGCTAACCAGATAATGATTTTTTTTTTTTCCTGTACTTTGGGAGCCCAATTGGGTAACGTAAGGACCTTTAATGCCTGGCTAGCTCGTTATCGACCGTGGCTTTGTTACCCCCTGCCACACGGCAAAGCTAAATGTAGTGGTTTGGTGACGGTTTGCACTGGAATTTACCGGTTTACTGAGATGAAATATTAAGTGCAGTGAGATTGCGCGGTGGCGGGGCAGAGCTGGTGTGCACAGAGCACCGCGTGCCTTCGGGGGGGCATCGGCTGTCTGTGTTGATGGCTCCTTGCATGTAGCAAGGCAAGTAAGCTCCTGCAGGTGACTCCTCCGGCCTTTCTGCAGGGGGTTCCCAGCAAATTTTCAGAAAAATAGATTTCCTGACTGGTTAACATGTAGGCTTTGCTTGTGCGGGGAGGGTTCCGAGTCTCGCCCTTACCCTGGGGAGCACCAAATACCAGTCAGAACGATAATCGAACCCCTCCGGTTCGAGGCAAACCATCCCAGTTGAACCCAAGGCTTGTGCACAGGTCAGTATCTGTCACGCTGGGGATTTTTGTCCCAGCTGGGAAGCACAGCTGTCCCTTGGGCTCACCTCCCAGGGTCCAGGGGTGACCCCT